>NW_027362762.1:888694646-889319646 GCF_046119375.1 Phyllobates terribilis | reverse complement strand
GACCTGTATTTTATTAAGTAGTGCATGTAATTAGCTGTGTTAAACAGGTGACATGGCGCTTTGGAGAATCAGTCCTGACATCATGTTGCTTTAGGCTTCTGTCACTAGAGAGTAAACAGTTCTGACATGATGGAGAGGTGCATAGGTGAACATCATCATGTTGTGCATGTGCGTTTGTAGTTTCTAGTACTTGTGGATTACGAGAATGCCTGTTTGTGTAATGTCACCTTCCCTACTCATTGGAGAGAGAAATGTGCCCCCCCCCATATTAAGAAAGTGAAACCTACAGAAGGTACACCCTAAGAATCGTCCCCGAGAGCCATTGATTGGTCAACAGAGCACAGTAGTGGCTATTTGCCCTCTAGACAGTTTCAAGAGAAGCTGTCAACCCACAAAATTCTGTTTACCTGCAAATATAGGATAATCAAGTAAACAACATTACAATGCTGCCTGGCCACCTTACTGAAAGTGCTGCGACCGGGAGAAAATGAACTTATGTCATTCCAGCTTTCACTCATGGGGTTGTGCACGGATCAGCTAAAATCACTACTTCCAGCATTGCTCACTATACTGTGCGTGTCAGCTGTAAGCTTACCCTGTCACTTTTATTGACATCTGACTCTGCAGCGCACCTGCTCACCATGAGCTGTCAAAGTGCTGGGGCGTGCTTACAGCCACCAGTCACAGTTTAGTTAGCTGAGCTATGAGTGGTGAATGTAACCGCTTTGTGCATTCCCCCATGACTGAAATCCGGGTGCTCCAGGGATGAAAGAAGTTCATTTTCTTCTGGTAGCTGCAATTTCAGTAAAGCGTTGTAAAGTTATTTACCTACTGATTAACCCCGGATCTGCTGGTAAAAAGCGTTTTCTGTTCCATTTAATTATTGTTCCTTTCTGTGAATACCATAAAGCTTATACTCCTCATTGATGTTAAAACTATTATGCCACTCTGCTAGAAATAAGTGCATAAATACTATTCAAAATGAATTCTTGCTGATTTTGTTTTTTATGAAATCTGCTGGACATGGCGAAATCAAACAATTGCAATTCATTTCTTGAGAATCGTCAAAAAAAGCAGCCAGAAAAGATTCACATGAACTAAGGCCCAACTGCGTAGTTTTCCCTATAGTGCTTTGCAGCTATCACATTACATAATATAGCAACGTCAATCAGGCTGGACTATCATAGCCTCAATAAAATCCAAGGCAGGGAATGCAGCTGCTGCTTTATAATTATCATAAACAGCAGCACTAGTTTGCACCAAATTCATCTTTTCATTTGCGCCTTATTTGATATCTGTTCTATATGTGTTAAACTTGTTTTTTTAGTTCATCATTGGTGAAGTTTACGATTTCCAGATGTTTTTGCTGGTTCACCATTCGCGACTTTTCAAAAAGTCTCAAACTTTCTGGCCACTCTACTCATTTTGCCTCACGAAATGATTTTTTATGTACGCTAGAAACTTTTTAAGCAGTTTTTATGACATTTTGAAAAACATGGAACTTTTTGCTCTGAAGGTTGCAAAAATGATTAACCCCTTTACCCTCGAGGGTGGTTTGCACATTAATGACTAGGCCAATTTTTACGAATCTGACCACTGTCACTTTATGAGGTAATACCTCTGGAACGCTTCAACGGATCCCGCTGATTCTGAGACTGTTTTTTCATGACATATTTTACTTCATGATAGTGGTAAAATCTAGTGTTGAGCGAACATGCTCGACACTGCTCGGTACTCGCCCGAGCATCACGCTACTCGGGATGTTCGGCGAGCACCGAGCATTTCCGGGTTACTCGGGCGGGAGCTCGGGTCTCCGCCCTGCATGTTTGGAACTCTTTACAGAGCCAATGAACATGCAGGGATTGCCAGACAGTCACTGTAATGCCGCAGCCATGTTGTTTGTGGGCATTACAATGATTGGCTGGCTGCACAGCGTCACCTCGAGTATTTAAAACCGGGCGCCGCCATCTTGGACACAGTCGCTCCGGATCAGACAGTGTAGGGACGGCGCTGCTGATTTAGGGAGAGATATATCCTGCAAAATAGTTAGTGTAGGGTCTGTAAAGGCTGCCAGATCAAACAAACAGTCCTTCTCAGGACTAATATCCATCCCAGGTATATCAGGCAGGCAGGCAGGCTGTATAGGAGATGCAGTGGTTATACCAGCAAACGCTGCATTACAGTCCTGTGTGCTGCTCCTGTTGCTGAAATTGCTGGACTTAGCTCCAGGTCCCGGGGGCCAGGAAAAATCCTTTTTTTTATCTAAATCCTCTTTTTTTTTTCCTCCTTCACAATGTACAAATACCCATCTTATTAACCTTTTGGTGTCCCCACCCCCCCCCCAAAAAAAAAAAGTGTGACTCTGATTTTTCAGACACAAATATATCTGTTGAAAATAGTCTGGTGTAGGCCAGAGAGACAGAAGCGTGCTTTTGCTGTTCCACGGTAAAAAATCTCTATTATCCTGCTTTTTGCATTTTTTGCTGTAAAAAAAAAAAATAATAGTGTCTCCCTGATTTTTCAGACACAAATATATCTGTTGAAAGTAGTCTGGTGTAGGCCCGAGAAATACAAGTGTGGTTTTGCAGTTGCACGGTACAAACCTCTGTATTATCCACTTTTGGGCCATTTGTATCTAAAAAAAACAGTTTGAGTGTGTCGCTCACTGTTCAGCCGCAAATATATATATATTTTAAAAAGCCTGGTATACACCAGTAAATTATAACTGTGGTTTTGCTGTTCCACAGTAAAAAATCTCTATTATCCTGCTTTTGGCATTTTTTGCCGTAAAAAATAAATAGTGTCTCCTGATTGTTCAGACACAAATATATCTGTTGAAAGTAGTCTGGTGTAGGCCCGAGAAATACCAGTGTGGTTTTGCAGTTCCACGGTTCAAACCTCTGTATTATCCACTTTTGGGCCATTTGTATCTAAAAAAAACAGTTTGAGTGTGTCGCTCACTGTTCAGCCGCAAATATATATATATTCAAAAAAGTCTGGTATACACCAGTAAATTATAACTGTGGTTTTGCTGTTCCACGGTAAAACATCTCTGTTATCCTGCTTTTGGCATTTTTTGCCGTAAAAAATAAATAGTGTCTCCTGATTGTTCAGACACAAATATATCTGTTGAAAATAGTCTGGTGTAGGCCCGAGAAATACAAGTGTGGCTTTGCAGTTTCACGGTTCAAACCTCTGTATTATCCACTTTTGGGCCATTTGTATCTAAAAAAAACTGTTTGAGTGTGTCGCTCACTGTTCAGCCGCAAATATCTCTATTTAAAAAGGTGTGGTATACCCCAGTAAACAATAACTGTGGTTTTGCCATCTCACGGTAAAAAATCTCTATTATTCAGGTTTTGGTAGTTTTTTCCGTAAAGAAAAACAGTAGTGTCTCCTGACTGTTGTGACACAAAAATATATCTGTTGAAAATAGTCTTGTGTAGGCCCGACATCCCAGTGTGGTTTCGCAGTTCCACGGGTCAAATCGCTGTACTATCCAGTTTTGGGCCTTTGGTATCTAAAAAAAAAAGCAGTTTGAGTGTGTCGCTCACTGTTCAGCCACAAATATCTCTATTTAAAAAAGTGTGGTATACCCCAGTAAACAATAACTGTGGTTTTCCTCTTCCACGGTTCTAATCTACTCTTTATTACCCTTTTTCCATTGATAGTGCAAGTGTAAGCTATTTTACTTCATTTACAATGGGCAAGGCGCGTGGCAAGGGACGTGGAAGTGGACGTTCTGGTGATGGTTTGTGCAGAGGACAGGGCCGTGGCCAAGGTGAAAATGTGCCACAACCAACAGCCACATCTTCTCGCTCCCACTTCTTGACCGAATTACTAGGGAAGCACAGAACAACACCAGTATTGAGAACTGATCAGTGTGAACAGGTTATTAATTGGATAGCAGACAATACTTCCAGTTACCTGGGCACCAGCACCTCCGGTCTGTCTTCCACACGGTCAACTCTTAGTAGCCGTGAGTCTCGACCGCATACTCCTCCTCACCCTGATGCTCCTTCCTCCCACCATGCCGAGTGTCGTCAGACAGCAAGTGATCCCACACTTGGACACTCTGAAGAGCTGTTCACTGGTCCATTTCCATATTTGGGCCCCTCGCCTGATTCGCTTGAAGTGGTGGAAGAGGAGAACCCATGTTGCGATGCCCAAATATTTGAACAGCCACGGCTGCAGGAAGTCGACGTTGGCAATCTATCACAAGAGGTGGACAATGACGAGACACAATTGCCAAGAAGTGAGGAGGAGGATCGTGGTGCGCAAGTGGAAGAGGAGGAGGTGGTGGATGATCTAGTAACTGACCCAGCGTGGAAGGAGGACATGCAGAGTGAGGCCAGCAGCACACAGGGGGAGGGAGTCAGAGTACCCCAACAGGCAGGAAGAAGCAGTGTGGTGGCTGCAGACAGAAGGCAGGCAACCGTTCCCTGTAACACCAACATGAGGGACGTTGCCAGTACAAGCGGTAGATATTCCAGAGTCTGGAATTTTTTTAAAGACTCTGCTGATAACCTTAAAAAGGCCATATGTTCCACCTGCCATGCCAGCATCAGCAGGGGTGACAAAACTACCAGCCTGATCACCACCAGCATGATCAGGCACATGGCAGCAAAGCACTCAACTTTGTGGGGCGAAACCCAGGGTTCACGACCAGTGTCAGCGGGTGTCACCACTGCTTCTTCCACTGTTGTGCATGCAATAGAACCCCCTGTTGTGTGTGCAAGGCAATCCCCTGTCCATACTGCATGTAAAGATGCCCCCTACTCTCAGTCTTCACTTGTTATGGCAGTTTCTCAAGAAACAGCATCAACGTCCACGTCCACGTCCCACCGCAGCATTCAATTGTCCATATCCCAGACCTTTGAATGAAAGCGGAAATTCGCAGCTAACGCCCCACAGGCCACAGTCCTAAATTAGCACATTTCACGACTGCTTGCATTAAAAATGCTGCCTTTTAGGCTGGTGGAGACGGAATCCTTCCGCAATCTTATGGCGGTGGCCGTCCCTCGGTACTCGGTCCCCAGCCGACACTATTTTACCCGGTGTGCCATCCCCGCACTACACAAGCACGTGCCCCAAAGCATCTGCCGTGCCCTCAACACCGCAGTTACTTGGAGAGTCCACCTGACAAAGGACATGTGGACAAGCCGGGACCCAGTCGGACTTTGGGACGGAACACATCCTCCCCACACCGAGGATTTCGGGCCCTATGTCAGTCAGAGTTGCCCCCACAGTGTACAGCTCCTGCGCATCCTCCTCCTCCTCCTCCTCCTCATATTCAGCCTCCATCTCAGATATCACCACATCAGTTACAAGCTGGAAGCATTGCAGCACTGCCTCCGCCAAGCGGCAACAGGCTGTGCTAAAACTCATAAGCTTAGGTGATAAACCTCACACTGCTTGTGAGTTGTGGACAGCTGTGAAAGAGCAGGCAGATCTGTGGCTGAGACCGCTGAACCTACATCCCGGCATGGTCGTGTGTGACAATGGCTGTAACCTGGTGGCGGCTCTGAGGCGAGGTGAGATCACACACGTACCATGCCTGGCTCATGTGCTTAACCTCGTGGTTCAGCGGTTTCTTAAATCGTACCCTGAGTTGCCAGATCTGCTCGTGAAAGTACGCCGCCTGTCAGCTCATTTTCGCAAGTCGGCTACAGCTTCCGCCGCCCTTGCTGTGTTGCAGCAGCGTTTGCAGCTTCCAGCACACCGACTGGTGTGTGATGTCCCCACACGTTGGAACTCTACCCTCCACATGTTGCAAAGGATTTGTGAGCAGAAGAGAGCAGTTGTGGAGTACCAGCTGCAACAAGGCCGTCGATATTCAGGTCAGACTCCACACATAAGACCTCAGGAGTGGACCTGGATGTCTGACATATGTACCATCCTGACAAACTTTGAGGAGGCCACCAAGATGGTGAGTGGCGATGACGCCATCATTAGTGTCAGCATCCCACTTGTCTGTCTTTTGCAACGCTCTCTGCAGAGAATTAAAGAGGAGGCATTGCAGCCAGAGTATGATGAGATGGATCAAGAAGCCATAGCGGGCGATTACACACAGCCCAGCGTCATGTCATCCCAATGTGCATTGGGGGACAATGAGGGAGAGGAGGAGGAGGGGGAAAAACAGGAGCTGCTATCATGCATTGTAGACGGTAGTACCTGTACAAGTGTCATACCGTCGATTCAGCGTGGGTGGCCTGAGGACAGGGGGGAGGAGGAAGAGGAGGAGGAGGAGGAGAGCATGATCAGTCGTCATCTTGGTGAGGACACGGAAATCTTGCCCGTTACCAGTCTGGCACGCATGGCTGACTTTATGTTACGCTGCCTTAACCGTGACCCTCGCATTGTTAAAATGTTGGGTGACAGTCATTACTGGTTGGTGACACTTGTAGACCCCCGCTACAAGGACAACTTTTACTCTCTTATTCCTGAGGTGGAGAGGTCTACAAAAATGGGGCAATACCAGAAGGCCCTTGCTGCAGAACTCTTAAAAAAATTCCCATCTGAACACGCTAGCGGCAGAGGTCACAGTTCGTTGCCCAACCAAGGCGTACAGGCGAGAGAGATGCAACTCCAATCCAGCAGAGGCAGGGGAACACTGTCAACGTTCTGGGACAGTTTTCTGACATCTGCCCAGCTTACAGGCCCTGAGACGCGGGGTACTCTCACAAGGAGTGGAAAGTTTCAAAAGATGGTGAGGGAGTACCTTGCCGATCGTACCAGCGTCCTCCGTGATTCCTCTGTGCCTTTTAATTATTGGGTATCCAAGCTGAACCCTTGGAATGAACTCGCTCTGTACGCCTTGGAGGTCCTGGCCTGCCCTGCCGCTATCGTGTTATCGGAGCGTGTTTTTAGTGCCGCTGGGGGAATTATAACTGATAAGCGCACTCGCCTGTCAACTGACAATGCTGACAAGTTGACCCTTATCAAAATGAACAAGGGCTGGATTGGGCCAGACTTCTCATCACCACCAAATGACAGCAGAGTAACATAAAGTCAAATCCACTGTGTTATTTTGGGAGGTGTATTCACATGCACCGCTTCACACCCACACATGGGTATACGCTTCCTCGTTTCGACTGTTTAATCTTCTTCTCCTTATCCTCAGCCTCCACCACCACTATACCACCAGGGTGCCAGAATTGCAAGTTCCTCCGTCCTAATTTTTGGCAGCTTTTGCTGGGAAAGCATAAGCAAATACCATGGGACACCCACTCCCCAATAATGGGACTTATGTTTGTAATATGCTGTACTGCATGGCTCTTGTAAGGGGCATTGCAAGTTGCTCCGTCCTAATTTTTGGCAGCTTTTGCTTGCAAGGCATAAACAAATACTATGGGACACCCACTCCCCAATAATGGGACTTATGTTTGTAATATGCTGTACTGCATGGCTCTTGTAAGGGGCATTGCAAGTTGCTCCATCCTAATTTTTGGCAGCTTTTGCTGGGAAAGCATAAGCAAATACTATGGGAGACCCACTCCCCAATAATGGGACTTATGTTTGTAATATGCTGTACTGCATGGCTCTTGCAAGGGCCATTGCAATTTGCTCCGTCCTAATTTTTGGCAGCTTTTGCTGGGAAAGCATAAGCAAATACTATGGGAGACCCACTCCCCAATAATTGGACTTATGTTTGTAATATGCTGTACTGCATGGCTCTTGTAAGGGGCATTGCAAGTTGCTCCTTCCTAATTTTTGGCAGCTTTTGCTTGCAAGGCATAAGCAAATACTATGGGACACCCACTCCCCAATAATGGGACTTATGTTTGTAATATGCTGTACTGCATGTGACTCGCCCCCTGGGCCGTGTGTACACGTGTGTGGGATACCCGGTGCCGGGTCTCTGGGGTCTGTAGTCTCCGTGGCGGTGACCCGGTCCCGTGGCTCAGGCTGGTCAAACCAGTGGCAGTCTTTCTTAGGTTTTGAGATTAATTGTCCGACTGCGCCACCCGGGAGTACCACCGCTGCGAGGCAGACCGCTGAGGCTGGTGTTGTGTGCGCAGCATAGAATGGGATAACTCCCCTCGGGAGGAGTATAGCCTCAGGGCAGTGAGTGTGGATGATGGGGGTGATGGTGCACGAGCGCAGCAGGAACGACTCAGAGTCTTTGCAGTGCAGTTCAGGGTCTTTACTGATGATTATAAGGTAGACCCTCCCGGGAGTACTGGCTAGCATAAGAGGCCTGGTCAGTCTGTGAGCAAGCAGGAGTTCCCCTGGCCAGGTGGAGTTGTAGGCCTCCCCGTCTGTCTGCACTCTTCCTGGCTACCTTGCTGTAAGCGGGTAGAAGTAGCCCACGTCCCTGAGTGTACCATGTAGTGCTCACCCGTATGGCTGGTGACTTGGGGCCTTCTGTTAGCCTCCACTCCACGACGGCGGTGCTGGTCCCTTGCTTGTGACTGAGCCTCCGGGCTTCTATGGCCAGAGGACCTGAAATCCACTGCCGGCTGGTTTCTGCTGCTGGATATATAAGTCCTCACAGCTTCGGACTCCTGTGTCCGGTTCCTATTGTCTTCTGCCAGGGCGAGCTCTGCTCAGCTTCCAGCCCCTGGTGTTTAGCTCCTAGCTCCTACAGAGCTCCTTGCTGTTACTTTCCCTTGCTCTCACTCTGACTCTGACTGTTCTCTGACTCACTCAACCCCGCCCCAGATCCAGTTTATAAGGGCAGAATTCTCCCCTCCCAGGACTGGGATTTTGCATGTTTAAGGGATCCTGACCAGGAAACCTCCCACTTGCTCTCCGACGTAATATCTCTATTACTGTGGTGACCAGACCCCTGGGGTGCCACACATGGCTCTTGTAAGGGGCATTGCAGTTCCTCATAATTTTTGGAAAGCCTTCCATTCACTGCTTAGGCCAACAGTGCACGGGAGACCCAGTTGCTATAAATCGAAAAAAAAGTTTAGTTAACGCCCTCTGACCTCCATGTCATTTCCAAGGGGCATTGGAGTGGCTCAAAATTTTTGGTAGGCATTGCACTCACTGTATGCCCTATAACTGTGTAGCCGAACCGCTCCTTTTGTTACAGAAACATATCCTACAAGACATATCTGGTTGACTGGCCTGATATTGATGTGAATGGTCCCTGTTCCTCCTGCTCTTTCTCCTTTGCCACCACCTCATCCATCATTTATCACCTGAAGCTTTGTTTTAACGGGAGTCATTGAACTGGGATAGTAGCAGGAAAACATCCAGCAATCCTCGGAGGAGGTAGGATATGCGCCAAAACGCGGACCACCTCAGGCCTAGCCACTACTACATACATGCGCTTGCATTCCAAGAAAACAAAGCAGATGCTAACTTCTATCATCATCATCATGCTCCTCACCTAGGCACTCTCAACTCCCCTGATGGAGAAGCCAGGGCCCACCGGAGGAGTCTGGTTCTCTGGTGGGCTCGTCCAATGCTGCCCTAAAGCAGGCCAGGCTAAGAAAAGTGTGGGGGAAGGTGACAGGAGAAATCAGGGCGGCTGGGAACCGAGTATGGACACCTGGCCGCCACCTGGCGGCTGGGGACCGAGCGTGGACACCCGGCCGCTGGGCGGCAGGGGACAGAGTATGGATACCTTGCTGCCGAAGAGGCCATGAGGTAGTGGCCAGCTTCAGCCTCCTCCAAACTAAAAGGCCCCATTTCAAGTGAAAGCTAGCAGTATGGTATTGCAGCCTGCGGGTGGGTGGGTGGTTGGCTGCATATTTTTGCTTGCATTGCAAGGAATGGGGGAGGTTGAATTGAACACTGCCCTGGGACAAGGACTTGCACGGGGATAGCTGCAAGTCTGCATCTTCTGATGCGGCAAGGATCACTTCTGATGGGCACACTTTTAGACAGTGACCTGGGGGACAGAGATGCTTCCAGGGGTCTTCCCCATGCTGATCCCTTTTCTTTTCAGCACTGTATGCATGTGTCACACAGCACATGGCCAGATAAGGTTGTAAAATGTTAAAATGACATTTCCCGGTGAACGCATTTGTCACGGTTGAAAGCAATACAAAAGTGCAAAAGCGCATGAAAAATGCTACTTGTGAACATAGCCCAAGGTGTGGAGGAGTATTTTTGTTTTTCGTTATTTATTTTACCTTATACACAAGTTTTTACCCTGGAAAGGAAATTCCTTAACATATTTCACAGGAAAACCGTTTCAGTTTCGTTTTTGAATGTTTTATTGTGAGCCCGCAAAAGTGGCTTAATACCTCTGACCACGTTGTTGACAGCAGTGACCTGGGGGTCAGAAATGCTTCCAGGGGCGATCCCCATGCTGCCCCCATGTCTTTTGAGGACTGTCACTATCGTTTTCGGCACTTTTTAGGCTTTCTACAGACTGCCGAGGGTGCTGCCGCAAAAATGCTCGGGTCTCTCATAGACTAACATTGGGCTCGTTGCTCGGGTCGAGCACCCGAATATCACGGTAAGCTCGGCCCGAGCTTCGAGCACCCGAGCATTTTAGTGATTGCTCAACACTATCAGTCGTCATCTTGGTGAGGACACGAAGTCTTGCCCGTTACCAGTCTGGCACCCATGGCTGACTTTATGTTACGCTGCCTTAACCGTGACCCTCGCATTGTCAAAATGTTGGGTGACAGTCATTACTGGTTGATGACACTTTTAGACCCCCTCTACAAGGAGAACTTTCACTCTCTTATTCCTGAGTTGGAGAGGTCTACAAAAATGGGGCAGTACCAGAAGGCCCTTGCTGCAGAACTATTAAAAAAATTCCCATCTGAACACGGTCACAGTTCGCTGCCCAACTAAGGCATACAGGCGAGAGAGACGCAACTCCAATCCAGCAGAGGCAGGGGAACACTGTCAATGTTCTAGGACAGTTTTCTGAGACCTGCCCAGCTTACAGGCCCTGAGGCGCAGGGTACTCTCACAAGGAGTGGAAAGTTTCAAAAGATGGTGAGGGAGTACCAGCGTCCTCCGTGATTCCTCTGTGCCTTTTAATTATTGGGTATCCAAGCTGGACACTTGGAATGAACTCACTCTGTATGCCTTGGAGGTCCTGGCCTGCCCTGCCGCTAGCGTGTTATCGGACCGTGTTTTTAGTGCCGCTGGGGGAATTATAACTGATAAGCGCACTCGCCTGTCAACTGACAATGCTGAGAAGCTGACCCTTATCAAAATGAACAAGGGCTGGATTCGGCCAGACTTCTCATCACCACCAAATGACAGCAGAGTAACATAAAGTCAAATCCACTGTGTTATTTTGGGAGGTGTATTCCCATGCATCGCTTCACACCCACACATGGTTATACGCTTCCTCATTTCGGCTGTTTTTTGCTCTTCTCCTTATCCTCAGCCTCCACGACCACTATACCACCAGGGTGACCGTGGTCCATGTTGCCAGCATTGCAAGTTCCTCTGTCCTAATTTTTGGCAGCTTTTGCTTGGAAGGCATAGGCAAAGACTATGGGAGACCCACTCCCCAATAATGGGAATAATGTTTTTAATATGCTGTACTGCATGGCTCTTGTAAGGTACATTGCAAGTTACCCCTTCCTAATTTTTGGCAGCTTTTGCTTGGAAGGCATAGGCAAAGACTATGGGAGACCCAGTCCCCAATAATGGGAATAATGCTTTTAATATGCTGTACTGCATGGCTCTTGTAAGGGGCATTAAAATCGTCTTGTTAAGCTACTGTGACCTCCACGTCTCTTCCAAGGGTCGTTAATATTGTCTTTTTATTCCACTGCGACCTCCACCACTCTTCCAAGGGCATTAAAAGCGTCTTGTTAAGCTACTGTGACCTCCACCACTCTTCCAAGGGGCATTAAAACCGTCTTGTTAAGCTACTGTGACCTCCACGTCTCTTCCACGGGGCATTGATATTGTCTTTTTATTCCACTGTAACCTCCACCACTCTTCCAAGGGGCATTAAAACCGTCTTGTTAAGCTACTGTGACCTCCACGTCTCTTCCACGGGGCATTGGTACTGCATGTCTCTTGTAAGGGGCATTAAAATCGTCTTGTTAAGCTACTGTGACCTCCACGTCTCTTCCAAGGGTCGTTGATATTGTCTTTTTATTCCACTGTAACCTCCACCACTCTTCCAAGGGGCATTGATATTGTCTTTTTATTCCACTGCGACCTCCACCACTCTTCCAAGGTGCATTAAAACCGTCTTGTTAAGATACTGTGACCTCCACGTCTCTTCCACGGGGCATTGATATTGTCTTTTTATTCCACTGTAACCTCCACCACTCTTCCAAGGGGCATTAAAACTGTCTTGTTAAACCACTCTGAACTCCAAGTCTCTTCCAAGGGGCATTAAAACCATCTTGTTAAGCTACTGTGACCTCCACATCTCTTCCAAGGGGCATTAAAACTGTGTTGTTAACCACTCTGAACTCCACGTCTCTTCTAAGGGGCATTAAAACCGTCTTGTTAAACCACTCTGAACTCCACAGCTCTTCCAAGGGGCATTGACATGTTGTTTTTAATTACCTCTAACCTCCACGACTCTTGCAACGGGCATTGCATTTCCTCCTAATTTTTGACAGCTTTTGCTTTTCAATGCATAGGCGAACACTAAGGGAGACCCACTCCCCAATAATTGGTAGAAGGTTTTTAATACGCTGTAATCCACGTCTGTTTCAAGGGGCATTGCAGTGCCTAATAATTTTTGGAAAGCCTTCCATTCCCTGCTTAGGCCAACAGTGTACAGGAGACCCAGTTGCTATAAATGAAAAAAACGGTTTAGTTAAGGCCCTCTGACCTCCATGTCACTTCCAAGGGGCATTGGAGTGCCTCGAAATTTTTGGTAGGCATTGCATTCACTGTATGCCTTATAACTGTGTAGCTGAACCGCTCCTTTTGGTACAGAAACATATCCTACAAGACATGTGTGGTTGGCTGGCCTGATATTGATGTGAATGGTCCCTGTTCCTCCTGCTCTTTCTCCTTTGCCACCACCTCATCCATCATTCATCACCTGAAGCTTTGTTTTAACGGGAGTCATAGAACTGGGAGAGTAGCAGGAAAACATCCAGCAATCCTCGAAGGAGGTAGAATATGCCCCAAAATGCTGACCACCTCAGGCCTAGCTGCTACTACATACATGCGCTTGCATTCCAAGGAACAGAAAGCTAAGGAGGTGGATGGCCTCATGATCATGAATAATTTACTCGTTGTGTAGGAGGCCGACCACTGCTGCTGTCTACCTTCTGAACTTTGTGTTGAAGCCTGATTGACCCAGGACCCGCAATCCTCTATGTCTGAAGGACGTGTTGCATCCCAGTGTCCAACTGTGTCCCGGCTTCCACAATATTAACCCAGTGTGAAGGCGTCAGTGAGATGGACCATTCCTGGCCACATTCACTTGTCCACGTGTTTGTGGTTAGGCTGTCCTTCCCACTAAATGCACTGGGGAGGGCACAGGTAATGTTTTGGTATGCGCGCTTGTGTATAAGGCGCACAGGGACAAATAGGGGCGGCTGGGGACCATTTATGGACATCCGGCCACCCCCACGCGGCTGGGGACTGTGTGTGGGCACCCGGCCGCGGGGCGGCTGGGGACTGAGTATGGACACCCGGCCGCCCCCTGGTGGCTGGGGACCAAGTGTGGACACCCGGCCGCCGGGCGGCTGGGGACTGAGTATGAATACCAGGCTACCGACGCAGCCATGACGTGGTGGCCAGATTCCACCTCCACATGCCTAAAAGGCCCAATTTCAAGTGCAAGCAAGCTAGCAGTATGGTATTGCAGCCTGGGGGTGGGTGGGTGGCAGGCTGCATACTTGCGCTTGTATTGCAAGTTATGGGGGAGGTACAATTGATCACTTCTGATGGGCACACTTTTAGGCAGTGACCTGGGTGTCAGAGATGCTTCCAGGGGTCTTCCCCATGCTGTTCCCATGTCTTTGTAGCACTGTATGCATGTGTCACACAGCACATGGCCAGATAAGGTTGTAAAATGTTAAAATGACATTTCCCGGTGAATGCATTTGTCACGGTTGAAAGCAATACAAACGTGCAAAAACGCATAAAAAATGCTACTTGTGAACATAGCCCAAGGTGTGGAGGAGTATTTTTGTTTTTGGTTATTTATTTTACCTTATACACAAGTCTTTACCCTGGAAAGGATGTTCCTTAACCCCTTTCCGACCTGGTCAGTAATAGTACGCACCAGGTCGGGAAGGCCGGTTCAGCGGGGGCTCCGGCGGTGAGCCCGCACTGAAGCGAGCACATGTCAGCTGATTATTGGAATCGCAATCCACCCGCGGCTGTTAACATGTTAAATCTCTGACAGTGGCATTTAACTCGCGCTTCCGGGAGTCCTAAGCCCCGCCCATCAGTGACCCCGTCACGTGATCGCGGGTCACCAATGGGTGGGTATGACAACTCAGGGTCTGCAGCAGATGCCTGTGGTTGTCATGTCTCAATTGCTATGAGCGCCACCTAGTGGTCAGCGCTCATAGCAAGTGAGCATTTCTCCTGCATACAAGCGATCTGCTCATCGCTTGTATGCAGTAGAAGCAATCAGACAACTGCTGCTTCTAGTCTCATCTGGAGACTATAGAAGCAAGCAGAAAGTGTAAAAAAAAAGTTTTTAAAAATTAAAAAAAATAAAAAATATATAAAAGTTTAAGTCACCCCCCTTTCGCCCCATTCAAAATAAAATATATATATATATAAAAAAAAAAACACATACACATATTTGGTATCGCCGCGTTCAGAATCGCCCGATCTATCAATATAAAAGAAGAATTAATACAATCAGTAAACGGCGTAACGAGAAAAAAATTTTAAACGCCAGAATTAAGTTTTTTTGGTCGCTACAACTTTGCAATAAAATGCAATAACGGGCGATCAAAACATCGGATCTACCCCAAAATGGTATCAATAAAAACGTCAGCCCGGCACGCATAAAATAAGGCCTCACCTGGCCCCAGATCCCAAAAAATGGAGAAGCTAAGGGTCTCGGAAAATGGCGTCATTTTTTTTGTTTTTTTAGCAAGCTTTGGATTTTTTTTCACCACTTAAATAAAAAAGAACCTATACATGTTTGGTGTCTATGAACTCGTAACGACCTGGAAAATAATGATGGCAGGTCAGTTTTAGCAATCTGTGAACGTGGTAAAAAAAGGACCTAAAAAACAACTGTGGAATTGCATTTTTTTTGCAGTTTCACTGCACTTTTTATAATTTTTTTCCCATTTTCCAGCACACGATATGGTAAAACCAGTGATGGTGTTTAAAAGTACAACTCGTCCCGCAAAAAATAAGCCCTCACATGGCCATATTGAACGAAAATTAAAAAAGTTATGGCTCTGGGAAGAAGGGGAGCAAAAAAGGAAAACACAAAAACAGAAAGACCCATGGTCGTTAAAGGGGTAACATATTTCACAGGAAAGCACTTTCACTTTCGTTTTTGAACGTTTTATTGTGAGACTGTAAAAGTGGCTTAATACCTCTGACCACGTTGTTGACAGCAGTGAACTGGGGGTCAGAAATGCTTCCAGGGGCGATCCCCATGCTGTCCCCATGTCATTTGAGCACTGTCACTATCGTCTTGGGCACTTTTTAGGCTTTCTACAGACTGCCGGGGGAGCCGCCGGAAAAATGTTCGGGTCTCCCATAGACTAACATTGGGCTCGTTGCTCGGGTCGAGCACCCGAGTATCACAGTGAGCTCGGCCCGAGCTTCGAGCACCCGAGCATTTTAGTGCTCGCTCAACACTAGTAAAATCTCTTCGATATCGCTTGCGTTTATTTGTGAAAAAATCGGAAATTTGGTAAAAATTTAGAAAATTTCGCAATTTTCAAAATTTGAATTTTTATGCCCTTAAATCAGAGAGATACAGTACAGACCAAAAGTTTGGACACATCTTCTCATTTAAAGATTTTTTTGTATTTTCATGACTTTGAAAATTGTATGTTCTCACTGAAGGCATCAAAACTATGAATTAACACATGTGGAATTATATACTTAGCAAAAAAGTGTGAAACAACTGAAAATATGTCTTAAATTCTAGGTTCTTCAAAGTAGCCACCTTTTGCTTTGATGACTGCTTTGCACACTCTTGGCCTTCTCTTGATGAGCTTCAAGAGGCAGTCACCGGAAATGGTTTTCACCTCACAAGTGTGCCCTGTCAGGTTTAATAAGTGGGATTTCTTGCCTTATAAATGGGGTTGGGACCATCAGTTGTGTTGTGCAGAAGTCATGTGGATACACAGCTGATAGTCCTACTGAATAGACTGTTAGAATTTGTATTATGGCAAGAAAAAAGCAGCTAAGTAAAGAAAAACGAATGGCCATCATTACTTTAAGAAATGAAGGTCAGTCAGTGCGAAAAAATGGGCAAACTTTGAAAGTGTCCCCAAGTGCAGTTGCAAAAACCATTAAGCGCTACAAAGAAACTGGCTCACATAAGGACCGCCCCAGGAAAGGAAGACCAAGTGTCACCTTTGCTTCTGAGGATAAGTTTATCCGAGTCACCAGCCTCAGAAATCGCAGGTTAACAGAAGCTCAGATTAGAGACCAGGTCAATGCCACACAGAGTTCTAGCAGCAGACACATCTCTACAACAACTGTTAAGAGGAGACTTTGTGCAGCAGGCCTTCATGGTAAAATAGCTGTTAGGAAACCACTACTAAGGACAGGCAACAAGCAGAAGAGACTTGTTTGGGCTAAAGAACACAAGGAATGGACATTAGACCAGTGGAAATCTGTGCTTTGGTCTGATGAGTCCAAATTTGAGATCTTTGGTTCCAACCACCGTGTCTTTGTGTGACGCAGAAAAGGTGAACGGATGGACTCTACATGCCTGGTTCCCACCGTGAAGCATGGAGGAGGAGGTGTGATGGTGTGGGGGTGCTTTGCTGGTGAAACTGTTGGGGATTTATTCAAAATTGAAGGCATACTGAACCAGCATGGCTACCACAGCATCTTGCAGCGGCATGCTATTTCATCCGGTGTGCGTTTAGTTGGACTATCATTTATTTTTCAACAGGACAATGACCCCAAACACACCTCCAGGATGTGTAAGGGCTATTTGACCAAGAAGGAGAGTGATGGGGTGCTACGCCAGATGACCTGGCCTCCACTGTCACCAAACCTGAACCCAATCGAGATGGTTTAGGGTGAGCTGGACCGCAGAGTGAAGGCAAAAGGGCCAACAAGTGCTAAGCATCTCTGGGAACTCCTTCAAGATTGTTGGAAGACCATTTCCGGTGACTACCTCTTGAAGCTCATCAAGAGAATGCCAAGAGTGTGCAAAGCAGTCATCAAAGCAAAAGGCGGCTACTTTGAAGAACCTAGAATATAAGACATATTTTCAGTTGTTTCACACTTTTTTTTTAAGTATATAATTCCACATGTGTTAATTCATAGTTTTGATGCCTTCAGTGTGAATGCACAATTTTCATAGTCATGAAAATACAGAAAAATCTTAAAATGAGAAGGTATGTCCAAACTTTTGGTCTGTACTGTATATCACACAAAATAGTTAATAAATAACATTTCCCACATGTCTACTTTACATCAGCACAATTTTGGAACCAATTTTTTTTATTAGGGAGCTATAAGGGTTAAAAGTTGACCAGCGATTTCTCATTTTTTCAACAAAATTTACAAAACCATTTTTTTAGGGACCACATCACATTTGAAGTTACTTTGAGCGGCCTTTATGACAGAAAATACCCAAAAGTGACACCATTCTAAAAAATTCACCCCTCAAGGTGCTCAAAACCACATTCAAGAAGTTTATTAACACTTCAGGTGATTTACAAGAATTTTTGAAATGGGGAAAAAAAAAATTTACATTTAACTTTTTTCACAAAAATGTTACTTTAGACCCAAATTTTTATTTTTGCAAGGGTAACAGGAAAAAGTGGACCCCAAAATTAGTTGTGCAATTTCCTCTGAGCATGCAGATACCCCATACGTGGGGAAAAAAACTGTTTGGGCGCACGGCAGGGCTCAGAAGGGAAGGAGTCCCATTTGACTTTTTGAATGTAAAATTTGCTTGACTAATTAGCGGACGCTATGTTGCGTTTAGAGAGCCCCTGATATGCCTAAACAATGGAAACCCCACATAAGTGATACCATTTTGGAAACTAGACCCCTCAGGAAACTTATCTAGATATGTAGTGAGCACCTTGAACTTCCAGGTGCTTCACAGAAGTTTATAATATGGAGCCGTGAAAATAAAATTTTCACATTTTTCTCACAAGAATATTTTCAGCCCCCAGTTTTACATTTTGGTAAGGGAAACAGAAGAAATTGCACCATGCAACTTGTTGTGCAATCTCTCCTGAGTAAGACGATACCCCATATGTGGGGGAAAATCACTGCTTGGATGCGTGTCATGGTTGGAAGGGAAGGAGCCCCATTTGACTTTTTGAATGTAAAATTTGCTTGAATAATTAGCGGATGCCATGTTGCGTTTGGAGAGCACCTGATGTGCCTAAACAGTGGAAATCCCCCATAAGTGACACTATTTTGGAAACTAGTCTCCTCAGGGAACTTATCTAAATGTGTGGTGAGCACCTTGAACCCCCAGGTGCTTTACAGAAGTTTATAACATGGAGCCGTGAAAATAAAATTTTCACATTTTTCCCAGAAAAATGTTTTTCAGCCCCCAGTTTTGCATTTTCATATGGGTAACAGGAAAAATTGCACCATGGAACTTGTTGTGCAATCTCTCCTGAGTAAACTGATACCCTATTTGTGGGAGAAAACCACTGCTTGGGCGTACGGCAGGGTTTGGAAGGGAAGGAGCGCCATTTGACTTTTTGAATGTAAAATTTGCTTGAATAATTAGCGGATGTGACCCTGATGTGCCTAAACAGTGGAAAACCCCCACAAGTGACACCATTTTGGAAACTATACTCCTCAGGGAACTTATCTAGATGTGTGGTGAGCACCTTTAAACCCCAGGTGCTTCACAGAAGTTTATATCATGGAGCCGTGAAATTAAAAAAATCAAACTTTTTCCACAAAAATTATCTTTTAGCCCCAAATGTTTTTTTTTCACAAGGGTAAGAGGAGAAAATGGAACCTAAAAACTGTTGTGCAATTTCTCCTGAGTATGCCAATACCCCATATGTGGGAAAAATACACTGGTTGGTTGCATGTCCGGGTTCAAAAGGAAGGTGCACTGTGTGACTTTTTGAACGCAAAATTGGCTGGAATCAAGAGCGGACGTCATGTTGCATTTTGGGAGCCCCTGATGTGCCTAAATAGTGGAAACCCCCCCACAACTGACTCCATTTTGTAAACTGGACCCCTCAAGGATTTTATCAAGGGGTATAGTGTACATTTTGAACCCCCGAGGTATGACAGAATTTGATAACGTAGGTGTTATGAATATGATCTGCAACATGTACTAAGGAAAGATAAGGGAAAACTGTCTCTACTGTAAAACTAAGCTGAATCCCTATGATGTAGTGGGCTGCCTGTTCCTAGCAAACAGACCTGCCTTATTCATCGGCTAGTCTGAACGAAGACCTATAGCATAAGGGGAGGGATCCCTAAAAGAACTAAGGACTGAAACAAAAATGGGACACCTCCTAAAAAGAGAAGTTGCTGCAGAACACAAAAAGACAAACAGACAAAAATGTACTAGAGGTCCCAGAAGGACCAAACAAACTGACAGAGAAAGGCACAGAAGCACCTGGCTAGAGAAACAGTCAAACAGTGAAGTCCAGCACAGCCAAAAGGGCTGAGCTGGAATATAAATGCAGATGGTCACATGACCGCAAAACACAAGATGGAAAAACAAACAAGAGGGGTCTAACAGTACCCCCTCTTTTATGAGGATCCTCCAGGCCCAGGCCTATCTGGAAACCTCTTGTGGAAAGCTTTAACAAGCCTAGGAGCAGAGACATCATCTGTCCTTACCCAGGAGTTGTCTTCAGGACCGAAACCCTTCCAGGAGACAAGATACTGTAATCTCCCTCTATGCCATCTAGAATTCAAGATACGAGAAATTTCATATTCGCCATCTTCCACCACAGGAGGAACTGTGACAGTGGCGTCCCTATCTGACACATCAGCCTTTTTCAACAAGGAAACATGAAACACAGGATTAATGTTCCAGGAAGTAGGGACATCCAACCTAACAGCAGACGGGTTAACAACCTGAAGCACCTTAAATGGACCCACAAACTTAGGATCTAGTTTTTAGAGGGAATCCTCAACCGCAGGTTCTTTGAGGATGACCAAACCATGTCACCAACAGTAAACAAAACCTCTTTACGTTTCCTGTCAAAATACTTCTTGGACTTCTTGTTAGCCTCTTGAAGGTTACAACGTACATTAGTCCAAACCCTCTCCAAATCACCGGAAAAATTCTCCTCCTCCAGCACCGCCGACCCCAATTTGGAGAACGAACCAAAAGACGGATGTCTCCCAGTACAACAAAAAAAAGAACACCCAGCAGAGGAGGATGTATGATTGTTAAGAGCAAATTCTGCGAGAGGCAGAAACTCAGACCACACCTCTTGATTGTCCGCCACAAAACAATGCAAAACTGTTCAACATCCTGGTTCTTTCTTTCAGTCTGTCCATTAAACTCAGGATGATACCCAGACGAAAATGACAAATGGACTCCCAACCTGTCACAAAAGTCACGCCAAAAGCGAGCCACAAACTGAGGTCCTCTATCAGAAGCAATATTCATGGGAACACCATGGAGCTTGACAATCTCCTTAACAAACGCCTTAGCGAGTGTCTTGGCGCAGGGCAACTTAATGAATGGAACCAAATGACACATCTTACTAAAACGGTCCATGACCACCCAGATGACAGTGAAACCCTCGAACACAGGAAGATCAGAAATAAAGTCCATTGTGAGATGCGTCCAAGGCGCACTAGGAACCTCCAGGGGGCAAAGCAACCCCACAGCAGGAGTATGTGAAGCCTTTGACCTAGCACTCACAGTACATTGATGCACTAACTTGATGACTTCCTTCTGCCATCCAGGCCACCAAAAACTGCAACTGATAAGTCTCTTAGTCTCCAAAATTCCTGAATGACCTGCCAACCGAGACTCATGACACTCCACAAACAAATCTCTCCTAAAGGCTCTAGGCATGAACAACCTCCCATGGGGAGTGTTAGATGGAGCATCATCTTGAGCTTTCAGAATCCCATTCTCCAAAACAGAGTCCAATGCCGCCACCACAACTCCTTTCTGTAAAATGCTCTCCTCCTCCTCAGCACCGACCATAGGAGAGAAGCTGCGAGATAAAGCATCGGCTTTAACATTCTTAGTACCAGGGATATTGGTAACAGAAAAATGAAGCCAAGAAAAAAAAAGTGCCCACCTAGCTTGACGGGCATTCAAGAGCTTGGCAGCATCCAGATAGATCAAATTCTTATGATCTGTGAAAACCTGAATAGGAAATCTAGCGCCTTTCAAAAAATACCGCCAATGTTCAAACGCGAGTTTAATAGCCAGCAACTCCCAATTTCCAACATCATAATTCTGTTCGGTTTCCGATTTTTTTTTCGAAAAGAAGGCACAAGGATGTACTCCATCCTTGTTCTCCTGAGACAAAACTGCTCCGACCCCCACCGATGAAGCATTGACCTCGACCAAAAAAGGCTTGGTCTCATCAGGCTGCATAAGGATAGGGGCAGAACTGAACCTCTCTTTGAGATACTCAAACGCTTCAATGGCCTCAGTAGTCCACTGGACCGTTTTCGCACCTTTCCTGGTGAGATCGGTCAGAGGCTTAACAATTACAGAAAAATTCTTAATGAATTTCCTGAAATAATTGGCAAAACCACAAAATCTCTGCATAGATTTCAAATCAATAGGCCTAGGCCATTCCTGCACAGCGTGAACCTTCACCGGGTCCATCTCAAAGTCCTCTCTGGAGACAATGTAGCCGAAAAAACTAATTTTCTGCACAATGAACTCACATTTCTCCAGCTTAGCAAAGAGTGAATTATCACTCAATAACTGCAAGACTTCACGTACACTCTGCCAATGGGACTCTAGATCGGGTGAATAAATCAAAATGTCATCCAAATACACAACCACATTCTTACCAATCAAAGGTCTCAGGATGTCAATAATAAGGTTCTGAAAAAATGCAGGTGCATTGCTAAGACCAAAAGGCATCACCAGATTCTCAAAATTACCTACCTGAGTGTTAAAAGCAGTTTTCCATTCATCACCCTCCTTCACTAGTAACCAATTGTATGCCCCCCGGAGATCAATTTTAGAGAACCACTTGGCCCCCACCAACTGGTTAAGCAAGTCAGGAATTAACGGCAATGGGTAGGAATTGCGTACGGTAATCTTATTAATTTCACGAAAATCCAGACATGGACGTAAACCCCCGTCCTTTTTTTTAACAAAGAGAATTCCAACTGCCACAGGCGACTTAGAAGGTCTAATGTGACCAGCAGCCAAGCTAGTCTGTATGTACTCCAAGGCCTTTCTTTCAGGGATAGTCAGATTAAAAAAGCGACTCTTTGGAAGAGTAGCTCCAGGAACAAACTCAATGACGCAATCATAATCCCTGTGAGGAGGTAAAACTTGCGACTCCTCCTCTGAAAAAACACTCCAAAAATCTTGAATAGGTACACGTTATTCCCCTTTTTCCACAGCCGCAATGCGACCATTACAACATTCATCATAGCACTTCGGACTCCAAGACTTAATCACATTAGTAGACCAGTCCAGCAAAGGATTGTTCAGTTTTAACCAAGGCAATCCTAGAACGACCGGAGAGGGTAAATTATCTAAGGCTATGTGCTCACGATGCAGAAATGCTGCATATTTTTTACGCTTCTCCCTGGCAGGAAAAACGCATGCGGATTTTAGATGTGTTTTTCCTGCCAGGTAGAAGCGTTTGTCAAGCGTTTTTGCATGCATTTCTGCATGCGGGATATCAAGCGCTTTTCCAAGCGATTTTAACATCACTTGGAAAAGTACTTGACAACTTGTTCACACTATATAAATCCATGCAGCCAGCATGGATTTATAGTAGTGTGATCAAGTTAGTTTAAAAAAAAAGAATAAGAATGGTAAAAAACAAAAAAAAAAAGATTACTCACCTAGTGATGCGGATGTCACGTGGTCCAATGCAAGTCAATGGCGGCGATTACGCTGCGTGTCCGCAAAATTAATCGACATGCTGCGGATTTTTGAGCGCAACATAAATGCTGCGGAGAATTCTGCAGCATGGGCATTGACATTGCAGCTTGTCATTGGGGACCATGGGGGACGGATTACCAAGCGTTTCCCAAGCGTTTACGCTGCGTAAATTCCGCAGCATAAGCGCTTGGAAAATGCTTCGTGGGCACGCAGCCTCATACAACCAAGTCCAAAGTTTCTTGGTGAACTCCATTGATAGTGAGGGGAAATGCAGCAACCTTGTGGGTAATACATTTCAAGGGAGTGTTATCAACTGGAATCACAGAAATAGGTGATGACAAAGGTTTGGATTTCAATTTAAGGTTTTCCAAAAACCCTTTATCAATCACATTAAGTGTTGAACCACAATTCACAAATACCTGAAATTCAATCAAATTTTCCTGCAAAGTAGTACACCCAGAAAGAAATACTCCTGCAGAGTGTAAACAAGCTATACGGGCGTAACTGACCTTTTTTTTTTTCTTTACTTAAACGAAGCTCACAATACTTAATCAAATGGTCAGCTTTACCACAATAAAGACACAATCCCTCGACGAACCTCCAGTCTCTTTCCTGAGAGGGGAGCGACTTTGCCCCAATCGCCATCGGTTCTCCGCTGTCAGAGCAGATTTTCTGGGGACTAGGACCTGGCATTACAGGAGTCTTTACCTCATTCTGTCTAAATCTCAGTCTCCTATCCACACGAACAGCTAATTGCATGGCATCCTGCAGAGTCTCAGGTGCGGGGAATGCAATTAGCAAATCTTTAACCCTTTCACTCAGACCAGCAAGAAATAGACGTTTCGGAGCTGGATCATTCCATTTAACCTCTGAGGCTCATCTTCTGAAGTGTGTGCAATAATTTTCAACATCACCTGACTCCTGATTCAAACTCCTGAGTTCTGCCTCAGCAGATGAGATTTGATCAGGATCGTCATATAATAGCCCCATAGCAGAAAAAAAATCTTCTACAGACATTAAACATGGATCATTTGGGTGGAGAGAAAAGGCCCACCCCTGTGGTTCTTTGCGCAAAAGTGATATAATAAAACCAAAGCGCTGTGATTCATTCCCAGAAGACCTTGGTCTCAAGCGAAAATATAACAAACAAGCATTTTTAAAGGAAAAAAAATGTTGCTGTTTGCCATAAAAAACATCAGGCAGTCCTACCTTGGGTTCCACAAAATGCGCTTCTGAATAGCTACTCACGTGTTGCTGGAGCTTGGACACCTCCAGAGACAATCCCTGCAAGCGTTGAGTCAAATCCTGGACGGAAACCATACTGATCCCCGAATTTTTTTCCTTTTAGTTTTTTTGGGCTGGACTTACTGTTATGATCTGCAACATGTACTAAGGAAAGATAAGGGACAACTGTCCCTACAGTAAACCTAAGCTGAATCCCTATGATGTAGCGGGCTACCTGTTCCTAGCGAACAGACCCGCCTTAGTCCTCGGCTAGTCTGAACAAAGACCTATAGCATAAGGGGAGGGGTCCCTAAAAGAACTAAGGACTGGTACAAAAATGGGACCCCTCCTAAACAGAGAAGTTGTTGCAGAACACAAAAAGACAAACAGACAAAAAAGTACTAGGGGTCCCAGAAGGACCAAACGAACTGACAGAGAAAGGCACGTGACCGCAAAACACAAGATGGAAAAAACAAACAGGAGGGTTCTAACAGTAGGTCATCATATTGAATAAGTTGTCATTAGTCTTGAGCACAAGTGCTCACTAATTGAGTTTGCATTGGGTACTCGGGTATGAACCATGTATCACGGGTGCTCGAGTGACATGTTCGAGTCCCCGCCCCGCATGTTTCACGGCCGTTAGACACCAAAAAAAAACACATATGGGGATCGCTTGTGCATGGCAGGCGATCCCAGAAATTTTTTTTGGACCGCGAAGCATATGGGGCAGCGACTCGAGCATGTCACTCGAACACCCGCGATACTCAGTGCATAACCGAGCACTCAATGCAAACTCAAGTAGCGTTCACTTGCGCTCAACACTGGTCTACATATCGTCATCATTTTTTTCTTCACTTTTGTAAAAATCCCAACCCTAACCCCAACCCTAATACAACCCCAACCCTAACCCTAGCCCAACCCCAACCCTAACCCTAGCCCAACCCTAACCCCAACCCCAACCCTAACCCAACCCCAATCCTAGCACAACTCTAACCCCAACCTTAATACAACCCCATCCCTAATTCTAGCCCAGCCTTAATCCTAGCCCAACCCTATCCCAGCCCAACCATAACCCTAGCCCAACCCTAACCCCAACCCTAATACAACCCTAACCCTAGCAAAACCCTAACCCTAGAGTTTATTTTTTACGCTGTTCCTTGTGTGCGATTACAGCGATACCAGATTCATATCGGGTTTTTATGATTGACAACTGTCACACACTAAAAGACGCTTTTTTGGCAAAGACTATTTTTTGCATCGCCATATTTTGAGAACTATAATTTTTACATATTTTGGCCGACAGAGTCATATGTTTTTTGCGGGACAAGTTGACGTTTTAATTGGTACCATTTTCATGCATGTGACATTTTTTGATCACTTTCTATTCCGATTTTTGGGAGGCGAATTAAACAAAAAACATCAATTCTTGAATTGTTATTTGGGGTTTTTTTTTATGCCGCTCCGTGTGTGGTAAAATTCATAAGGCAGCTTTATTCTTTGGGTCAGTACGTTTACAGCAGTACCACATTTAAATCTTTTTTTATGTTTTGGCGTTTTTACACAATAAAAACTATTTTCTAGAAAAAAAGAATTTTTTTGTATCGCTTTATTCTGAGAGCTATAACTTTTTTATATTTCGGATGATGGAGCTGTTTGGTGGCTTGTTTCTTGCGGGACAAGATGACGTTTTCAGCGATACCATTTTTATTTACATTTGTCTTTTTAATCGCGTGTTATTCTATTTTTTGTTTGGCGGTATGATGATAAAGCATTTGTTTTTTGCTTTCTTTTTTATTTATTTTTTTACCATGTTCACTAAAGGGGTTAATTAGTGGGAGAGTTTTATAGGTCAGGTCGTTCCGGACGCGTCGATACCAAATATGTGTACTTTTATCGGTTTATTTTTTTTTTCATAATAAATAAATATTATGGGTACAATATATTTATATTTTTTGGGGATTATTTTTTTCATTTTTTTTTTATATTTTTACAATTTTTTTTTTTTACTTTCCTACCCTTTTTTTTACTTTTACAAATTGTACCACTATAGGACTTTCACTTTTTGCAGCCTAATCGGCTGTATAGCATGGAGAGCATCAGCTCCCTATGCCATGCAGCCTGTCAGCGCTGCACACAAGGAGACACTACTTTGGTCATGCACTGTGCATGACCAAAGTAATGTCCTGCCTCCTGGTGGCCCGGATGTTGTCACTTCGATCGCAGCATTGCGGGGGTTAATGTGCAGGGAGCGGATGCAGGACCGCTCCCTGCACATAGCACCTAGTGTCAGCTGTGACAATCATCTGACACTCGGCGGCGATCGCCCCGCACATGTCACGAGTGTGTCAAAGGTGACAGATAGTCGCCCTGCAATGGCATGTAGGAGATCTCCACGTTTGGCTTTGCTGACAGCTTCCTAGATAGGAGGTTGTCTTTAGGACCCAGCGACAACCTCCCTCTGGCCTGGGTGTATACATACAGTGGTGGCCAAAAGTATTGGCACCCCTGCAATTCTGTCAGATAATACTCAGTTTCTTCCTGAAAATGATTGCAATCACAAATTCTTTGGTATTATTATCTTCATTTAATTTGTCTTCAATGAAAAAACACAAAAAAAATTGTCTTAAAGCCAAATTGGATACCATTCCACACCAAACCTAAAAAAGGGGGTGGACAAAAGTATTGGCACTGTTTGAAAAATCATGTGATGCATCTCTAATTCGTGTAATTAACAGCACCTGTAACTTACCTGTGGCATCTAACAGGTGTTGGCAATACCTAAATCACACTTGCAGCCAGTTAACATGGATTAAAGTTGATTCAACCTCTGTCCTGTTTCCTTGTGTGTACCACATTGAGCATGGAGAAAAGAAAGAAGACCAAAGAACTGTCTGAGGACTTGAGAAACCAAATTGTGAGGAAGAATGAGCAATCTCAAGGCTACAAGTCCATCTCCAAAGACCTGAATGTTCCTGTGTCTTCCGTGTGCAGTGTCATCAAGAAGTTTAAAGCCCATGGCACTGTGGCTAACCTCCCTAGATGTGGACGGAAAAGAAAAATTGACGAGAGATTTCAACGCAAGATTGTGCGGATGGTGGATAAAGAACCTCGACTAACATCCAAACAAGTTCAAGCTGCCCTGCAGTCCGAGGTTACAACAGTGTCAACCCGTACTATCCATCGGCGTCTGAATGAAAAGGGACTGTATGGTAGGATACCCAGGAAGACCCCACTTCTTACCCCGAGACATAAAAAAGCCAGGCTGGAGTTTGCCAAAACTTACCTGAGAAAGCCTAAAACGTTTTGGAAGAATGTTCTCTGGTCAGATGAGACAAAAGTAGAGCTTTTTGTCAAAAAGCATCAACATAGAGTGTACAGGAAAAAAAAGAGGCATTCAAAGAAAAGAACACGGTCCCTACAGTCAAACATGGCGGAGGTTCCCTGATGTTTTGGGGTTGCTTTGCTGCCTCTGGCACTGGACTGCTTGACCGTGTGCATGGCATTATGAAGTCTGAAGACTACCAACAAATTTTGCAGCATAATGTAGGGCCCAGTGTGAGAAAGCTGGGTCTCCCTCAAAGGTCATGGGTCTTCCAGCAGGACAATGACCCAAAACACACTTCCAAAAGCACTATAAAATGGTTTGAGAGAAAGCACTGGAGACTTCTAAGGTGGCCAGCAATGAGTCCAGACCTGAATCCCATAGAACACCTGTGGAGAGATCTCAAAATGGCAGTTTGGAGAAGGCACCCTTCAAATATCAGGGACCTGGAGCAGTTTGCCAAAGAAGAATGGTCTACAATTCCAGCAGAGCATTGTAAGAAACTCATTGATGGTTACCGGAAACGGTTGTTTGCAGTTATTTTGGCTAAAGGTTATGCAACCAAGTATTAGGCTGAGGGTGCCAATACTTTTGTCTGGCCCATTTTTGGAGTTTTGTGTGAAATGATCAATGATTTGATTTTTGCTTCATTCTCTTTTCTGTTTTTTCCTTGCAAGCAAATTAAATGAAGATAATAATACGAAAGAATTTGTGATTGCAATCATTTTCAGGAAGAAACTGAGTATTATCTGACAGAATTGCAGGGGTGCAAAATACTTTTGGCCACCACTGTACCTTGTCTCTCTAGGTGGGCGTTGCCTGTTATATTCATTCCTATTGGATCTTGTCTGAAGTAGCATCATGTCCTCGTTGGAGTCTTGAAGCTGTGTGCCCTGTTGAAGTTTCTTCTAAAGCTACATTGTTATTCCCCTGTGTTGTCTTTCCCTTTTGTCTTTAGAGTGCTAGCGGAGGTTGACTAGTGCTCATCTCCTTCCTCCGCCAGTTGTAGCCTTACGCCAGGGATAGTAGGGCGAGGCACATGATCGATTACAGCTGCAGAGGCTGTATAGGGATGGTAGGGGAAGACAGGGTGACGCTAATCCAGTTTAGGAGGTCACCACTTCCCCTTTCCCTAGTGTCTGTGCTCCCTTTACATTTCCCCTCTGTATTCCATTCACACCTAGCGTGACATTATAACCGGCCAAGCATGTTTTTTGGAAAAAGGAGAAAAAAAAAGACACAAATCTGAACCTTTGGGTTCCTTTTTTTTTTTTTTCCTTTCTTCCTTGGTATGGGATTGGTTGCAGAGCGGCTGCACGGGCTTGTCTGGAGGTGAATGACCTCTGCTGTGAAGTGCAGCAGCAGTTTCAGCGGCTGCAGGTCACCAATGTGGGGGTCTCTGCTGGTAGGCCTGTCCAGCCTGAGCCCAAGGTTGCCCTCCCGGACAGGTTTTCAGGAGGTAAGGACAGGTTTTTTGTGCTTGCAAATTGTACTTCAAAATTCATTCCTACTCCTCCGGTAATGAGGAGCAATGGGTTGGTATTGTGATCTCTCTACTGCACGGCGATCCTCAGTCATGGGAGTTTTCGCTACCGCAGGATTCGGTTTGTCTCCAATCTCTGTGTTTTTTTGGAGCTCTTTCCATCATCTATGATGACCCTGACCAAGTCGCCTTGGCTGAGTCTAAGCTACTTCGACATCAGCATGGGATTCGGTCAGTGGAAACGTACAGTTCGGAATTCGGTAGATGGGCAACGGATTCCAAATCGAATGACTCAGCCCTTAAAAGTCAATTTTGGGAGGGGCTAACGGAAAGGTTGAAAGATACCTTGACTGTATATGATACCCCTCAGTTCTTGGAGGCTGCCATGTCTTTGGCCATACATCTGGATAGGCGCCTTCGGGATAGACTGGTGTGACCTCCTTCTCCAGGGCCTTTTTGTCAGGGTTGTGTACCTTTGCCAAGGGATCGGTCTGGGGGTGAACCAGTACTGGAGTAAGTGGAGGAACCTATGCAGTTAGGGGGTGTCTCTACATCATACATCTCCCCGGAGATTCGCAAGAAAAAAGGCGTATGGTTTTTTTTGTGGGAAAAAGGGACACTTTGTTGGGACCTGTCCTTAAATTCCAAAACAAAAAGAGACTCTCGGTAGTCTGGAGTTGAATAAACAAAGGGTACATTTGTGGCCAAACTGCAGTTCGCGCTTTGTCCTGACTGCAGAGGTGGTGCTAGAGAATAAAATTGAAAAAATGTCTGTGTTTGTTGACATTGGAGCCGGGGTCAGCATGGTTGATGCTGAGTTTGTGAAAACTCATGGTCTCGCTTGCTATGTTTTAGCTGAACCTATTTCCATCTTTGCCATTGACTCGGCGCCACTTGCACAGAAAGCATTTACTCAGATTGTACATAATGTAAAACTGAGGGTGGGGTCAGTTCATTGTGAAATCATTCCTTGCTATGTTTTGGAGAATCTCCCTACTCTGATTGTTTTAGGTATCCCCTGACTTGTTAAACATAATCCATAGTGGATTGGCAAACCGGGGAGATCATTGAATGGGGAGATTACTGCCATGAGAACTATCTGAATGTTTACATTACTGCTGTCAATACTGAGTTTCTGCCTGCTTTTCTGTCTGGTTTTGAGGACGTTTTTTCTGAGAAGGGGTGTCAGTATTTGCCTCCTCATCGTGCTTATGACTGTCCTATTAATCTGACCCCCGGCGCTAAACTACCCAAGTCCAGACTGTATAATCTTTCTGGCCCTGAGAGACAAGCCATGAAGGATTTCATTGCGGAAAGTCTGGAGAAGGGACATATCAGACCCTCATCTTCGCCCGTGGTGGCAGGGTTCTTCTTTGTGAAGAAAAAAGATGGTGTTCTATGTCCCTGTTTAGATTTCCGAGAATTAAATCAAATTACCATACGTGATCCATACCCTTTTCCTCTGATTCCTGATTTGTTCAGCCAGGTTGTAGGAGCTAAGGTTTTCTCCAAGTTGGATTTAAGGGGAGCCTACAATCTGGTTAGAATCAGAGAAGGGGATGAATGGAAGGCAGCGTTCAATACCCCAAAAGGTCATTTTGAGAGTCTGGTAATGCCTTTTGGCTTAACCAATGCACCTGCGGTATTCCAGCATTTCATAAATGAATATGAATGTTGAATATTTTTCATCATTTGGTGGGGAGGTTTGTGGTGGTCTATCTGGATGATATTTTGGTTTATTCACTTGATTTTGAGACCCATCGGGGGCATGTTAAGCAGGTGCTCCAGATATTAAGGGCTAACAAACTTTATGCCAAACTAGAGAAATGTGTTTTTGCTGTTCAGGAGGTGCCGTTTTTAGGGTACTTGTTGTCATCTTCAGGTTTTCGGATGGATCTGGAAAAGATCCATGCAGCCCTTGACTGGGAACATCCTGAGAACCTGAAGGCCCTACAATGTTTTCTGGGCTTTACTAATGTTTACAGTAAATTCATCCAAAATTACTCTGTTGTAGTGAAACCCCTTACTGACATGACTAAAAAGGGGTCTGATTTTTCCAAATGTTCGGATGCTGCCCTCCAGGCTTTTTCTTCCTTAAAGAATCCTTTTGCCACTGCGCCTATAATCAGTCAACCCGATGTTTCTCAACCCTTTATTGTGGAGGTTAATGCTTCGGATGTCGAGGTTGGGGCTGTGTTGTCTCAGGGTTCGTCCCCTGGTCCATGCACCTTCTTTTCTAAAAAATTGTCTTCAGCTGAGAGAAATTATGATGTGGGTAATAGTGAACTTTTGGCAATCAAATTGGCATTTGAGGAATGGCGACACTGGTTGTAGGGGGCTGTCCATCCTATTACTGTTATTACTGACCATAAGAGCCTGTCATATCTCCTATCAGCTAAACGTCTCAACCCTAGGCGAGCCAGATGGTCCCTATTTTTTAATAGGTTCAATTTTGTTGTCACTTTTCGTCCAGGGGTCAAAAACGTCAAGGCTGATGCTTGGTCCCGGAGCTTCCCTGGTGGTGGTGACCATGAGAACCCTGCCCCGATATTACAGAAAGGGGTAGTTATTTTGGCTCTTTTTCCTGAACTGGAGGGTGAGGTGCTGGAGGCTAAGGGGGACGCCCCTGCCTCCTGCCCTTCAGGAAACTTATTTGTAGCACCTCATCTGTGCCGTAAAGTAATCAAGGAACATCATCACTCTGTGCTTGCTGGGCATCCATGTGGTAAGGCAACCATGGACCACCTCTCTCGTCATTTTAGATGGCCGGGGTTGCATCGGGATGTAATTGAACAGGTAGCTGCTTGTAGTATTTGCGCGCGTTCAAAGGTTTCGCACGCCCGCCCGTCTGGTACTCTTCTTCCGCTACCTATCCCTAGCAGGCCATGGACACACTTGTCCATGGATTTTATTGCTGACCTACCGGTTTCTGCAGGCAAAACGGTGGTTTTGATAGTAGTAGATAGGTTCAGTAAAATGGTTCACTTCGTCGCTTTACCTGCACTTCCCAATGCTAAGACACTTGCTCAGGTGTTCATAAATGAGATTGTGAAGCTTCACGGGATTCCCTCCGATGTGGTGTCTGATCGGGGGACCCAGTTTGTTTCCAAGTTCTGCAAGGCATTCTGTTCTCCACTGGGGCTGCAGCTGTCCTTTTCCTTTGCCTTCCACCCTCAGTCGAATGGTCAGACCGAGCGGGTCAATCAGAACTTGGAAACATACCTCAGGTGTTTCATCTCCAAAAATCAGGAGGATTGGGCATCCTACTTACCGCTGACAGAATTTGCCATCAATAATCATTGTCAAGAATCCACTGGCAGGTCACCGTTCTTTGGTGCACATGGTTATCATCCACAGTTTGGTACCTTCAGTGGGGGTGGAGCTTCAGGAGTTCCTAAGGGGGAACGGTTTGCTTCATCTCTGGCATGGTGCTCTGTGTAATTTAAAGACCATGTGTGACAGGTATAAACATATGGCTGATAGAAAACGCTTGCCTGGTCTGGACCTGAATGTGAATGACTTTGTGTGGTTGTCTTCCAAGAATATAAGATTGAAAGCTCCTTTTTGGAAGCTGGGACCTAGGTTTATTGGTCCCTACAAAATAACTGCCGTCATTAACCCAGCAGCGTTTCGTCTTCAACTTCCTCGGGCCCTTAAGGTCCATAATGTGTTCCACAGGTCCCTTCTCAAAAGGTATGTAGAACCTCTTGAGCCCTCACCTCTACCTCCGCCCCTAGTAATGGTTGATGGTAACTTGGAGTTCGAGATTTTGAGGATAGTAGATTCTCGTCTCCAACGTCGTTCTCTACAATATTTGGTGCACTGGAAAGGCTATGATCCAGAGAAGAGGATGTGGGTTTCAGCGTCAGAGGTGAACGCTCCCTGATTGGTTCGCTCTTTTCACACCTCTTTTCCTGAGAAACCTGGTCCTGAGTGTCCGGAGGCCACTCGTAGAGGGTGGGGGGGTACTGCCACGGGTGTTTCGGAGGTGACAGACAGTCTCCCTGCAGTGGCCAGTAGGAGATCTTCACGTTTGGCATTGCAGACAGCTTCCTAGATAGGAGGTTGTCTTTAGGACCCAACGACTACCTCCCTCTGGCCTGGGTGTATATATACCTGGTCTTTCTAGGTGGGTGTCGCCAGTTATACTCATTCCTACTTGGTTCTTGGCTGAAGTAGCATCACGTCCTCTTTGGAGTCTTGAGGCCCTGTGCCTTGTTGGAGTTTCTTCTAAAGCCAAGTTGTAATTCCCCTTGTTGTCTTCCCCTTTTGTCTTTCGAGTGCTAGCGGAGGTTGACTAGTGCTCATCTCCTTTCTCCCCCAGTTGTAGCCTTACGCCAGGGATAGTAGGGCGAGGCACGTGATCGGCGACAGCTGCGGAGGCTGTATAGGGACGGTAGGGGAAGACAGGGTGACGCTAGTCCAGTTTAGGAAATCATCACTTCCCCTTTCCCTAATGTCTGGGCTCCCTTTACTTTTCCCCCCTGTATTGCATTCACACCTCGCGTGACAGCACCGCTTGTGCGCGATCGCATTATGCGTAATAGTACGTAGCTGGTCCATAAGTCCCAGGGCGCAGCTACGTACTATTATTGATGTGGTCGGAAAGGGGTTAAAGGCAAAAAAAGCCCAGTTTTTACTATGTGAAAAATTCATGAACTGTGTGAGCCATTATAATGAATATTTCTCTAAAAAACTCCAGTGAATACCACAAGATAACAAAAGAAAAGGGACTTAAAAAAATCCCTCGCAAATGATGAATTGGGCCCAAAGTGACCTGAAAATGCACTTATTTTCAGGTCTGCTTTATAGAAAAAGTTTTATGGAAAATGGTGCCCTGGACAACAAAAAAATTATTATTATTATTTATTATATATAATTATAGCGCCATTTATTCCATGGCGCTTTACTTGTGAAAAGTGTTATACATAGCAAAAAGAATTACAATAATCTTGAACAAAACGTGACGGCGACTGGTACAGGAGGAGTGAGGACCCTGCCCGTGAGGGCCCACAATGCACAAGGGATGGGTGAGGATACAGTAGATGAGGGTAGGTCGTGGAGCGATGGCGAATGCAGGTTGTAGGCTTGTCGGAAGAGGTGGGTCTTCAGGTTCCTTTTAAAGGTTTCCACAGTCGGCGAGAGTCTGATATTTTGGGGTAGAGAGTTCCAGAGTAGGGGGGGTGTACAGGAAAAATCTTGTATGCAATTGTGGGAGGGGGAGATGAGAGGGGAGTAGAGAAGGAGATCTTATGAGGATCGGAGGTTGCGTGCGGGTATGTACCAGGAGACTAGGTCAGAGATATATAGGGGAGACAGGTTGTGAATGGCTTTGTATGCCATAGTTAGGGTTTTGAACTGGAGTCTCTGAGCAATGGAGAGCCAGTGACGAGATTAACGGAGATGTCGGGGACAAGTGGATTAAAGCTCCCATCTCAATATTTAAGACAGTATACCTAAATACCTCTATGAGCTGTTCAAATAATATTATCATATAATGTCCTTTTAACAATGTCATATATTTTACACATAATACAATTCAATGCCTGAATAAAAATGCCTAAATAGTCATTTTATATAGTGCCTAGGGAATGCTTATCATTGAAAAGAGAATTGCTGTTATCATTAGTTACACAATTTTAAAGATGTTATTGGGATGTTGTTGGGAAACTTTCTTTTCTACTATGGGGTTATGCACTTATTTGCAGGTTGAAGCCAACTACCTGCTTGCTCTGCCATGTGCCAATCTGTCCTGATTCAGAGTGATCATAATACATCAAAAGCCGAAGCCATATCTTTCCCAATTATTCAGCCATCATCTGACTCTAACGCGGCAGTTGACATGTTAAATATTGGTATCAATCACTGGCAGCAGCATTTAACACGTGACGGCTGGGGGGTGTAATTCAATGTGTCTATCATTGAGCCCGTGACAGGTGCTGATGGGTTGTCATGACAGCTGGGGGTCTGCTAAAGACCTCTGCGCTTGTCATGACAATCCTTCTGTTTAGCAGCATTTAGCACTGCAGGTCTTCATTAGATGCACCTGACTTGCTTTGACTAAGAACCAGGGTCTGTGTTCACTAGGTGTCAGTCTCATGGAAGGAATCGAGTGTGCTCAAGCTGGTGAGTGACCAGCCAAAATGTTAGCTGTAGGTGGGAGAGACAGGACAGAGTCTCTCTCTGAATGGAGACTGAACAAGTCAGCGAGGAAAGCTAAGCAGTCTGTGTTTTGGGGCTGCACAGAACCATGTGGAAGCTGCAGCCTGTTCAGTGTGAACTGTGCACGAAGTTGAATACTTCTGTTTGGCGCTAAAAGCTGCTGGAGCTCAGGCTGAAGGTGAAACCAAGACATGGTAGTACTGTACTTATTTGAGTAAAGTTTCCTGTGGGAGAAAGGATTGTAATCTGTTTGGGTGAGCCCGCACTGACATATATGTGCCTGTTGAAGGAACTCTTTATTTGCTGTTATACCTTTGTGCCCAGAAGAGGCTGTTTTGGTTTTTGAATTCCTTGGAGCTTTATTAAAGCAATAAAGCTGCACATGTTTGGACTAATGCTCCCTAATACCTACCTGAGAGAGTGAATCCCTACATTATACACTGTGTGCAGAATTATTAGGCAAATGAGTATTTTGATCACATGATACTTTTTATACATGTTGCCCTACTCCAAGCTGCACAGGCTTGAGAGCCAACTGCCAATTAAGTAAATCTGGTGATGTGCATCTCTGTAATGAGAAGGAGTGTTGACTAATGACATCAACACCCTATATAAGGTGTGCTTAATTATTAGGCAACTTCCTTTCCTTTGGCAAAATGGGTCAGAAGAGAGATTTGATGGGCTCTGAAAAGTCCAAAATTGTGAGGTGTCTTGCAGAGGGATTCAGCTGTCTTGAAATTTCCAAACTTTTGAAGCGTGATCACCGAACAATCAAGCGTTTCATGGCAAATAGCCAACAGGGTCGCAAGAAGTGTGTTGGCCAAAAAAGGCGCAAAATAAATGCCCATGAATTGAGGAAAATCAAGCGTGAAGCTGTCAAGATGCCATTCGCCACCAGTTTTGCCATATTTCACAGCTGCAACGTTACTGGAGTATCAAAAAGCACAAGGTGTGCGATACTCAGGGACTTGGCCAAGGTAAGGAAGGCTGAAAAACTACCACCTTTGAACAAGAAACATAAAATAAAACATCAAGAATCGGCCAAGAAATATCTTAAGACTGATATTTCAAAGGTTTTATGGACTGATGAAATGAGAGTGACTCTTGATAGGCCAGATGGATGGGCCAGAGGCTGGATCAGTAAAGGGCAGAGAACTCCAATCCAACTCAGACGCCAGCAAGGTGGAGGTGGGGTACTGGTATGGGCTGGTATCATCAAAGATGAACTTGTGGGACCTTTTTGGGTTAAGGATGGAGTGAAGCTCAACTCCCAGACCCACTGCCAGTTTCTGGAAGACAACTTCTTCAAACAGTGGTAAAGGAAGAAGTCTGTATCGTTCAAGAAAAAAATGATTTTCATGCAGGACAATGCTCCATCACATGCATCCAACTACTCCACAGCGTAGCTGGCCAGTAAAGGTCTAAAAGAAGAAAAAATAATGACATGGCCTCCTTGTTCACCTGATTTTAACCCCATAGAGAACCTATGGTCCATCATAAAATGTGAGATCTACAGGGAGGGAAAGCAGTACACCTCTCAGAACAGTGTTTGGGAGGCTGTGGTGGCTGCTGCATGCAATGTTGATCGAAAACAGATCAAGCAACTGACAGAATGTATGGATGGAAGGCTGTTGAGTGTCATCATAAAGATGTGCTTGGAGAAGGGGGTGTTTGACAGTCCTCGACGATACTCGGAGGTGCGGGGGCTCTGCCAACATTTTGTGAAAGTCGAGCCCCCGCACCTCCGAGTATCGTCGAGGACTGTCAAACACCCCCTTCTCCAAGCACAGGAGCCACAGTATTGCCAAACTCCTGCCACCGAGCATCACTGAGCAGCCCCTTCTTCCAGCCTGTGATGGGATTTGCACCTCCGAACACCTCCTGTGTCCCCGCTCCACCACCGCCGCTGCCACCCCCCACCAGTAAGCTGAATTTGGACTGTAAGAGGGACCCCATTTAATGGATTACATTTTTTCCCTATTTTCCCTATTTTCCTCCTGAAAATTTGGGGTGCGTCTTATGGTCCGGTGCATCTTATAGTCCAAAAACTACGGTACTTGTTTTTTGCTAAACATGACTCAGGACTAATCTCTACTTTGTTCTTAACTATCCAAAGGACTTTCTTCAAGAAGTCTTATCATTTGCAAACATCAGCTGTTCTGATATTTTCTTTTTAAGAAAAAAAAAAAAACTTTCTCCTGACAGCCCTTCCCAGCAATATTTATTAAATCTTTTACTAATGGTACTGTCATAAATTTGAACATTTTACATGCTGAGGCCTCTAAAATCTGAAATCTCAATTTCTCAGAGCATTGCACAAACTGACCCTAATTTTCTGGGACATCCACTTCTGGGAAGATTGTCGGCTAACTTCAATAATAAAACTTGTGAATAATCTTTCTCACTATATAATTATGATTCCAAATTGTTTGGGTATGGCCTTAAAACCATTCCCAAATTGATGGGCTGCAACAAATGATTCTCTAAGATTATTGCTCCTTGGAATTCTGTTAATAAACACTGGCTGTTACTTAACCTCTTTTCTATGGAAGCAGTACTTAATTTTTCACAATAGTGTCATTATTTATTTATGATAAGTTGTTGTTCATCTGAGGTTGTATTTACCTAATTTTAAGACTTTCCATGGACCGGATTTTTTTTTTATTATGTGTGGATATGTAATACCATATAATTCAATTCTCTGTATATAATGGTACTCTAATCCTTAACATTAAATTTACTTTGTATTTTTCTTTTATAAAAGTATGAAGAGAAAGTATTAAAATATAACGTACAATAAATATCAATTAGTAGATATATACTGTACAACAAAATCTATCCCACTTCAGGAATCAGCATCATTAGAGCTGATTTAATGGTGGCTATATAGAGCTGATTATCATTCTAGCACTTTTTCCTATATGGAAGTGTTAATGTCATTACTTTTCTTAAACTTAGGAAGAATTTTCTCACATCACTTTTGTCACTGACTGATGTAGCACCTGACCACTGTGCTATTATTGTCGCAGAGTGCATCTTCTAACAGTCACCACTTTACTTACGAGAGCTTCAATCAGCAAGATATCTTGAGTAAACAGTATTTACTTCATACTGGTTAAACATGAGATACAATTCAGTGTCACACAGTCCGTGTGCTGCTTACATAACACATTCAGGAAAGAAAGAAAAAACACAGGAAGTAAAAACAACCAACAAATTGACAGCTTTTCTCCCACCATAACAGCAAGCATATAACAATACATACTATCGCCATCTGCTGTCTGGTTAGTATAAAGTCCTCCTTTCACTTATAATAAGTCCTAATCTGTTGTATATGCCAACACCCTTTCTCAACAGTAAGGACTTATTCAATCAAACCCAACTTTTTTATTAGTCTCTGGTGTTTATCAGCATTCAACGCCTTCGTGAAGATGTCTGCTGTCATTTCTTCAATAGGACAATACTCTAACTTCAAGACTCCTTGTTCCTGATGATCTCTCAAGAAATGATATTTCACATCAATATGCTTGGTTCTTGGATTGACTCTTTCCATCTGAGCAAGAGCAAGACATCCTTGATTGTCCTCTTTCAGTTTTGTTGGTTCCAACTGTGGTTGTCCTAATTCTGTCAACAATTGTCTTAACCACAGTACTTCTTGACTCGCATGTGCTGCGGCAACATATTCTGCTTCTGTTGAAGACAGTGTCACAATTGACTGTTTCTTACTTGTCCAACTTATTGGTCCATCTGAGAGAAAAAAATTATGTCCACTGGTAGATCTTCTGTCAGTTGGATCTCCAGCCCAATCTGCATCAACATATCCTGTTAAACTGCAATTATCACTTGTGGGTAATTTCAGCTTAACATTGCTAGTTCCTTTCAAATAACGCATTACTCTCTTCACGGCATTCCAATCAGCTTTATTTGGTTTTGATACCTTTCTACTCAGGATTCCTACTGCTGCTGCGATGTCTGGTTTGTAATGGTCGCTAGATACAGTAGTTTTCCTATTGCTGTTCTGTATTCTTCATTATTTGGTAGCACATTTTTTTCACTGTTCATCTCTTTGAGATAATTAGTTTCCATTGGAGACTTTACTGTTTTTGCATCCTTTAATCCAAATTTTTCTGTTATGTCTTGAATCATGTGATTTCGATTCAGTAGGAAACTTCCATCTTCTTCTCTTTCTACCTGTATTCCTAGGTACTGTTTCACATTTCCCAAGTCTTTGATTTCGAAATGTTGCTTCAGGATTTTTAGAATGTTTTCTTTATCCCTTTCTTGTTTAAAACAAATCAAAATGTCGTCTACATATATGAGTACATAAATAAATCTCTTAATCAGCCTTTTTGTGTACAAGCAAGGATCAGCTTTGCTTCTTTGAAATTTTTCATTTGTAAGTACTTCCGTGATTTTGTCATTCCACGCTTTAGCTGCTTGCTTTAAACCATATATGCTTTTCTGTAGTTTGCAAACTTTATTTGGATTTCTTTCATCTTTGAATCCTGGAGGTTGTTCCATGTAAATGTCTTCTGTTAAATCTCCATTCCAAAAAGCTGTCTTTACATCCAGAAGTCTCAGTTCCATCTGTTTCATTGCTGCAACTGTAAGTAAAGTTCTTATTGTAGTGTGTTTGACAATTGGAGCAAATGTCTCATCATAGTCTTCTCCATATCTTTGAGAATACCCTTTAGCTACGAGTCTTGCTCGGTATCTTTCAGCTGTGCCATCTGTTTGGTATTTTACTTTAAAAATCCATTTACATCCTATGGCTTTTCTTCCTTCTGGCAAATCTGTTAGTGTCCATGTATTTGAATCATGCATGGATTTAATTTCTGTTTCTGTTGCTTCTATCCATTTATTAGCTTCTTCTTCAGGTAGTTTAGATATGTCTTCCCAAGAGGTAGGCTCATAGATTTTTCTTATGCTTGTCTTGTATGAGAGACGTTTTGGTGGTTTTCCTTTGTTCTCTCTCATTGAACGTCTTGGTTCTGTGTCTGTTTGTAGTTGTGATTCTTCACTTTCAGTATTTTGTTCTTCATTGATTTCTACTTCTTTCTCATCAGATATTTCTTCAGTTATGTCACTATTGTTTTTATCATTTTTGTTTCAACTGAAATCATAATGTCTTCATTTAAATCTTCAATGAATGTCACACTGTTACTCACCGTAACTCTGTCTGTTTTGGGATCTAGGATTCTATATCGTTTACAATTTTCACTATATCCAACGAATATTCCTTTCATGGATCTGTTTTGAAGTTTGGAACGTTTTTCTGTTGGAATGAATATAAAAACTTTACATTCAAAAACTTTTAAATGATTGACACTTGGTTTCATACCTTGCCACAGTTCATATGGAGTTTTCGTCAGTTTTCTGGAAAAAAGTCGGTTCTGTAGATATGTAGCTGTCATTGCTGCCTCACCCCAATATTTCTCTGGTAGTTTGGAATCCGTCAGCATACATCTTATCATCTCTGTTAGAGTTCTGTTTTTCCTTTCTGCTACTCCATTTTGTTCAAGTGTGTATGGAACAGTTTTCGGGTGTTCTATTCCATTTTGTCTTAAGTAGTCTTCTATTCTGTGACCTGTAAATTCACCTCCATTATCACTTCTGATGACAATTGGCTTCCTTTGAAATTTGTTACTTTATCTTGTTACATAGTCTACAAGTTTATCAAAAACTTCACTTTTGTTTTTAATTAAGTATGTGACTATGTATCTTGAGAAGTCATCTATAGAAGTCAACATGTATCTATTGCCTCCTGATGTAGTCACTTTCATGGGTCCACATACGTCAGTATGCACCAAATCAAGTGGTCTTTCGCTTTTCATCTCACATTCTTTTGGAATAGATATCCTTGTGACTTTGGATTTTATACAACATTCACATCTTATGGTAATTGAGCAAGCTGATATCTTTTAATCTTTTGTCAATTCTTTTCTCTGAAGTTCCCTTATACTGTCAGGGTGTCTATGTCCTATACGTCTATGCCACATGTGAATACAGTTTTTGTGATCATGTGTACATACCTTCATCTGTTCCTTTGGTGTGTCAAAATGATATAATTGTTCATTTGCCTTGACTTTGGTTATCACCTTGTTTCCTGCAATAATTGCACACTCATTGTCATTGAATTTTACTGTAAGTCCTTTTGCTGTTAAAGGTTTCACAGATAATAAGCCGCCTTTCAATTTTGGAACATACAACACATCCTGTACAAGTATCTTTGAATCTTGTCCGAACTTGTTTGAACAATTTAGCATACCTTGTCCGATACCTTCTGCGGTTATTTTGCTTCCATCTGCAAGATAAATGGCTTCTTTCTTATCTAAATCAAGATCAGTAAAGAAATTCTTGTCACTTGTCATATGACTCACTGCTTCTGAATCAATAAACCAACCAAGTGATGATTTCTTGTCTGTTACTTTAAATGTGCCATTCCAATTATTCTCACATGAATCGGAAATTGTGTTTTTTACTTTCTGTGTATGCTTTTTATTTTGTAATTTTTGTTGTTCTGCTTTCCATATGGTACAGTCTTTCTTTAAATGACCTCTTTTCTTACATCTGAAACATTCTCTTGTCTCTTTATTATAGGGTTTTTTAAAATCTGTAGCTTTAAGAGTGTTTTCACTGTCCTTTTCAGTAGAAGAATCATTTCTTTGTTCTTTTCTTCTCTGATATTCATCTATTAGTCTTGTTTTCACAAAATCTAATGTAAAGTCAGTTTCTGGTCTCGTCTCAAGGGCATTTATCAAGGCTGTATACGAATCTGGTAAACTGCACAATAATATAGCTGCTACATGACTATCTTTAATGTCTTCACCAATAGATCTTAGCTGTGATATCACTTCCATCATTGAGAATATGTGCTTCTGCATGTCGTCATTTGCTCTCAATCTCATACTGTAAAGCTTTCTTAATAAAAATAACTTGTGATTCAAGCTAGGTCTTTCATACAGTATTCTTAATTCTTCCCACATTCCTTTAGCTGTTTCTTCATTTCTTATATGTATTAATTGAGCATCATCCACTAATAAGCTAATGGTGGCTCTCGCTTTTCTATTCTTCTTATCCCATGTCTGATTATCTTGATCTGGTCTTTCTGTAACAATTACTTCCCATAAATCATCCTTAGATAACAACATCTCTACTTTGAATTTCCATAACTGATAATTTTCACTATTCAGTTTAGCTACTGTGAATTTCAGTTCTGTGTTACTCATCATCTTTATATAGTCTTACTTGTTTAGATAGTTGTACTGAAGATATTCTCCTGTTTTTTCTTCTTGCTGATAGTTCCTGTATGTCCTGCCTGTGTTGAATTCTCTGTAATTATATCCAGCTCCTGGGATCATGAATTCCTCTGTCACTCTGTATCTGGATTTATTTCCTTCTGTTTACAGAGCTTATCTGTGTGCTCCGTTATCTGGAGTTACAAACCAGGATCCTCTTGTAGTGTGGGCCTGTAGTGTCTGGGCTTTAGTGTCTGGGCTCCGGCCTGGGATGCCTGGGCCCATAACCTGTCGCAGAGTGCATCTTCTTACAATCACCACTGTACTTACGAGAGCTTCAATCAGCAAGATATCTTGAGTAAACAGTATTTACTTCATACTGGTTAAACGTGAGATACAATTCAGTGTCACACAGTCTCTGTGCTGCTTACATAACACATTCAGGAAAGAAAAAAAAACACAGAAAGTAAAAACAACCAACAAATTGAGAGCTTTTCTCCCACCATAACAGCAAGCATATAACAATACAAACTATCGCCATCTGCTGTCTGGTTAGTATAAAGTCCTCCTTTCACTTATAATAAGTCCTAATCTGTTGTATATGCCAACAATTATTGTCTCAGAAACATAGTAACAACTTATTAGCAGAATACAGGCTTTTCAATGACAGTCTGTAGTCTGCATTCACTGACTGAAATACAGACTAGAATATAATTGCAGCTTGTCACCTGATAATGGATTTGCATGTCATTGGTGGGAATTGTGATGCAAAAGTCTATGAAAAATGGCACCTTACTTAGAATGGTCAGTTTTTAAAAATAAATAAATAAATACACCAAAAATGCTAAAAACACAAACAAGTGACAAGAAAATGTTTCTACTGCATATTGTTTTACTCAAGGTGTTTATGGTATCCCCTAAAAATATTTGCTCATCTACATGTATCTTTTGCATACTGTCAAAGACAATGTGTGTATTGTATCTGTTGAAGGCTCCAGTATGGGGCCAGCATGTGTTGTATACTTTTCCCCTTAAAGTATAGCTGTTATGTCTGTATACACCAGGAATGATACTATTTGTGACCGGTATATGGCCTGTGTCCTACATTTTTCACCAATTCTCCTCTGTAGGTGTTATCTCCAATTGTTAGTTGTCTCTGACCTCGTAGGTAGAGAATAGTTGTTAGAATGTTTCTCATACACAACTCACAGACACATGAGGAATTCCTGCTCTCCTGTCTCCATGTAACTCATTTTCACACAGAAACTGAAGCATGGAGGACATTATACAGCAGTAGTGAGCAGTGTGTTTCTAAACACAGAACTGGGGCAAGATAAAACACCAGTCTAAGGCTGAGTTCACACGGTGCAGTATTAATGAGTTTCCACGGTGGTAAAAGGTCTGACATGTAGAGCAATGATAATCCACATGTGCTGTGCCCATGATGTGGAAATTTCCGCTGCGGATTATCATTGCGGCACAAACCGCAGCACAACCAATTCAACCAATTTTGCGGCGAAATCGCACCCATTGACTTGCATTGATTCGCAGCAAACTCACATGATAATGATAATATCTATACATGCGGATTTGCTGCTTTTCAATGTAAATCAATAGGCGCAAAATCGCGCTGGAATCGCACCGCGGCTGGTACCCAGGTTGGGAGAGGAGACTGCTACTCCTCTCATCCGACCGCTGCTCTGGCTGATAACAGCAAGAGCAGCGTGGATGGGAGAAGCAGCAGCTTGCACTTCCCAGCACGCGTGTCCACGCCAGTAAAAAAAGAATAAAAAAGTGAAAATAAAAGAGAAAATCCTTATATTCACCTGTCCGGTGGCCCCCGGTGTCCTCCTCTGCGATATTGTCCCGTCGTCTGCTCGCTGTACACTGCTGAGCGTGGGATCATGCTCCGCAGTGTACTTACAGGACCTGCAGTGACGTCACCGATCAGCTGATGGTCGCGTGACCATCAGGTGATCAGTGCCGGCAGCAATCAGCTGATGGTCACGTGACCATCAGCTGATGCTTAGCGTGGAAACATTCACAAGAATGTTCCCACGCTCTCTAGCTCACCAGGGTTCATCAGCTGATCTTCGTGGGCTTCGCCGAGGCGTGTAATAAAAAAAATTGTAGAACCTTGTTTGTCTTATTTCATTAAAATATTTTATTCTGGCCGTGTCTTTTATTGAAAAAGCGTCGACCATTTAACCACGTGGTTAGTAATGGGGGCGTATTAATATCAGCCCGCAGCTGTCTAGTTTATCCTCTGCTGGCTAAATTTTATAGGCGGACCCCATGTACATTTTTTTCTGGGGGCCCCCTTTAATCTAGCCAGTAAAGGCTAAACAAACAGCTGTGGGCTGATATTAATAGCCATTGAACATTGCTGGCTAATGGCCCCTTCTGCAGCTACTAATATCAGCCCCCAGCGGTCGGCTTTCCCTCTGATGGTTATAAAAATGACTCGGGAGCACACGCCATTTTTTTTTTAAATTTTAGGCTCTGTGCTCATAATTCAGACGTAGCAACGCTTTGGACGCACATTTTTTCTGCCTCCAAAACGTTGAATTCTATTGAACGCAGGAAAATCCACATGTGTTCACTGAACCATTCGTATTTACTGCATTCAATACTTTTTAGTGGTTACATTTCTGTTGTGGAGACTATCGACTCCACAAGAGAAATTGACATGCTGCGGTCCTGAAAGACGCGCCTAATGTCAGTGTCCACGGGTGATTTGCAGCCTCTGATGCACGTATAGCGGACATTGGATTTCTAGAGATCCCATCCACTATGCCTTAACTGTTATGATCTGCTACAGAGACTAAGGAAAGACAGGAGATCTGTCCCTACAATAGAACTAAACTGGATCCCTACGATGTAACGGGGAACCTGATCCTGCGATCAGACCTGCTAAAGTCCTCAGCTAGTCTGTACGAAGACCTATAGATGTGAGGGAGGAATCCCTACAAGAACTAGGGACTGGGAAAAGTTGGACACCTCCTAGCAGAAATCGTAGCAGTCAAAGAAAAACACACAACAAAAAGTAAAGAGGTCAGAAGACCTAGCAAAACTAACAGAGAACGGCAACAGAGCACCAAGCTAGCTCAACAGTAGTAAATACAAATGAAGTCCAGCAATGCCAGGAGGGCGGAGCCGGATTAAATAGGCAAAACTGGTCATGTGACCAGCAAACTAAAAAAAACCTAACAGGAGAGTTGTAACAGTACCCCCTCTTCTAAGAGGATCCTCCGGATCCCCTAGGCCCAGGCTTACCAGGAAACCTCCTGTGAAATGCTCGGACAAGTCTGGAAGCAGAAACATCATCCGCCCTCACCCATGAGTTATCCTCAGGTCCGAAACCCTTCCAAGCGACGAGATACTGCAAACTCCCTCTATACCGTCTAGAATTTAGGATGCGGGAAATTTCATATTCCCCGTCCTCCACCACCGGAGGAACAGTGGCAGAGGCGTCACCATCCGACACATCAGCTTTTTTCAACAGAGAAACATGAAACACCGGATTAATCCTCCAGGACGTAGGAACCTCCAGCCTAACAGCAGATTGGTTAACTATCTGAAGCACCTTAAAGGGCCCTACGAACTTGGGACCCAATTTTTTAGAAGGAATCCTCAATCGCAGATTCTTAGAGGACAACCAAACCATGTCACCAACAGCAAACAAAACCTCTTGCCGTTTCCTATCAAAGTACCTCTTAGATTTTTTGTTAGCCTCCTGAAGATTACCACGCACATCCGTCCAAACTCTCTCCAAATCACCGGAAAAACTCTCCTCCTCAGGCACAGCCGATACCAATTTGGAGAATGACCCAAAAGACGGATGTCTCCCAGAACAACAAAAAAAAGGCGAACACCCAGCAGAAGAGGATGTATGGTTGTTAAGAGCAAATTCAGCAAGTGGCAGAAACTCAGACCACCCCTCTTGATTGTCTGCCACAAAAAAACGCAAGAACTGCTCAACATCCTGGTTCTTCCTTTCTGTCTGGCCATTAGACTCAGGATGATATCCGGATGAAAACGACAAATGGACTCCCAACCTATCACAAAAGGCATGCCAAAAACGAGCCACGAACTGAGGTCCCCTATCAGAAACAATGTCAGTAGGAACACCATGTAGTCTGACAATCTCCTTGACAAAGGCCTTAGCGAGTGTCTTAGCGCAAGGCAGTTTGATAAAGGGAACCAAGTGACACATCTTGCTAAAATGGTCCACGACCACCCAGATGACCGTGAAACCTTCAGAGGGAGGAAGGTCAGTAATAAAGTCCATAGCCAGATGTGTCCAAGGTGCACTAGGAACCTCCAGAGGGCAAAGCAACCCTGCAGCAGGAGCATGCGAAGACTTGGATCTAGCACACACAGTACATTGGCGCACCCACTTAATGACTTCCTTCTGCCATCCAGGCCACCAAAAACTGCGACCCACAAGTCTCTTGGTCTCAGAAATTCCTGGATGACCTGCCAACCGAGACTCATGACAAACAAATCTCTCCTAAAGGTCCTAGGCACAAACAACCTCCCATGGGGAGTGTTAGATGGGGCATTCTCCTGTGCTTTAAGAATCTCATCCTCCAAAACGGAGTCCAAAGCAGCAATCACAACACCTTCTTGTAAAATGGTCTCCTCTTCCTCCTCAACACCGACCATGGGAGAAAAGCTGCGAGACAAAGCATGCGCTTTAACATTCTTGGTACCCGGGATGTAAGTAACGGAAAAATTAAACCGCGAGAAAAAAAGTGCCCACCTAGCCTGACGGGCATTCAAGCGCTTGGTAGCATCAAGATAGATCAGATTTTTATGATCAGTGAAAACCTGAATGGGAAAATCAGCACCTTCCAAGAGGTGACGCCAGTGTTCAAATGCGAGTTTAATCGCCAGCAATTCCCGATTACCAATATCGTAATTAAGTTCAGTCTCGGAAAATTTTTTTGAAAAAAAGGCACAGGGATGTACTCCATCCTTGTTTTCCTGAGACAACACCGCACCAACCCCCACCGAAGAAGCATCAACCTCAACCAAAAACGGCTTAGTCACATCAGGCTGCATAAGGATGGGAGCAGAGGTGAACCTCTCCTTTAAAAACACAAAAGCTTCAATGGCCTCAGAAGTCCACTGAACCGCATTAGCACCTTTCCTGGTGAGATCGGTCAGCGGTTTGACAATAATAGAAATTTTTTTTATGAATTTTCTGTAATAATTGGCGAAACCCAAAAACCTCTGTATCGATTTCAAACCAATAGGCCTAGGCCATTCTTGTACAGCCTGAACCTTCACCGGGTCCATCTCAAAACCTTCACTGGAGATAATGTAGCCCAAAAAACGAATTCTCTGTACAGCGAACTCACATTTCTCCAGCTTAGCAAAAAGTGAATTGTCCATTAATAACTGTAATACCTCACGTACGCTCCGCCAATGAGACTCCAGATCAGGCGAATAAATCAAAATGTCATCCAAATACACAACCACATTTTTGCCGATTAAAGGTCTAAGGATATCATTAATAAGATTCTGAAAAAATGCTGGAGCATTGGTGAGACCAAAAGGCATAACCAGATTCTCAAAATGACCCACAGGAGTGTTAAAAGCAGTCTTCCATTCATCACCCTCCTTCATGCGCAACAAATTGTATGCCCCCCGGAGATCAATTTTAGAGAACCACTTGGCCCCCACTAACTGGTTAAATAAATCAGGAATCAATGGCAGTGGGTAAGGATTGCGTACAGTAATTTTATTAATCTCACGAAAGTCCAGACAAGGACGTAAACCGCCATCTTTTTTTTTTACAAAAAAAAATCCAACAGCCACAGGAGACTTGGAAGGCCTAATGTGACCAGCGGCCAAGCTTGTCTGTATGTATTCCTCCAAAGCCTTTCTCTCAGGAATAGTAAGATTAAATAAACGACTCTTAGGAAGAGTCGCTCCAGGGACAAATTCAATGGTACAATCATAGTCTCTATGGGGAGGCAAAACCTGCGACTCCTCCTCAGAAAAAACTCTCCAAAAATCCTGAATAGGTACAGGCAATTCCCCTCTATCCACAGCAGCAATGCGCCCGTTACAACACTTGTCATAACACTTAGGGCTCCAGGACTTAATTTCATTGGTAGACCAATCCAGTACAGGATTGTGCAATTTTAACCAGGGTAACCCCAATATTACTGGAGAAGGCAAATTATCCAATACCACCAAATCCAAATTCTCTTGATGAATACCATTAATAGTGAGGGGAAATTCACAGACCTTGTGAGTAACACTCTTCAAGGGAGAGCCATCGACAGAAACCACAGCAATAGGGGATGACAAAGTTTTAGGTTCTAATCTAAGTTTTTCCAAGAATCCCCCATCAATCACATTCAGAGTAGATTCACAATCCACAAATACCCGAAATTCAATTAATTCATTCTGAGCAGCAGTAGTGGCAGATAGGAATACTCCCTTAGAATTTAAACAGGCAATTCGGGCATGACTGACCATTTTTTTTTCTTTCTTCATACGAAGCACACAGCTCTTAATCAAATGACCAGAATTTCCGCAATAGAAACACAAGCCTTCAGAAAGTTGGCGGTCTTTTTCCTGAGAGCGGGGTGTCATCGCCCCAATTTCCATCGGCTCACCATTGTCAGCACTGAACCTCTCAGGACTCGAAGCTGACATAGCAGAGGATTTGCTCTCATTAACCCTTGCACGCAGTCTCCTGTCCACCCGTATAGCTAATTGCATTGCCTCCTGCAAGTTTCCAGGTGTGGGATAAGCAATCAGTAAATCCTTAACCCTTTCACCTAGCCCTGCAAGAAACAAGCTTTTCAAAGCTGAATCGTTCCACCCCACCTGGGCAGACCACCGACGGAAGTGAGAACAATATTTTTCCACATTACCTGATCCCTGCCTCAAACGTCTTAATTCAGACTCAGCAGATGAGACACAATCAGGATCATCGTGCAATAAACCCAAAGCAGAAAAAAAAATATCCACTGATTTAAAGCACGGATCACTAGGTTGGAGAGAGAAGGCCCATCCCTGAGGATCTTTTCGCAAAAGTGACATTATGAACCCTATGCGCTGTGATTCATCACCAGAGGATCCGGGTCTCAAACGAAAATATAATAGACAAGCATTTTTAAAAGAAAAAAAATCTTGTTGTTCGCCAAAAAATAGATCAGGCAGACGTACCTTTGGTTCCACAAAATGCGCTCCAGAACAGCTACTCACATGTTGTTGGAGCTTGGCCACCTCCAGAGAGAGTCCCTGCAAACGTTGAGCCAAATCTTGCACCGAGACCATGATGGAAAACTGGAGGTCTTTCCTTAGAGAAATTTTTTTTTTTTTTTTTTTATGGCTGGACTTACTGTTATGATCTGCTACAGAGACTAAGGAAAGACAGGAGATCTGTCCCTACAATAGAACTAAACTAGATCCCTACGATGTAACGGGGAAACTGATCCTGCGATCAGACCCGCTAAAGTCCTCGGCTAGTCTGTACGAAGACCTATAGATGTGAGGGAGGAATCCCTACAAGAACTAGGGACTGGGAAAAGTTGGACACCTCCTAGCAGAAATCGTAGCAGTCAAAGAAAAACACACAACAAAAAGTAAAGAGGTCAGAAGACCTAGCAAAACTAACAGAGAACGGCAACAGAGCACCAAGCTAGCTCAACAGTAGTAAATACAAATGAAGTCCAGCAATGCCAGGAGGGCGGAGCCGGATTAAATAGGCAAAACTGGTCATGTGACCAGCTAACTAAAAAAAAACTAACAGGAGAGTTGTAACATTAACATCTGGATGCTGCGGGTTTGACGCTGTATATACACACAGCATCAAATCTGCAGTGGCTCCTGACCGTGGCCACATACCCAAACTCACCCACAGCGTATCAATTTCTGTAGCGGACACACCAGTCTCCGCTTCAGATTTTGACTGATTGCAGTGTCATTATATGCGGTGGATTCACATGTACCAACAACAAAAGTGCGGCATTAGAACACCACGTTGTGTCCAAAGCGCTGCTCAATGCTGATTGGGGGATGTAGTGGCTAACAAACCAGCTGTGAGATGTTATTTTATGACCAGGGAAATATTTGCCTAGTGGCACCTTCCCAGGCTAAAAAAACCCACCCAGCTCACAGCAGTCACATAAATTACATGAATAGAAATGCTAATGAAGATTGGGTGAATGGGACTAGCTGTCACCCAGCTCTTTTGTTTGGTGATGTCAAGGTGTCAATCAGACCTTTCCATGACCAAACAAAGTAAAGACACACAGACACAATGTAAACACTTTATTTGAAATACAACAGACCCATTCTTTAATCAATTATTTGAACCAATATACTCACTCCAGTTCTTATGGTAATCCAAGGGCTTAAGCAATGTCCCACCAACTTTATTTAGCTCCAAAAATCATTCATTGATGCTAAAAAATGCTTCATAAACCGCATGTAAAAACTCATGTAAATCCACATGCATTTTTTTTCTGCCAGGGAGATGTGAATACGCTCAGGAAATTTCTGCTTCAATTCCTGAACATGTGCTCATACCCTAAGTATTAATAGTTGGAGAGCAGATTTTTCAAAGAATCCTGAAAGCATAATTTTGTCAGCACATAACTTTTACAAGCCACATGTACTCTGCAAGCTTTTCATTAGAGACGCTCTAAAATAGCTATTCACAAGAATTCAACAGCTTTGCGGAAGAAAAAAAAAAAAATTACAGTGAATCAATTTCCACAAATTGATTGTACAGGAACAACTCTAATTGACCTGCAAAGATGTATATAACACTCTGAGGTCTCCCAGGACTGTATCCAACCCATTTCAAGCTCTTTTATGTAAACACAGAAATAGTAATGTCAAGTTGACCACATTCAATGGCTTTGTCTTTCTATCTTTATTGCTAAGTTGTGAGCTGTGACATCCTCTCACTATCTCGGTTCACCATCAAATGTCTGCTGCATTCCCTGCATCTGCCTTTATGGCAGTGCTATACCATGTAATGTGAAAAAAGCATTATTTGGAAGCATGCCTAGATGTACACCAGGTCAAATTTGACATGAATTCGATCCATATTGAATCAATTCCTGTATCTTTAGTTTTCAGAATTTTCAAGGTAGGCAACTGTCAGTCACAGCTTGGAAAAGAAAAACTTGAATTTTTAAGCCTCGGCATATCTTATTTCCCAGGTTTAAATATATTGACTTTTGCATCATATATTTACAGCTATGAATTACAGAGAATGACGAGGTTGAACCTGTTGACCTGTGTCTAGATACATGCTGCACTGTATATACTAGAATATCCAACATTTAATAGTATAAACCAATTAGTATACATATATTTTATATACAGTATTCATGTGCGCTATGTGTGAACCCTCATGATAGAAAACATTCAATAAAATCTCATTGTTATGAAGATATTTTTCATCCATCATCCTGAATAGCAGCCGATGGGGCAATAATCCAACTGGATTTGATAACATTTAAAAATTCATTGTGCTTTTCTTTCCTCATGAGGAAAATCAGTCTTGCAAGAACACACGGTATCATCAAGCGAAAGATGATGAAAATGTATCAGATGCAATTACCTATTATTAGTCATCACTTACCAGCACTTGAAAAACTGACTGGACGGAAATCAAACATTATACCAAGGAACTCAAGCAATAAGCTTTGCAATATTCATTTTGGTAAGAATTTTTTGTAAACTCATATTTTCTCTGTAGTTACAGAGTGGAATTTATCCATTTTAATTTTTTTAAAAATTGAGTGCATTCATTGTGCACCATAATATAATATCTTTGTTAAAAGTCACATCTAACTAGGAAACCTGCGATATGGCAGGATAGGAAGGAAGGTTCAGACATTTCCATGGATGACATTTTTCATTATCATTCAGGGTACTGTGGAGCTAGAATTCTTGACAGTGGACAGCAATAGATAAATCATGCAGTAGAGCGTCTGTCTCCATTGTCAATCAAGAATTTGCGACAACATCAGTGGGAGAAGCGAACAGAAGCCAGGCACTGCAAGCACACTCATATGCCCACCAATGCAGTAGTGAACCTAATTTTCAGTGCAGTGGATTCCTGAATGATGATGGATGATCCTTGGAATTATTATCCTGTCCTATCCTGCAGGGTTTACTAGGCACATTCTAACTGACAGGTTTACTTTAATTCAATGCACCATATATTCCACCAGTCCAGTGTAAACTGTTGCTGAATCTTTCCCTTATTAGGAATCTGGTTTAATGTTATATATTTAAATATTTGCTTCAATACAAGTTCTTATTTAGAAGGCGACATACACTACCGTTCAAAAGTTTGGGATCATTTAGAAATTTCATTATTTTTTAAAAAAAAGCATTTTTTTCAATGAAGATAACAGTAAATGAATCAGAAATACACTCTATACATTGTTAATGTGGTAAATGACTATTCTAGCTGCAAGCGTCTTGTTTTCTTTGCAATATCTACATAGGTGTATAGAGACCCATTTCCAACAACCACCACTCCAGTGTTTTAATGGTACATTGTGTTTGCTCACTGTGTAAGAAGGCTAGTGGATGTTTAGAAATCCCTAGAAAACCCTTGCACAAGAATGGTAGCCCAGCTGAAAATGGTTTGGCTGATTTGAGAAGCTATAAAATTGACCTTACTTTGAGCTAGCTGAGAATCTGGAGCATTACATTTGTTTATTCTATGAAACTTTCAAAATGGCCAGAAAAAGAGAACTTTCATGTGAAACTCGACAGTCTATTCTTGTTCTTAGAAATGAAGGCTATTCCTTGCGAGAGATTGCCAAGAAACTGAAGATTTCCTACAACGGTGTGTACTACTCCCTTCAGAGGAGAGCTCAAACAGGCTCTAACCAGAGTAGAAAGAGAAGTGGGAGGCCCCGCTTGACAACTGAGCAACAAGACAAGTACATTAGAGTCTCTAGTTTGAGAAATCGACGCCTCACAGCTCATCAACTGGCAGCTTCATTAAATAGTACACACAAAATGCCAGTGGCAATGTCTACAGTGAAGAGGTGACTCCGGGATGCTGACCTTCAGGGCAAAGTGTCAAAGAAAAAGCCATATCTGAGACTGGCTAATAAAAGGAAAAGATTAACCCCTTAAGCCCCGCGGGTGGTTTGCACGTTAATGACCGGGCCAATTTTTACAATTCTGACCACTGTCACTTTATGAGGTAATTACTCTCGAACGCTTCAACGGATCCCCCTGATTCTGAGATTGTTTTTTCGTGACATATTGTACTTCATGATTGTGGAAAAATTTCTTCGATATCACTTGCGTTTATTTGTGAAAAAAACGGAAATTTGGCGAAAATTTTGAAAATTTTGCAATTTTCAAAATTTGAATTTTTAAGCCCTGAAATCAGAGCGATATGTCACACAAAAGAGTTAATAAATAACATTTCCCACATGTCTACTTTACATCAGCACAATTTTGGAACCAAAATTTTTTTTTGTTAGGGAGCTATAAGGGTTAAAAGTTGACCAGCGATTTCTCATTTTTCCAACAAAATTTACAAAACCATTTTTTTAGGGACCACATCACATTTGAAGTCACTTTGAGGGGTCTTTATGACAGAAAATACCCAAAAGTGACACCATTCTAAAAACTGCACCCCTCAAGGTGCTCAAAACCACATTCAAGAACTTTATTAACCCTTCAGGTGCTTCACAGGAATTTTTTGAATGTGGAAGAAAAAAATGAACATTTAACTTTTTTCACAAAAATGTTAATTTAGACCCAATTTTTTTTATTTTCACAGGGGTAACAAGAAAAAATGGACCCCAAAATTTGTTGTGCAATTTCCCCTGGGCACGCAGATACCCAATATTTGGGGAAAAAATACTGTTTGGGCGCACGGCAGGGCTCGGAAGGGAAGGAGCGCTATTTGACTTTTTGATTGTAAAATTTGCTTGAATAATTAGCGGACGCCATGTTGTGTTTGGAGAGCCCATGTGTGCCCAAACTTTGGAGCTCCCCCACAAGTGACCCCATTTTGGAAACTAGACCCCCCAAGGCACCTTTCTAGATGCATAGTGAGCACTTGGAACCCCCAGGTGCTTCACAAATTGATTCGTAACAATGAAAAAGTGAAAAAAAAAAACACTTTTTCATTTTTATGAATCAATTTGTGAAGCACCTGAGTGTTCCAAGTGCTCACAATGCATCTAGATAGGTGCCTTGGGGGGTCTAGTTTCCAAAATGGGGTCACTTGTGGGGGAGCTCCAATGTTTGGGCACACAGCGGCTCTCCAAACGCAACATGGTGTCGCTAACAATTTGAGCCGATTTTCCGTTAAATTTGTTAGAGGACACCATGTTGCATTTAGAGAGTCCCTGTGTGCCCAAACATTGGAGCTCCCCCACAAGTGACGCCATTTTGGAAACTAGACCCCCCAAGGCACCTATCTAGATGCATAGTGAACACTTGGAACCCCCAGGTGCTTCACAAATTGATTCGTAACAATGAAAAAGTGAAAAAAAAAACACTTTTTCATTTGTATGAATCAATTTGTGAAGCACCTGAGGGTTCCAAGTGCTCACTATGCATCTAGATAGGTGCCTTGGGTGGTCTAGTTTCCAAAATGGGGTCACTTGTGGGGGAGCTCCAATATTTGGGCACACAGCGGCTCTCTAAATGCAACATGGTGTCCGCTAACAAATTTAACGCAAAATTGGCTCAAATTGTTAGCGACACCATGTTGCGTTTGGAGAGCTGCTGTGTGCCCAAACATTGGAGCTCCCCCACAAGTGACCCCATTTTGGAAACTAGACCCCCCAAGGCACCTATCTAGATGCATAGTGAGCACTTGGAACCCCCAGGTGCTTCACAAATTGATTCGTAACAATGAAAAAGTGAAAAAAAAAACACTTTTTCATTTTTATGAATCAATTTGTGAAGCACCTGGGGGTTCCAACTGCTCACTATGCATCTAGATAGGTGCCTTGGGGGGTCTAGTTTCCAAAATGGGGTCACTTGTGGGAGAGCTCCAATGTTTGGGCACACAGGGACTCTCTAAATGCAACATGGTATCCGCTAACAAATTGAATGGAAAATCGGCTCAAATTGTTAGCGGACACCACATTGCGTTTGGAGAGCTTCTCTGTGTCCAAACTTTGGAGCTCCCCCACAAGTGACCCCATTTTGGAAACTAGACCCCCCAAGGCACCTTTCTAGATGCATAGTGAGCACTTGGAACCCCCAGGTGCTTCACAAATTGATTCGTAATAATGAAAAAGTGAAAAAAAAAACACTTTTTCATTTTTACGAATCAATTTGTGAAGCACCTAGGGGTTCCAAGTGCTCACTATGCATCTAGATAGGTGCCTTGGGGGGTCTAGTTTCCAAAATGGGGTCATTTGTGGGGGAGCTCCAATGTTTGGGCACACAGGGACTCTCTAAATGCAACATGGTATCCGCTAACAAATTGAATGGAAAATCGGCTCAAATTGTTAGCGGACACCACATTGCGTTTGGAGAGCTTCTCTGTGCCCAAACTTTGGAGCTCCCCCACAAGTGACCCCATTTTGGAAACTAGACCCCCCAAGGCACCTTTCTAGATGCATAGTGAGCACTTGGAACCCCCAGGTGCTTCACAAATTGATTCGTAATAATGAAAAAGTGAAAAAAAAAACACTTTTTCATTTTTACGAATTAATTTGTGAAGCACCTAGGGGTTCCAAGTGCTCACTATGCATCTAGATAGGTGCCTTGGGGGGTCTAGTTTCCAAAATGGGGTCACTTGTGGAGGAGCTCCAATGTTTGGGCACACAGGGACTCTCCAAATGCAACATGATATCCGCTAACAATTTGAGCCGACAATTTGTTAGCGGATATCATGTTGCATTTGGAGAGTCCCTGTGTGCCCAAACATTGGAGCTCCCCCACAAGTGACCCCATTTTGGAAACTAGACCCCCCAAGGCACCTATCTAGATTCATAGTGAGCACTTGGAACCCCAGGTGCTTCACAAATTGATTCATAAAAATGAAAAAGTGTTTTTTTTTTCACTTTTTCATTTTTACGAATCAATTTGTGAAGCACCTGGGGGTTCCAAGTGCTCACTATGCATCTAGAAAGGTGCCTTGGGGGGTCTAGTTTCCAAAATGGGGTCACTTGTGGGGGAGCTCCAAAGTTTGGGCACAGAGGGGCTCTCCAAACGCAATGTGGTGTCCGCTAACAATTTGAGCCGATTTTCCATTCAATTTGTTAGCGGATACCATGTTGCATTTAGAGAGTCCCTGTGTGCCCAAACATTGGAGCTCCCCCACAAGTGACCCCATTTTGGAAACTAGACCCCCCAAGGCACCTATCTAGATTCATAGTGAGCACTTGGAACCCCAGGTGCTTCACAAATTGATTCATAAAAATGAAAAAGTGTTTTATTTTCACTTTTTCATTTTTACGAATCAATTTGTGAAGCACCTGGGGGTTCTAAGTGCTCACTATGCATCTAGATAGGTGCCTTGGGGGGTCTAGCTTCCAAAATGGGGTCACTTGTGGGGGAGCTCCAATGTTTGGACACACAGGGGCTCTCCAAACGCAACATGGCGTCCGCTAACAATTTGAGCCGATTTTCCATTCAATTTGTTAGCGGACACCATGTCGCGTTTGGAGAGCCCGTGATGTGCCTAAACAGTGGAGCTCCCCCACAAGTGTCCCCATTTTGGAAACTATACCCCTCAAAGATTTTATTAAGGTGTATAGTGAACATTTTGAACCCAGAGGTACGGCACATTATTTGTTTACATTAGGTAATCATATTGAATAAGTTTTCATTATTCTTGAGCGCAAGTGCTTGCTACTTGAGTTTGCATCGGGTACTCAGGTATGCACCATGTACAGCGTGTGCTCGAGTGACATGCTCGAGTCCCTGCTCCGCATGTTTCACGGTTATTAGACACCCAAAAAAAAACATGCGGGGATCGCTCGTGCATGGCAGGCAATCCCCGTAAAGTTTTTTGGCCGCGAAGCATATGGGGCAGAGACTCGAGCATGTCACTCAAATACCCACGATACTAAATGCATACCAGAGCACCCGATGCAAACTCAAGTAGCGAGCACTTGCTCTCAACACTAGTCGCCATATCGTCATCTTTTTTTCTTACTTTTGAAAAAAATCCCAACCCCAGCCCTAACCCTAGCACAACCCTAGCCCCAGCACAACCCTAGCCCCAGCACAACCCTAGCCCCAGCACAACCCTAGCCCCAGCACAACCCTAGCCCCAGCACAACCCTAGCCCCAAACCCAGCCCTAACCCTAGCCCAATCCTAACTCAAGAGTTTATTTTTGACGCCGTTCCTTGTGCGGTATAAGTGATTAGACGACTTTATTCTTCGGGTCGGTGTGATTACAGCAATGCCAGAATCATATGGGGTTTTTATGACTGACAGCTGTCACACACTAAAAGACGCATTTTTTGTAAAATCTAGTTTTTGCATCGCCATATTTTGAGAGCTATAATTTTTCCAGATTTTGGCAGACAGTCATGTGACGGCTCGTTTTTTGCGGGATGACTTGACGTTGTTATTGGTGCCATTTTCAGGCACGTGACATTTTTTGATCGCTTTCTATTCCGATTTTTGGGAGGCAGAATAAACAAAAACCAACAATTCAGGAATTGTTTTTTTTTTTTTTTTTTATTCTGTTCCGCGTGTGGTAAAATTGATGAGGCAGCTTTACTCTTCGGGTCAGTACGTTTACAGCGGTACCACATTTGTATCATTTTTCTATGTTTTGGCGCTTATACACAATAAAAGCTATTTTATAGAAAAAAATATTTTTTAGTATCGCTTTATTCTGAGAGCTATAACTTTTTTATTTTTCGGCTGATGGAGCTATATGGCGGCTTGTTTTTTGCGGGACGAGATGACGTTTTCAGCGGTATCATTTTTATTTATATGCGTCTTTTTGATCGCGTGTTATTCCACTTTTTGTTTGGCGGTATGGTGATAAAGCATTGTTTTTTGCTTGTTTTTTTTTTTTTTTTTTTTACCGTGTTCACTGAAGGGGTTAACTAGTGGGACAGTTTTATAGGTCAGGTTGTTCCGGACGCGGCGATACCAAATATGTGTACTTTTATTGTTTTTTTTTAATTTTTTTTATAATAATATTTATTGATGGGTACATTATATTTTTATTTTTGGTGTATTATTTTTTTTATTTTTTTATAATATTTTTGCACTTTTTTTTTTTTTTTTTTTTTCCACTTTCACACAGTTTATACACTTTATTACTTTGTCCCACTCTGGGACTTTCACTTTTTTTTTTCTGATCGCCTGCATGGCACAGGAATGGAGCACCATCCCTATGCCATGAAGGCTGTCAGAAGTGCACAGTGTGAAGATTGCTTGGAGATGCACTGCGCATGTCCAAGCAATCTTCCTGCTCTCTGGTGACCCGGATGTTGTCATGACGACATCGGGTCGTCATGGCAACACCCGGGAAGCCTTTGCAGACTGCGCTGGAAGCCGGAAGAGGAGGTGAGTATCGCCGATCACCTCCCCTTGCCCCCGCAATGCCGCGATCGACTTCGATCGACTTCGATCGCAGCATCGCGGGGGTTAATGTGCTGGGAGCGGTGCGTGACCGCTCCCTGCACATAGTACCGGGTGTCAGCTGTGACAATCAGCTGACACCCGGCGGCGATCGCGCCCGCACAGCCTGTGTGCGGGCGCGATCGCGATGACGTACTAATACGGGTCTGGCTCTTAAGTCCCAGGGCACAGACGCGTATTAGTACGTCAGATGTTATTAAGGGGTTAATATGGGCAAAAGAACACAGACATTGGACAGAGGAAGATTGGAAAAAAGTTTTATGGACAGACGAATCAAAGTTTGAGGTGTTTGGATCACACAGAAGAACATTTGTGAGACGCAGAACAACTGAAAAGATGCTGGAAGAGTACCTGACGCCATCTGTCAAGCTTGGTGGAGGCAATGTGATGGTCTGGGGTTGCTTTGGTGCTGGTAAAGTGGGATATTTGTACAAGGTAAATGGGATTTTGAATAAGGAAGGCTATCACTCCATTTTGCAATGCCATGCCATACCCTGTGGACAGCGCTTGATTGGAGCCAATTTCATCCTACAACAGAACAATGACCCAAAGGACACCTCCAAATTATGCATGAACTATTTAGGGAAGAAGCAGGCAGTTGGTATTCTATCTGTAATGGAGTGGCCAGCGCAGTCACCAGATCTCAACCCCATTGAGCTGTTGTGGGAGCAGCTTGACCGTATGGTACCCAAATAGTGCCCATCAAGCCAATCCAACTTGTGGGAGGGACTTCAGGAAGCATGGGAGGGACTTCAGGGAGCATTCTTTGACGAAAGCAAAGTTTGAAGGAGAAAATTATTCTTTCAAATAAAAATCATTATTTCTAACCTTGTCAATGTCTGGACTATATTTTCTATTCATTTTGCAACTCATTTGATAAATAAAAGTATGAGTTTTCATGAAAAACACAAAATTGTCTGGGTGACCCCAAACTTTTGAATGGTAGTGTATATTAGGGGAGTATGTACTCCCTTTTTACTTTTCTCTCATTTAAAGCAGATCTATCACCAGATTTCATAATGTAAACTGTATGTATTATTTAATAGATCTGTAATAAAGCTGGTGTATTTACATTGAAAATCTATGTAAAAATGACTGCATAATCCTGACATTAAAATAAGTAGTTTTTCAGTTCTGATCTAGAGTTCATTAGTCCACATGTATTTAATCTCCTCCCACCCAGCTTGTACTGAGCAATGCACCAGCAGGGTGGAGGAACACTGAGGAGTTGAAAATTAGGTTAGGTGGCAGAGATTAACAGAAGCTGGGTGTAAATATTAACCATCAAATTATCAACCATACAGATAAAACCAAAACATGAAGAAAAAATGGAGGAACAAACTAAGTGAAGGATAGAGCACGTCCACATTGAACTTTCCTTCCGCCTTTCATCAAAAAAAAACTTTGGCAATCTACAATCCTGCTTCTATTCCCACCACTCTACTAAAAGTGACCTAAGCAAAATTGTAAATGACTTACTAACCAGCAAAGCTAACTCCTCCCCCTAGGCCTGACCTCTAGTTATGGCACAGTTGAGAACTGCCTCCGACTACAGATCCTCTCTTCCCTTGGCACCAAAGATCTTTCCCTCTTCTGGATCTGCTCATACTTTACTAACCACACATTTAGCATCTCCTATTCCCATACTACCCTCCTTTCTTGCAGTCTGTCATTTGTTCTCCCTCAAAGCTCTGTTCTAGGACCCCTACTCTTCTCCATCTATACCTTTAGCCTGTGACAATTCAGAAAGTTCATTGGCTTCCAGTACCACCTGTATGCTGATGACACTTGTATCTATCTCTCTGATCCAGATGTCACCTATCTGATGTCCAGAATACGAGAGTGCCTATTAGCCATAACCTCCTGTTTCTCATCACGCTTTTTAAAACTCAATGTGGACAAAACTGAGCTCACCATTTTTCCTCCATCCCACGGAACATCTCTACCAGACCTATCTATCATCAAGATAAATTACATTATGCTTTCCCCTGTACCACAAGTTCGCTTTCTCAGAGTAACCATTGACTATGCCCTGTCCTTCAAACAATGCATACAAGCTATTTCCACCTCCTGTCACCTCCAACTAAAAAATATTTTACCAGAATTTGTCCTTTGCTCAACCCTAAATCTACTAAAATGATAATACATGCCCTCATCATCTCCCAGCTGGACAATTGCAGTATCCTCATCAGTGGCTTCTCAACTAACACTCTTGCATCTGTCCAGTTCAACCTTAACTCTCCTGCTTGATTAATCAACCTCTCCCTTCAGTACTCCTCCTCCCCTGCCAATCCCCTCACTGGCTTCCAATTCCCCAGTAAATATACAGTACAGACCAAAAGTTTGGACACACCTTCTCATTTAAAGATTTTTCTGTATTTTCATGACTATGAAAATTGTACATTCACACAGAAGGCATCAAAACTATGAATTAACACATGGGGAATTATATACTTAACAAGAAAGTGTGAAGCAACTGAAAATATGTCTTATATTCTAGGTTCTTCAAAGTAGCCACCTTTTGCTTTGATGACTGCTTTGCACACTCTTGGCATTCTCTTGATGAGCTTCAAGAGGTAGTCACCGGAAATGGTTTTCACTTCACAGGTGTGCCCTGTCAGGTTTAATAAGTGGCATTTCTTGCCTTATAAATGGGGTTGTGACCATCAGTTGTGTTGTGCAGAAGTCTGGTGGATACACAGTTGATAGTCCTACTGAATAGACTCTTAGAATTTGTATTATGGCAAGAAAAAAGCAGCTAAGTAAAGAAAAACGAGTGGCCATCATTACTTTAAGAAATGAAGGTCAGTCAGTCCGAAAAATTGGGCAAACTTTAAATGTGTCCCCAAGTGCAGTTGCAAAAACCATCAAGCGCTACAAAGAAACTGGCTCACATGAGGACCGCCCCAGGAAAGGAAGACCATGAGTCACCTCTGCTTCTGAGGATAAGTTTATCGGAGTCACCAGCCTCAGAAATCGCGGGTTAACAGCAGCTCAGATTAGAGACCAGGTCAATGCCACACACAGTTCTAGCAGCAGACACATCTCTACAACAACTGTTAAGAGGAGACTTTGTGCAGCAGGCCTTCATGGTAAAATAGCTGGTAGGAAACCACTGTTAAGGACAGGCAACAAGCAGAAAAGACTTGTTTTGGCTAAAGAACACAAGGAATGGACATTAGACCAGTGGAAATCTGTGCTTTGGTCTGATGAGTCCAAATTTGAGATCTTTGGTTCCAAGCACTGTGTCTTTGTGCGACGCCGAAAAGGTGAACGGATGGACTCTACATGCCGGGTTCCCACCGTGAAGCATGGACAAGGAGGTGTGATGGTGTGGGGTGCTTTGCTGGTGACACTGTTGGGATTTATTCAAAATTGAAGGAATACTGAACCAGCATGGCTACCACAGCATCTTGCAGCGGCATGCTATTCCATCCGGTTTGCGTTAAGTTGAACCATCATTTATTTTTCAACAGGACAATGATCCTAAACACACCTCCAGGCTGTGTAAGGGCTATTTGACCACGAAGGAGAGTGATGGGGTGCTACGCCAGATGACCTGGCCTCCACAGTCACCAGACCTGAACCCAATTGAGATGGTTTGGGGTGAACTGGACCGCAGAGTGAAGGCAAAAGGGCCAACAAGTGCTAAGCATCTCTGGGAACTCCTTCAAGATTGTTGGAAGATCATTTCCGGTGACTACCTCTTGAAGTTCATCAAGAGAATGCCAAGAGTGTGCAAAGCAGTCATCAAAGCAAAAGGTGGCTACTTTGAAGAACCAAGAATATAAGACATATTTTCAGTTGTTTCACACTTTTTTGTTAAGTATATAATTCCACATGTGTTAATTCATAGTTTTGATGCCTTCAGTGTGAATGTACAATATTCAAAGTCATGAAAATACAGAAAAATCTTTAAATGAGAAGGTGTGTCCAAACTTTTGGTCTGTACTGTAGTTTAAATTAGCAATTGATTTACAAGACTGCCTATAATATACAGTGCTGGCCAAAAGTATTGGCACCCCTGCAATTCTGTCAGATAATACTCAGTTTCTTCCTGAAAATGATTGCTATCACAAATTCTTTGGTATTATTCTCTTCATTTAATTTGTCTTCAATGATAAAAACACAAAAAGAATTGTCCTAAAGCCAAATTGGATATAATTCCACACCAAACCTTAAAAAGGGGGTGGACAAAAGTATTGGCACCCTTTGAAAAATCATGTGATGCTTCTCTAATTCGTGTAATTAACAGCACCTGTAACTTACCTGTGGCAAATAAAAGGTGGTGGCAATAACTAAATCACACTTGCAGCCAGTTAACATGGATTAAAGTTGACTCAACCTCTGTCCTGTGTCCTTGTGTGTACCACATTGAGCATGGAGAAAAGAAAGAAGACCAAAGAACTGTCTGAGGACTTGAGAAAAAAAATTGTGAGGAAGCATGAGCAATCTCAAGGCTACAAGTCCATCTCTAAAGACCTGAATGTTCCTGTGTCTTCCGTGCGCAGTGTCATCAAGAAGTTTAAAGCCCATGGCACTGTGGCTAACCTCCCTAGATGTGGACGGAAAAGAAAAATTAACGAGAGATTTCAATGCAAGATTGTGCGGATGGTGGATAAAGAACCTCGACTAACATCCAAACAAGTTCAAGCTGCCCTGCAGTCCGAGGGTACAACAGTGTCAACCCGTACTATCCGTCGGCGTCTGAATGAAAAGGGACTGTATGGTAGGATACCCAGGAAGACCCCACTTCTTACCCCGAGACATAAAAAAGCCAGGCTGGAGTTTGCCAAAACTTACCTGAGAAAGCCTAAAATGTTTTGGAAGAATGTTCTCTGGTCAGATGAGACAAAAGTAGAGCTTTTTGGGAAAAAGCATCAACATTGAGTGTACAGGAGAAAAAAAGAGGCATTCAAAGAAAAGAACACGGTCCCTACAGTCAAACATGGTGGAGGTTCCCTGATGTTTTGTGGTTGCTTTGCTGCCTCTGGCACTGGACTGCTTGACCGTGTGCATGGCATTATGAAGTCTGAAGACTACCAACAAATTTTGCAGCATAATGTAGGGCCCAGTGTGAGAAAGCTGGGTCTCCCTCAGAGGTCATGGGTCTTCCAGCAGGACAATGACCCAAAACACACTTCCAAAAGCACTATAAAATGGTTTTAGAGAAAGCACTGGAGACTTCAAAGGTGGTCAGCAATGAGTCCAGACCTGTATCCCATAGAACACCTGTGGAGAGATCTCAAAATGGCAGTTTGGAGAAGGCACCCTTCAAATATCACGGACCTGGAGCAGTTTGCCAAATAAGAATGGTCTACAATTCCAGCAGAGCATTGTAAGAAACTCATTGATGGTTACCGGAAGCGGTTGTTCGCAGTTATTTTGGCTAAAGGTTGTGCAACCAAGTATTAGGCTGAGGGTGCCAACACTTTTGTCCAGCCCTTTTTTGGAGTTTTGTGTGAAATGATCAATGATTTGATTTTTGTTTCATTCTCTTTTGTGTTTTTTCCTTGCAAGCAAATTAAATGAAGATAATAATACCAAAGAATTTGTGATTGCAATCATTTTCAGGAAGAAACTGAGTATTATCTGACAGAATTGCAGGGGTTCCAATACTTTTGGCCAGCACTGTATTTCCTCCTTACATCTCCAAACTAATCTCCCCATACCTCTACACACATAATCTCCGGTCTTAACAAGACCTCCTTTTCTCCTCAAATGTTCCTCACAAAATCAAAAGACTTTTCCCGAGCATCCCCCATCCACTTGAAATCAGTGCGTCACCATGTCCAATTGTGTCCCCCATTTTGAAAGCTTCTTACGGAGTGTGCAAAAACCCTATTGTCACCTCACTGTCACCGAACCTGCTCCAATTTCTTGGATTATGAGTCTGACCCCCAGGGATCAGCAAGCTTTTCCAAAACCCATGAATTGGGAATAACTTATTTTTTGTGGAATAACCCTTGAATGGGATATTCAAAATTGAAATATTTAGTGTATATTTTTCACAAGATATGTGCAGCAGTTTCTGTAAGTCCTACAGATTTTAATAGTAGGAGCCATACATCTATATCTTAAAGTCTTAGTGAGGTTTCAAAATACTTTTGACACTTCATAAGGAAATATGAAAACTAAGTTTTGAATGGTGGGAGTCCAGGTTCTGAGACCCCACAAATTGCTAAAGCAAAGAAGTTGAATTGCTCAACTGTCTGAGCTAGTCTACAGTGTCGTAGAAGAGCAGAATTCAACTCATACTCCTTTGTTTTAGAAATAAGTGGCTGTCTCCACAGTCGGGCCCCCAAAATAAAAATCTTTGACATGTCTCAATAACTTACAAGTTGTTTTTTTTAAATCATAGCTACACTTTAACTTTATCTCCATCTGTATACAACCCTGGATAACACTATTCTCTTGGCAGGTGAAAGTCTCAAATGTGTAAACCTAACCTACTGTAACATTGGCAATATTGGGTATTGTGCTTATTTTTCACAATTAATATAAATGTCTATAGATAAAAGTGACAGTATTTTACGGAGGCCAGGTCAGGAGAATATAGCAAAGTGTGATGATTTTAGAAGAATTTATTGCATCTGAGCATCTTTATTGTGTGTGATAAGTATTAAAGGTCATCATAACATACAAGTATTTTCAAGGTTCTTGTCAATTGTTATCAGCTTCTATTTAACAGTGATAAACCCTGGAGCACGAATCAAATAATTTATCAAATATTTCCTTTGAATTAATGTTTCCCTTAGTAATAGAATAAAGAGTCCCACTTTTTCAACTGCCAAATATGTTAATTACCAGCCAAGCCCCTGCATGACAATTTCATGATGTTTTATTCCTCTCATGTATGGTTTTTTAACGTGGATATTCCTCAGCGGTCATTGTATTTCCTTACAACTTGTCTCCATTTGGTAGTAAAATAAAGAGCATAAATTTGATTTTATGTTAATTATAATTAGGAAAAAAACATCTTACCCCAAAAAGTCTCTTTGAAGTGATCGCCTCTAATGGCCTTAGTTTATCCTGAGTTTCCATTCAGTGCTCTTTGTTTCGACAAATCTGTCTTTAGCTGTAGAGAAGCCAGGACAAATTATTTAATGTTTTTCTTCTGCATACCTTACTAAGCTAGATCCATGATTAATAATAATAGTAATAATAATCTTTATTTCTATAGCGCCTACATATTTTGCAGCACTTTATTATTCATAGGGGACACATACAGACTACATGGTAATCCATGACTTAAGACCATGTAGGTTGAAACGTGTAGGACTTGTTCCCTGCACTGGGATTGCTCACTTCAGCATGTCTGTGCTAAAAAAAACATGATGGCTAAATAAACGTCAAGTTTTAAGAACCTTATCTTCTGTGGTCGCTGGAGACAACTTTCTTGCACATTGGATTTCCTTGCTGCTGAGACCAGGGCGGCTCCATGCGCCGATAACCAGCAAAAAAATCAGGACATAACGGGGTGAGCTGAACATTTTTCTTTCTACATACCTCTCAATATCTCTCTCTATGTACTGCCAGAAGAAACGTTCACAGATCTTGTTGGTTGTCCTTTCCACTCCCAGGTGTCCCATGTTTTCATGGAGTTCTTTAAAGACCAACCTATGGAATACTCTGGGTAGTACCAACTGCTGGATTTATCCTCCTTTATGATACAGGAGGTAGAGCTTCGTACATTCTTTAATTAAAACAGATACTGCTGTTGAGGTGACTCATTATCTCTCTCCCGTTTACTTGGAAACCAATTTTGGTCCACATAAAGTAGTATTCTACCAATTATCTGATCTTCACATTGTGCTCTATGGATTATTAATTTTGGTAGTTGTAGAATGGACAGGGGGTGATCTTGTTCTCTCACTTTTATGGTGGTTTCCACTGTCAACGGACACCACAATGGTGTGTCTTCCTCTTGATAAGCTTGCACTACTTGGGTAGTGCTCTCAATTGCTTCCAGACTGACTTCCTCTGAGCATTCTTGCAGGAACACCTTAGGCTCTAGTGGCATTCTTAACAATCCATCAGGATCTGCATTACATTTTCCTGGCCTGTACTTGATGTTAAAATTGAAGTCAGCTAGTTCAGTGACCCATCTCTAACCCATTGCATTCAGTATGGCTGTAGTGAGGACATAGGTCAAAGTGTTGTTGTCAGTGTGTACCTCAAACTCTTGGCTGTAGTAGAGATAATCTCTAAATCATTCAAAGATAGCCCATTTCAATGCCAGGAACTCCAATTTTCCGGTATGTAGATGGTAATTCTTCTCGACATTTGTCAACGTTCTAGAACCGTAACCAATGACTCTCAATTTTCTATCTTAATACTGACACAGGACAGCTCCCAGTCCAACTTGAGAAGCGTCACAATGAAGAACAAATGGTAAGTTGAAATCAAGATATTCCCAGATGGGTGGTTTTACCAGGTAGTCTACTAATTCTTCCAATACTGTGATTTGCTGTCCAGAAAATGGGCTGTTGGGACGAAACTGCCTTTTAAGCACGGTCCTACCCGCGTTCTTTTTCTCCATGGTTGTTGTTCACTCTGTCGCCCCCCCCCAAGAGGCAGTATAGCTTGGCGGCAATCCTGGAGACGTTCTGAATGTAAGTACTATAGTAGGAGAGGAATCCTAAGATCTGCCTCCACTCCCAAACAGTAGAGGGCCGCTTGTCTTTTAAGGCCAGTACCGAAGCGATTTCTGCTGGGTCCATGGTATATCCTTCTCCCGACACAATTTTCCATTAAAATCGGACTTGCCTTTTGAACAGTTCACACTTCTTTGGGGTCAACTCAACTCTGTGTTATTGATATCGTTGTAATACGGTCCTCACGTGTTCAACATGCTCCCTGAAGGTTTTGCTGTGTACCACATTTTCATCCAAGTACAGCTGCAGATATCTTCCCTTAATCCTTCCAAACAGGTCTCCATGCTCCTCTGAAATTATGCTGGAGTTGAACTGAGCCCAAACAGTATGCGGATCCACTCATATAACCCCCACGGTGTGATGAATGCTGTCAAGGGTCTACTAGACTCTTCAACAAAACCTTAATGGTATGCTTTACCCTGATCGAGGACAGAGAACCAGGTAGTTCCTGATAGGCTATCCAGCATATTTTGAATCTTTGGTGTCGGGTGCCAATCAGGTACTAACTTTCGGTTTAGTTCCTGGTAATCAAAGCAGAGTCTCAACGTACCGTCCTTCTTACTAACACAAACAATAGGAGAGGAATAAGACGACTTTGACTTTTGGATCCTACCTCTTTTGATTAGATGTTATAAATACTCTTTCACATCACTGTGTAATGGTTTCGGCACAGACATGTAACTTCTGGTTACTGGGGTCGTGTCTTTCAAATTGATTTTCAATTACAACAATGGGATACATCCTATAACAGAGTCATCTTTTGAGAATGCATGGCACTCTTCTCTCAGCATCTGTTTTGCTATCACTATATCTTCAGCACGCAAGTGTTCCTGGGATACTGGGGGATCCCAGGACCCAGAGGTGGGCCATGCAATTTCGTCCCCTGGGCAACTCCTGTTCCTTAGTGAGGAGACTGAATTCACGGTAGACCCCTGGGCGGGTCTCACACTGGCTGGATATACCGTTTTAACTGTTTCAATGTGACCTAACAGTCTTTGGATACAGTCTAATTTCGTGTTTCGTAGTATTCATTTACGGTACTGTCACTCGAGCAAACCTACCAGTAGGAATCGTAAGCACAGTCTCACCTTGTATTAGGCCTTCCGGAAGTTCTGAGGAGTCTTTTGGCACTAACAGTCTTTTCTGGACTTTTCTTCCTGGTTCTACCCGGACTCCACACCTCACCCCCACCATTTGGTTTGCAGGGAGGATGGTTGGGCGCCAGCCTACCTTGACGTCTTTTATGTCCATTGTATTCTGTGCTTTTTTTACTCTATGAATCACATTTTCCACCTTGGCATTGGGTATGGCAAGTGATGTGGCAATTGCATCCACTACCAGTGTCCCTGACTTGTGTTTCGTGATGACCTCACTGATTACATTATAACCCAGGATAGGATGCTCTGCAACGTTCTGATCATTGGTAACGAGAAAAGGTACCAGAAGCTCAATGGTGTTGCTGTTCTTCGTGGCCCTCAGTTGAAAAGTCACTTCCACCCAGCCTATGACAGGGATTTCGGTCTGGTTGACAGGTTTGCCGTGCAGTTCCACTGGTCCTATGAGTTCTTTTAGCGACCAAAAGCAGGTATATGGCAGGTAGCGCCTTCTCCATTCTTCATTTAAAAGGCTCACTTGGGCTCCTGTGTCCCACAGTGCTTTTACCAGGAGTCCATCTAGCTGGCATAGTATAAAGCACCTTTCACTGATTAGGCTGATGAGGCTATCTTTACTGACCGAGGAATCCTCCTCCCAGGAGTACATCATTTGACCTCCGCACTGGGCATTAAGTAACTGATGCTCCTGTCTCTCTTGCAGCTGTTGTAGGTGGGAAAACAATTGGGGATAGTACTGATTCAGCCATTTTACCTCATGCGCCGTTCTGGGGTTTGGTGAGATTTGAATTTGCTTCTGGGGCCTCCTCCGTGTCGCGGTTACCAGTCACCCCGCACTGGCAACCTCCTATTCTGTTTTGGAACCCACTCCTGGGTCTGAGGGATACAGGTTCTGGCATGAAACAAATCAACTTTTTCACCTCAATCAACTCTCCTATTACTTCCTCCCAGTCAGCGCTGGCGGTCCTCTTTTCTGTTGGTGATTTAATATTCCCTCTCGGAGGTGGCACTGGAGGGTCTCCATGATGATCTTCGGACTGGCCACTGGGGGTCTCCAACTTCAGCTGACTCATTTTGGTGATTTTAGGAGCAGAGCCTTTCTTTAATATCTGATTTCTCTCTGACTCCAAATTAGCTGCCTCATTCATTTTCTCAATTAGGACTTCATCCAGAATGCCAGCAACTTCTAGGTACTGTTTCAGCTGCAACTTGATGTCTTTGCTGATCAACTCTGTTCCCAATGATCTCAAAGAACTTCTTCTGGACTAGTCCAGCATCAAATTTCTCCTCCGCTTCTGCATCTCTGGATGCAAACAACAGTCTATCCTTCAGTTCAATTGCTCTGAACAAGAAACTTTGGGGTGATTCATTATTTTTCTGTGAGAGGTTAATGAGTCAGTGGAACAATTCTGAAGCACTCTCTTCTTTATAGTGCCCTTTTAAAATTATCTTCAGCTGTTACAAGGTCAATTGACTCTTCTTTTCTAGCATATTTCGGAGGTTCAGTTCTGGGCTGATCGCTTTCACCACCCTCTCGACGATCTCATCTGGCTGGTAGCCTTTCTGTAAGCCTGCATTGATCTGGTGCAACAAGTTCATATAAGACAGTTTCTCTTTCTGTTCACACTCTCCAATCTGTCCCAGGATCTTGATTCTTTCCTTATGGTTATTTGTGATGTTAGAGAGGACTGTCTTTCTGATTTGTCTAACCCGAGCAGGGTAAAGGTTGTGTCTGAGTCTGTCACCCGTTCAGAGATTTTGGTTGATTCCTTCAGGGCTATTGTTAGGGCTTTGAATTGTTCTTTCAATTCCTGTAGTAGAATCCAGCTTTTGATAATTGGTGCCGCCCCTCCATCTTCCAACTTCAACCTGGTTAGAAACTGCGATAGCTCCTGGAGGAACGTCCCCATGATGTCTTCAGATTCTTTCTCCCCCAGCTCATCCATTTTTGCATTAATGGCAGCTAACAGTTGCCTGCGGCTGTGTGCTTTAGAAATCTGTTCTTCTGACATCTTTATATATTCTGCTACTGTTCTCAGTTCTTCACAGGTTAACTGAAGAAGCAGCTCACTAATTCTGTCCATTTGTATTGCCAGATCCATTGCTGCTAGTGAGTTTTCTTTCGGGATGGTCCCCTTTAACTGGTGTAGCAGAGTTGAATTGAGGTGCTGTGCTGCTGTGTTTTTCCAGACACTTTTCCTCTTTTCCCTCTAGATGCTAATTCCTGCTCAGGATTCCCCGTACAGGCCACCAATGTTACACACACGCCACTAGGTTCAGATAGGGCGAGACGGGTTTCATGAATTCTTTGGAATACTAGGCGAACCGTTACTCAGGGCGACCATAGGCTGCAGCTTCTCTCAGGCACACAATAGATTCAATTGCTGACTAGACACACCTGTAAGAGTCTTTATAAACAGTTTAACAGTGGAATTTAATCAGAAGCACAGCCAGTGCAATTTAGGGATATTACAGCAAAAATTTTCATTACAGTACAGTCTGAGTTTCCTGAGCAACCAGCTCCAGTAATAATACAGTAGTTTCTTCACAAGGCACAGTATTAGTCTCTTCAGTAGCATAATTCAGCATAGATTAGATCTCTTAGCAGCACACTTCTATGCATACACAACCACAGGCTTTTCCTTCACAAGGGCACAATATTACACAGCATTCTTTATCCTGCATGGAGAAGGAGGGGCTGGTGGGTTTGATGAGGGAGATGATTCCTGTGACACAATTCCTTCCACTCCTTATCTTCCTGCTCTCATAATAATCTGCACTGTTAGTTCAGGGAGTTTATCTGACCTATGTTTAGTTTTTCTTCTGATCTGAATCCTGTTAAGTTGCCTTCTGTCAGATCCAGGTAACACACCACCTTTCTCTTCGGCTTCAGCCAGACTACAATAACAAGTTCCCCACAATCCCCCTGGGGCTCTGCTAAAACACTCCTTGTTTACTTTGACTGTGTTAACCCCTCTATTTGCTTGATGCTTTGGAAGCAACAGCACTATTTCTCATGTCGCATGTTGTTTCAGAAGATCTGGAAGCAGAATGTCTATGTCTGCTTCTAGCTTCCCCTTTTCCCCTTTCCATAGAATCTGATGAGCACCATCTCCTATCTTAGTAATGGTAAAGTCTGTATTCACTGTACACAGATTTTACCTGTGAATTGAGAATTTTGAGAATGAATGATTAATCCAGTAGGAAAAATAAGCATCTAATAAAAACATAGCAAAGTTTCTTATTTTCTTGTGTAGTATTGACTAGAGATGAGCGTTGTTCTACTCGAACTGTTCGCCAATCTCAAATTCGAGCTGTTTTGGGCGGTGTTCGAGCCGTTCGGCGAACACGAACGATTTGAGAAAAATTCGGCTGTTCGAGGTTATGTTCGATAACTGTTCGTGCACCAAAATCATAACTGGATTTTTTCTTAGTAATGATGAAAATTAATGTTAATACGCAGTTTGAGTGTACAGCGGGGTGGGGGGAGGTGCAGGGGATGGATCTCTGCAGGAATAATGAAGATCTCCATTTTTTTTTTCTCTTTCCCGCATTTGCAGTGGGGAGGTGCAGTCTGTCAGCCTATCAGCAGCGCACACACGGAGCGAACTGCTGTTTTTCACACAAGCAAGGGCATGTGTCATTGGCAGTGTATGTCACATGTCCTTGCCCTATAAGACCAAGCCATTTTCCCCGTCGCCACCATTTTCTCACTGCTGCAGCTGCGTGTTAGACGGCACCGCTGTTGCTGTGTGCACTATACCTTGTTAATTTCAAGCCAATTTTCGCACAAATCTACAGATAGCTTGGGAGTAGGGAATAGTTATGATTGCAGTCCTTTTAAGGACTAGGTTACAGCATTTCCTACGACTTTTATCAGGCAGGTCTGTGCTCTTAAATAGATAGATTGTGGGAGTAAAGACTAATTGTAATTGCAGTCTTTTTCAGGACTAGGTTACATCAGTTCCTATCAGTTTTTGCCAGGCAGGTCTGTGCCAGTGCTGTGCAAGTTTTTTTCACAGCATTTGGCTGAATCTAGCAAAGCTAATCCTTTTTGGCCTATTGCAGAGTGTGTTAGTCAGTGGAGTAGCCTATCTGTGTTGCAAGATATACCACCTGTGTATAGAATACCAATTTTTTTACTGCACCTAGTGAAGTAAAATCTTTTGGGCATAGCATCATTCTATTAGTCCATCTATACTGACCTCCATCAGGTTGCAAATTGAATATAATTTTTTTCTGCATCTAGCTCTGAAAAAATATTTGGGCTTCTAGCAGTGTGTGTGACTTGTTCTATTAGTCCATCTATACTGACCTCCATCAGGTTGCAAACTGAATATAATTTTTTTCTGCATCTAGCTCTGAAAAAATATTTGGCCTTCTAGCAGTGTGTGGGACTTTCTCTATTAGTCCATCTATACTGACCTCCATCAGGTTGCAAATTAAAAATAATTTTTATCTGCATCTAGCTCTGAAAAAATATTTGGCCTTCTAGCAGTGTGTGGGACTTTCTCTATTAGTCCATCTATACTGACCTCCATCAGGTTGCAAATTGAAAATAATTTTTATCTGCATCTACGTCTGAAAAAATATTTGGGCTTCTAGCTGTGTGTGGGACTTGTTCTATTAGTCCATCTATACTGACCTCCATCAGGTTGCAAACTGAATATAATTTTTTTCTGCATCTAGCTCTGAAAAAATATTTGGCCTTCTAGTAGTGTGTGGGACTTTCTCCATTAGTCCATCTATACTGACCTTCATCAGGTTGCAAATTAAAAATAATTTTTATCTGCATCTAGCTCTGAAGTAATATTTGGCCTTCTAGCAGTGTGTGGGACTTTCTCTATTAGTCCATCTATACTGACCTCCATCAGGTTGCAAATTAAAAATAATTTTTTTCTGCATCTACCTCTGAAAAAATATTTGGGCTTCTAGCTGTGTGTGGGACTTGTTCTATTAGTCCATCTATACTGACCTCCATCAGGTTGCAAACTGAATATAATTTTTTTCTGCATCTAGCTCTGAAAAAATATTTGGCCTTCTAGTAGTGTGTGGGACTTTCTCTATTAGTCCATCTATACTGACCTCCATCAGGTTGCAAATTAAAAATAATTTTTATCTGCATCTACCTCTGAAAAAATATTTGGGCTTCTAGCTGTGTGTGGGACTTTTTCTATTAGTCCATCTATACTGACCTCCATCAGGTTGCAAACTGAATATAATTTTTTTCTGCATCTATCTCTGAAAAAATATTTGGCCTTCTAGCAGTGTGTGGGACTTTCTCTATTAGTCCATATATACTGACCTCCATCAGGTTGCAAATTAAAAATAATTTTTTTTCTGCATCTACCTCTGAAAAAATATTGGGCTTCTAGCTGTGTGTGGGACTTGTTCTATTAATCCATCTATACAGACCTCCATCAGGTTGCAAACTGAATATAATTTTTTTCTGCATCTACCTCTGAAAAAATATTTGGGCTTCTAGCTGTGTGTGGGACTTGTTCTATTAGTCCATCTATACTGACCTCCATCAGGTTGCAAACTGAATATAATTTTTTTCTGCATCTAGCTCTGAAAAAATATTTGGCCTTCTAGCAATGTGTGGGACTTGTTCTATTAGTCCACCTATACTGACCTCCATCAGGTTGCAAATTCAAAATAATTTTTTGTCTGCATCTAGCTCTGAAAAAATATTTGGCCTTCTAGCAGTGTGTGGGACTTTCTCTATTAGTCCATCTATACTGACCTCCATCAGGTTGCAAACTGAATATATTTTTTTTCTGCATCTACCTCTGAAAAAATATTTGGGCTTCTAGCTGTGTGTGGGACTTGTTCTATTAGTCCATCTATACTGACCTCCATCAGGTTGCAAATCGAATATAATTTTTTTCTCCATCTAACCCAGCCAATAGTTTTGGCCTAATACCACAGTTTGGCCACTCAGCAATGCTCGGTTCCCATCTATTGTTTTTTTGTGCAAACAACTCCAGAGTTGTGAATTAGTTAACCACCAAAATGAGTGGAAAAAGGCCTGCTGCTGGTGGAAAGGGGAATAGGCGTGTTGGGAACGGGAAAAAAGGTTGTGTCCGTGGGGTAGGTGTTAAAGCAACAGTAACATCTGCAGAAGAAAGACCATCTTCCAGCCAAACTAAAATGTCTACTTCTTTTAGCGGACAATGTGATAAGATCCCTTTCTTACGGCCATGCCAATCGCTACAAATTCCAGATGAGGCACAAAAACAGCAGGTGCTTCAACGGATATCAAGTGCTCCTTTAAGTGGGCTCTCCTCCACATCAACTTCAACATCACAAATACTCCAGTCCTCAAAGGTGTCACCCCAATCGCACTTGCTTCCTCACAGCTCCCAAATCTCCAGCTGCCCATCTGAGTATGAGGTAGAACAGATGGTTGAGTCTGCAGAGCTGTTTACTCATACTATAGCCTGGGAATCAGAGGTCGACTCCAGCGCTTCTGTGAATCCAGACGAGGAAATGATCTGCACTGATGCCCAGAATCTTTATGAGTCGGATCCCGGACCAGACGCAGAAGGTTCTGACCATAATGTAGACCCTCATTCCCAAACTGTAACTCCTGTTGGTGGAGACAATGAGGAAGACGATGATGAGACTCAAATACCTGATTGGAGCGACAACTTTAGTTTTTTGTCAGGGCAGGAACAGGTTGGCTCTGAGGACGACGGGTGTGATAATCCACAGGGTGATGATGATGAGGTTGGAGATCCCACTTACTGTCAACCCACAGTCAGCCAAGAGATGAGGTCAGCAGAGGAGGTGGAGAAAGATGCTAGTGATGACGAGGTCAGGTTGCGCCTTCCTGGACAGAGACGTAGTACTTGAAGCACGTCAACAACTGCATCCTCAAACACAACTCTGCCTCTCACCACAAGTCGTGGTGGCTCTTCAGGTCGCATGGGTGCTAAGCCTTGCATAGCCTGGGCATTTTTTCAGATCGATAAAGATGACCCAACTCGTGTTATCTGTAACATTTGTCAGCAAAAGCTAAGTAGAGGCCAAAAAATACATAGTTTGAGTACTTCATGCATGAACCGGCACATGGACATGAAGCATAAGTTGCAGTGGGAAGCTCAGTGTGCTACAATGCGGCCTAGCCAGCCGGGCCAACCACCGTCTGCCATATCTTGATCACCCGCGGCCTCTTCATCCTCTGTGACTGGGGGGACAGCAGTCACCCCTGTTTTGGGGCGCAGACCTGCCACCTCTTTACCCGCAACAGCCAGCGTGATTGGCAGGTCATCATTTTCTTTGGAGGTGGTAACACCAGCTGGTGTTGAGCGCTGTCCGACATCGATAGCACCACCTTTGGATCAAGGCACCCTAACATGTCCACCTGCATCTTCCTCACAGACAGGTAGTTTGCCGGGGACACCCTTATCAACCCCGTCTAAGCACAATAGCCAGCCCTCGGTCCCTCAGATGTGGACAAGTAAAAGACCATTTCCTCCTAGCCATGAGAAAGCTAAGAGGTTGAATTTCACCATCTGCAAGCTCTTGGCTGCAGAAATGCTGCCTTTCCGCCTGGTGGACACAGAGGATTTTCGAGACCTTATGTCCGTCGCAGTGCCCCAGTACCAGATGCCCAGTCGGCACTACTTCTCAAAGAAAGGTGTGCCTGCGCTCCACCAGCATGTCGCACACAACATCACCGCTTCTTTGAGAAACTCTGTGTGTGACAGGGTGCATTTCACCACAGACACTTGGACGAGTAGGCATGGACAGGGGCGTTACATGTCGCTGACTGGGCACTGGGTAACTATGGTGACAGCAGGACAAGGGGCTGCTGTCCAAGTCTTGCCGTCCCCACGAGTTGTGCGTCAATCCTCTTTATGTCAAAGTTCCTCCACTGCTTCTGCCTCCTCAACCTCCTCTCGGTCTTCCACCTGCACCCAAAGCCTGTCTGGTCATGCCACAAGCTTTCTAACTGCGCAGAAGGGATCCTGCACACCTCCTTACTATGCTGGCAGTAGGGCTCAACGTCATCAGTCGGTTTTTACTTTGAAATGTCTGGGAAATGTGAGTCACACAGCTGAGGAGTTGTGGTCAGCTCTGGAGAACCAATTTCATGAATGGTTGTCTCCACTGGACCTGAAACCAGGGAAGGCCGTGTGCGACAATGCTGCAAACCTGGGTGCGGCCCTTCGCCGGGGCAATGTCACACACGTGCCTTGTATGGCTCACGTGTTGAACCTGGTTGTCCAGCAATTTTTAGCCCACTATCCCAGACTAGATGGCCTTCTGCAGAGGGCACGGTCGCTGTGTGCTCACTTCCGCCGTTCGCATCCCGCAGCTCAGCGACTTACATCTCTACAGAAGTCGTTGGGCCTGCCACTTCACCGGCTAAAATGCGATGTGCCTACCCGGTGGAATTCAACTCTGCACATGTTGCAGCGACTGTGGCAGCACCGACAAGCCCTGGTGCAATACGTTCTGACGTATAGCCTGGGCCAACGAGATCCAGAGGTGGGGCAAATCACGCTGGAGGAGTGGTCTCAGATCAGGGACCTATGCACCCTTCTGCACAGTTTTGAAATGGCGACGAAGATGTTTAGTGCTGACGATGCCATTATCAGCATGACTATTCCGGTGATTTACATGCTGGAGCACATGTTAAACAGAATTCGGAGTCAGGTGGTGGCACAAGAGGAGGTGGAGGAAGTAGAGGAGGAGGAGTTGTATGCGGAAGGGCTTACATCTGCAAGGTCCAGACGGTCGGCAGCACCAAGGCGGCAGGCATGTGAGGGTGGGGGAGATGGTTTTACCAGGGCGCATGGTAGCAGCCAAACTAGTGAGGAAGGTGCAGGAGCCCAGGAAGAAGTGGAGGACGAACTGATGGAAGACTCATCAGATGAGGGAGACCTTGATCACATTTCTGTTGTGCGAGGTTGGGGGGAGAGGACCGAGGAAGGAAGCATGATTGTTACCTCGCCACCAACACAACAGGGACTTGGTGCTCCTGGATGCGCAACACACATGAGTGCCTTCTTGCTGCACTACCTGCAACATGACCCTCGAATTGGGAGAATTAGAAATAATCCTGACTACTGGGTTGCCACACTGTTAGATCCCCGGTACAAAAGTAAATTTTCCGAAATTATTCCTGCCATAGAAAGGGATGCACGCATGCAGGAGTATCAGCAGAGACTGTTGCAGAATCTTACATGTGCTTTTCCACAAAACACCAGTGGTGCACGTAGTGAATCTCACAGTTCCAACTTGCCAACCGTGGGACCGTCAAGTGTTCAGCACTCAAACCGTAACAGAACCACAGTATCTGCTGGTAACATCAATTTTGCGGAATCATTTCACCACTTTTTTAGCCCATCCTTTGCAAGGCCACAGGAGACAAGAAGTCTGACACATAGTCAACGCCTAGAGACGATGGTACAGGAGTATCTCCAAGTAAACATTGAAGCCATGACTGTGTCACTGGACCCTTGCTCTTTTTGGGCTTCCAATCTGGATAAATGGCCGGAGCTAGCCACTTACGCCTTGAAGATCTTGTCATGCCCCGCAGCCAGCGTTCTGTCTGAACGTGTGTTCAGCGCTGCTGGTGGTGTGCTGACAGATAAGCACACGCGGCTCTCCACTGATAATGTAGACAGACTCACGTTCATAAAGATGAACAAATCATGGATCCGAAACGACTTTTCTACCCCTGTGTCATCCTGGGGAGAGTAAAAGCTTGATGTTTGGTTAAAATCACCCTACCAACCGTTTTAAGATTTCAAATTACTAATCATGTTTATCTGTATCTTGGCTGGAAAATAATTTGGGCTTTGTAGCAGTGTGAAGCACTGATTCTATTAGGCCATCTATAATAAGCTCCACCAGATTTAAAATTACTAATCATGTTTATCTGTATCTTGGCTGGAAAATAATTTGGGCTTTGTAGCAGTGTGCAGCACTGATCCTATTAGGCCATCTATACTAAGCTCCACCAGATTTAAAATTAATAATAATTTTTAGCTGCATCTAGCCCGGAAAATAATTTTGGGGCTCCGAGATGCGCAAGACACATAAGTGCCTTCTTGCTGCACTACCTGCAACATGACCCTCATATTGTCAGAATTCGAAGTAATCATGACTACTGGGTTGCCACACTCTTAGATCCACCAAACTTTTCGATCAACCTTTTCATTTTAATAAAGACCAAAAAAATGGTCATTTTTGAAATTATAAGCATTAGCAGGTTATTAGAAACTGAAATCAAACAGTTTTCAACTCAAAACTTTATTCTAGGTGATGTTACATTTTCACATTGGACCCCTTGTTCGAAAGGAGCTTCTGAACTCTCTCGTCCATTGAATTTGTCAGGTTTTGGATGGTTTCTGCTTCAATTGTTTTGCATGAGGACAGAATACCCTCCCAGAGGTGAAATACACGGTTCTTCTTCTTGAACCATGGCAGGAAGTGCTGTTTGAGAAAATCCACATACATTATGGAGTTCATCTTTAGCGCCTTCAGGGATCCTAAAGGGGCCGACAATCTCTCTCCCCATGATTCCAGCCCAAAACATTACTCCACCTCCTCCTTGTTGGCGCTGTAGCCGTGTTTCCTTGGGGTGTCCATCAACCAGCCATCCTCCACTCCATCCATCTGGACCATCGAGCGCTGCACGGCACTCATCCGTGAACAAAATAGTTTTGAAATCAGTCTTCATGTAATGTTTAGCCCACTGGAGCCGTTTCTGCTTGTGTAAAGTGGATAGAGGAGGTCGACAGGATGGCGTATGCACAGCTGCAAACCTCTGAAGGACCCTGCATCTTGTTGTTCGGGGGACGTTGGAGGCACCAGCAGCTTCAAAAACTTGTCTGCTGCTATGACAAGGCTTTTTTGCCGCTGCTCTTTTAACCTGACGTAATTGCCTGTAGGAAAGAGTCCTCAATTTGCCCTTATCAGCACGCACACGTGTGTACTGTGAATCAGCTACATACTTCTTGATTGCCAAGACACTTCATCCTGATCATCGCACAATGTTGATTGTAGTCATGCCTTGACCTAAACACTCCACAATTTGTTGCTTCTCAGCAGCCGACACATCCTTTTTCTTTCCCATTTTGGCAGAAAATGTAGGCTGCTTAATAATGTGAGACAGCCTTCTTAAGTAGTCTTGCCTTTCATTGGACACACCTGCCAAACTAATTAGCACAGGTGTCTGCAATTGCTTACAGTGATATAAAGAGCCCTGACACACATCACCATCAATGAGTTTAACTGACAAACAAACAAATTCTTCCCTTATCACTCCTAAACACTTTTTGCATAATAATTTGGAACACAGTGTACATGTGCTTTTCCACAAAACACCAGTGGTTCACGTAGTGAATCTTACAGTTCTAACTTGCCAACCGTGGTCTGTATGGAGTTGTTCAATAAGTGGCCCAAAATTAAGATAACATAGATGGGAGAGGTCTCTATGAATAGGAATTCCTAAGTATTTGATACCCTGTGAGGGCCAGGCAAAGGGAAAGCTGGACTGGATGGAATCCTATATGGATTTGGGGAGGGAGACATCGAGGGCCTCAGACTTTGCTGCATTGATTTTAAAATTTGACCATGTAACAAAGTGATCTATTTCAGCCATAACAGCATGGATGGATATATGTGATTGAGTGATATATACTAGGACATCATCAGCAAATAGAGAGCACTTGTACTCGGTGCCTCCCACCTCAATCCACCTAATATTGGGGTTATGGCGAATTGATGAGAGCAGGTGCTCCGTCACTAGGATGTATAAGAGAGGGGACAGAGGACATCCCTGCCTTGTCCCTTTGGTGATTGTGAAAGGTGATGAAAATGTTCTGATGCACCCCCTGGGCCTTGGGACACCCGGAGCCGGACCCTTTTTGGTGGATGCTGGTGGTTGTAGTCTTCGTGGCGGCGACCCTGTTCCGTTGCTCAGGGTGGTCAAACCAGTGGCGGAACTATTTATGTGGTTTTGATGTTTAAATGTCCGACTACGCCACCCGTGGATTGCGGTCAGAGTGAACCGCCGCTGCAGGGCAGACCGCTGAGGCTGGTGTTGTGGGTGCAGCAGAGCGAAGCATAACTACCCACGGGAGGAGTATAGCCTCAGGGCAGTGTATGCGTAGGATGGGGGTGATGGTGCAGGGCAGCAGCAGTAACGACACGGAGTCAGTGATGCAGTCCAGGGCCTTTACTCACAGTTCTTATTATCCAGACCACGTCTGCAGGTAACAGCTGCCCACGTCGTACTGTGCTCACCAGGTGAGGGGCTCAGACAACTCCCTGATAACTTTGGAGCGCTTCACAGGACCCCCTTTGTGTGTCCTTTGTCTGGCCTTTCTTACCAACCCTTCTGTCCGGCTGCCTCGGGCCTCCTCTTGGTAAACTTGGCGCCAGTTTCCCTGACCCTATGTGGTGCCTTCCTAGCGGGTGTAGCGAGGGGCTGCGCCACATAAAATGTCAGAGCCTCCGGTTTCTAGCTGAGGGTCGTTTCCTGCCTCCACTAGTTTCGGGGACCGGTCTCCCCCTTTGGCCTGACCCCTCCACGCAGGTGGATTCGGGCTTGCGATGGCGACTCGCCCGTCCGCACCCCTGGGATCCCTTCATTCCTCGTTCCTGGAGCCTTCTCCGCTCCTCTTCCTTCCTTCTCCCTCTTCCAGGCCTGGGCCTCTGTTACTAGGCCCGCCTCTGGAGCAGAGCTCTTGCAGAGCCCCTGCTCCCTGCCACTTCTGCTCAGACTTCTCTGCACTGAACTAAGATGGTGCCCACCTTTTATACTCCCTTCTCAATGCACCCAGGAACTGCTTCCTCCCTGCTCCTGCACTACAGGGTTCCCCTTCCTCAGTGTTCCCTCCCCCCACTCCAGCCAGGGACATGGACTGTGGTGCCCATCTCAGAGGCATATTGGTCGCCCTGCCCCACGGCAATGTGGTGTAATGCATGCAGGTGTCGGGTCCTGATCCACACTCCATCCTTACCTGAGAGTGAGATATCACACCTCTGGGTGAGGTGCAATACCTCTGTAGCAACCGAGCCCTCAGGGTGCTACAGTTCCATTTTTCTTCAGCCTAGGTGACGTTTTGTGATACAGGGCCGTGATTTTGGCTATAAAAGGGTCCCCTAGACCCCTACCCCAAGCTTTTTAAGAGAATCATATATGGCGTGCCAGGAGACTCTATGGAATGCTTTCTCAGCATCCAACGAGAGTATCTAATTACAAATTTTTAACTGCATCTAGCCCAGGAAATACTTTGTGCCTAGTAGCAGTGTCTGCTAGTCAGCGGATTATCCCGGCTGTTAAGCAAGCTACACCACCTGTGGTTTGGACACTTAATTTTTTCAAAGGAAATGCTTCGGGACCACGGGATACTCAGTGAAGAGCATCAGGAGGCACCCCAAGGCATAGGGGCTGGGACTGGCAGTAGGATGCCTTGCGGTGGACAGCCGAGCTCGATCCTTATAAAAGCTTTTTAACTGCAGCAGCTTTAGTGGATGCTACTGGAGCTGGAATTACGCGGCTGCTGGCATGAGACTTGCCCTCCAATAGATCCTTGTAAATGGATTTAAAGTGTATTCATTCAAATTAGAGAGACAATTTAAATTAAAAAGCTTAGAGCTGCCTCCACCACAGGGGGGCTCGCTCGACCCACCAGTGGACAGGCACCAGTATTGGGAGAGGGGGGCTGGCCGTCAGGGTTCACCGCGGCTCTGGCACAAACCCGGCGACACGGAGGTGGCACGGGCAGGAGCGGACTGAACGTGTCGGCTTCTCACTTTTTGGATTTTAGAAGGGCATGACATGCCTATATTTGTGTCTCCCCCTCCTTTTACTCCTCCACCTCTTTTCTTTTCGCATGACTATATGTACTTGTCACTTTTCCATGTGTTAGTTGTGTCTTCTGAGCAGTTTGTCAGCTTTTGGACACCTTTGAAGGTGTTTTCTATGTGTTTCTATGCGTTTTTGTTTGCCTGCCATTGATTTTAATGGTGTTCGAAGGTGTTCGACGAACAGTTCGACGAACAGTTCGGCGAACACACGGGTGTTCGACGAACCGAACCGAACTCGAACACTACGGGGGTGGCTCAACACTAGTATTGACTTATGGAAAAAAAAAATCAAACGACAGTTACTCTTTAACGTCTTCACAACGTGGTCAATTTCCGTTCTTCCGTTTTCATTTTTTCCTTCCATTCTTTCCAGAGCCACTTTTTTATTTTTCTGTCTACATACACATACGAGGGCTTATTTTTTGTGGGACAAGTTGTACTTTTGATATCATTTATTTTACCACATAGTGTACTGGTAAACCAGAAAAAATTACAAGCGGGCAGAAATTGGGAAAGAAATGCATTTCTGACAAAGTTTTGTTGGAATTGTTTTTACGACGTATGTTTTGTGGTAAAAATGACCTCGCAATATGATTATGTTCATCAGTACAACTACAGCGACACCAGACATGTCCAGTTTTTTTATTATTTTAGTGGTGAAAAAAAAAATCTGAAACTTCAAAAAAGGTTTATTTGGGTTGTGTCGCCATTTTCCGGGACTTGTAACATTTTCATGTTTTGGTCGATAGAGCTGTGTGAGGGATTATTTTTATGGAATGAGGCAATATTTTTTATACCATTTTGGGATAAATATGATGCTTTGATCACTTATTACAGCATTGTTTTTGGTATTGCAGCGATTGAAGAAACGTTCTTGAATTAATTTCCATTTACCATGTACACTGATAAGGTTTATTATTTTTTTTTTATTATTTTAGACCAGACTTTTCTGAATGCGTTGATACCACAGTTGTATTTTTTATTATTTTTATTTTTAATGGGAGAAAAGAGAAGTGATTTGAACTTTTATGTTTTTCTGATTTTTCATATTTTTAAAAACATTTTTTTATTTTCCACTGTACTTATTAGTCCCCTTGGGGGACTTAAATCTGCAATAGTCAGAATGCTTGTACTATATACAGCAATGCTACAGTATTGCTGGATATCATAAAATTCAGTCTCATTTGAAGCTCAGCCACAGGCTAGGTTTCAAGGGAGCTCCGTAATGACAAGTACAGAGGTCTTCAACCGACTACTGGCTGTCATAGCAACCCATCGGCAACCCATGATCACATCATAGGAAGTCTGATGGGCATATAGAGTGATGCGCCGCTATGCCGGCACGTTGGTAATTATTTTGACAGCTGAATTTAACAGGTTAATAATCATTATAAGCAGATCTTGGCTGTAGTACACAGCTATTACCTGCCAGGCTGAGCCAGCTCCATATACCCATTTCCGACTTGCTCCATACATGTACGGCACATGAAATGAAGGGGTTATCCGCTACTTGACATGGTCTATTTCCAGTTATGCGTTTTTGATTTTTCCTCCCTTCTTACAAGTCATAACTTTTTATTTTTCTGTCCACATACACATATGAGGGTTTGATTATTTTGCGGGACAAGTTGTACTTTTCAATGATGTCATTCATTTTCCCATCTAGTGTACTGGAAATGGGAAAAAAGTCCAAGTGTGGTGAAATCATGAAAAAATAACAAAAATAACGCAATTTAGGCATTGTTTTATGGGAATTGGTTTTACATTGTACTTTTTGTGGTAAAATGACCTGCCATTATAATTATCCTCATCAGTACAATTACGGCAATACCAAACTTTTTTTTTATTATTTTACTAAAAAAAATCAAAAATTTGTCAAAATATATTTTTTTTATTGTGTCTCCACTTTCCAAGGTTCGTAACATTTTACTTTTTTGGCTGATTGAGCTGTGTGAGGGTTTATTTTTTTACAGGGTAAGATGATGTTTCATTTTGCTATAGACTCCGCTCCACCCATGGTTGTTATAGGCAGGTCCTGGCTCTGTGTCACTTCCATTATCTGCCAGGTATCAGGTGGCTCACCTCATGAGCCCTCTCCATACTCCTGCCTTACAGTAGATGTCAGTTAGGGGTTAATTAATAAAAGAGTTCTCCTTGAAATCAAGGACTACATTTTTATTGAACTATGCGTGTGTTGGAGCTAGCACCAAAAGGTGACACCCCAAAACATACAGTGGGATTATCATTCCCTCAATCTAAAAATCTTTAGGAAGCATAGTTCCTAAGCTAAAGCAACTGTGCCTAGGTTACACATTCTCCAAAGTAAAGTGAATTAGAGATGAGCAAAATGATTCTAAACAAATCTATTTCACTACAATTTTAATTTAATATGTCAGATTCTAGCAATAACAAATTTTTAGGAAGTCATTTTTGTGCAAATCCAACAAATTTTAATGGATCCTGATGGCCAAGAAGGAGATAAAAAAAATAAATAAATAAACTATTTTATTTGGGGTTGCAGTGATCCCATCCCGTACCTGTCATGTCTGCCCATACTTCTGCCCAGTCATCCTATTATTCCTCCTCTCATTCCAAGGGGTGCGGCCACTGGCTGGGCCCCACCCTGTCACATGGGGCACGATACATGTCACTGACATCAATGATGTGCGTTACAACCCACGTGACCTTATGAAGCTCAGTGCCAGAAGAAAAAAGACTTGAAAACAGTTGTAAGGAAAAGGCCAAAGGGAACCTAATCAGAGGGTTGGGCAGCGGGACAGACATAGGGTGGGCCAATGAGAAGTGAGAATATGGTTAGGGTTTTTTTTAAACTCCTTTGAGGAAGATTCACACCAAATTTATTCAATGAAAATCAAATGGGAATTGAGCAAACCTGCCCAAATCAATTTTTATGAGATTTGCTCAACTCTGCTTAGAATAACATCTCCAGTTCCATAAGTTTCTTTTTAATTAATATTGCTATTTTCTGTACTGAATGATAGTAGCTAGTATCAGGTGGAAGACTGTGAAAGGAGTCGGCACAAAGTTTGGAATTGACAAATGTTTTATTTTATCTTCAGCTTTCTGACTAGTTGCAAGTCATGAAAGCAAGCCTAGCACAGGATGATCAACTAATTCCTAGCATGTGGGAGTGCTGACCTTGTAGCAGATAGTGACTTGTAAAAACAGATGATAGTGAAGAGAGTGCACTTCTATATGCCAAATATGAAATGGAGTTCATACATATGACTATTTTAATATTCATAAGTATAGTGTTCTAGCAGCAGAATAGCTTTATACTTAAGAAAAAAAAAACTTCTTTGTATCGTATTTAAATAACACATTGATATTTCAATGGTTTTAGCTCCACTGGAATTTTTTGTCAAGATGTCAACTATTCAAGGAAGATCTAAACCACCGATCGGCGAAAGATCTGATTTTCCATTTGAATAATGAGTGTGCTGGTAACATCGCTCCCGATCTGTCTTGTATAATGCAACATTGGTATTTCTGATTAATGAGCACTTGAGGAAACAGCAGATATCCTGTAGCTATAGAAATATAATAAAGGACCAATCTAAATGGAAATGCACGACACATCATTTTTCATGTTTTTGTCCATCTTGTTATGCTGTTCTTCGGTGGTTAAAAGAAAAAATCAAGCCACAGAGCAAATAATATATTTTATCACAGAATGAACTCAGAGCTTCATTTTGTTTAGTGACCACACTAAAAGATTTGCTAAAAGTAATGCAGATGACCATTGTAAAGTATATTGCATTTAGCTGATATCAAAATCATTTTACATATGTTAAAAAGTCAATTTTTTTCTAAAATTAAAATATTTTTTGTTGGAAATCATTACCTTGGGAGCACTGGTGGACATAGACTGAAAAGGGCCCCTGTGCAAGACCATAATATGGTGCTTTGGAGGTGGTATTGGCCCCCTTACCTCTTGGGCCCCCTGCAACTGCACAGGTTGCACTAATGATATGTCCACCCTTGCTTGGGAGGTAATAACTGGCTAAAGTCAGTGAATGTCCACAATGACAGGGGATTGACATCAATCTGCTCTGGCAATACTTGGTGACTTGGGGGTACAGACTAATTCAGAGACCTAGTGTAGAGACATTATCCAGAATTCCATCTAACTCCATGATTACTTCTTAGCAAATTATTGACACCTTTAAATAATTAGTTAGTTAAAAAATTAGTTTTAAACTTAACTGCATCTACAGACTTTTATTAAATCAATAGTACAGGACAAAGTAAGAAACTTTGTTATATACCTAATCAAAGAACTCTGCTTTTTCCACACTTATCTGCTACTTTTTCTTCTCCCCTCTGCCTCCTAAACTTATCATCCACCCTGAAAAAAAGCACATCTCAAATCCCTCTTGTTCAGAAAATACTGACTTAAGCCTCCCTGCGGCATCATTATACACAGTACATTATACTCTGTGAAGATGAGAGGGGGTGGAAGAAAAAGGAGCAGAGCGAGGAAACAGGCAGAGGGAGACACAGAAAGATTGTACTGAACTTTCTAACAAGTCTTTCACCACACATCAGAGTCTGATTCACATACATAATGCCAAGGATTGCTGTATAATGTACTCCATGCTGGCACTGCTAGTCTCTGTTCTAATAAAAAGATTGAAGAGCAGGAATCCACCCAAGGGGGCTGAGCTGAGTTTGGGAGACATCATAGCAGATACAGTCCTCCCAAAAGCTCAGAGTGAATTGCAAGTGACTTGAAAGTACAGTTACTCTTTTAAATTGTTTTTCCAGAAATAAACATATCTATATATTCCTGACAAGAGAAGGGGGAGCCACGTTCTTTTAGCCACTATTGTCCTCTGCTTACAGTACTTTATAATTGATCTACAATCAAAATAGTAAAATAGTTGATGTTCTGTCCCCACTTATGGCGATTGAAGGTGCGCAGTAAAATTATGATGTGAGAGGTGTTACCTTCTTATCCTTGAAGCGAGGCAGACAGGACTGAGTGCGGCTCCAGGTGGATGGAGTCAAACGTGGACGCAGAGAGATAAATCAGCGGTGGTTTATTTGAACCATACCTGAAGACAGTGAGGTAATACAGTGCAGATGATACAAGTAGCCAGTACTGTAATAGTCTTGTGGGTGTTCACCTCTGGAGCTGCTACTGAGCTGCGGAAGCTGCTGCTGGTCAAAAGACTTTGCTTTCTGCAGCCCAAAGGGGAATGTGTACCTCTCACGCTGGTGGCTGGAGTAAAAATGGATGCCAGGAAGTGAGGTAGTTCACAGAGCTGCAGGACACTCCCACATTCTAGAAAAAATGTAAAAGGAGGAGCGAGGGAGTGACACAAAGCTTCTGGTCAGCAGGGGGCAGCAGACAAGCATGAACAGGTAACTATAGAACAGCAGACCGAACTATATGAAAGAGACACAAGGGAACAGCACAGTTGAAACTAACAAATATTAACTACATTAACTAAAATCATTTGCAAAACTACTTCATGTTTTATTGTAGATAAGTGGAGCAATAAGAAAAAAAGTGGTTGCATGACTGTTTTTCTACTTCCTTCTTTTGACTTCTATCTAGAAGAGTTTCAACAAATATATGATTTCCTATTTGCTGAAAAATTCAGAGACCCAATGCATCTTTCAACTTTGAGCTTTTATTTAAAAAAACACAGCAATCAAATAAAATTTGGAAACACCCTCCCAGAATTGTTACTTTTTTAGGTTATGATTTTTGGTCTAAAGTAAATGTTGTTGGCTCATAATTCAAGTACCTTTAGTACATTATTGGGGTTCCCAGTTTGTTTAAGAAACTGATAGTGGCAAGCCATGAGGATAAAATAAGAAAAGATATACTTCCCACAGAAATCTGATCCCCACCACAGAGCTACAATTGCAGTGGTCTCCATTGAACTGCAAGAAATGATGTCATGGCCAACAGTCAGCTGACCACTGCGGCCACTGCTTGGCTGCAGTATTCAGACACTGGTGGTCAAAATGTCATTGCATTTGGTTCAGCGAAGACTATCAACAACGTAAGGGTCAGGGAGTGGTTTTCCAGAGTGAGCATATTTTCCTTTCTTCTTGTATCCCCTAGGTTTGCCACTGTCAGTTTATTATATGAGCTAGAAAACTACTTTAAACCCCTATGTTGCATCATTAATTTTAGCTGAAAAATTTGTGTAGCTGCTCTCTCTTTAAACCATTTTCCACGTATCAGACATTGTCCTATGCTGTTGTACTGCAGCTTCTCTTCACATCCAATGTGTTACGCTCGCGCCGGGACTGACTGGCATGAGCGTGATTAGTGATCCCACTGTACCATGAACCGAGGAGTGCCTGGAGGGGCGTAACTAAGAATCAACCCGATCCAACCAAGGTCGCACAGTGGCTCAGTCGACTCCGTGAACCAGGGAGGAACCGAGCAGAGGGACCAGGTGCTACTCCAGGTCAGACCCCGGTCACAGCTGCTGATCCACATCGGGGAATGCAGGAACAGACAGGTTAAACTGGCATATTGACTGGTGGGTGCTGGCAGGCACGGCTGGTATGCAGACAGGTGGATATTGACAGGCACGGCTGGTATGCAGACAGGTGGGCACTGGCAGGCACAGCTGGCATGCAGACAGGTGGGCACAGGCAGACACGGCTGACATGCAGACAGGCGGGTACTGGCAAGTAGGAACGTAGGCAGGATAGGAACCAGTACAGACTGGGATACAGGAACAGAGCCGCAGGTGCGGTAGACAAGCAGAGCGGAGCAAAAGCCGCAAATGCGGTGAACAAGCAAAGCAGAGCAAAACCTCAGATGCGGTGAACAAGCAAAGAAGAGCATAACCCGCAGATGCAGTGAACAAGCAAAGCAGATCAAAACCCGCAGATGCAGTGAACAAGCAAAGCAGAGCAAAACCGCAGATGTGGTGAACAAGCAAAGCAGAGCAAAACCGCAGATGCGGTGAACCAGCAAAGCAGAGCAAAACCCGCAGATGTGGTGAACAAGCAAAGCAGAGCAAAACCGCAGATGCGGTGAACAAGCAAAGCAGAGCAAAACCCGCAGATGCGGTGAACAAGCAAAGCAGAGCAAAACCTGGAGATGTGGTGAACTAGCAAAGCAGAGCAAAACCCACAGATGCGGTGAACAAGCAAAGCAGAGCAAAACCGCAGGTGCGGTGAGCAAGCAGAGCAAAGCAAAACCGCAGGGGCAGTGAGCAAGCAGAGCAAAGCAAAACCCGCAGATGCGGTAGACAGGACAGGGCTCTGTTCACATGGAACAGACTGGAGAACGCAAGAAGAAAGCTGGAACACAGTAGTTAGATACAGTGGCAGGGAAACAGAATGAGCAGAACCAGATACACACAAGGTACTAGCAATGAAGTAGCAAGTGGACACAAAACTCACAAACAGAAATACAGAGACAATGAGTTGGAGTTAGGTGCAGGTTCAGATACTGCAGGAAAAGGGGAAGGTACAGACATAGAGACAAACAGGTAACGGACTAGGACACTGTTCAGACGGGATCTGAACCAGGAAGAAGATACAGGAACGGGCCTGGGAACTCAGCCCCAAGGGTGGCAGAAACTGACTAGAAGTCACAGGTACAGGTAGTGGCCCTAGGTACTCAGCCCCCAGGGTGGCAGAACAGACTAGATACAGGACTGGACCTGTCAACTCAGTTGCAAAGACAAACTGAGTGAAGGTGTTGCTGAGGCACCTCCTACTGGGTGGAGGGGGTTTAAGTATCCAGTGACTCACAGCCATAGGCTGGGGATGCATTAGGACTGTGCACACAGTAGCTATAAGAAACAAGCAGAAAGCCGCGCCAACGCCCTAAGCAATCAGACAAGAGACATGGACAGAGCAGGTACTGGAGCAAAGAGTGCAGCATGGACTGACAGGTAAGATTGCGGTCTTGCATGGTGGGAGGAGGTGCACCATGCAAGCACGCCGCCAGGCATGTTACACAATGTACAGTTAGGAGGAAGAGAGCTGCTGCATAGATCTTTATGGTGTAAATTTTTTTTTTCTTTTTGCTCCAGTGGTCAGAACTTTTAGTACAAAGCTGTATAAGATAAGTGGGCCCCTACCATTTAATGTATTTTAGCCTGTCAGGGTGCCTGCTTGGTCCCACTTAAGTAAGAGCTAAAAGGCTCCTGAAAAAAGTGGACCTAACAGGTATGGTTATAACCTTTGCTGCCCTTGCAAACAATTGACACTCTATGATCGTGCCATGAGGATACCAATAACCTGGCAGAGAAACAGCACTTTTTGGTAAATCACAAATATGCCAAGGTCAGCACTTACAGCTGAATATGAGGGGGTTAAATGGATAGGATCATAATAAAGGGGAATCTGTCACCAGTTTTTCCTTATAGAAACTAAGTCCAACAGATGTAAGTCATCTTGAAAAGCCCTCTGGCAACCTGAACATAAGTGACCAGCTATCCCTTTTATAATCCTTCAGTGCTGTATGCTAATCAGCATGGTCCGGCCTTAAGAGGATTGCTGGTCTGTCTTCATCTATCCCAGCAATCCCTGCCCTCCTGCCCTGAGGGACGTGGCTGACCTCTCCTAAATCATCCACAAACACTGTTGCGGCTGCACAGCTCCTGTTCTCTACTGTGCTAATGCAAGAGTTTAACGATTGTACATGACCTGAGAAATGTCAGACATGTCAATCAAGACAGTAGAGCCGACAAAATGAACACCAAAACATATAACTTCAATCTTGACTATTGTGGTGGGAGATGCAAGGGAAAAGCAGGTGCTACTAAGTACTTCCATGCTGCCCATAGACAATAGACGTCCAGACAGTTCAAAATGGGTTCTATACTGCAATGTTCTAAAAGTAATGCAGCTGCACATGGTTGTGCGGGAGTGGGGAGCCAGCTGTCCGATACAGCCAGACTACCCATAGGGAGTGCAGAGATGATTTTTACCATCTCTACCTTCCCGATAGCTGTATACACAGCACTCAGCAAGCACAATGTGTACAGTTATGAGAAGTAATAACACTGCTTGTTCCACTGGACCCAACAGTCACATGATCGCTGGGTGTAGTGGGAAATTAAAAGCTGTTGGGTTCTAGGAGATCCAGTCAGCTCTGCTATGCAGCCAGGAGGCTTAATTTTCAATGGAACTGGGCCCCAGTTACAGGGAAAATAAGATTTAAAAAAGTATTTAAATGTTAAAATGCCCCCCCCCTCCCCCTCAAAAGGTCTTTTATAATAAAATATATGAAATAAATAAAAATAAATACATAAATAGATAAAAAAAAGCAGGAAATAAATACATTTTAAAATACACCGCTACCAATGCAAATTGCTGTTACTAACCCCGATCCGATCAAAAATAAAATGTGTCTGATGTCTAAAAATAATTGTTACAGACAAGTGAACAAATATTAAATGCAAAAAAACTAATTATAAAAAGTATAAAAGCAAAATAAAAATTAGGCCCCATGAAAAAAAGAAGCAAAAAATATTTGAATATCTGAACAAGAAAAAGAACGAGAAAAAAACCACAGCTCTTTAAATTGCATGTATGATAAATTTGAAAATGTGCCTGATCTTGAACTTGTTAATGCCGGCTTCCCTTGTACTGCAAAACATTAATGGCCTTTTCCTCTTGCCTGAGCACAGTTTGGGATGGTTAGAAGGGAGTTATCAGAAAGATGGCTTGTATTTTTGCAGTTAATTTTTTTTTTATCAAATCGAAAAATAATCATAAATATTGTATAACAAAATGTTATCAAAGACAACAAAAAATTGTGTTTGCTGCTCAATGGTTAAGCTCAGATTAGAGTTTTGTATTGCCCATTACATGCATTGTCTTGCTGGGCCATAAGATTTATTGATGCTGGAGATGATTTGTGAATTCTGCAAACACCAACACGGGCCGCTGCTATATTCATCATCCTGATTCAATAGTTCAGCCTGCAGCAGCGATTACCTTCATCCTCCATATGATGCAAAGATCTTCTCTCTGCCACCTGCTATTTTCTCTTAGCTTTTACTGACACAGATTATTGATTTGATGGATGTAATTTGTTCAATTTTTAACTTCCTAGAGATCCTGTTTATGGGAAACCCAGGGGAAGGTTACATATCCAGGATCCTATGAAAGCTTGTTTACCATTAAATATATAATATACAAATCAAATTGGAGTGAATATATCCTTTATACTTGCCATCTTCCTATAAAGACAAGAGAATCATTTCTAGCAAATGCTATACTGCTACACCATTCCTTTATTTTGATAGATTTGTCGGCAAATTTAACTTCGCAACTTGTGGGGCTTGCAAATTGTCCCAAAGTGAGCATTTCTGGAAAAGTTTGTGGTAGTGATGAGCAAAATTTTGAATTCGGCAGTTCACTCCAATTTGTCCAGTAAGTTGCGTCAAATATTGTGAATTTTGGGGTTTTTCTCTCTAGTCCTGGAAAGCCATGCTAAAATGGGCAGAGCATGGGTGAGGTGGGGCATGGCTATGTCTGCCTATCAAATTAATAAACGTTACACTACCTTAGTGGCTCCAGTGAGTGCATTTCTGCCGCATGTGTACTACACTTGTAATATTCATTAATCATGTGCACCTTTTAATGATTTCGGTGCATCTTACTCCAGTGGCCCCGATTATTAAGACAGGAATATACAACACCAGTCTTAATGAATCATGACCATTGTTCCTGGATGACTTTAATATTTTCAATGGCGCTTCTTTAAGGGTCTGATATCGGCTCCTGCAATGTAGTGTGTTGTCTTCAGAAGTGTGGCATCTGCTGGGTTTACAATAATGGATGGGAGGCATCTGGCAGCAGAAGGGATTTGTATGTGATGACTGTGGGGTTATATTTCATTTTGACACAGCAGTTGGGTGGCACTGAGAGAAGTTGGGTTTAGTGGTTGATGGTGGATGGTTGGAGGAGGCCAATATAAGTTCTGGGCCTCCAAGGTGGACGTATTGATGTTGGCTGGTTGGAAACTCCCATACATGGGACAAGTGGGCCCATGGGCAGAGTTTTATGTCAAATATCAGGTTGGTTAACAGGTGCAGTCTGGTGGGGAAATGGCTGGAGATAGGACATCCAATGAAGATATGGACATAGCTATATTTTGCCAGCCAGAAGATATGGTGATTCAAGGACTACTCTTCCATGGGACTACTCTTCCATGGGATTGCTGTTATTTATTTTTTTATGCAATTTTAATTTTAATGCTGTGACAAATTCATTCCAGTATGGTGTGTTCTCCTTATTTGGGAAATACACATCTAATGAGTTGCCAATACTTTTGTCATGAGGGTAGTGTGTGACTACCTCTGACGAATCAGTCTTTTATATTACTGTACCTTGTTCAGGGGTGGACACTGACTGTGAAAGACCCCTGCGCAGGACTTGTGTCTGGACCCCCTCCACCCCTTCATCAAGCTGTGAGTTTTAGTGTCAGGACAGACACCACTTAAAAAAAACAATTAACTGTATATTGAAAGCATATATTGACCAGAGAGAGACACACAGAGAAGTCCTTTACACAATCTTTGTGAAGGAAAATTGTTATGAGTAAAAAATTAAACAATTATAGTATCTGAGCAACCTGTAGTGCAAATGGGCCTCATTACCCGCTAGAGACTCCCTACACTACTTGGCCAATGTGCCGCTGAACCTGCTGCAGATGTGATATGTCTACCCCAGCACAAAAGTCTAAATATATGTGTTTAAAAATTATGTTTAATCATCCGTTCCTGCAGTCAGCAAACTAGTTCAGGACTGCTGTCAATCAATGCTACTGTACGATGGGAGCACGCCTACAGCAGTGTGACTGACAGCCCAGCGTCTGCAGTGTGGAGGAGACGAGGGCCGAAATAGTTTTTAGACACATGCATATAGTGATCATGGAAAATATAGGCATCATTATAGAGGATATTAGGAAGTTGATAAAGGGCTTCTTTTAGTGTTAAATCATGATGTTCCATTTAATTGATGAAAAAAAAAATTGAATATTTTGTAAAAGAAAATATTTTTTTTCACTTTTTTTCTGAGAACTCTAAAAGTTTTATTTTTCTGTTGATGGAGCTGTGTAATGGCTCGTTTTTTTGTGTGGCAAAATGAGGTTTCTATTGATACTATTATTGGTTGAACAAGATCCCTTGATTGCTTTTTATTGCATTTTCCTTAGGAACTGCTGTGTTTTTTACTGTATGAGGGACCTCTCCTGACTCCTTACAGTGGCTACGGGTAATGTATGCCCTGAGCCACTAAGCACCATTCTTTCTTCCTCCCTCAAGTTCCCTCTGTGGTCCTTCTACACGGCCTGCAGGGTGGAAGAGATGAGGGTGTCCTCTGTGCCATGGATAGAAGCCTTCACACTCCTCCCATGATGATCCGCGTGAGTGGAGTAACAGCCTCCCTCCCTCTCACTCCCTTCAAGCGGATCGAATGGAGAGTAGTGTGATGGCTTTCTATCCAAGTCACATAGGACACCCTCATCCCTTTCCCCTTCAAGACACGCAGAAGGGGCAGAGAGTGAATCACATGACTGTCAGGCTCAGTGTGAGACTTTTCCCCTGCGATGCCCCATGTTTCCTACCTCATAGATCCAGCATCAACACTAAGAGGAGAGGACGGAGGCTCCTAACAGTGTCTTTTGCTAAGTGCATCAGAGTGGCTGTCCCCTCTGTCGGTAAATAACTCAGGTACGGCCCCTTCTTCTCCACTTAATGTTGATGCTGCCACTGGATCTATGATAGACAAGATATTTCAGGAGCTGATCGGGCCCCCTCTCCATCGGGGCCCCTGAGCAGCTGCATTTGCTGCCACAAAGGTATGTCGGCCCCTGACCTTGTTGTTCCTCAATTAAACAGAGGAATCTGGGGATTAGAGAGTTAACCTGATGCTATAAATCCAATCCTGAAAGACCTAATTGATGATGCAGGTCTCTGCAATGTATATTGGATATTTAATAAAAAGTTAATTTTCTAATGGAATCTAGTTTAATTGTAATACTGTTGCTTCTAATCCCATGGCTCCGACAGAACGATTTTTAACTATTGTTCTCTCTGTATTCTTCGTCTCTAGTGCCATTGAGAGTTTATGAAAATCAGAGTGGTCAGAAAAACTCATCAGACAAGCAATTAGTATAAAAAGAAATGTGTTCTGTGCTAAGGAAGAGGGAAGTGATTGCAAAATCTGTTTTTATGAAACAGGCAGAAAGCACAGCTGATAACAAAATGTAAAGGAAGAAGGGATTGTTGCTAAATAATAATTTTTGCAATATACAAAAAAAGAACAAATAATAATCTTTATGCACATAGCACCAATATAGTTTGCATAGAAATTATACATTAGACAAACAATTAAAGGGAGTCCGTCAGCCCAAACTAACAGTAAAAACTAAATATATACAGTGCCTTGAAAATGTATTTCTACCTGTGAACTTTTCCTCATTTTTTATACCCACAAACTTAAATGTATTTTATTTTTATTTTATGTAATACACCAACACAAATTAGCAAGTATTTGTGACGTGTATAGGAAATAATACATGGTTTTCTTATTATTTTTAAAATATAAATCTGAAAATTATGATGTGCATTATTAAGCCACCTGTAGTCTGATCCCCCTAAATAAAATCCAGGGTGACCAATTGCCTCAAGAAGTCACATAATTAGAAAATTTAGTAAATTGAGTCCACCTATGTGTAATTTATTCTCAGTATAACTACAGATGTTCTGTGAAAGCCTCAGAGGTTTGTTTGAGAACATTAAGGATCAAACAGCATCAGGAAAACAAAAAAAACACCCGATAGGTCATGATTTATACATGATGATGCACCGCTGAGAACAATGATTTGTTTTGTGCAGCGTAAAAGATTATTTCACCCAATAAGCGAGCTTGGTCATCGAGTGATCGGCAGCCTGTCTACACTACAAGATAATCATGAAACAGATTTTACTATTATAGTTCAGTTTATATGTAGCTTTAGAGAACCTCTTCTTAAGATGAGCCAAATAAAAAAAGAAATGCTTATGCTCATCTCCCGCACTAGCATTGTTAAACTGTATCAGCGCCAGATCTCCCAATGCCCATGTGACATTGTTATGTCACTCACATGCTACAGGTAATCAGTAGCCGCTGATCATCTTATGCCTATATTGTTTCATCGGAGCAGACATCCGCTCTAATGGAATACTGATGAGCAACAGCCGGTCATAAGCTGAAGCTTTCATGTGACATAGCAAAGTCGGGAATCCGGTAGCGACATCACTGGAAAGGCTCCAGTGCAGGAGGTGAGTATAAGCTTTTCTTATTTTTCTCAAGGGACTTGGACATTTAAGAAGGGTTTCTTGAAGTAGTAGACAACCCATTTAAAGCCACACTTAAAATGGAAATGGTTTATCTGTGTTTATTTGAGTGCAAATCATTATTAGTATTAAGATCTGTAAAATATAAAGTTCTGTGGGACAAATATCAAACATTTAAAGGGTTATTTCCAAAATATTAATCACAGTTCAGTGGCTTCAAATCTTAAAATGAATAAAGTTGTCAAATGCAATCAATATTCAAGAGTGTTTGGTGCACCACATACCATATCACCTCCTGAAGATCCTCATGTCTTTGAGTCCTCATGTCTTAGAGTCCTCCCTGACTCGTGGCCTATATATACGTCCTGGAGTTCTATAATGACAGGTCGCACATGTTCAGTAGATACTTGCTATTCTTCTGCATAGATATCCTCTTCTTACTTTGCAGGGAAATGACAAATTTACAGCTGGGCCATTCTCACTGCAATGATTAGCTATCCTCCTTTCCGACTGTGCAGCTTTGCAGATACAGCCGAGTAAGTGCAGAGATACCAGCCACTAAACCAACAATGGTATTTCTAATAAAAAGTATGACTATTTCTATAATGGCTGCTTCCTAGCCATAAATACAATAGTAATACAACTGGCTATTTATCCAAACTGTCTGAAAGAGAAACTGTCTTTGAGAAGAGAAACAATATAGTATGTTTCTAAAATAGCTAAATCTGAGCGAATGTACCATATAAAGATATATAGGTTATGTAGACTATGTTGGGCATCACAAAATCATTAGAATAGACCTTTTGACATGCTGGCTTCAGCACAAGGGGTGCATGAGAATGTCTCGATGTGTGTTTCACTGTGATATTTGGATGGTTATGCTGTCTGTGTTTTTCAATTTTTTCAGTGCTAGGGTATGTACACAGAGCATCTTTAAGATGGTACAAACCCGCCAAAGTTTTTCTAGGCGAAGATGCTGTGTATTATTGTTCATTTTTGCAGTGCTTTTTCAGGCACTTTCCAAGCGGAATCTACCTCAAAAAGATGTGTGCACAAACCCTTAGAGTATTTTCACATTGAGTTTTTTTAAGAGTTTTTGTAGCTGAAACTGAATTGAAACTCTCAAAATCCTCCTCAAGAACTCAAGCTCCTCAAAAAAAGTTGAGTTTGCGCTTAGATTTTCCTCCAAAATCTCGGCAAACAGTCTCATTATAAACACACCCTAAGGAAATTTCTTCAGGAAACTCTCCTTCTTTAGATAATTTTTGAAGAGTTGTTTTTTATTTCCATAAGTGTTTTGTGAAACAGTTCTGAAGAATTCATTCAGAATTTTGGAAAAAAAAATTCCTGAAGCATTTTTTTAATCATTTAATTGTAGGGAGCCTAGTTTGGAGTGGTATTTTTCAAAACCTGAAGCAGAAATATAAGCTCAAAAGACTGAAAATATGAACTGCAAAGTGGTTTAAAATAGAAAGGAATAGGAAGAATTGTTCAAGCATTTTTAATGTAACTTTTGAAGTCCTCTAAAACTCTATCTGCAAAAGCTACAGTATGTACACACATAATTTTTTGAGTACATTTTGGAGCATAAATTGAGTGGAAACTCTCTACGACCCCTTTCACACGTCCTGCTATTTCTGTTACTGGAAAAGTACCGTTGCTATTCGTGTCCGTGTTTGTCACCTGTGTGCACCATCCATGTGACACGTACTGGAATAGAATGCAGAATAGAAATGACAGATGTTTAGGTGTTAAAGATGTGCAAAGGTAGACATAGACAGATAGATATCCGAGAGATATATAATTAGTGCCTTGCATGTGTTGTGTACTGTACTTAAATTATGCAAATAAATAAATAAATAAAAAATATGTGGGGCCCCCCCTATTTTTGATAACCAGCAAAGGTAAAGCAGACACTGGCAGACTTTTATCAGGCTGGGAAGGTCCCTAGTTATTGGGCCCTTCCCAGCCTAAAAATACCAGCCTGCATCTGCCCAGAATTGGCGTATCCATTAGATGCTCCAATTCTGGCACTTTGCATGGCTCTTCTTGATTGCCCTGGTGCGATGGCAATCGGGATAATAGTATTGGGGTTGATTTCAGCTGTGATTTTTCAAAATCACCCCCATTACTAACCTAGTAATAAATTAAAAACCACACACAAAAAAACAACTTTATTTGAATAAAGACTCCCCCACACTATCCATCGTTCATTAATTTATTAAAAAAAAAAATCCCATGCATTTCCAAAATAATCTATTACATCTGATGTAGTCCAGAAAAGGATATCTAAAAAACATAAAAGGCAGAAAAAAACAGAAGAGACTGTCCCTTGTTCAATTTATTTGTAAAAATGTTCTCACATAGGTCCAATGTAATCCACGTTCCCGAATTCCTACTCCGGCATCTGTGAATAGCAATAAAGTTACTTCTAATCTCATAGATGCCAGGCAGTGATGACAATGCTCATCAGAGCCGCCAGGTCTCACTGAGCACACCAGGGCAATCGGTAAGCATTGGGCAAAGTGCCAGAATTGGCGCATCTAATGGATAATATCAGCTCACAGCTATCTGCTTTAGCTTTGCTGGTTATCAAAACAGGGCGAACCCCACGTCATTTTTTTCATTCATTTGTTTTTTAGGTTAATACAAGTACAGTAAACTAAACAGGCACAACACTAATTATATATCTCACAGATATCTATCTAACTATCTATCCCATGTATACCTATCTATCTCTATCTTTGCACATCTAACACCTAAACATCTGTTATTTCTATTCTGCATTCTCTTTCGCTACATATCACACGGGCGGCACCCGGATGTCACCATTATGTCAGCTATGTGCACATGTATTGACATCCCTGCTGCCGGAAAGAAACAGACATGTCTACGTGTGGGTCACAAGGATACATGGTCCTTGTGAACACAAAGATATGTGTACAGCCCCATAGATTATAATGGGTGTACATGTGTGTTTCCAGTACGGGTAAAAATTTGACCACACATACCGGAAATACTGACGTATGAAGGAGGCCCAAGAGTATGAGCACACAGCATCTTTTTTATTCCCTGAGAGGCTTCTAATAGGAAACCACCTGCTGTCTATACTGAACAGTATTGAATAAAAACCGACATAGGTGGAGCCACAAAATTCATGTCCCTGTCCCGCTCCGGCACTGCTCAATTTGTCTGAGCTTGGCAGAAATGCCAAATCCAGCTTTAAACTTCGTAACAACAGTATCTCGGACCTGCTGGTGTGTTCCTTGGTCTTCATGATGCTCTCTGCACTTGAAACAGAACCCTGAGACTATCACAGAGCAGGTGCATTTATACGGAGACTAGAGATGAGCGTTGTTCTACTCGAACTGTTCGCCAATCTCAAATTCGAGCTGTTTTGGGCGGTGTTCGAGCCGTTCGGCGAACACGAACAATTTGAGAAAAATTCGGCTGTTCGAGGTTATGTTCGATAACTGTTCGTGCACCAAAATCATAACTGGATTTTTTCTCAGTAATGATGAAAATTAATGTTAATACGCAGTTTGAGTGTACAGCGGGGTGGGGGGAGGGGCAGGGGATGGATCTCTGCAGGAACAATGAAGATCTCCATTTTTTTTTTCTCTTTCCTGCATTTACAGTGGGGAGGTGCAATCTGTCAGCCTATCAGCAGCGCACACACGGAGCGAAGTGCTTTTTTTCACACAAGCAAGGGCATGTGTCATTGGCAGTGTATGTCACATGTCCTTGCCCTATAAGACAAAGCCATTTTCCCCGTCGCCACCATTTTCTCACTGCTGCAGCTGCGTGTTAGACGGCACCGCTGTTGCTGTGTGCGCTATACCTTGTTAATTTCAAGCCAATTTTCGCACAAATCTACAGATAGCTTGGGAGTAGGGAATAGTTGTGATTGCAGTCCTTTTAAGGACTAGGTTACAGCATTTCCTACGACTTTTATCAGGCAGGTCTGTGCTCTTAAATAGATAGATTGTGGGAGTAAAGACTAATTGTAATTGGAGTCCTTTTCAGGACTAGGTTACATCAGTTCCTATCAGTTTTTGCCAGGCAGGTCTGTGCCAGTGCTGTGCAAGTTTTTTTCACAGCATTTGGCTGAATCTAGCAAAGCTAATCCTTTTTGGCCTATTGCAGAGTGTGTTAGTCAGTGGAGTAGCCTATCTGTGTTGCAAGATATACCACCTGTGTATAGAATACCAATTTTTTTACTGCACCTAGTGAAGTAAAATCTTTTGGGCATAGCATCATTCTATTAGTCCATCTATACTGACCTCCAACAGGTTGCAAATTGAATATAATTTTTTTCTGCATCTAGCTCTGAAAAAATATTGGGCTTCTAGCTGTGTGTGGGACTTGTTGTATTAGTCCATCTATACTGACCTCCATCAGGTTGCAAACTGAATATATTTTTTTCTGCATCTACCTCTGAAAAAATATTGGGCTTCTAGCTGTGTGTGGGACTTGTTCTATTAATCCATCTATACAGACCTCCATCAGGTTGCAAACTGAATATATTTTTTTCTGCATCTACCTCTGAAAAAATATTGGGCTTCTAGCTGTGTGTGGGACTTGTTGTATTAGTCCATCTATACTGACCTCCATCAGGTTGCAAACTGAATATATTTTTTTCTGCATCTACCTCTGAAAAAATATTGGGCTTCTAGCTGTGTGTGGGACTTGTTCTATTAATCCATCTATACAGACCTCCATCAGGTTGCAAACTGAATATATTTTTTTCTGCATCTACCTCTGAAAAAATATTTGGCTTCTAGCTGTGTGTGGGACTTGTTGTATTAGTCCATCTATACTGACTTCCATCAGGTTGCAAACTGAATATATTTTTTTCTGCATCTACCTCTGAAAAAATATTGGGCTTCTAGCTGTGTGTGGGACTTGTTCTATTAATCCATCTATACAGACCTCCATCAGGTTGCAAACTGAATATATTTTTTTCTGCATCTACATCTGAAAAAATATGTGGCCTTCTAGCAGTGTGTGGGACTTTCTCTATTAGTCCATCTATACTGACCTCCATCAGGTTGCAAACTGAATATATTTTTTTTCTGCATCTACCTCTGAAAAAATATTTGGCCTTCTAGCAGTGTGTGGGACTTTCTCTATTAGTCCATCTATACTGACCTCCATCAGGTTGCAAATTAAAAATATTTTTTATCTGCATCTACAGTACCTCTGAAAAAATATTTGGGCTTCTAGCTGTGTGTGGGACGTGTTCTATTAGTCCATCTATACTGACCTCCATCAGGTTGCAAATTGAATATAATTTTTATCTGCATCTAGCTCTGAAAAAATATTTGGCCTTCTAGCAGTGTGTGGGACTTTCTCTATTAGTCCATCTATACTGACCTCCATCAGGTTGCAAATTGAATATAATTTTTATCTGCATCTAGCTCTGAAAAAATATTTGGCCTTCTAGCAGTGTGTGGGACTTTCTCTATTAGTCCATCTATACTGACCTCCATCAGGTTGCAAATTAAAAATAATTTTTATCTGCATCTACCTCTGAAAAAATATTTGGGCTTCTAGCTGTGTGTGGGACTTGTTCTATTACTCCATCTATACTGACCTCCATCAGGTTGCAAACTGAATATATTTTTTTCTGCATCTACCTCTGAAAAAATATTGGGCTTCTAGCTGTGTGTGGGACTTGTTGTATTAGTCCTTCTATACTGACCTCCATCAGGTTGCAAATTAAAAATAATTTTTATCTGCATCTACAGTACCTCTGAAAAAATATTTGGGCTTCTAGCTGTGTGTGGGACTTGTTCTATTAGTCCATCTATACTGACCTCCATCAGGTTGCAAATTGAATATAATTTTTATCTGCATCTAGCTCTGAAAAAATATTTGGCCTTCTAGCAGTGTGTGGGACTTTCTCTATTAGTCCATCTATACTGACCTCCATCAGGTTGCAAATTAAAAATAATTTTTATCTGCATCTAGCTCTGAAAAAATATTTGGCCTTCTAGCAGTGTGTGGGACTTTCTCTATTAGTCCATCTATACTGACCTCCATCAGGTTGCAAATTAAAAATAATTTTTATCTGCATCTACCTCTGAAAAAATATTTGGGCTTCTAGCTGTGTGTGGGACTTGTTCTATTAATCCATCTATACAGACCTCCATCAGGTTGCAAACTGAATATAATTTTTTTCTGCATCTACCTCTGAAAAAATATTTGGCCTTCTAGCAGTGTGTGGGACATTCTCTATTAGTCCATCTATACTGACCTCCATCAGGTTGCAAACTGAATATATTTTTTTTCTGCATCTACCTCTGAAAAAATATTGGGCTTGTAGCTGTGTGTGGGACTTGTTCTATTAATCCATCTATACAGACCTCCATCAGGTTGCAAACTGAATAAAAATTTTTTCTGCATCTACCTCTGAAAAAATATTTGGGCTTCTAGCTGTGTGTGGTACTTGTTCTATTAGTCCATCTATACTGACCTCCATCAGGTTGCAAATTGAATATAATTTTTTTCTGCATCTAACCCAGCCAATAGTTTTGGCCTAATACCACAGTTTGGCCACTCAGCTCTGCTCGGTTCCCATCCATTGTTTTTTTGTGCAAACAACTCCAGAGTTGTGAATTAGTTAACCACCAAAATGAGTGGAAAAAGGCCTGCTGCTGGTGGAAAGGGGAATAGGCATGTTGGGAAGGGGAAAAAAGGTTGTGTCCGTGGGGTAGGTGTTAAAGCAACAGTAACATCTGCAGAAGAAAGACCATCTTCCAGCCAAACTAAAATGTCTACTTCTTTTAGCGAACAATGTGATAAGATCCCTTTCTTACGGCCACGCCAATCGCTACAAATTCCAGATGAGGCACAAAAACAGCAGGTGCTTCAACGGATATCAAGTGCTCCTTTAAGTGGGCTCTCCTCCACATCAACTTCAACATCACAAATACTCCAGTCCTCAAAGGTGTCACCCCAATCGCACTTGCTTCCTCACAGCTCCCAAATCTCCAGCTGCCCGTCTGAGTATGAGGTAGAACAGATGGTTGAGTCTGCAGAGCTGTTTATGACGCACCCCCTGGGCCATATTCTTTAGGGGAATACCCGGAGCCGGATCAGATGGGGGTTGTAGTCTTCCGAGTGGCTGTGACCCGGTCCGTGCCCAGGGTGTCAAACTCAGTTGTATGTGGCAGTCCTACAGATGTTATTAAGTTCTTAATGTCGACTACGCCACCCGTTGTATTGCGGTCACTATGGCCGCCGCTGCAGCAGGGTCCGCTGAGGCTGATGGTGTTGGTGCAGCTTTTGATGGTATAACCCCCAACGGGTGGGGTATAGCCTCAGGGGGTCAGGTGCAGAGGATGGGGGTTGTGGTGGTGCAGCGTAGATGTAAAATGAAGACCGAGTCGGGTTGTGCAGTTTAGGGTATTTACTCACTGCTGATGTTCCGGTCACTCCAGCTTCAAGTGACCACCCGAGCCGTGCTGCGTCCACCAGGTCCTGGATCCAGCCAACCCCCAAGCAAGTCCGGAGCGTGACCCTGAGCTCTCCTTCTGTCCTTTCCTCTGGCCGTCCCCACTAGTGATCCACCTAGGTCCAGCTCCCTCGGGCCTTCTGTTGGGAGACCCTTGGCCTTGGGTTCCCTGACCCTCCACGTGGTCTGCCTTCGGGGCGGATGTGGTGGGTGGCCGTGGCAGACGCTGCCCACGGCCTCCGGTCTCTGGCTAGGGTGTGCTTTTGCCCCCACCAGTTTGGGCTCCGGTACCCTACTGCCGACTCTTCACCCGGGGATAGAATTTGGGTTCTTAGAGTCTCTTCTGTTTACCCCCTCTGGGTCTCTCTTTCTTCTCCTCTCTCATTCTGGCTCAGGCTTCTCTGCTCTGCTCTTCTGCTCTCCAACAGACTCTTTGCAAAAGGCTGACTCACTCCTCCTCTACAGCAGACTGACTGACCCTGATCTTTGATGGTGCCCACCTTAAATACTCCCTCTATGTGTGAGCTCAGGTGACCAGCACCCAATGAGCTCCTATCTTTACCCAGGCTGCTCCCCCTATCTGCCCCTACACTACTTGGGATGTACCACCCCCCCTCCCACTCCAGCCAGGAACAGACTCGGTCGTACCTGCACATTTCTAAGTGGGAGTACCGTTGGTCTGTTCCCCGGAAATGGGATGTGTGTAGTGCATGCAGCCTACCGAGCTCAGTTCCACACTCCATCCTTACCCGGGAGTGGAATATCACACCTCTGGGTTGAGGTGCAATACCCCTGTAGCAGCCGAATCCTCAGGGTGCTACATTCCCCCCTGGTAAATCACAGCACGTCCTCGGGCTGTAAGACATAAATAACACCAAAACATACAGATTTTTGCATAAACATATAAAACATTATATATATATATATCAATACAACTTTTCATATAAAACTTTCTCGTAGCTTCTAGCTCCTCCTCCGGACACTGTGCAACGTGTGCCCAGGAAAAGTGCGACAGTCTTTTCTTAAAAACATGGTTTTCCTATAAAACCGGTAGGGGGCGCTTTAGGACGCGCAACTATATACAGGGACTATGGCCGCTCTCAGTCCTCGGCCAGGTATTAGGGAGGAATGACCGCTCTCAGTCCTCGGTCAGTGGGATTTAGGGGTTAAACGGGTAAACAGTTCACTTCTCTGGTCCCAACGGGGACTATATTAGCAACAGTAACAGTTCACTGTGCCCCGACGGGCAACTATATACAGCTTCGGCTCCGCTGTACTTAACGACGGCGTCCTCCTGCTCTTTCTTTATGGTTACCTCTAACTCTTGTTTCAGACCCGTCCGGGTCCTCTTGTTCTTCCTCCTCACACCGCAGCTCTTCCTCCGTCAGGCGATGCACATGGAGGGCGTAAGGTCCTTTGGCACACTTGTGCCGGGTGAAGGTGACCTCGTCCCCGATGTAAAGGTCACGACCTCTGTGTCCCTCCGGTAGGTGGGACTCAACGTCTCTCCTGGTTACAAAGACGTCGCCTAGGGTGCGGTGGTCTCGGATGAAGCCCCACCCATGCTGCATGTTAAACTTAATCACAGTCCCGGTGGTGCGGGGACTATGCTCTGCACGGGGGTCTCTCCTGGCCCGGCTCTTCTGCTCCGCGCTCCTTATTTGAGCTTGCTGTTCCCGGACCCGCCTCTCTCTCCGCTCCCTCTCGAAGACCTCGAGCTGTTGGCGGCAGCACTCTGCACGCTCCGCTGCAGCTGCCCGAGTCTCTTGAGTGAACCCCATGAGATCTTCTCCGGTGGGATCCCACTCAAACTGCGCTTCTGCTAGTGGGGGCGAGATCCTCTTGACGGGCTTTGGAGCCGGGATCAGGGGTTCATCCAGGGGTCTCTCTCTCCGGAGTCGGGGATGGTGAAACTCCGGTGGCCATATAAATGGCTGCCCATCCGGGCACGTATGCTGGGCGTACAGGTCCTCTCCCAGATGCGGCACTCTTGGTCTTATGGGCGCGGTGGTGTTAGCGCCCGGGTTGCCCGGGCCTTGCGGCCAGGCCTGGGGTATCTGGAAGGTGAAGGGCACCGTAAGGACGGCGGCGCCCTGGGCTACTTGGCCCTGCGACCAGGCCGGGGGCTCCGCGGAGGTAGGGGGCGCTGTTGGTATTGCGGCGCCCGGGGGTACTAGGCCTTGCGACCAGGCTGGTGGTACTTCCTGCTTGGTCACGCTCGGGGTCGAGGCGTGTGACGTCACAGGGGTCGCGGCTCCCGTTTGAGGCCTAGTCTGTGGCGGTGACGTTGCGGCGACGGGCACGGCAGGATAAACTTCGGGCTCTGCGACGGGGAGCTGGGGCAGGTACGTGGTTTCCCGATTTGGGGTATAGACGTCCCCTTTACCTGCCTCCACTAGTTCGGCTCCCTTCTCGGCGCCGTCTCCGGCCTTCAGTCCTCCCGCGCCATCCTCAGAGGCGGTCTGTCTCCTCGTCTTGGGTGGCGTGCTCCGCTGACAGGTCTCGGTCTGCTGGGCCATCTCACGGCTCCACTCCGCCAACGTCTCTCGCTGCACCCGGGCCATCCTCCTTGCGAGGCCCTCCAGAGCGGTCTGTGCACACTCCCGGTCTCGGGGGAGCTGTGCTAGGACCTCCACTAGGCCTAGTGGGGTCGTTGCTTCCAGCAGGCTCCTGACCAACGGGTCGGTGCTGCTCTGCTCTCCTTCCACTGTTTCCTGCAGGCTCCTGGCCAGCGGGCCGGTGCTGCTCTGCTCTCCCTCCTCTGTTTCTAGCAGGCTCCTGGCCAACGGGCCGGTGCTGCTCTGCTTTCTCGCCATCTCCGGGTAAGCTCCTCCGATACTCTTCTCCAGGCTTCTTGCCTCCGGGTGCGCTCTCTCCAGACTGCTCCAGGCGGCACCCATCTTCGTTCTCTTCTTTCGTCTCCTCCCACTTCGAGGGCGGTCCCGGGGCCACTTGGTGATTGTCAGCTCCAGGGGCGGTTCTTTCACGCTGACAGACACCTCTAGCATCACAGTCTCTGTTGGTGGGGGCGGTTTCCACTTTTGGCGCCATTTTCGGTCCTGGCCCACGATGGGAGGTGGCCTCTTGCCACCCTCTGGCACGCCCATAATGGCGTCCGCTCTTCCAAGGCGGGAAATCTTTGGAAATGGCGGGAATCGCTTCCCAGTGGCGGGAAACTCTGCAGATGGCGGGAAAAAGCTGTTAATGGCGGACAACCGGCGGGAATCGACTGGTGATGGGGTCCGATGGCGGGGACCCTCCGGAACCGGCAGGAGACTTCTTTTTGAGGTAAACTCGTTCTTTTCTTCAGGCACGCAGTACCCGGTTGTTGTGGGCACGTGATCCTGCCGACTACGTCAAAGTTGACGCACCCCCTGGGCCATATTCTTTAGGGGAATACCCGGAGCCGGATCAGATGGGGGTTGTAGTCTTCCGAGTGGCTGTGACCCGGTCCGTGCCCAGGGTGTCAAACTCAGTTGTATGTGGCAGTCCTACAGATGTTATTAAGTTCTTAATGTCGACTTCGCCACCCGTTGTATTGCGGTCACTATGGCCGCCGCTGCAGCAGGGTCCGCTGAGGCTGATGGTGTTGGTGCAGCTTTTGATGGTATAACCCCCAACGGGTGGGGTATAGCCTCAGGGGGTCAGGTGCAGAGGATGGGGGTTGTGGTGGTGCAGCGTAGATGTAAAATGAAGACCGAGTCGGGTTGTGCAGTTTAGGGTATTTACTCACTGCTGATGTTCCGGTCACTCCAGCTTCAAGTGACCACCCGAGCCGTGCTGCGTCCACCAGGTCCTGGATCCAGCCAACCCCCAAGCAAGTCCGGAGCGTGACCCTGAGCTCTCCTTCTGTCCTTTCCTCTGGCCGTCCCCACTAGTGATCCACCTAGGTCCAGCTCCCTCGGGCCTTCTGTTGGGAGACCCTTGGCCTTGGGTTCCCTGACCCTCCACGTGGTCTGCCTTCGGGGTGGATGTGGTGGGTGGCCGTGGCAGACGCTGCCCACGGCCTCCGGTCTCTGGCTAGGGTGTGCTTTTGCCCCCACCAGTTTGGGCTCCGGTACCCTACTGCCGACTCTTCACCCGGGGATAGAATTTGGGTTCTTAGAGTCTCTTCTGTTTACCCCCTCTGGGTCTCTCTTTCTTCTCCTCTCTCACTCTGGCTCAGGCTTCTCTGCTCTGCTCTTCTGCTCTCCAACAGACTCTTTGCAAAAGGCTGACTCACTCCTCCTCTACAGCAGACTGACTGACCCTGATCTTTGATGGTGCCCACCTTAAATACTCCCTCTATGTGTGAGCTCAGGTGACCAGCACCCAATGAGCTCCTATCTTTACCCAGGCTGCTCCCCCTATCTGCCCCTACACTACTTGGGATGTACCACCCCCCTCCCACTCCAGCCAGGAACAGACTCGGTCGTACCTGCACATTTCTAAGTGGGAGTACCGTTGGTCTGTTCCCCGGAAATGGGATGTGTGTAGTGCATGCAGCCTACCGAGCTCAGTTCCACACTCCATCCTTACCCGGGAGTGGAATATCACACCTCTGGGTTGAGGTGCAATACCCCTGTAGCAGCCGAATCCTCAGGGTGCTACATTTACTCATACTATAGCCTGGGAATCAGAGGTCGACTCCAGCGCTTCTGTGAATCCAGACGAGGAAATGATCTGCACTGATGCCCAGAATCTTTATGAGTCGGAGCCAGGACCAGACGCAGAAGGTTCTGACCATAATGTAGACCCTCATTCCCAAACTGTAACTCCTGTTGGTGGAGACAATGAGGAAGACGATGATAAGACTCAAATACCTGATTGGAGCGACAACTTTAGTTTTTTGTCAGGGCAGGAACAGGTTGGCTCTGAGGACGACGGGTGTGATAACGCACAGGGTGATGATGATGAGGTTGGAGATCCCACTTACTGTCAACCCACAGTCAGCCAAGAGATGAGCAGAGGAGGTGGAGGAAGATGCTAGTGACGACGAGGTCAGGTTGCGCCTTCCTGGACAGAGACGTAGTACTGGAAGCACGTCAACAACTGCATCCTCAAACACAACTCTGCCTCTCACCACAAGTCGTGGTGGCTCTTCAGGTCGCATGGGTGCTAAGCCTTGCATAGCCTGGGCATTTTTTCAGATCGATAAAGATGACCCAACTCGTGTTATCTGTAACATTTGTCAGCAAAAGCTAAGTAGAGGCCAAAAAATACATAGTTTGAGTACTTCATGCATGAACCGGCACATGGACATGAAGCATAAGTTGCAGTGGGAAGCTCAGTGTGCTACAATGCGGCCTAGCCGGCCGGGCCAACCACCGTCTGCCATATCTTGTGCATCCGCGGCCTCTTCATCCTCTGTGACTGGGGGGACAGCAGTCACACCTGTTTTGGGGCGCAGACCTGCCACCTCTTTACCCGCAACAGCCAGCGTGATTGGCAGGTCATCATTTTCTTTGGAGGTGGAAACACCAGCTGGTGTTGAGCGCTGTCCGACATCGATAGCACCACCTTTGGATCAAGGCAACCTAACATGTCCGCCTGCATCTTCCTCACAGACCGGCAGTTTGCCGGGGACACCCTTATCAACCCCGTCTAAGCACAATAGCCAGCCCTCGGTCCCTCAGATGTGGACAAGTAAAAGACCATTTCCTCCTAGCCATGAGAAAGCTAAGAGGTTGAATTTCACCATCTGCAAGCTCTTGGCTACAGAAATGCTGCCTTTCCACCTGGTGGACACAGAGGATTTTCGAGACCTTATGTCCGTCGCAGTGCCCCAGTACCAGATGCCCAGTCGGCACTACTTCTCAAAGAAAGGTGTGCCTGCGCTCCACCAGCATGTCGCACACAACATCACCGCTTTTTTGAGAAACTCTGTGTGTGACAGGGTGCATTTCACCACAGACACTTGGACGAGTAGGTATGGACAGGGGCATTACATGTCGCTGACTGGGCACTGGGTAACTATGGTGACAGCAGGACAAGGGGCTGCTGTCCAAGTCTTGCCGTCCCCACGAGTTGTGCGTCAATCCTCTTTATGTCAAAGTTCCTCCACTGCTTCTGCCTCCTCAACCTCCTCTCGGTCTTCCACCTGCACCCAAAGCCTGTCTGGTCATGCCACAAGCTTTCTATCTGCGCAGAAGTGATCCTGCACACCTCCTTACTATGCTGGCAGTAGGGCTCAATGTCATCAGGCGGTTTTTACATTGAAATGTCTGGGAAATGTGAGTCACACAGCTGAGGAGTTGTGGTCAGCTCTGGAGAACCAATTTCATGAATGGTTGTCTCCACTGGACCTGAAACCAGGGAAGGCCGTGTGTGACAATGCTGCAAACCTGGGTGCGGCCCTTCGCCGGGGCAATGTCACACACGTGCCTTGTATGGCTCACGTGTTGAACCTGGTTGTCCAGCAATTTTTAGCCCACTATCCCAGACTAGATGGCCTTCTGCAGAGGGCACGGTGGCTGTGTGCTCACTTCCGCCGTTCGCATCCTGCAGCTCAGCGACTTACATCTCTACAGAAGTCGTTGGGCCTGCCACTTCACCGGCTAAAATGCGATGTGCCTACCCGGTGGAATTCAACTCTGCACATGTTGCAGCGACTGTGGCAGCACCGACAAGCCCTGGTGCAATACATTCTGACGTATAGCCTGGGCCAACGAGATCCAGAGGTGGGGCAAATCACGCTGGAGGAGTGGTCTCAGATCAGGGACCTATGCACCCTTCTGCACAGTTTTGAAATGGCTACGAAGATGTTTAGTGCTGACGATGCCATTATCAGCGTGACTGTTCTGGTGATTTACATGCTGGAGCACATGTTAAACAGAATTCGGAGTCAGGTGGTGGCACAAGAGGAGGTGGAGGAAGTAGAGGAGGAGGAGTTGTATGCGGAAGGGCTAACATCTGCAAGGTCCAGACGGTCGGCAGCACCAAGGCGGCAGGCATGTGAGGGTGGGGGAGATGGTTTTACCAGGGCGCATGGTAGCAGCCAAACTAGTGAGGAAGGTGCAGGAGCCCAGGAAGAAGTGGAGGACGAACTGATGGAAGACTCATCAGATGAGGGAGACCTTGATCACATTTCTGTTGTGCGAGGTTGGGGGGAGAGGACAGAGGAAGGAAGCATGATTGTTACCTCGCCACCAACACAACAGGGACTTGGTGCTCCTGGATGCGCAACACACATGAGTGCCTTCTTGCTGCACTACCTGCAACATGACCCTCGAATTGTGAGAATTAGAAATAATCCTGACTACTGGGTTGCCACACTGTTAGATCCCCGGTACAAAAGTAAATTTGCAGAAATTATTCCTGCCATAGAAAGGGATGCACGCATGCAGGAGTATCAGCAGAGACTGTTGCAGAATCTTACATGTGCTTTTCCACAAAATACCAGTGGTGCACGTAGTGAATCTCACAGTTCCAACTTGCCAACCGTGGGACCGTCAAGTGTTCAGCACTCAAACCGTAACAGAACCACAGTATCTGCTGGTAACATCAATTTTGCGGAATCATTTCACCACTTTTTTAGCCCATCCTTTGCAAGGCCACAGGAGACAAGAAGTCTGACACATAGTCAACGCCTAGAGACGATGGTACAGGAGTATCTCCAAGTAAACATTGAAGCCATGACTGTGTCACTGGACCCTTGCTCTTTTTGGGCTTCCAATCTGGATAAATGGCCGGAGCTAGCCACTTACGCCTTGGAGATCTTGTCATGCCCCGCAGCCAGCGTTCTGTCTGAACGTGTGTTCAGCGCTGCTGGTGGTGTGCTGACAGATAAGCGCACGCGGCTCTCCACTGATAATGTAGACAGACTCACGTTCATAAAGATGAACAAATCATGGATCCGAAACGACTTTTCTACCCCTGTGTCATCCTGGGGAGAGTAAAAGCTTGATGATTGGTTAAAATCACCCTACCAACCGTTTTAAGCTTTCAAATTACTAATCATGTTTATCTGTATCTTGGCTGGAAAATAATTTGGGCTTTGTAGCAGTGTGCAGCACTGATTCTATTAGGCCATCTATAATAAGCTCCACCAGATTTAAAATTACTAATCATGTTTATCTGTATCTTGACTGGAAAATAATTTGGGCTTTGTAGCAGTGTGCAGCACTGATCCTATTAGGCCATCTATACTAAAGCTTCACCAGATTTAAAATTAATAATAATTTTTAGCTGCATCTAGCCCGGAAAATAATTTTGGGGCTCCGAGATGCGCAAGACACATAAGTGCCTTCTTGCTGCACTACCTGCAGCATGACCCTCATATTGTCAGAATTCGAAGTAATCATGACTACTGGGTTGCCACACTCTTAGATCCCCCAAACTTTTCGATCAACCTTTTCATTTTAATAAAGACCAAAAAAATGGTCATTTTTGAAATTATAAGCATTAGCAGGTTGTTAGAAACTGAAATCAAACAGTTTTCAACTCAAAACTTTATTCTAGGTGATGTTACATTTTCACATAGGACCACTTGTTCGAAAGGAGCTTCTGAACTCTCTCGTCCATTGAATTTGTCAGGTTTTGGATGGTTTCTGCTTCAATTGTTTTGCATGAGGACAGAATACCCTCCCAGAGCTGTTGCTTAGATGTGAACTGCCTCCCGCCATCATAGACACTCCTTTTAATGATGCTCCAAAGGTTCTGAATGGGGTAGATGTCAGGGGAGCATGGGGGTCACACCATAAGTTTGTCCCCTTTTATGCCCATATCAGCCAGAGATGCAGATGTTTTATGTGCAGCATGAGATGGTGCATTATCATGCAAAAAAATGATCTTGCTGTGAAATACACGGTTCTTCTTCTTGAACCATGGCAGGAAGTGCTGTTTGAGAAAATCCACATACATTATGGAGTTCATCTTTAGCGCCTTCAGGGATCCTAAAGGGGCCGACAATCTCTCTCCCCATGATTCCAGCCCAAAACATTACTCCACCTCCTCCTTGTTGGCGCTGTAGCCGTGTTTGCGTGGGGTGTCCATCAACCAGCCATCCTCCACTCCATCCATCTGGACCATCGAGCGCTGCACGGCACTCATCCGTGAACAAAACAGTTTTGAAATCAGTCTTCATGTAATGTTTGGCCCACTGGAGCCGTTTCTGCTTGTGTGAAGTGAATAGAGGAGGTCGACAGGATGGCGTATGCACAGCTGCAAACCTCTGAAGGACCCTGCATCTTGTTGTTCGGGGGACGTTGGAGGCACCAGCAGCTTCAAAAACTTGTCTGCTGCTATGACAAGGCTTTTTTGCCGCTGCTCTTTCAACCTGACGTAATTGCCTGTAGGAAAGAGTCCTCAATTTGCCCTTATCAGCACGCACACGTGTGTACTGTGAATCAGCTACATACTTCTTGATTGCCAAGACACTTCATCCTGATCATCGCACAATGTTGATTGTAGTCATGCCTTGACCTAAACACTCCACAATTTGTTGCTTCTCAGCAGCCGACACATCCTTTTTCTTTCCCATTTTGGCAGAAAATGTAGGCTGCTTAATAATGTGAGACAGCCTTCTTAAGTAGTCTTGCCTTTCATTGGACACACCTGCCAAACTAATTAGCACAGGTGTCTGCAATTGCTTACAGTGATATAAAGAGCCCTGACACACATCACCATCAATGAGTTTAACTGACAAACAAACAAATTCTTCCCTTATCACTCCTAAACACTTTTTTCATAATAATTTGGAACACAGTGTACATGTGCTTTTCCACAAAACACCAGTGGTTCACGTAGTGAATCTTACAGTTCTAACTTGCCAACCGTGGTCTGTATGGAGTTGTTCAATAAAGGGCCCAAAATTAAGATAACATAGATGGAAGAGGTCTCTATGAATAGGAATTCCTAAGTATTTGATACCCTGTGAGGGCCAGGCAAAGGGAAAGTTGGACTGGATGGAATCCTATATGGATTTGGGGAGGGAGACATCGAGGGCCTCAGACTTCGCTGCATTGATTTTAAAATTTGACCATGTAACAAAGTGATCTATTTCAGCCATAGCAGCATGGATGGATATATGTGATTGAGTGATATATACTAGGACATCATCAGCAAATAGAGAGCACTTGTACTCGGTGCCTCCCACCTCAATCCACCTAATATTGGGGTTATGGCGAATTGATGAGAGCAGGTGCTCCGTCACTAGGATGTATAAGAGAGGGGACAGAGAACATCCCTGCCTTGTCCCATTGGTGATTGTGAAAGGTGATGAAAATGTTCTGACGCGCCCCCTGGGCCTTGGGACACCCGGAGCCGGACACTTTTTGGTGGATGCTGGTGGTTGTAGTCTCCGTGGCGGCGACCCGGTTCCGTGGCTCAGGGCGGTCAAACCAGTGGCGGAACTATTTATGTGGTTTTGATGTTTAAATGTCCGACTACGCCACCCGTGGATTGCGGTCAGAGTGAACCGCCGCTCCAGGGCAGACAGCTGAGGCTGGTGTTGTGGGTGCAGCAGAGCGTAGCATAACTCCCCACGGGAGGAGTATAGCCTCAGGGCAGTGTATGCGGAGGATGGGGGTGATGGTGCAGGGCAGCAGCAGTAACGACACGGAGTCAGTGATGCAGTCCAGGGCCTTTACTCACAGTTCTTATTATCCAGACCACGTCTGCAGGTAACGGCTGCCCACGTCGTACTGTGCTCACCAGGTGAGGGGCTCAGACAACTCCCAGATAACTTTGGAGCGCTTCACAGGACCCCCTTTGTGTGTCCTTTGTCTGGCCTTTCTTACCAACCCTTCTGTCCGGCTGCCTCGGGCCTCCTCTTGGTAAACTTGGCGCCAGTTTCCCTGACCCTATGTGGTGCCTTCCTAGCGGGTGTAGCGAGGGGCTGCGCCACATAAAATGTCACAGCCTCCTGTTTCTAGCTGAGGGTCATTTCCTGCCTCCACTATTTTTGGGGACCGGTCTCCCCCTTTGGCCTGACCCCTCCACGCAGGTGAATTTGGGCGTGCGGTGGTGACTCGCCCGTCCGCACCCCTGGGATCCCTTCGTTCCTCGTTCCTGGAGCCTTCTCTGCTCCTCTTCCTTCCTTCTCCCTCTTCCAGGCCTGGGCCTCTGTTACTAGGCCCGCCTCCGGAGCAGAGCTCATGCAGAGCCCCTGCTCCCTGCCACTTCTGCTCAGACTTCTCTGCACTGAACTAAGATGGTGCCCACCTTTTATACTCCCTTCTCAATGCACCCAGGAACTGCTTCCTCCCTGCTCCTGCACTACAGGGTTCCCCTTCCTCAGTGTTCCCTCCCCCCATTCCAGCCAGGAACAGGGACTGTCGTGCCCATCTCAGGGGCATATTGGTCGCCCTGCCCCACGGCAATGTGGTGTAATGCATGCAGGTGTCGGGTCCTGATCCACACTCCATCCTTACCTGAGAGTGAGATATCACACCTCTGGGTGAGGTGCAATACGTCTGTAGCAACCGAGCCCTCAGGGTGCTACAGTTCTATTTATCTTCAGCCTAGGTGACGTATTGCGATACAGGGCCGTGATTTTGGCTATAAAAGGGTCCCCTAGACCCCTACCCCAAGCTTTTTAAGAGAATCATATATGGCGTGCCAGGAGACTCTATGGAATGCTTTCTCAGCATCCAACGAGAGTATCTAATTACAAATTTTTAACTGCATCTAGCCCAGGAAATACTTTGTGCCTAGTAGCAGTGTCTGCTAGTCAGCGGATTATCCCGGCTGTTAAGCAAGCTACACCACCTGTAGTTTGGACACTTAATTTTTTCAAAGGAAATGCTTCGGGACCACGGGATACTCAGTGAAGAGCATCAGGAGGCACCCCAAGGCATAGGGGCTGGGACTGGCAGTAGGATGCCTTGCGGTGGACAGCCGAGCTCGATCCTTATAAAAGCTTTTTAACTGCAGCAGCTTTAGTGGACGCTACTGGAGCTGGAATTACGCGGCTGCTGGCATGAGACTTTCCCTCCAATAGATCCTTGTAAATGGATTTAAAGTGTATTCATTCAAATTAGAGAGACAATTTAAATTAAAAAGCTTAGAGCTGCCTCCACCACAGGGGGGCTCGCTCGACCCACCAGCGGACAGGCACCAGTATTGGGAGAGGGGGGCTGGCCGTCAGGGTTCACCGCGGCTCTGGCACAATCCCGGCGACGCGGAGGTGGCACGGGCAGGAGCGGACTGAACGTGTCGGCTTCTCACTTTTTGGATTTTAGAAGGGCATGACATGCCTATATCTGTGTCTCCCCCTCCTTTTACTCCTCCACCTCTTTTCTTTTCGCATGACTATATGTACTTGTCACTTTTCCATGTGTTAGTTGTGTCTTCTGAGCAGTTTGTCAGCTTTTGGACACCTTTGAAGGTGTTTTCTATGTGTTTCTATGTGTTTTTGTTTGCCTGCCATTGGTTTTAACGGTGTTCGAAGGTGTTCGACGAACAGTTAGACGAACAGTTCGGCGAACACACGGGTGTTCGACGAACCGAACCGAACTCGAACACTACGGGGGTGGCTCAACACTAACGGAGACTTGATTACACACAGGTGGATTCTATTTATCATTACCAGTCATTTAGGACAACATTGGATCATTCAGAGATCCTCACTGAACTTCTGGAGTGAGTTTGCTGCACTGAAAGTAAAGGGGCCGAATAATATTGCACGCCCCACTTTTCAGTTTTAAATTTGTCAAAAAAGTTTAAAATATCCAATAAATTTAGTTCCACTTCACAATTGTGTCCCACTTGCTGTTGATTCTTCCTAAAAAAAAATAGAATTTTATATCTTTATGTTTGAAGCCAGAAATGTAGCAAAAGGTAGAAAAGTTCAAGGGGGTCAAATACTTTCACAACACACTGTACCTATACTACTACGTGCACTACAAGCTACAGCCATACATTTTACCCACAATGTCTATTCAAATTGTACTTTTGTACTCCATACTATATTAATTTATATTACCATGCAGCATGTTTCCTCCCCTCATTTTATTCTTGGCACATGTCATTTTTATTAACTTATCTATGTGTTGCACCTGCCTCTCTTTATTTGTGTGTCCCCCCAATTTTTAAATACTTTATCAATAAAAAAATATATTTTTTAACCCATTTGTCTTACTGACTTTTTTTTTTTGGTGTTTATTTGTTTTTGATTTGTTGATTTATTCCTTGGCCATAATCCATTTGACACATGCACATATCTTTATTATCTCTCATATACAATTGCTTATACATGTATAACCTCATATTTATGTACATATATATTCTGCCAGTTCCCTGATACAGTTTTCTTTTTTGTAACCTTTTGGTCTATGTCCAATTGATGTGACAGTGCCTAGTCATCAGGATCTGCTTTAAAGAAATGACATGCACTTTCTTTTCTCCAACATGCATTTTTTAAAACCTCTCAATGCTCAAAAAACTCTTCATATTAACAGCAAAGTAGCTTTCCTGTAGAAATAAATAGGATGACTTTTCCAAGCATTTTGAAGAGTATTTTAAAGTGGATACACTGAAGAAAAAAACCTGAAAACCTCACTGTGAATATAGACAAAATAATAATAATAAATGAGTGCTAGGTAGGAGTTTGCAAGATGGAGGCATCATTTTTTAATGACCTGTACAAAAGCAAAAATTTAACGGTGCCTCGAAGTCTTGTATCATTAGATGGTTCCTGGCATCCATGGCTTACAGGATACTTCGCCAGTGGAAACTTTGATTTTTAGTTATTTCTAGTGATGAGCGAGCACTAAAATGCTCGCGTGCTCGAAGCTTGGGTCGAGCACATTGGAATACTCGGGTGCTCGACCCGAGCAACGAGCCCCATGTAAGTCTATGGGAAACTCAAGCATTTTTCTGGCGGTCCCCCCAGCGGTCTGCAGAAGGTCAAAAATTGCCCAAATCGATGGGAACAGTGCTCAATTAAATGTCAGGCAGAATATATAGGCAGACAGGCAGGGTATATAGGAGGGTGCATGAAAAACATAGCAGGGCACTTGGAACACACTAGTGCCCTCCGATTTTCATGCACTCGTCTCTTTAAAAAAGCCAGCCGGCAATTCATCAGCGGCATACACTGGTACCCGACAATTTAGAACAGAAAGAATAGAGCATCACACATAGATTAAATAGAAACATGTCAGTAACATATATAATAAGTACAGTGACAGTGTTGGTTACTGTACTTGGTATTTAATGTTAAAATAAAGGATTTATTAAAAAAAAAAAATAATAGTGTTTTTGTCTCTTTAAAAAAGCCAGCCGGCAATTCATCAGCGGCATACATCGGTACCAGACAATTTAGAACAGAAAGAATAGAGCATCACACATAGATTAGATAGATAGAAACATGTCAGTCACATATATAAGAAGTACAGTGACAGCGTTGATTACTGTACTTGTATTTAGTGTTAAAATAAAGGATTTATTAAAAAAAAAATTGGCGTGGGGTTCCCCATAATTTTAGTCTCTAGCGGAGGTTAAGCAGATGACTGGGGCGGATGTTTGAAGCCTGGGAAGGGGGTAATACCCACGGAGCTTCCCAGGCTACTAATATCAGCCCCCAGTTGAATACCTAGCCTTTACTAGCAATTAAAATGGGGGACCCCAAAAAAAATGACGTGGGGTCCCCCCTATTTTAATAGCTAGCAAAGGCTAGGCAGACAGCTGGGGGCTGATATTAATAGCCCAGGAAGGGTGCCATGAATATTGGCCCCCTCCCAGGCTAGAAACACCAGCCGTCAGCCACCCCAGAAATGGCGCATCCATAGGACTGACCACAAGGACTGTTGGAGTCATCTGGTTACATCTAGCGAGCCTCTCTCTACTCTGTCATATGAACTTTGTATATTGGCTTTTTGAATATTTTATAACTGAAAAGTGAGTTTGTAAACAGTTTTTCTTTTTAGTTTTATTTTCATATGGAGCTGGCAGATGATGGCGAGAAAAATACGCGAATATGGCAGGATGATGAGCGTGGAGCAAGATTAACATTTCGCTTTTCCAGAGCCGTTGTGCTACCAGTTACGTAGAAGCCCCCTGTATTTTCATTGATAGATGACGGACCTGAGTGGGGACTTGCTTTTTTGCGGATAGATTTGAAACTTTTGTTGGGAACATTTTACATAACATTTTGGATCACGTAACGTGATTCACATTTATTCTGTGCCCTACACTGAGCACTTACATCAGGGTTTCCATCTAAATCTCCAAACAACATGATTCAGATGAAACTCCAGAGAGATCCTTTCACTTCAATGAGGCAGCAGAGTTACTCTGGACGCCGTCTGACCTCTGATCAGTGGAGACCTTCTTTCCAGAATTGAACAAAACTGTGGCCGACTGCGCTTTAATGCACGCTTAAAAAGATGGACACCTCCTGATCATGGGCCAGACAGCGACCACAGTGTCTCTATCTGCTTCATTATAGGGAATCAGCCACCAGGGTTTCTGTCTGAATCGCGTATTTCAGAGATCTACATGGAGACCCCTTGTAAGCGCTTAGCGCAGGCACAGGATACATGTGCACCGAGCCTTACTGCGATCTTTGGGAGGCAGAATGAACAAATCAATAGTAGGTGAAGAATTGCTTTTATTTATTTTTTACGCAGTTCCGCCATAAGTGATTAGATGACTTTATTCTTCAGGTCGCTGTGATTACAGCAATACCAGATTTATATCAGGTTTTTATGTTTGGCTGCTGTCACACACTAAAAGATACTCATTTTTGAAAAAAAAAACTGCTGATCCAAATTGAAGTCACATGATGCAGGAGAGGACCCGAGCTTTGCTAACAATGGCAGATGAGAACAATGGGTAAGTATTTAAAATCACAAACTACCCACATAATACTCATTGATAAGACAGAATAAATAAAAAATAAACTGCTGGAGTGGTCCTTTAAACAATCAAACTGTACAATAAATTTAATCCTAATTTCTTTTAGAATGCATATATCCAAACTAAGTTGACAGCCTTTGTCTTATCCATTCTGCAGAAGGAAATCATAATACTTGCATGTTAAACCTGCCACTGCTTTTCTTTCAGTGCTCTGAATATGGGGAAACTCATTAGCACCAGGGTCTTAGTGCGATACCAACCCATGATCTTTGCATTCCAAGGCAGCAATTATAACTGCCATCAAGCATACACATGTAAAACATGTCTCACACATAATATCAGAGATCCACCATGCTGTAAGTTTTTTTTTTAAAGAAATAATTAGATAAACAATTATTCATCTACTGAATTACTGAAATTAACATTCTCAGTTGTAGTATGGGGAATGACCACAAGGAGGCAACAGAAGAAGAATTCATTATAAGCTCTTATTCTGGAACCTAACAAGGTGATAACAGAGAACAATAGCTTGCATCAGATTCAAAATCAAGCAGCAACTATTTAAGCATGTCCGCAACAGAATGACAAAATGAAAAAGGTGACGGGGGAATGCACCACTATAGTATATATTTTTCAATATATGTATCTACATACATATGATTGTATGTAAAGTTATGAATACATTTCTAACCCCAACCAAAATGAGGAATTACATTGTAGATTTACATATTAACCTACGTTGTGGTGGCTGAAGCTCATATAGATGGCAGATTCTAAACAGCGGCAGGCATACAGAAGGTGAGACACCCAGGCATCATTGCTATTAGACTGTTTAACAGGAAGATTCCATATAAACTGCTCTTATATTAGCAGAAATATTTGGGTAAATCTAAATCCAAGAAAAATAAATAACAATGTATCAAAATGAAAAATGACTGCCACATCTTTGGTAAAATCATTTGTAAATGGCAGACACTGAAGATAGAGCAGTCAGTGAAGCATGGACCTGCTATCAGGCTTGCTGAATTGAATGCAATAAGGTAAGATTATAAAGAGGAATAATTCTGTGTAATCATTGTGATTTAGAGTCAAGTAAGAACCTGCAAAAGAAAAGAAATATATTAGTCAGGCTCATCACCTGACATATTGAACTTAATAGGACAGAAAAAACTGCTGTAAGTTACAAGAAAGTTACATGAAAGAAGAAACTGCTGTAAGTTACATGAAAGGAAAGTAATATTTTTCCTTGCTATCATAATCGCTAAACCTGGAGTTCTTTGCATTCATAATAGGAAATAATTCTAACTGTCCACACTTTACCCTGCACTGACATTCAAAAATGTCAGTGCAGATTTAGCAGATTGTATGAAATTGTGAATCTATAAGAGCAGGGAGACAGATGTCATACACAGCCAAACTCATCACAGAGAAGGCAAGCGTAGTTTATTACCATCTCTGTCTTATCGATTGCTGAATACACAACGCTGAATCAGCACTGACAGCACTTTCTGCTTCAGATCCAGTGATTATGTGATTGCTAGGTGTAGAAAAGGAGCAGGATCTGCTTTAGATCCTAATATTTGTTGAGTAGAAGCATTGGGACCTTGGTACAAAATAACTAAAAACTGCTATTGGGGAGAATTTTTTCCTAGAAAAATTGTTGAAAACTAAAAAGGGGCAAATGTTATCGGCTCCATTTGGTAGAGGATTAAGTAAATATAGTGTAGACTAACAGGATAGTTTAAGAAGTGGTGAATCACAATAAAAGACACATTTTTAAATATAGTAAGATCTGATTTCCATTATTGAAATATATTTAATAACTGATCATTTTTTTTACTTATTTTTAATTCTATTGTGATTCTCTCTCTCTAATTGTGGGGAAGAGGGAGGTTGATGGGGTTTATGGGAAACTAATTATGTGTAAACAGTGTGTACGTGTGGATTTTTTTAACTTTTTGTATGTATGCTATACTAAATAAATATTATTGAAAAAAAAATGTAAGATGGAACACATGATTCATATGTAATTCACTGAGGCAAATTGAAATTGACCACCTTATATGCTGTATACCAACCACATTTGTGCAACCTAATACTGATACACTATGTAAAAAAAAACAAAAAACTGAAATTGACTTCATCAGAAAAAGAACTGGTTCCATAGGGTTAAAATTGAAGCATGCCTTGCCACGAAAAGAACAAAAATAGGAACTAAAAATAGAATAGATTTTAAACTGGGATGTCAGAGACAATATACAGGAACAATACTGCAAGCTATACAGTACTGTAATAAAAAGTCATTATAAGAAAATAATGTGAAGATATCAAGGTCATGCCCAGACACTGAAACATACTGGGCTATCCAATTCATCTGCACGCTTTTGCTTCACGTCTACCTTTTAGGAAGAAAACAAACTGCAATACATACAGTAAGCCATGCATATATCTGAATTTAGCACAGTTCATTTCATCTGCTGTATTGCCAATTGAAGCTCAAATGAGAAAGACGTGAACACTGTCTGAACCTGATTTCACATGGATTACTTTCTTTGGAAACTGAGCCCATTCTGACAATACGTACGAAATAGCTGAGAAATAATATCACAGTCCTGTATTGGGTTTAACCATTGTGCTCTCAATTCTTTTCACAATGTATTATGTTTTATCCGTTATTCCACATGTAAAAATGCCCAGATTACCAAATAAATAAGGACTATTCAAAGAAGTATTATGTAGACAAGTGCAGCAAAGACAGGGCACTACATAGACATGCTATGTGTTTTAATGCAACAGGAGTCAGAAAAACATTCAATAATGTAATGGTTTTATTTAAATTGAGTCTATCACCCCAAAATGCATTTAAATGAGCTAAACAGTGTTGTAGAAGACTATGACAACCATACTAGCAGTGTACCTGTTACTGGTGCACTGCCTGAGAAAATAACTTTTAATTAGTATGTAAATGAGGAGGCTTCACCCCACATCTGATTGACAGTGCTCACATGTGCACGTCCTCCTGCCTGTCTCCTTTCTTCTGACGCCGCTTAATACACTTATAGGTGCAGAGGGCAGCGTCAGGAGAAAGGAGATGGAGGAACATATGTCAGCAGCAATCACACAGTGCTCACTCTGGGAACTGAGCACTGTCAATCAGAAGTGGAGGAACGGCCCCAATATGCAAATGAGGAGGCATAACAGTGCACCAAACTCTTAGACATGCCAAAGGTGCACCAAAGCCTCCTCATTTACATATGTTCGATTTCAGAGACAAATAGAGCAGATACACAGAAATAGGATCCTGTGCATTCCTGTTTCAATTGGAGGGGGAGGGGCCTTTGATTTATAAGGGGTCCATCTGATTTGCATTTAGAGTCAGTTTTTTAGAACAGAAAGGACGCCCTACATGCTTCTAATCTAAAAAAAAGACATCAACTAGAAACCAAACAGACTCTTTTATCTGTATTTTTCTGAATTTATCTGTGCAGATTTATGACTGCAGACTACATAAAATTTGGGCTGGATTTTGATGTAGTCATAAGTGAGCTGAAAGGAGCTCAGAAAAAAAAAGACGAAAGACTTGCAAACTTTCAGGTCAGAATGAGCTGACTGATGGATTCTCATATTATTAAATTATTTTAGTTAGCATAAAAATAAGCAAGTTCTCCATTCTCCAGCAATAAGAGCTTTTATCTTACATAGTGTACAGTTCGTTCCTATGGAGCTCTGCCACTAGTGCCTGGCCAACTGTGTGCAGTAGTTACATTCCAGGAGAGGATTTAACTCCTAAAATCCCAGTCAGCTCTCTCTAGCACATTCATTTCTATACAGCAATTAGCTGCTCACTTCCTTTTCAGCTCCAGACCTATTATGATCCACTGGCACCCAGCATCTATCCATTTTCCCCAGCAGTTCTCCTAATCATCGCTCTCACTTATCTGTTCTTGTTCAAATATTATCTCTATTTGTCCATATAGTGATAGTAGTGTAGACTCAGAACAAGCAGTGACAGTCCAGTAATGTGTTGTTGTAGAATAAAACTTCTCACATGATCTGTCAGTCAGGGAGGAGCACCTACCCCCCCTCCCCAAGCAACAAGGAAGTAAGGAGACTGTAGAGCTGTGTGCTGCTCAAGAAACAACTTAAGAATACCCCTATAAGAATACCATTATGTAGCCAGTAATGTTTAGAGAAAAAAAGAACCTGTTAACCATGCAACATTTTTAATGAAACCCTGCTACAGTTAATTACTTTTAGCATGCATTTAAGTAAATAAATAAAATGTCCCCCAAGGTGTCTGTATCTTTTAAAGAGACAATTGTCAGTAGCATTGTAACTTTGTTGCTTTCAGCAAATAATAGTTTTTCCTATCTGAGGCATATTTGGTATATCCACAGGATTCACATGTCCAATAGATGCCAGTCCTAATGCTTGGATTCACAATTACGCTATGTTAAGAATGAGACCACATGTACAGCTTTATTCACTTGTATGAGAGTTCTGAAAATTGCAGGGCAGTTGTTCACAGCTATTTTTGGAGCTCCCATACAAATTAATAGAGAGAGCTGCATATGCTCAGAGACCTCTACATTCCCAGTAATGTGTAGCAAGGCCTTCTTGAGAAAAATGCAAGTCCTGGTGGTGGAACCAACATCTATTGGACATTTTGGTTTAATTGGTAGATATGCAACCCCTTAAAAGTGTTCTCACCAATGAATGGCTAAGAGCAGATGGCAGAATTCTCTAACCATGACTCCCCTCAGATGGCTTTTATAGCCTGATGCCAGGCAGCTCCAGATTTTCATGCTACAGATAAATTCTACCCTGAAACAGAAAGATGTATAAAAGGTCAGTTTAACCCCTTTCCAAAATACAATGAACATTTATGTCATATGTCGGGTCCCCTTGTTTGAAGGAGACTCAGAAACGGCTTTACTGCTGGCAGACACTGGCTGGGTTATACAGCCTCTATCTGTCTTTAACAGCAATGTGTTGAACAGTTTTTAACAGTGGCCCAGGGGGAGCAACAAGGGGCGTAACTACCACGGTCGCAAAGTTTGCCACCCGACGCCAGCAAATACTTCAGCTGGATGAGTATTGCGGCGCAGAGACCCATTGGGTCCAGATGCAGCAATACATGCTGCCAGCCAATCAGAGGCCAGCAGCTGACGTTGTCGTGCACATGACTGGGGGAGCATGGCAGTGACGTCATGTTCTCCAGTCACTTGCACATTGAAGTCAACTTCTGGCTTCGGAGAGGACGCAGCATGGTGGGGGAGTGGAGGCAAAGTGAGTATAATGGCTTCATTGTTTCCAAACATTAAAGAACAGCAGCAGGGCTGGGGACATATACCAGCATGAGGGATATATACAAGTGCTTCTCACTAAATTAGAATATCATCAAAAAGTTAATTTATTTCAGTTCTTCAATACTAAAAGTGTAATTCATATATTATATAGAGTCATTACAAACAAAGTGATCGATTCCAAGTGTTTATTTCTGTTAATGATGATTATGGCTTACAGCCAATGAAAACACAAAAATCATTATCTCAGTAAATTAGAATACTTTATAACAACAGCTTGAAAAATGTTTTTAAAATCCGAAATGTTGACCTACTGAAATGTATGTTCAGTAAATGCACTCAATACATGGTGGGGGCTCCTTTGGCAACAATTACTGCATAAATTTGGCATGGCATGGAGGCAATCAGCCTGTGGCACTGCTGAGGTGTTATGGAAGCCCAGGTTGCTTTGATAGCAGCCTTCAGCTTGTCTGCATTGTTGGGTCTGGTGTCTCTCATCTTCCTCTTGACAATACTCCATAGATTCTTTATGGGGTTAAGGTCAGGTGAGTTTGCTGGCCAATCAAGCACAGTGATACTGTTGTTTTTAAACCAAGTATTGGTACTTTTGACAGTGTGGACAGGTGCCAAGTCCTGCTGGAGAATGAAATTTCCATCTCCAAATAGCTTGTCGGCAGAGGGAAGCATGAAGTGCTCTAAAATTTCCTAGTAGACGGCTGCGCTGACTTTGGTCTTGATAAAACACCGTGGACCTACACCAGCAGATGACATGGCTCCCCAAACCATCACTGATTGTGAAAAATTCACACTAGACCTCAAGCAGCTTGGATTGTGGCTTCTCCACTCTTACTCCAGACTCTGGAACCTTGATTTCCAAATGAAATGCAAAATGTACTTTCATCTGAAACCAACACATTAGACCACTGAGCATCAGTCTAGGTCTTTTTCTCCTTGGCCCCGGTAAGATGCTTCTGGTGTTGTCCATTCATCATGAGTGGCTTGACACAAGGAATGCGACACTTGAAGCCCATATCCTGGATATGTCTGTGTGTGGTGGTTTTCTTTGGGTTTTCATTGGCTGTAATTCATAATTATCAACATTAACAGAAATAAACGCTTAAAATAGATCACTCTGTTTGAAATGACTCTATATAATATATGAGTTTCACTTTTTGTATTGAAGAACTGAAATGAATTACATTTTTGATGATATTCTAATTTTTGAGAAGCACCTGTATATACTGTGGGGAAAATACATATTTGATACAGTGCCGATTTTGCAAGTTTTCCCATCTACAAAGAATGGAGAGGTCTGTAATTTTTATCGTAGGTACACTTCACCTGTGAGAGACAGAATATTAAAAAAAATCCAGAAAATCACATTGTATGATTTTTACATAACTAATTTGCGTTTTATTGCATGAAATACAGTACAGACCAAAAGTTTGGACACACCTTTTCATTTAAAGATTTTTCTGTATTTTCATGTCTATGAAAATTATACATTCACACTGAAGGGATCAAAACTATGAATTAACACATGTGGAATTATATACTTAACAAAAGTGTGAAACAACTGAAAATATGTCTTATATTCTAGGTTCTTCAAAGTAGCCACCTTTTGTTTTGATGACTGCTTTGCATACTCTTGGCATTCTCTTGATGAGCTTCAAGAGGTAGTCACCGGAAATGGTCTTCCAACAATCTTGAAGGAGTTCCCAGAGATGCTTAGCACTTGTTGGCCCTTTTGCCTTCACTCTGCGGTCCAGCTCACCGCAAACCATCTCGATTGGGTTCAGGTCTGATGACAGCGGAGGCCAGGTCATCTGGCGTAGCACCCCATCACTCTCCTTCTTGGTCAAATAGCCCTTACACAGCCTGGAGGAGTGTTTGGGGTCATTGTCCTGTTGAAAAATAAATGATGGTCCAACTAAACGCAAAGCGGATGGAATAGCATGCCGCTGCAAGATGCTGTGGTAGCCATGCTGGTTCAGTATGCCTTCAATTTTGAATAAATCCTCAACAGTGTCACCAGCAAAGCACCCCCACACCATCACACCTCCTCCTCCATGCTTCACGGTGGGAACCAGGCATGTAGAGTCCATCCGTTCACCTTTTCTGCGTCGCACAAAGACACGGTGGTTGGAACCAAAGACCACAAATTTGGACTCATCAGACCAAAGCACAGATTTCCACTGGTCTAATGTCCATTCCTTGTGTTCTTTAGCCCAAACAAGTCTCTTCGGCTTGTTGCCTGTCCTTAGCAGGTTTCCTAGCAGCTATTTTACCATGAAGGCCTGCTGCACAAAGTCTCCTTTTAACAGTTGTTGAAGAGATGTGTCTGCTGCTAGAACTCTGTGTGGCATTGACCTGGTCTCTAATCTGAGCTGCTGTTAACCTGCGATTTCTGAGGCTGGTGACTCGGATAAACTTATCCTCAGAAGCAGAGGTGACTCTTGGTCTTCCTTTCCTGGGACGGTCCTCATGTGAGCCAGTTTCTTTGTAGCGCTTGTTTGTTTTTGCAACTGCACTTGGGGACACTTTCAAAGTTTTCCCAATTTTTCGCACTGACTGATCTTCATTTCAAAAAAAAGAAATGATGGGCACTCGTTTTTCTTTACTTAGCTGCTTTTTTCTTGCCATAATACAAATACTAACAGTCTATTCAGTAGGACTATCAGCTGTGTATCCACCAGACTTCTGCACAACACAACTGATGGTCCCATTTATAAGGCAAGAAATCCCACTTATTAAACCTGACAGGGCACACCTGTGAAGTGAAAACCATTTCCGGTGTCTACTAGAGATGAGTGTTGTTCTACTCGGACTGTTCGCCAATCTCAAATTCGAGCTGTTTTGGGCGGTGTTCGAGCCGTTCGGCGAACACGAACGATTTGAGAAAAATTCGGCTGTTCGAGGTTATGTTCGATAACTGTTCGTGCACAAAAATCATAACTGGATTTTTTCTCAGTAATGATGAAAATTAATGTTAATACGCAGTTTGAGTGTACAGCGGGGTGGGGGGAGGGGCAGGGGATGGATCTCTGCAGGAATAATGAAGATCTCCATTTTTTTTTTCTCTTTCCCGCATTTACAGTGGGGAGGTGCAATCTGTCAGCCTATCAGCAGCGCACACACGGAGCGAAGTGCTTTTTTTCACACAAGCAAGGGCATGTGTCATTGGCAGTGTATGTCACATGTCCTTGCCCTATAAGACCAAGCCATTTTCCCCATCGCCACCATTTTCTCACTGCTGCAGCTGCGTGTTAGACGGCACTGCTGTTGCTGTGTGCGCTATACCTTGTTAATTTCAAGCCAATTTTCGCACAAATCTACAGATAGCTTGGGAGTAGGGAATAGTTGTGATTGCAGTCCTTTTAAGGACTAGTTTACAGCATTTCCTACGAATTTTATCAGGCAGGTCTGTGCTCTTAAATAGATAGGTTGTGGGAGTAAAGACTAATTGTAATTGGAGTCCTTTTCAGGACTAGGTTACATCAATTCCTATCAGTTTTTGCCAGGCAGGTCTGTGCCAGTGCTGTGCAAGTTTTTTTCACAGCATTTGGCTGAATCTAGCAAAGCTAATCCTTTTTGGCCTATTGCAGAGTGTGTTAGTCAGTGGAGTAGCCTATCTGTGTTGCAAGATATACCACCTGTGTATAGAATACCAATTTTTTTACTGCACCTAGTGAAGTAAAATCTTTTGGGCATAGCATCATTCTATTAGTCCATCTATACTGACCTCCATCAGGTTGCAAATTGAATATAATTTTTTTCTGCATCTAGCTCTGAAAAAATATTTGGCCTTCTAGCAGTGTGTGGGACTTTCTCTATTAGTCCATCTATACTGACCTCCATCAGGTTGCAAACTGAATATATTTTTTTTCTGCATCTACCTCTGAAAAAATATTGGGCTTGTAGCTGTGTGTGGGACTTGTTCTATTAATCCATCTATACAGAACTCCATCAGGTTGCAAACTGAATATAATTTTTTTCTGCATCTAGCTCTGAAAAAATATTTGGCCTTCTAGCAGTGTGTGGGACTTTCTCTATTAGTCCATCTATACTGACCTCCATCAGGTTGCAAATTAAAAATAATTTTTGTCTGCATCTAGCTCTGAAAAAATATTTGGGCTTCTAGCTGTGTGTGGGACTTGTTCTATTACTCCATCTATACTGACCTCCATCAGGTTGCAAATTGAATCTAATTTTTTTATGCATCTAGCTCTGAAAAAATATTGGGCTTCTAGCTTTGTGTGGGACTTGTTGTATTAGTTCATCTATACTGACCTCCATCAGGTTGCAAACTGAATATATTTTTTTCTGCATCTACCTCTGAAAAAATATTGGGCTTCTAGCTGTGTGTGGGACTTGTTCTATTAATCCATCTATACAGACCTCCATCAGGTTGCAAACTGAATATAATTTTTTTCTGCATCTAGCTCTGAAAAAATATTTGGCCTTCTAGCAGTGTGTGGGACTTTCTCTATTAGTCCATCTATACTGACCTCCATCAGGTTGCAAACTGAATATAATTTTTTTCTGCATCTAGCTCTGAAAAAATATTTGGCCTTCTAGCAGTGTGTGGGACTTTCTCTATTAGTCCATCTATACTGACCTCCATCAGGTTGCAAACTGAATATAATTTTTTTCTGCATCTAGCTCTGAAAAAATATTTGGCCTTCTAGAAGTGTGTGGGACTTTCTCTATTAGTCCATCTATACTGACCTCCATCAGCTTGCAAATTAAAAATAATTTTTATCTGCATCTAGCTCTGAAAAAATATTTGGGCTTCTAGCTGTGTGTGGGACTTGTTCTATTACTCGATCTATACTGACCTCCATCAGGTTGCAAATTGAATATAATTTTTTTCTGCATCTAGCTCTGAAAACATATTGGGCTTCTAGCTGTGTGTGGGACTTGTTGTATTAGTCCATCTATACTGACCTCCATTAGGTTGCAAACTGAATATATTTTTTTATGCATCTACCTCTGAAAAAATATTGGGCTTCTAGCTGTGTGTGGGACTTGTTCTATTAATCCATCTATACAGACCTCCATCAGGTTGCAAACTGAATATAATTTTTTTCTGCATCTAGCTCTGAAAAAATATTTGGCCTTCTAGCAGTGTGTGAGACTTTCTCTATTAGTCCATCTATACTGACCTCCATCAGGTTGCAAACTGAATATAATTTTTTTCTGCATCTAGCTCTGAAAAAATATTTGGCCTTCTAGCAGTGTGTGGGACTTTCTCTATTAGTCCATCTATACTGACCTCCATCAGGTTGCAAACTGAATATAATTTTTTTCTGCATCTAGCTCTGAAAAAATATTTGGCCTTCTAGCAGTGTGTGGGACATTCTCTATTAGTCCATCTATACTGACCTCCATCAGGTTGCAAATTCAAAATAATTTTTTGTCTGCATCTAGCTCTGAAAAAATATTTGGCCTTCTAGCAGTGTGTGGGACTTTCTCTATTAGTCCATCTATACTGACCTCCATCAGGTTGCAAACTGAATATTTTTTTTTCTGCATCTACCTCTGAAAAAATATTTGGGCTTCTAGCTGTGTGTGGGACTTGTTCTATTAGTCCATCTATACTGACCTCCATCAGGTTGCAAATTGAATATAATTTTTTTCTGCATCTAACCCAGCCAATAGTTTTGGCCTAATACCACAGTTTGGCCACTCGGCTCTGCTCGGTTCCCATCCATTGTTTTTTTGTGCAAACAACTCCAGAGTTGTGAATTAGTTAACCACCAAAATGAGTGGAAAAAGGTCTGCTGCTGGTGGAAAGGGGAATAGGCATGTTGGGAAGGGGAAAAAAGGTTGTGTCCGTGGGGTAGGTGTTAAAGCAACAGTAACATCTGCAGAAGAAAGACCATCTTCCAGCCAAACTAAAATGTCTACTTCTTTTAGCGGACAATGTGATAAGATCCCTTTCTTACGGCCACGCCAATCGCTACAAATTCCAGATGAGGCACAAAAACAGCAGGTGCTTCAACGGATATCAAGTGCTCCTTTAAGTGGGCTCTCCTCCACATCAACTTCAACATCACAAATACTCCAGTCCTCAAAGGTGTCACCCCAATCGCACTTGCTTCCTCACAGCTCCCAAATCTCCAGCTGCCCGTCTGAGTATGAGGTAGAACAGATGGTTGAGTCTGCAGAGCTGTTTACTCATACTATAGCCTGGGAATCAGAGGTCGACTCCAGCGCTTCTGTGAATCCAGATGAGGAAATGATCTGCACTGATGCCCAGAATCTTTATGAGTCGGATCCAGGACCAGACGCAGAAGTTTCTGACCATAATGTAGACCCTCATTCCCAAACTGTAACTCCTGTTGGTGGAGACAATGAGGAAGACGATGATGAGACTCAAATACCTGATTGGAGTGACAACTTTAGTTTTTTGTCAGGGCACGAACAGGTTGGCTCTGAGGACGACGGGTGTGATAACGCACAGGGTGATGATGATGAGGTTGGAGATCCCACTTACTGTCAACCCACAGTCAGCCAAGAGATGAGGTCAGCAGAGGAGGTGGAGGAATATGCTAGTGACGACGAGGTCAGGTTGCGCCTTCCTGGACAGAGACGTAGTACTGGAAGCACGTCAACAACTGTATCCTCAAACACAACTCTGCCTCCCACCACAAGTCGTGGTGGCTCTTCAGGTCGCATGGGTGCTAAGCCTTGCATAGCCTGGGCATTTTTTCAGATCGATAAATATGATCCAACTCGTGTTATCTGTAACATTTGTCAGCAAAAGCTAAGTAGAGGCCAAAAAATATATAGTTTGAGTACTTCATGCATGAACCGGCACATGGACATGAAGCATAAGTTGCAGTGGGAAGCTCAGTGTGCTACAATGCGGCCTAGCCGGCCGGGCCAACCACCGTCTGCCATATCTTGTGCATCCGCGGCCTCTTCATCCTCTGTGACTGGGGGGACAGCAGTCACACCTGTTTTGGGGCGCAGACCTGCCACCTCTTTACCCGCAACAGCCAGCGTGATTGGCAGGTCATCATTTTCTTTGGAGGTGGTAACACCAGCTGGTGTTGAGCGCTGTCCGACATCGATAGCACCACCTTTGGATCAAGGCAACCTAACATGTCCACCTGCATCTTCCTCACACACCGGCAGTTTGTCGGGGACACCCTTATCAACCCCATCTAAGCACAATAGCCAGCCCTCGGTCCCTCAGATGTGGACAAGTAAAAGACCATTTCCTCCTAGCCATGAGAAAGCTAAGAGGTTGAATTTCACCATCTGCAAGCTCTTGGCTACAGAAATGCTGCCTTTCCGCCTGGTGGACACAGAGGATTTTTGAGACCTTATGTCCGTCGCAGTGCCCCAGTACCAGATGCCCAGTCGGCACTACTTCTCAAAGAAAGGTGTGCCTGCGCTCCACCAGCATGTCGCACACAACATCACCGCTTCTTTGAGAAACTCTGTGTGTGACAGGGTGCATTTCACCACAGACACTTGGACGAGTAGGCATGGACAGGGGCGTTACATGTCGCTGACTGGGCACTGGGTAACTATGGTGACAGCAGGACAAGGGGCTGCTGTCCAAGTCTTGCCGTCCCCACGAGTTGTGCGTCAATCCTCTTTATGTCAAAGTTCCTCCACTGCTTCTGCCTCCTCAACCTCCTCTCGGTCTTCCACCTGCACCCAAAGCCTGTCTGGTCATGCCACAAGCTTTCTAACTGCGCAGAAGGGATCCTGCACACCTCCTTACTATGCTGGCAGTAGTCCTCAACGTCATCAGGCGGTTTTTACTTTGAAATGTCTGGGAAATGTGAGTCACACAGCTGAGGAGTTGTGGTCAGCTCTGGAGAACCAATTTCATGAATGGTTGTCTCCACTGGACCTGAAACCAGGGAAGGACGTGTGCGACAATGCTGCAAACCTGGGTGCGGCCCTTCGCCGGGGCAATGTCACACACGTGCCTTGTATGGCTCATGTGTTGAACCTGGTTGTCCAGCAATTTTTAGCCCACTATCCCAGACTAGATGGCCTTCTGCAGAGGGCACGGTCGCTGTGTGCTCACTTCCGCCGTTCGCATCCCGCAGCTCAGCGACTTACATCTCTACAGAAGTCGTTGGGTCTGCCACTTCACCGGCTAAAATGCGATGTGCCTACCCGGTGGAATTCAACTCTGCACATGTTGCAGCGACTGTGGCAGCACCGACAAGCCAAACTAGTGAGGAAGGTGCAGGAGCCCAGGAAGAAGTGGAGGACGAACTGATGGAAGACTCATCAGATGAGGGAGACCTTGATCACATTTCTGTTGTGCGAGGTTGGGGGGAGAGGACAGAGGAAGGAAGCATGATTGTTACCTCGCCACCAACACAACAGGGACTTTGTGCTCCTGGATGCGCAACACACATGAGTGCCTTCTTGCTGCACTACCTGCAACATGACCCTCGAATTGGGAGAATTAGAAATAATCCTGACTACTGGGTTGCCACACTGTTAGAACCCCGGTACAAAAGTAAATTTGCAGAAATTATTCCTGCCATAGAAAGGGATGCACGCATGCAGGAGTATCAGCAGAGACTGTTGCAGAATCTTACATGTGCTTTTCCACAAAACACCAGTGGTGCACATAGTGAATCTCACAGTTCCAACTTGCCAACCGTGGGACCGTCAAGTGTTCAGCACTCAAACCATAACAGAACCACAGTATCTGCTGGTAACATCAATTTTGCGCAATCATTTCACCACTTTTTTAGCCCATCCTTTGCAAGGCCACAGGAGACAAGAAGTCTGACACATAGTCAACGCCTAGAGACGATGGTACAGGAGTATCTCCAAGTAAACATTGAAGCCATGACTGTGTCACTGGACCCTTGCTCTTTTTGGGCTTCCAATCTGGATAAATGGCCGGAGCTAGCCACTTACGCCTTGGAGATCTTGTCATGCCCCGCAGCCAGCGTTCTGTCTGAACGTGTGTTCAGCGCTGCTGGTGGTGTGCTGACAGATAAGCGCACGCGGCTCTCCACTGATAATGTAGACAGACTCACGTTCATAAAGATGAACAAATCATGGATCCGAAACGACTTTTCTACCCCTGTGTCATCCTGGGGAGAGTAAAAGATGGATGATTGGTTAAAATCACCCTACCAACCGTTTTAAGCTTTCAAATTACTAATCATCTTTATCTGTATCTTGGCTGGAAAATAATTTGGGCTTTGTAGCAGTGTGCAGCACTGATTCTATTAGGCCATCTATAATAAGCTCCACCAGATTTAAAATTACTAATCATGTTTATCTGTATCTTGGCTTGAAAATAATTTGGGCTTTGTAGCAGTGTGCAGCACTGATCATATTAGGCCATCTATACTAAGCTCCACCAGATTTAAAATTAATAATAATTTTTAGCTGCATCTAGCCCGGAAAATAATTTTGGGGCTCCGAGATGCGCAAGACACATAAGTGCCTTCTTGCTGCACTACCTGCAACATGAACGTCATATTGTCAGAATTCGAAGTAATCATGACTACTGGGTTGCCACACTCTTAGATCCGCTAAACTTTTCTATCAACCTTTTCATTTTAATAAAGACCAAAAAAATGGTCATTTTTGAAATTATAAGCATTAGCAGGTTATTAGAAACTGAAATCAAACAGTATTCAACTCAAAACTTTATTCTAGGTGATGTTACATTTTCACATAGGACCCCTTGTTCGAAAGGAGCTTCTGAACTCTCTCGTCCATTGAATTTGTCAGGTTTTGGATGGTTTCTGCTTCAATTGTTTTGCATGAGGACAGAATACCCTCCCAGAGCTGTTGCTTAGATGTGAACTGCCTCCCGCCATCATAGACACTCCTTTTGATGATGCTCCAGAGGTTCTGAATGGGGTAGAGGTCAGGGGAGCATGGGGGTCACACCATAAGTTTGTCCCCTTTTATGCCCATATCAGCCAGAGATGCAGATGTTTTATGTGCAGCATGAGATGGTGCATTATCATGCAAAAAAATGATCTTGCTGTGAAATACACGGTTCTTCTTCTTGAACCATGGCAGGAAGTGCTGTTTGAGAAAATCCACATACATTATGGAGTTCATCTTTAGCGCCTTCAGGTATCCTAAAGGGGCCGACAATCTCTCTCCCCATGATTCCAGCCCAAAACATTACTCCACCTCCTCCTTGTTGGCGCTGTAGCCGTGTTTGCGTGGGGTGTCCATCAACCAGCCATCCTCCACTCCATCCATCTGGACCATCGAGCGCTGCACGGCACTCATCCGTGAACAAAACAGTTTTGAAATCAGTCTTCATGTAATGTTTGGCCCACTGGAGCCGTTTCTGCTTGTGTGAAGTGGATAGAGGAGGTCGACAGGATGGCGTATGCACAGCTGCAAACCTCTGAAGGACCCTGCATCTTGTTGTTTGGGGGACGTTGGAGGCACCAGCAGCTTCAAAAACTTGTCTGCTGCTATGACAAGGTTTTTTTGCCGCTGCTCTTTTAACCTGACGTAATTGCTTGTAGGAAAGAGTCCTCAATTTGCCCTGATCAGCACGCACACGTGTGTACTGTGAATCAGCTACATACTTCTTGATTGCCAAGACACTTCATCCTGATCATCGCACAATGTTGATTGTAGTCATACCTTGACCTAAACACTCCACAATTTGTTTCTTCTCAGCAGCCGACACATCCTTTTTCTTTCCCATTTTGGCAGAAAATGTAGGCTGCTTAATAATGTTAGACAGCTCTCTTAAGTAGTCTTGCCTTTCATTGGACACACCTGCCAAACTAATTAGCACAGGTGTCTGCAATTGCTTACAGTGATATAAAGAGCCCTGACACACATCACCATCAATGAGTTTAACTGACAAACAAACAAATTCTTCCCTTATCACTCCTAAACACTTTTTGCATAATAATTTGGAACACAGTGTACATGTGCTTTTCCACAAAACACCAGTGGTTCACGTAGTGAATCTTACAGTTCTAACTTGCCAACCGTGGTCTGTATGGAGTTGTTCAATAAAGGGCCCAAAATTAAGATAACATAGATGGGAGAGGTCTCTATGAATAGGAATTCCTAAGTATTTGATAACCTGTGAGGGCCAGGCAAAGGGAAAGTTGGACTGGATGGAATCCTATATGGATTTGGGGAGGGAGACATCGAGGGCCTCAGACTTCGCTGCATTGATTTTAAAATTTGACCATGTAACAAAGTGATCTATTTCAGCCATAACAGCATGGATGGATATATGTGATTGAGTGATATATACTAGGACATCATCAGCAAATAGAGAGCACTTGTACTCGGTGCCTCCCACCTCAATCCACCTAATATTGGGGTTATGGCGAATTGATGAGAGCAGGTGCTCCGTCACTAGGATGTATAAGAGAGGGGACAGAGAACATCCCTGCCTTGTCCCATTGGTGATTGTGAAAGGTGATGAAAATGTTCTGACGCGCCCCCTGGGCCTTGGGACACCCAGAGCCGGAGCCTTTTTGGTGGATGCTGGTGGTTGTAGTCTCCGTGGCGGCGACCCGGTTCCGTGGCTCAGGGCGGTCAAACCAGTGGCGGAACTATTTATGTGGTTTTGATGTTTAAATGTCCGACTACGCCACCCGTGGATTGCGGTCAGAGTGAACCGCCGCTCCAGGGCAGACCGCTGAGGCTGGTGTTGTGGGTGCAGCAGAGCGTAGCATAACTCCCCATGGGAGGAGTATAGCCTCAGGGCAGTGTATGCGGAGGATGGGGGTGATGGTGCAGGGCAGCAGCAGTAACGACACAGAGTCAGTGATGCAGTCCAGGGCCTTTACTCACAGTTCTTATTATCCAGACCACGTCTGCAGGTAACGGCTGCCCACGTCGTACTGTGCTCACCAGGTGAGGGGCTCAGACAACTCCCAGATAACTTTGGAGCGCTTCACAGGACCCCCTTTGTGTGTCCTTTGTCTGGCCTTTCTTACCAACCCTTCTGTCCGGCTGCCTCGGGCCTCCTCTTGGTAAACTTGGCGCCAGTTTCCCTGACCCTATGTGGTGCCTTCCTAGCGAGTGTAGCGAGGGGCTGCGCCACATAAAATGTCACAGCCTCCGGTTTCTAGCTGAGGGTCGTTTCCTGCCTCCACTAGTTTCGGGGACCGGTCTCCCCCTTTGGCCTGACCCCTCCACGCAGGTGGATTCGGGCGTGCGGTGGCGACTCGCCCGTCCGCACCCCTGGGATCCCTTCATTCCTCGTTCCTGGAGCCTTCTCCGCTCCTCTTCCTTCCTTCTCCCTCTTCCAGGCCTGGGCCTCTGTTACTAGGCCTGCCTCCAGAGCAGAGCTCATGCAGAGCCCCTGCTCCCTGCCACTTCTGCTCAGACTTCTCTGCACTGAACTAAGATGGTGCCCACCTTTTATACTCCCTTCTCAATGCACTCAGGAACTGCTTCCTCCCTGCTTCTGCACTACAGGGTTCCCCTTCCTCAGTGTTCCCTCCCCCCACTCCAGCCAGGGACAGGGACTGTCGTGCCCATCTCAGGGGCATATTGGTCGCCCTGCCCCACGGCAATGTGGTGTAATGCATGCAGGTGTCGGGTCCTGATCCACACTCCATCCTTACCTGAGAGTGAGATATCACACCTCTGGGTGAGGTGCAATACCTCTGTAGCAACCGAGCCCTCAGGGTAATACAGTTCCATTTGTCTTCAGCCTAGGTGACGTATTGCGATACAGGGCCGTGATTTTGGCTATAAAAGGGTCCCCTAGACCCCTACCCCAAGCTTTTTAAGAGAATCATATATGGCGTGCCAGGAGACTCTATGGAATGCTTTCTCAGCATCCAACGAGAGTATCTAATTACAAATTTTTAACTGCATCTAGCCCAGGAAATACTTTGTGCCTAGTAGCAGTGTCTGCTAGTCAGCGGATTATCCCGGCTGTTAAGCAAGCTACACCACCTGTAGTTTTGACACTTAATTTTTTCAAAGGAAATGCTTCGGGACCACGGGATACTCAGTGAAGAGCATCAGGAGGCACCCCAAGGCATAGGGGCTGGGACTGGCAGTAGGATGCCTTGCGGTGGACAGCCGAGCTCGATCCTTATAAAAGCTTTTTAACTGCAGCAGCTTTAGTGGACGCTACTGGAGCTGGAATTACGCGGCTGCTGGCATGAGACTTGCCCTCCAATAGATCCTTGTAAATGGATTTAAAGTGTATTCATTCAAATTAGAGAGACAATTTAAATTAAAAAGCTTAGAGCTGCCTCCACCAAAGGGGGGCTCGCTCGACCCACCAGCGGACAGGCACCAGTATTGGGAGAGGCGGGCTGGCCGTCAGGGTTCACCGCGGCTCTGGCACAAACCCGGCGACACGGAGGTGGCACGGGCAGGAGCGGACTGAACGTGTCGGCTTCTCACTTTTTGGATTTTAGAAGGGCATGACATGCCTATATCTGTGTCTCCCCCTCCTTTTACTCCTCCACCTCTTTTCTTTTCGCATGACTATATGTACTTGTCACTTTTCCATGTGTTAGTTGTGTCTTCAGAGCAGTTTGTCAGCTTTTGGACACCTTTGAAGGTGTTTTCTATGTGTTTCTATGTGTTTTTGTTTGCCTGCCATTGGTTTTAACGGTGTTCGAAGGTGTTCGACGAACAGTTCGACGAACAGTTCGGCGAACACACGGGTGTTCGACGAACCGAACCGAACTCGAACACTACGGGGGTGGCTCAACACTAGTGTCTACCTCTTGAAGCTCATCAAGAGAATGCCAAGAGTGTGAAAAGCAGTCATCAAAGCAAAAGGTGGCTACTTTGAAGAACATGGAATATAAGACATATTTTCAGTTCTTTCACACTTTTTTGTTAAGTATATAATTCCACATGTGTTAATTCATAGTTTTGATGCCTTCAGTGTGAATGTACAATTTTCATAGTCATGAAAATACAGAAAAATCTTTAAATGAGAAGGTGTGTCCAAACTTTTGGTCTGTACTGTAAGTATTTGATATGGTAGAAAAAAGAACTTAATATTTGGTACAGAATCCTTAGTTTGCAATTACAGAGGTCACGTGTTTCCTGTTGTTCTTGCCCAAGTTTGTACACACTGCAGCAGGGATTTTGGCCCATTCTTCCATACAGATCTTCTTCTGATCTTTCAGGTTTCAGGGTTGTTGCTGGGAAACATTGAGTTTCAGCTCCCTCTAAAGATTTTCTATTGGGTCCAGGTTTGAAGACTGGCTAGGCCACTCCAGAACCTTGAAATGCTTCTAACAGAGCCACTCCTTAGTTGCCCTGGTTGTTTGATTTGGGTCATTATCCTGCTGTAAGACCCAGCCACGACCTATATTCAATACTCTTACTGAGAGAAGGAGGTTGTTGGCAAAAATCTCGTGATACATGACCCCATCCATCCTCCCTTCAGTACGGTGCAGACATCCTGTCCCCTTTGCAGAAAAGTACTCTCAAAGTATGATGTTTCCCCCTCTATGCTTCACGGTTGGGATGGTATTCTTGGGGTTGTACTCATCCTTCTTCTTCCTCCAAACACGGCGAGTGGAGTTGATACCAAAGAGTTATATTTTCGTCTCATCTGACTACATGACCATCTCCCATACCTTATCTGGGGGGTCCAGATGGTCATTGGTAAACTTCAAACGGGTCTGGACATGTGATGGCATGAGCAGGGGCACCTTGCGTGCCCTGCAGGATTTTAATCCATGACGGTGTAGTGTGTTACTAATGGTAATGTTTGTAACTGTGGTCCCACCTCTCTTCAGGTCATTTACCAGGTCCTCCCATGTAGTTCTGGGTCGATTCCTGTTGTTTCTCAGAATCATCCTTACCCCACAAATTGAGATATTGCATGGAGCCCCAGACAGAGGAAGATTGACAGCCATCTTGTGTTTCTTCCATTTTCTAATAATTGTGCCAACAGTTGTTGCCTTCTCAACAAGCTGCTTGTCTATTGTTCTGTAGCCCATCCCAGCCTTGGGCAGGTCTACAATTTTGGCCCTGGTGGCCTTATACAGCTCCTTGGTCTTGGCCAGGGTGGAGAGGTTGGAGTGTGATTGTAACGGGTCTGGGAGGTGGAACCTCTGTGCAACTATACAAGGGGGCAGTCCTTGTAAGGAAGCGGGTGGCTCCCAGGGAAGACGGGCAGGTAGTCACGGCAAGTGACAGGGACAGTCTCTGGGTAGAGGGGCAGGTAGTCATGGCAAGTGACAGGGACAGTCTCTGGGTAGAGGGGCAGGTAGTCACGGCAAGTGACAGGGACAGTCTCTGGGTAAAAGGACGGGTACTCACGGCAAGTGACAGGGACAGTCTCTGGGTAGAAGGACAGCAGTCAGGTGGCTGGTGAGCGCTCCCAGGTGAGCGGGCGAGAGTCTCTGGACGGGCAGGTGGTCACGGCAACTGACGGCAGAGCCTCCAGGTAGGCTAGCAGGCAGGTAGCAGGTGTGCGCTCCCAGGTGAGCAGGCAAGAGTCTCTGGACAGGCAGGTGGTCACGGCAAGTGACGGCGGAGCCTCCAGGTAGGCTAGCAGGCAGGTAGCAGGTGAGCGCTCCCAGGTGAGCGGGCAGGCTGGTCCATAGACAGACTGACAGGTGTCGGAAAGCAGACCGTCGGACCGCAGGCTTGCAAGCAGGAAAACGGATATCAGGCAGGTATCAAGCAGGAATCTGGCAGGTAACAGGAAGGTAACAGGCAGGAATACGGCAGGTGACTGGCAGGTAACAAGCAGGAATCTGGCAGGTGACTGGCTGGTAACTGGTAACGGGACCTGAGGGCTGAAGCAGAGTGAAGGCTTTGCAACAACATTGCTCGGGCACCTCCATTTTGGAGGAGGTGCCTTAAATATGGGAGGTCCTCCGGCAATTGGCCGGGGACTCCTTAGGACGGCGTGCGCGGTCCCTTTAAGAGAGGGGGAGCGCGCGCGCCCTAAGCACACTGCCGGGGAAGGAGCGCGTGCCGGAAGCAGCGAGGAGAGAAGCGCAGGAGGACGCCGCGCCAGGAGCGGGGAGGTGAGAGGGACGGCGTCTCTGCCTAGTACGGGGCAGAGACGCCGATGCTACAGTGATTGAGTGTGTGGACAGGAGTCTTTTATTCAGTTGATGGGTTCAAACAGGTGCAATTAATGCAAGTAATGAGTGCAGAGTAGGAGGGCTTCTTAAATTAAAACTAACAGGTCTGTGGGAGCCAGAATTCTTGTTGGTTGTTAGATGATCAAATACTTATTTCATTTTAGATTCCGTCTCTAATTGTAGGTGGGAAAACTTGTAAATTCGGTTGTGTATAAAATACCTATTTTCCCCACTATTTACAGTGGGAGAAATAAGTATTTGATCCCTTGCTGTTTTTGGAAGTTTGCCTACTGACAAAGACACGAACAGTCTATAATTTTAAGGGTAGGTTAATTTCAACATTGAGAGATAGAATATACAAAAAAAAAAATCAAGAAAATCACATTGTATACATTAGATACATTTATTTGCATTTTGCAGTGAGAAATAAGTATTTGATCCCCTACAAACCATTATGAGTTCTGGCTCCTACAGACCTGTTAGATGCTCCTAATCAACTCGTTACCTGCATTAAAGACTGCTGTCTTACATAGTCACCTTTATAAAAGACTCCTATCCACAGACTCAATTAATCAGTCAGACTCCAACCTCTACAACATGGGCAAGGCCAAAGAGCTTTCTTAGGATGTCAGGGACAAGATCATAGACTTGCACAAAGCTGGAATGGGCTACAAAACCATAAGTAAGACGCTGGGTGAGAAGGAGACAACTGTTGGTGCAATAGTAAGAAAATGGAAGAAATACAAAATGACTGTCAATCGACATCGATCTGGGGCACCATGTAAAATCTCACCTCGTGGGGTATCCTTGATCATGAGGAAGGTGAGAGATCAGCCTAAAACTACATGAGGGGAACTTGTTAATGATCTCAAGGCAGCTGGGACCACAGCCACTGAGAAAACCATGGTTAACACATTACGCCTTAAAGGTTTAAAATCCTGCAGTGCCCACAAGGTCCCCCTGCTCAAGAAGGCATATGTACAGGCCCATCTGAAGTTTGCCAATGAACACCTGGATGATTCTGTGAGTTATTGGGAGAAGGTGCTGTGGTCAGATGAGACAAAAATTGAGCTCTTTGACATTAACTCAACTTGCCGTGTTTGGAGGAAGAAGAAGGATGAGTACAACCCTAAGAACATCGTCCCAACCGTGAAGCATAGTGGGGGAAACATTATACTTTGGGGGTGCTTTTCTGCAAAGGGGTCATGACGACTGGACCATACTGAAGGGAAGATGGATGGGGTCATGTATCGCGAGATTTTGGCCAACAACCTCCTTCCCTCAGTAAGAGCATTAAAGATTGGTCATGGCTGGGTCTTCCAGCAAGACAATGACCTAAAGCATATAGCCAAGGCAACAAAAGAGTGGCTCAAAAAGAAGCACAGTAAGGTCAAGGAGTGGCCTAGCCAGTCTCCAGACCTTAATCCCATAGAAAACTTATGGAGGGAGTTGAAACTCCGAGTTGCCAAGCGACATCCTCAAAATCTTAATGATTTTGAGATGATCTGCAAAGAGGAGTGGACCAAAATTCCTCCTGACATGTGCGCAACCCTCATCATCAACTACAAAAAAACCCTGACTGCTGTGCTTGCGAACAAGGGTTTTGCCACCAAGTATTAAGTGTTGTTTGCCAGAGGGATCAAATACTTATTTCTCACTGCAAAATGCAAAAAAAATATATCTAATTTATACAATGTGATTTTCTTGATTTTTTTTTTGTATATTCTATCTCTCAATGTTAAAATTAATTTCATGATGGGGCCCAGGATAAGGGACATATATTAGGATGGGGATATGGGGATATATATTTTAGGATGGGGCCCAGGATAAGAGACATGTATCAGGATGGGTGATATATACTGTGAGTGAGTACCTAAAATAATAAAGGAGTGGCTTCAGACCATTCTTGACTGGCCCAGCCAGAGTCCTAACCTAAACCCAATTGAGCATCTGTGAAAAAGGCTGTCCACCAACGTTCACCATCCAACCTGATGGAAATGGAGAGGATCTGCAAGGAAGAATGGCAGAGGTTCCCCAAATCCAGGTGTGAAAAACTTGTTGCATCATTAACAAGGAGACTCATGGCTGTACTAGCTCAAAAGGGTGCTTCTACTCAATACTGAGCAAAGGGTCTGATTACTTATGACCATGTGATATTTCAGTTTTTCTTTTTTAATAAATTTGCAAAAATTTCTACAGTTCTGTTTTTTCTCAGTCAAGATGGGGTGCAGAGTGTACTTTAATGAGAAAAAAAAAATGAACTTTAGAATTTACCAAATGGCTGCAATGAAACAAAGAGTGAACAATTTAAAGGGGTCTGAATAATTTCCGTACCCACTGTATACCAGGATAGGGCCCAGGGTGAGGGCCATATAAATATACCAAAATGGTATCAATACCTTTGCTCAGAGCACAAAAACAAACTCTCACCCAGCTCCATCAACCGAGAAATGAAGAAGCTACAAAGCTAAGACCATGGCAACACAAGCAAAAAAATAAATAAATACAAATTTGGTATTGCCATAATCATATTGACTTGAAGAATCTTATTGCCAGTACCTTTTTTACCACGCAATGAACACCCTAAAAACAAAACCCCAAAAAACAATTTCACTGTACTTGAAGTTTTTGCCATTTTCCAGTATGGGGAAATGAAAGGTATAATTAAAGAATATAACTCATTCAACAAAAAAAGATAGATGGAATGGAAAAAAAAATATTTTATTTTGGTCTAATTTTGAAGAGGCCCTGTCACCACTCTAAACAAGTCTTGGTGTGTTAAATATTTATATTCCCCATGAAATAACATTTTTGGAGCATAATTTCTTAGAGCTTTCCATTGGTCTGTTCCTCTATTATTTCTCCTAGAAATTAATTATTAAATTGAAAACTGAATGTTAATATTTGGAGAAATGTCCTTACACTTATAATATTCAATCAGTATTGACAATGTAAGACTGTTCCAGCTGACAAGAAGATTGGTAATACCATTTGTCAATTAAATAAAACAGTTCTATAAGAAATAATGGAGGAATGGCACAATGCAGAGTCATGTTGGAGATGCTGACTGGTCCTCTCTAAAGAAAACTCAGCACTTTTATTAATGTTTCAGTTGGATAAGTTTAATTGTGGAAAAAGAAAAAATAGTTTTAGTTTGATAAAATTAGATTTAGAAAGATTAACATTCTTCTTTTGTTTTCAAAATCGTATAAAATTAAAAATCTTAATAATTTATTGCTCCTGCTGCAGGGATATTACGACATACTGACACTAAATGTGATTGCTATTTATGACAAGTAGAAAGTGTCAAATGCTTGACAAGTATCTGGTGCTTTTATAGAGGTGTCTATGTGTCTGGAAAATATGGCAAATCCAGCACTGTTGCTATAGGAAATGAGATGTTAATCAGCTAAATTCAAGCACTAAATTCAACAATCTTAACAGGTGTGGATGTATATATATACATATATATATATATATATATATATATATATATATATATATATATATATACTGTATATACATACACACACACATGATACAGATAAAGATTCCTAGATTATAAAATATATAAATAACTTTATATAAAATCAAGTAAAGCGTAAATCAGCCATCTCCATATATAACCAACAAGTAAAGTAGCACTCTGTAGTGCTATAGTATGCAAACATTAAATATTTGAACATTTATTCGCTAAGCATTCTCATTTTTCCTGTTTTCTAGAGCAGTAATGGAATTCAAATTTCATATATTTCATGTTTGCATGCTATAGAGCTACGGAGTGCAACTTTGTTAGTTATGTATGCAGCTTCTCTTAGTAAGCACCTGTACACACCTGTTTTCTGTTTTGGAAGTGACGATCAGTCTTTTGATATTTATATTACTATGTAAAAGGAATCTGTCAGTAGGATCAACCCTCCTAAGCCGTTTATATGAGCCTGTACGTCATAGAATTAAATGATATCTTGATATTTGCGATCCCATGTCGTATTCCAAAATTATCCACGTTTTTCTTAATATGTAAATGAGCTGTTAAGATCTATGGACCAGATATACAGACGATCTTCCTGAGATTCTGCCTCCAGAGGCTATTTAATATGAAATAGGATGTTAACAGTGTGAGACATGTAATAACTGACAGTCTTTTTTCCTCATCTACATGTCTCACACTGGTAAAGCCTCTGTTATATAAAATAATCTCTGGAGGCAGATTTTCAAAAATATCTATGTCCGGCCCATAGATTTTAACAGCTCATTTACATATTAAGAATACCATGGATAATTTTTGGAATAAGACATCACAGATATCAAGCTATTATTTTATTCAATTTTCTAAGACCTAGATGCCCATACATATAGATAGCTTAGGTGGATTGATCCAACTGACAAATGCATTTTAAGGAGAAAAGTTGTGTATTGAGTCATATTGACTGTGCTTAGTGGTAAACATGCAAATTAGCACTTTCATTGGAGAAAGGAAATTATTTGGCTAGTGATAGTGGCTCCTTTTGTAAGTCAATTTGTGTCACCCTACCTGGATGCCACAAGTGTAAATAAAGCTGTGTCTGACAGCAAGGGGGAGATTCTCTGGTCAGGGGTACATTAGCATGCAATGCCTCCTGTCTCAGGCCAGTAGGGGGAGCAGGCTGCCCCTATAAAAGCTGGTACAGGGGACAGGGTTAGAGAGAACTGGATTGCCTGTCTCAGCTCTGAGACGTGTCCCAGAGTGGAGCAGGGACAGAAAGTTGATTGCACCTAAGAGGAAGTATGGCGGAAGGAGAGAGCCACCAGCCAGAGACAAGAGGCGAAGAGAGCCTGTCTTGGCAGAGAAAAGACTTAGCTTTACCTGACTTTGGTGTCTGAGGCTGGAAGGATTCCACATCCCCCAGCAGAGAACCAGTCCGCAAGGGACTATACATTCCTTGGCCTAAGAAGTCTGGAGGCCCTGCCACAACCGAAGGGACCAGTGAAGCCGTACAAGGCTGGGAGCAGAAAGGAACCCACGTCGCAGGCCATACAGGCGAGAAAGCACGGAAAGCTCGGAAACGTGGGCTGTTACCCTATCAGGAGGAGATAGCCAGAAGGAGCGTAGAAAGCACGGTAGGCCTACACCCTCACCCTGACCAGGGCCAATTTCCCCGTTGCTCTCAGACATCCAGGTCCCCTCCTAGCTGGGACTGTTTGTGGGTCAGTTTACCTGTTCAAGTAAAGACCCTGGACTGCAACCTGTTGTCTGTGTTCTCCTTGCTCCTCCAGCAATATCATCACTGGGACTCTCACTACCATCACTCCCACCATCCACTATACTGCCCTGGGGCCGCACTCTTCCCGTGGGGAGTCACACTACCATAGCTGCACATCTCATCAGCCCCAGCGGTCTGCATTCAGCGGCGGTTCCTAATAACCGCAAATCCACAGGTGGCGTAGTCGGACATATTCATTAACACATAACGGACTACCACTGGCCTGACCACCCTGAGCCACAGAACCGGGTTGCCACTACTACTCCCATCGTTTCCCCCTATTGCCCGGATCCGAGTGCCCCACGGCCCAGGGGGCGAGTCAGCTTTGGCGTAGTCGGCAGGATTTCATGCCCGCAACCACCGGGTACTGCGTGCCTGAAAAAGACTTTTGTAACTTACCTGTGGCAAAGTTACCCGCCGTCCGGAGTCGTTTCCCGCCATCCGGAGCCGATTCCCGCCATCAGACGCCATCTTGGACCGTTTCCCGCCGTCTTCTGCCGTCTTCCCGCCATCGGATGCCATCTTCAGGATTCCGCGCGGGAAGAAGAGGGGCGTGGACGTCAAAACCGCGCGAGATCCGAAGCTCCGCCCCACGCACCAACGCTGCGCAAGGTCCTGGAAGGGAGAGAGAGCGACGCTGACGTCATCGGAGTGCGACGCCAGGTCCTCGTCCAGAGCAGCAGCGGAGCCGCGGCCTACAAAAGAGGATCGTCGGAAGGTAGGCCACACTTCACTAGGAGGGGAGGAAGATGTCGGACACAGAGGCACCCACTACCACCAACGCAGCTGCAGCAGCGGTGATGCCCTTTTCCTTGCCCTACATCCCTGGAGCGGCCTGGCTGCCCAAATACTCAGGGGAGCCCCATGCCCTAACTGACTTCAAGGAAAGACTGTATAGTTTGTTCCAAGTTTACCCCCTGACAGAGGAACAGAAGGTCAGCATATTGACAGGGCAGTTAACTGGCGCAGCCCAAAGGGAGGTAAAATCATGGCCCATTGAGGAGAAAGGGACTGTGAAGGGTATTCTGGCCCGGCTGCGGGGTACCTTTGATACACGTACCTCCGCTGAAATTAAAATGAGGTTCTATGGATGTAAGCAGTGGGCACAGGACAGCATCAGAGACTATGCCCTAAATCTGCAGGAAGCCTTGAGGGCTATTCAACAAACTGACCCTGGCAGTGTGCAGGAAACCGATAAGCTGCTAACAGAACAATTCATAGAGGGTCTGCTGTCCAGCGCCCACAGGGCCCAGCTGCGCCTCATGTTCTTCCAGAACCCCGACCTGACCTTTGCCCAATTTAAGGACAGGGCCATAAGGGTGCTCCGTGAATCTGCAACCAGTGGCGCTATAAACCCCCGGCGCCCTGCTATCACCTACCACCAGGAGGCGGCGCCCTCCTCTATGGACTCCGTGGAGGCTGATGCACAGGCCCTGAACCAAGCCCCGTCGAAAGGCCTGCACCACCAAGTCCAGGAGCTGACCAGGAGCGTCGCGGCGTTGACCAGGACCGTCCAGGCGTTGCAAGTGGACCCGTCAAGACCCATCAAGCTGGCTTCAAGTCCGGAGGATGTCCCGTGGCGTCGACAGAGGAGGATCCCGTCGTTCCGAGGGAGGCCCACAGACCGCTACGCAGAGGATGGACAGCCCATTTGCCGTCGATGCAACCAGCCCGGAGACACATTTCCAGGTACTGTAATTTAAACGGGTCCAACCTGGGGCAGAGGGCCGACCGCCAGGCATAAGATCACCAGGCCCTTATAATTGGCGTGATAAGTACGTTGGGGGGCGCCCGGTTTTACCCGTGGTGCTGGACGGTATCCCCATGAGAGCCTTGCTGGATACTGGGTCGCAAGTAACCACAATCCCTTATGTACTTTTTAAGCAGTATTGGACTGATGCTGATATCACACGGTATCCAGACAGTAACTTGAGCATCATCGCCAGTAATGGCTTACCCGTGCCGCAGATGGGGTTCAAGGAGATGACCATTAAAATTGGTAAAGTTGAACTGCCGGCACAGGGAGTGATTATTGTGGACATTGACCGTCATGAAAGTCACCCTAAAATAACTGTGGGTACTAACATAATTGAAAATTGTCTTTCAGAAGTAATTGTAATTTCACAACAGGTGGCGGTGAATGCTAGTTCCAGCCAACAGAGAGTCCTCAACAAGGAGATAAAAGCCCTGATGAGACGGCAGCAGGTAGAACTGTCTGGTGATGAGATCGGTAGCGTAAGACTCAGTGATCCATTCCCCATTTCCATGCCTCCCAAAAGTGAAATGATGATCTGGTGTCGGACTGCAATCGAGTTGAGAGGTAGAGACTACCAAGCCATGGTAGAACCCGTGTACTCAGACAGCAGGCCCACCATTTTGACAGCCCGGGGGGTGGTTGATGTCCGTCATGGGAGGGTGCCCGTCCGCATCCTCAACATTGGGGAGAGGGAAGTACACTTACCCAGGTACGCTACACTCGCCAAACTGTTTGTCGTCGAACACAAAGCTATCAGGGCCGTGGAACCCTTGCCTCCATCTCCTCAGGCGGAGGGTAATGGCTCCCAGAAACAAAAGGAGGACTGGTGCCAGAAACTCCACGTGGGTGCTGACTCCACTCCCCTGCACCAAAAACAAGGAGTCTACCGGGTGGTACAGGAGTACGAGAGAGTCTTTAGTAAGCACCCGCTAGACTTCGGCAGAGTAAAAGGGATAGAATACCACATCCCCACAGGGAGCCACCCACCAATAAAAGAGAGGCACAGACCTGTACCCCCTGCACATTATCAGAACGCCAAGGGTATGCTGCGGGAAATGAAAGAAGCTGGGGTCATTAGAGATAGCTGTAGCCCCTGGGCAGCCCCTTTGGTTCTGGTCAAAAAGAAAGACGGCACCATGAGAATGTGCGTGGACTATAGACAAATCAACCGTATCACCCACAAAGACGCATATCCGCTACCTAGAATAGAGGAGTCTTTAGCCGCACTAAAATCTGCTAACTTCTTTTCTACTTTGGACCTTACTAGCGGGTACTGGCAGGTTCCTGTGGCAGAGGCTGACAAGGAGAAGACCGCCTTCACCACCCCGATGGGACTGAGCGAATTCAACTGTATGCCTTTCGGGCTCTGCAACGCACCAGGGACCTTCCAGCGGCTGATGGAATGCTGTCTAGGGCACCGAAACTTCGAGACGGTCCTCCTTTACCTGGACGACGTGATCGTCTATTCGAAGACCTACGAGGACCATCTAAAGCACCTGGCCGAGGTGTTCGAAGCCCTGGCAGGCTATGGCCTGAAGGTGAAACCATCGAAGTGTCACCTGCTGAAACCAAAGGTCCAGTACCTAGGGCACGTGGTAAGCGCGGAAGGAGTGGCCCCCGACCCTGACAAGGTCACGGCAATCAAGAGCTGGCCAAGCCCCTCGAACATCAAAGAGGTGAGACAGTTTCTCGGGTTGGTAGGCTACTACCGAAGGTTCATCCCCGGGTTCACTAAGATGGCAGCTCCTATGCAGGACCTCCTGATCGGACAGTCCAAGTCCAGAAGTCAAAAGCCACCCTTCAAGTGGGATAAACCGGAAGAGGAGTCCTTCCGCCAGCTAAAGTTGGCCCTCACTGGGGATGAGATCCTGGCCTACCCTGATTACGGCCAGCCTTTCATTCTCCACACTGACGCCAGTAATGTGAGACTGCGAGCCGTACTGTCCCAAAACCAACAGGGCAGAGAACGGGTGATCGCATACGCCAGCCGGAAGCTGAGGCCCACCGAAAGGAACCCGGAGAATTACAGCTCCTTCAAGCTAGAATTCTTGGCGGTGGTGTGGGCCATGACGGAACGCTTCAAGCATTACCTGGCCTCCGCAAAGTTCACCGTGTACACGGACAACAATCCGTTGACACACCTGGACAATGCAAGACTGGGTGCCCTGGAACAGCGGTGGATGGCCCGTCTCTCCAACTATGACTTCGTGATCAAGTACCGGGCAGGCAAAACCAACGCCAACGCGGACGCCCTATCAAGAATGCCTCACTTTCCTGAAGGTGACGAAGACCCAGAAGAGCTGGAAGAGGTAGAACTCCCCGCGTTTCACCGGTATGGAGCCGCTCAACACTCTCACCGCGTGAAGGAGGAGGATCTAACAACTGTGATGATGAATCCCCTACCTCACCACAGCTGGGCCGAAACCCAAGATAGTGACCCTGCTGTCCGCCTGGTGAAAGATCTGCTGACCCAGGAAGACGCCCGCCTAGATCCAGATGCCCCAGAGGAAGCCAGGCAGCTATGGAAGGAGAAGAGCAAGCTGTTCCTCTACGAAGGCAAGTTGTGCAGAAGGATTGTCAACCACCGGACGCACGAGCTGACCTGGCAAGTCGTGGTCCCAAGGCGGGATGCAGCTATGGTCCTGGGAGCTTACCATGACAGAGCGGGACACTTCGGTTGGAAGAAACTGGAGTTCCTTCTAAGAGGAAGGTTCTTTTGGGTCGGCATGAGAGGAGCAGTAGAAAAGTGGTGCAGAGACTGTGGCCCTTGTCACCTGAGGAGGAAGGACTGCACCAGCCAGAAGACACCCTTGAGGCCCATCGTCACCACGCAGCCTCTTGAGCTGGTAGCTCTGGACCACGTCAAATTGGCTCCAAGCTGGTCCGGATACATCTACGCCCTGACAATCGTGGACCACTATTCCCGTTTTCTAGTGGTGGTCCCGGTAAAGGACTGACAGCCCAAACAGCGGCCCGAGCCTTCCAGCAATACTTCTGCCGTCCACACGGGTATCCGGAACAGGTCCTGACAGACCAGGGTCCAGCGTTTGAAGCTGAAATCTTCCAGGAGTTCTGCAACCTCTATGGCTGTAAGAAGATTTGGACAACGCCTTACCACCCCCAAACCAACGGGATGTGTGAGAAGATGAACAATATAGTCATTGATCTCCTGAAGACGTTGCCCCTGGAGGAACGCAGCCTGTGGCCAAAAAAACTGCCGGACCTGGTAGACATGTACAACAATATCCCGGTGAACGCTACAAACTGCACCCCGGCTTACCTGATGCGAGCCAGACCGGGTAAGCTGCCCGTAGACCTGGAGATGGGAGTCCTAATACCTGAGGACACCTCCCCGGATGCGGACTGGGATACGGAAAGGCAACTGCAGTACAAGAAGGTACAGGAGAGTGTGGAGAAGAGCCTGGCCCAGGTGAGAGAGAAGCAAGAAAGACTCTTCAATCAACACGCCCCTGCTAGTCCCCTAGAACCTGGTGAGCAAGTCCTAAAGCGAAAAAGAAGGCTACATAAGTTGGACGACCAGTGGGAAAGGGAACCCTACACGGTACTGCAGTCTGACCACGACAACCCAAAGGTGTGCGTAATCACCAAGGATGGAGGAGAAACCACTAGTGTCGTCTCCAGAGACCACCTCAAAAGATGCCCCGAGCAACTCCGTAGTGCAGAAGAGGATCAGAGTGACCTTGAACCCGCAGAGGACAAGGAAGAAATGATCAGCACCGTTCTCGGAGAGTTCCCTCAGTCCTGGACTCGCATAAATGATGCCATAGTGGTACCCGTCCTGCATTTCCTGCAACAGGCACAGCAACAACCAACACCAGAGCCGGAAGGTGAAGAGGAGCAAGCGGTTCCAGAGGCAGAAGAGCCTGTACCAGCAGCCCAGGAGAGTCAACCCTCTGCTGACAGTGAGCCTGCCATGCCTGCGGTAAGCCAAAGAACCCGCAGACAGCTGCCTGCCCTACCTGTACACCCAGCTGGTAGCTGTACCCCTAACGCTAGTGGGGAAAACCAGGTTGGTCCACCACCAGACAGTGGGTAAAGGAGGTCAACCAGGAGCACAAAGGGACAGATACCAGCTCGCTGGAGAATATAGAGCGCACTAAAGATTGTAAATAACCTTGTTGCCAAATGTTGAATTGTTTGCCAAGTTACATGCATGTTCGGTAATTCTGTGTTTCAGTCTCTTGCAGCTACCGTAAGGATTCACAGGTTATGGACTTTTATAACCGGGACCTTGTATGGACTGCGTTCGGAGCCTAACCCAGGAATGAACTAAGACTGTGAAGGACTTGGGGTAGGACAGACCCCCCACCTGGTTAAGGCTCCCCGTTGTTTTGGTGATATGGACACCTGGTCACAGACCACACTGTGACCTTGAGAACTCAATTTGTGCGTCGTCTGTCTATTAATGTTTTATTGTTATGTATATTATCTTTGTTTATTGTTTAGTCCCGGAGTACAAAATTTCACTAGGGGGGAATGTGTCACCCTACCTGGATGCCACAAGTGTAAATAAAGCTGTGTCTGAGAGCAAGGGGGAGGTTCTCTGGTCAGGGGAACATTAGCATGCAATGCCTCCTGTCTCAGGCCAGTAGGGGGAGCAGGCTGCCCCTATAAAAGCTGGTACTGGGGACAGGGTTAGAGAGAACTGGATTGCCTGTCTCAGCTCTGAGACGTGTCCCAGAGTGGAGCAGGGACAGAAAGTTGATTGCACCTAAGAGGAAGTGTGGCGGTAGGAGAGAGCCACCAGCCAGAGACAAGAGGCGAAGAGAGCCTGTCTTGGCAGAGAAAAGACTTAGCTTTACCAGACTTTGGTGTCTGAGGCTGGAAGGATTCCACATCCCCCAGCAGAGAACCAGTCCGCAAGGGACTATACATTCCTTGGCCTAAGAAGTCTGGAGGCCCTGCCACAACCGAAGGGACCAGTGAAGCCGTACAAGGCTGGGAGCAGAAAGGAACCCACGTCGCCGGCCATACAGGCGAGAAAGCACGGAAAGCTCGGAAACATGGGCTGTTACCCTATCAGGAGGAGATAGCCAGAAGGAGCGTAGAAAGCACGGTAGGCCTACACCCTCACCCTGACCAGGGCCAATTTCCCCGTTGCTCTCAGACATCCAGGTCCCCTCCTAGCTGGGACTGTTTGTGGGTCAGTTTACCTGTTCAAGTAAAGACCCTGGACTGCAACCTGTTGTCTGTGTGCTCCTTGCTCCTCCAGCAATATCATCACTGGTACTCTCACTACCATCACTCCCACCATCCACTATACTGCCCTGGGGCTGCACTCTTCCCGTGGGGAGTCACACTACCATAGCTGCACATCTCATCAGCCCCAGCGGTCTGCATGCAGCGGCGGTTCCTAATAACCGCAAATCCACGGGTGGCGTAGTCGGACATAATCATTAACACATAACGGACTACCACTGGCCTGACCACCCTGAGCCACGGAACCGGGTTGCCACTACTACTCCCATCGTTTCCCCCTATTGCCCGGATCCGAGTGCCCCACGGCCCAGGGGGTGAGTCAAATTCACCCCTCATCAAGCCTTGTAAAAGAACAAGCAAGAAATTTATCTACAGACAATTGTTTCAGGGTATTTGTCCATCATCAGTGTTGAGCAGGGTTTGTCTGGCTGAATAAATTGCCCTTGACACAGCTGCTTTGGGGAAGAATAGCACTCTAGTCCTTTCCAAAGTACACACCTACTATTATGAGGGGAGTAAACTCCATTATCAGGGAATCTTCAGCACAGCCTACTGGTAGCAAACACACCTCCTAACATTGGAGTCACAATTGCTTCCACCACTATCAGCAACAGCTACATGAGCAGAATTTTACTTTGGTGGAACCCAGCATGGGAGACAGAATAGGTTAATGCTTTACTTCTTGATACGTTAGACCCAGATCCCATCTCCCTACTGCATCACTGGAGCTCAGCCACAGTGATCCTGGGGTTCTTCTTTACCTCTCTCACCAAGGCTCTTCTCCCATGATTGCTATGTTTGGCTGGATGGCCAGGTCTAGGAAGACTTCTGGTGGTGCCAAACTTCTTCCAATTAAGGATTATGGAGGCCACTGTGCTCTTAGGAACCTTGAATAATGCAGAAATTCTTTTGTAACCTTGGCCAGATCTTGGCCAGAGACTTGTCACAATTCTGTCTCTGAGCTCCTTGGGCAGTTCCTTTGCGCTCATGATTCTCATTTGGTCTGACATGCACTGTGAGCTGTGAGGTCTTATATAGACAGGTGTGAGCCTTTCCAAATCAAGTCCTATCAGTTAAATTAAACACAGCTGGACTCCAATGAAGGAGTAGAACCATCTCAAGGAGTATCACAAGGAAATGGGACAGCATGTGACTTAAATATGAGTGTCTGAGCAAAGGGTCTCAATACTTATGACCATGTTATATTTGAGTTTTTATTTTTTGATAAATTTGCAAAAATTTCTACATTTCTGTTTTTTTTCAGTCAAGATGTGATGCTGAGTGTACTTTAATGAGAAAAAAGATTAACTTTTTAGAATTTACCAAATGGCTGCAATGAAACAAAGAGTGTAAAATTTAAAGGGGTCTGAATACTTTCCGTACCCACTGTATTTTAAAGGTAGCTATCCTGTGAGACCATGTCCAACATAAGAAGCTTTGCAACAAGGGATATTAGACAAGCGAGAAACCCATCTATAGATGGCTGTTTTAGTGCACTTTCCAGCAAGTATTGTAGGCAACACTGTTTTCCTGCTGTCTGTGTTATGCAAGTGATCGGATGCAATATACAGATGGGCACGAGGCGTAAACAGACAATGAATTATCTATTTCTCCCGATATGACTGGAACTTACAGTAGTTAAGAAACAGTTAAACAACAGGAAACAATGTAAGCTCAAGTAAATTATACAATACAGAACATATAATAAGTTTTAGAGTTCAGTTTGAATGACAGAGAAGTCTCTTAGGGATTATACTTGTGTCTTTCTTTCAGGGGTAGTGCACCCGTTCCTGGGAGAGCTACTATGTTAGCTCCTCCTGCAGCAATGACCCTAGTGGGGGTCACTGGATTTTCTCTCTAGGCAGCAAGTCCTCCTAGCAAAGTCTATCAAGGAACAATGAGCCACCTCTGCACCAACCGGCCCCTACCCCGCCTACCATCCTAGTCCAAGCCGACTCCTGTACCATACGTCAATGCTGGAAGCCACGGCCCGGCTCACTTGTGTCTTCCTTCTATCACCCCAGGCATCCTCCCCCAATCAAAGTCTCTTCATAGATCTTCGGTGCTTGACCGAAAGCAGGTGTCTCCTGGGTCTGTGGAAAAGAAGGCTCTCAGTGGTCCAGCTCTCAGGTGGCATAGTCTGGGCTCTGGATTTTGACCGGAGTAGGATGGAGATTTGAGCCTTTACCGGTACACAGTCTGAGCTTTGTGTCTTGACCGGTGTAGTTGAGTTTCCGGATCTCACTTGGAGTCACCTGGGTTCTGTCTGCCAGCAGCCAGCACTCTGCTAGCACACGCTTCTTGCTGAGGTCTTTAGCTCTGTCACGCTTCAGCGTCATCTCTGATCCACGTCTGCACCTCTTGCTCTCTTGGTACCAAAACCTGTCACGGTTTGGCACATAAAATCTTTATATTCAGGAACTTCGTCATCAAAGACACCTGACTAAGTGTCGCATTTGGACTCGTCCCTCTTGCAACTCTTCCTGTTCCGGTTGGTTCCGCATGGTCCCATCTGGACAGTAGGTGGAAGACTTCTCACACTAATGATACATCATGCCAGGGTTCTTCAGGAGTATCATCACCTCCTCTTACATCTGCACCACCTGCGTCTAACAGAGGTAGAAGTTAGCACAAGTGGGGGGACAGGAAGACATGTTACATTTTAATAAGATAATCCATTCAGCTAAAAAAGTGATGATTTTGTGCTTTAAAATTGGAGAAACATATTTATTGTTGTATATTTAATTATTACCTGTATATTTACATTGTGATATTAAAAACAAGAGCAAAAGAAAGGAATTGTTAATTCAGTAGTTTGTTGTGCGGTTTTTCACCCACTTCTGTATTACTATTTCGCATTTCTACCTTCTGTTTTTGTTCCTGAAAGTCATACATATGATTTGCATTGAAATTATCCTCCTACAGCGTTATGTTCGGGACTTCATCTACCACGTTTAAATGAATAAACAAATGAAAACCTATATGTCAACACAATCAATTCATATCCATTGCAGGTATCTGCTAGACAAAGAGAGAGATGTTTTACAAATACAATTTTAGTCTTCCTGTAGCGTAATTGTATAGAAGTAAAAGAACAGCTTCATTTCAAGCTGTATAGTTTTTTGATATTTCACACAGTGAACATTCATTATGCCCTTTACAAAATGCTCTTCATGTATATGTCAACTGTATTTACATGACCTGCCAATGCTAAAAGAGTATTCTGATAATAGATTATAGCAAAGTTTTCTAATAGCTATCCAAGTCCTTCAGAAGTTATATGCATCGGATAGAGGATATAGACACTTAAGGGTATTTTTAAATTAAAGAAACCCTCTCATAAACTTTTTTTTCATTAAATCTGTGTATATTTTTTATATGTACATTAGTGTCATGTGTGTTAATATACTCACCTACCGCTGCCTTTCCTCTTATAAAGTGCCGCTCTGGTTTTCTTCTGAATGACATCACCACACATCAGACTATCCCGATCATCGCTACACTCTATGCTTGAGCCGGAAGGTTCTTTTACACTTAAAGCCTATGGAACCTTGTTCTGACACCTCATAGACTTACATTGCAAAAGCCACTTCTGGGTCACACAGAGCGCAGTGTGATCAGTAGAGTCTGAAGAGCGGTGACATCACTGAGAAAAGGAGCAGAACGGAGATGATGGCAGTAGGTGAGTATAATAACACGCTGACACTACATTACTGTTAGGAACTGACCTGGGTTGGAGTAGGGGTATTTGTGTGGCGCCCCTGCGGGTTCAGTCGCCACAGAGGTACTCCATCTCACCCAGATGTGTGGTAACCCACTCTCGGGTAAGGATGGAGTACTGCCCGGGACCCAAACACCTGCATCCAACACTACACTACTCCAGACCAGCAGGAGGGGCAAGATGCGCTGCTCCTCTGCTGAGCCCTGTCCCTGGCTGGAGTGGGGGGAACCAAGAGAGTGGGAACCAAGTAGTGGGTGTGGGTGGAGGAAGGAGTTTAGGGGAGCACTTCAGCAGGTGTATAAAAAGGGATGGAACCATCTAGAAGGGTTCCAGTCAGAGGAGGACAGTGAGGGGAGCAGGAGCTCTGCTCAGGCGGAGCGGGCCTAGTGAGAGAGGCCCAGGAGGTGAGACTGACTGAAGAGAGGAGAGGAGCAGGAAGGAAGGCTCCAGAAGGAAAGAGGGGATCCTAGGGGTACGGGAAGTGCTGGAGGCCACCCGTATGCCCAAATCTACCAGGACGTGGAGGAATCAGGCCGCAGATGGGACCGGCCCCTAACTAGTGAGAATTGCAACGTTCAACTAGGTAACCCGAGGGTGCAGCATTTCAGGTGCTGCAGCCAACAGCCACATCTAACTCACCAAAAAGGTGGCCATAGAGGACCCAGGAGACAGAGAAAACGTCGCCCAACAAGGTCTGCGGTCACTGGCTTGGGACACTGGGTGTGAGGTGCAGGGAGACGGCCAGAAGGAACACACAGAAGGGGGTCCTGTTGCATACTCCGGAGGTACTTGAGGGTTTGCTGAACCCCTCTTTGAGTAAGCGAAGGATGACGTGGGCGATTATAATTCGGAAAGTGTAACCTGAGGAACTTCACAACTGTGAGTAAACCCTGAAGACTGCACCCCACTGTCTCTGTGAATTATTGCTGCGCCATCATGCCCCTGCAACATACTGCACTGCAACATCTACCTCATGCAACATCTACACTGCCCTGGAGCTAAGCTCTACCGGTGGAGAGCTAAACCAACTCTGCTGCATCAACAACAGCTTTAGAAGACCTGCTCCGCAGCTGCGGCTCCCTTTAGCCGCATACCACCGGTGGCGTCACAAACATTAAAAGAACTTTAAATCCCCTTTATTAAATCATTCCCCTTTTCATTGACTGCCCTGGGTCTCGGAGCGGGTCACTGCCACTGTGACATTCCCAGCCCCAATGACCGGCCCGGCTACTGATTACCCCACGGCCCAGGGGGCGCATCATTTGCAACCATTAGGGGCAACACCGGCATGTAGAGTAGTCAGGAAAAGCCAGAAATTGGTACACAGGAACAGCAGTATAATCTTGAAGGATTTAGCAGGTATCATAGTATGGAAAGCCAGAAGTCGGTACACAGAAACAGCAAATATAATCTTACTAGGTGGTGGCCCGATTCTAACGCATCGGGTATTCTAGCATATGTCTCCTGACCCTCCTTTATAATGCCTCATGCAGGATGTCACATCCCCCCCCTCCCTTATAATGCCCCATGCAGGAAGTCACATCCCCCGTATATAATACCCCATGCAGGATGTCACATCCCCCATATATAATACCCCATGCAGGATGTCACATCCCCCTATATAATGCCCCATGCAGGAAGTCACATCCCACTATAGTGCCCCATGCAGGATGTCACATCCCCCCTATATAATACCCCATGCAGGATGTCACATCTCCCCATAGTGCCCCATGCAGGCTGTCACATCCCCCCTCTATAATACCCCATGCAGGATGTCACATCCCCTGTATTTAATACCCCATGCAAGATGTCACATCCCCCCTATATAATACCCCATGCAGGATGTCACATCCCCACTATATAATGCCCCATGCAGGAAGTCACATCCCCCCTATATAATACCACATGCAGGATGTCACATCCCCCTATAGTGCCCCATGCAGGATGTCACATCCCCCCTATATAATACCCCATGCAGGATGTCACATCTCTCCATAGTGCCCCATGCAGGCTGTCACATCCCCCCTATATAATACCTCATGCAGGATGTCACATCCCCCCATAGGGCCCCATGCAGGTCCCCTATGACCCCATACATAAAAAAAAAATCCAATACTCTCCTCACTGCTTCTCTGGACTCCAGCGTAGCCGGCATCTTCCCGCTGTGCGCTGTGACCGCTCAGGAGAGAGCGCGGTGTAAAGACGTCACCGCGCCCTCTGACCTGAGACGTCACAGAGCATCAGCGGAAGACACAGGAGCTGCTGCGTAGGCACGTGGAGGGGTAAGTATGACGCCGGGTGCCGGGCTCCTGATCAAGCGGGGGGAGGGACGGGAGGAGAGGGGAGGGGAGAGGAGAGGAGGGGAGAAGAGGGGAGGGGAGAGGAGGGGAGGGGCGTCACACTTGTCCTCGGGAGATAAGCGGCCGTAGCCGCTGATCTTCCGACGATAGCCGCATGTAGGTCAGTGGCGCCTGCGGTCGGGGGACTTATGCTGCGAGCAGCCGGCTGCATCTCCCGGCTGCATCGCCGCTGACCTCCGTGCCACACATGAGCGTCGCTGATTGGCCGCGGCCGGACCAATCAGCGACCCGGGATTTCCTGGACAGACAGAAAGACAGACAGACAGAAAGACAGACTGACAGAAAGACAGACAGAGAGACAGACAGACAGACTGATGGGATAAGACAATTATATACAGTACAGACCAAAAGTTTGGACACACCTTCTCATTTAAAGATTTTTCTGTATTTTCATGACTATGAAAATTGTGCATTCACACTGAAGGCATCAAAACTATGAATTAACACATCTGGAATTATATACTTAACAAAAAAGTGTGAAACAACTGAAAATATGTCTTATATTTTAGGTTCTTCAAAGTGGCCACTTTTTGCTTTGTTGACTGCTTTGCACACTCTTGGCATTCTCTTGATGAGCTTCAAGAGGTAGTCGCCGGAAATGGTTTTCACTTCACAGGTGTGCCCTGTCAGGTTTAATAAGTGGGATTTCTTGCCTTGTAAATGAGGCTGGGACCATCAGTTGTGTTGTGCAGAAGTCTGGTGGATACACAGCTGATAGTCCTACTGAATAGACTGTTAGAATTTGTATTATGGCAAGAAAAAAGCAGCTAAGTAAAGAAAAACGAGTGGCCATCATTACTTTAAGAAATGAAGGTAAGTCAGTCCGAAAAATTGGGAAAACTTTGAAAGTGTCCCCAAGTGCAGTTACAAAAACAATCAAGCGCTACAAAGAAACTGGCACACATGAGGAGCGCCCCAGGAAAGGAAGACCAAGAGTCACCTCTGCTTCTGAGGATAAGTTTATCCAAGTCACCAGCCTCAGAAATCGCAGGTTAACAGCAGCTCAGATTAGAGACCAGGTCAATGCCACACAGAGTTTTAGCACCAAACACATCTCTTCAACAACTGTTAAAAGGAGACTTTGCGCAACAGGCCTTCATGGTAAAATAGCTGCTAGAAAACCACTGCTAAAGACAGGAAACAAGCAGAAGAGACTTATTTGGGCTAAAGAACACAAGGAATGGACATTAGACCAGTGGAAATCTTTGCTTTGGTCTGATGAGTCCAAATTTGAGATCTTTGGTTCCAACCACCGTGTCTTTGTGCGACGCAGAAAAGGTGAACAGGTGGACTCTACATGCCTGGTTCCCACCGTGAAGCATGGAGGAGGAGGTGTGATGGTGTGGGGGTGCTTTGTTGGTGACACTGTTGGGGATTTATTCAAAATTGAAGGCATACTGAACCAGCATGGCTACCACAGCATCTTGTAGCGGCATGCTATTCCATCCGGTTTGCGTTTAGTTGGACCTTCATTTATTTTTCAACAGGACAATGACCCCAAACACACCTCCAGGCTCTGTAAGGGCTATTTGACCCAGAAGGGGAGTGATGGGGTGCTACGCCAGATGACCTGGCCTCCACAGTCACCAGACCTGAACCCAATCGAGATGGTTTGGGGTGAGCTGAACCGCAGAGTGAAGGCAAAAGGGCCAACAAGTGCTAAACATCTCTGGGAACTCCTTCAAGATTGTTGGAAGACCATTTCTGGTGACTACCTCTTGAAGCTCATCAAGAGAATGCCAAGAGTGTGCAAAGCAGTCATCAAAGCAAAAGGTGGCTACTTTGAGGAACCTAGAATATATGACATATTTTCAGTTATTTCACACTTTTTTGTTAAGTATATAATTCCAGATGTGTTAATTCATAGTTTTGATGCCCTCAGTGTGAATGTACAATTTTCATAGTCATGAAAATACAGAAAAATCTTTAAATGAGAAGGTGTGTCCAAACTTTTGGTCTGTACTGTAGATAGATATGAGGCAGCAGGTGAAGGGAGAGCTTGACTAAATGCTGGGAGCTCAATAAACACACAAGCAAGGAGGTGCCAGGCCACGTGTATATAGGGTGTTCAATCAGGAAATCACAGGATGAAGTCAATCAGAAATAACACAGGTACTAGAATCTGGGTTAACCAGGAACTGTCCAGCAAGCTGAATAGCTCAAAGGGAAGAGCTGCCACCTGGTGCACAAGAGCTGCTGGGTTCAAGTCCTAATAACCACATACACAAGCGCCCTGTTTCAGGTGCTGGCTTTTTAGCAGTCGTGTACCTACCCAGCATATCTTATTTTTTTTATTTTTTTAAAAAAAGGTTTCATTTTTTGGAAAAAAAAATAGAAAAAGAAATAAAGACTGCATGTTTGTTTTTGCACATTTTTTTTATTAGTTCAATTTGTCAACTGTACATGCCCCCTCTATACTGTGGCCTGCCACCTCTTTGTACTTTCTGTATGTGTACCGACCTGCTTAGCATTTCTTGTTTTGGGAAAGGATGAATAATTGGCTTTGAAAAGATTATTATAAGTTAATTATAGTGCAATACAAATGAATGGTAAAAGAAAAAGTGTCTGTGGCATTGGATGGGGCAGTCTTAGAAAAAAATAACCATATCACTGTTAAGAATGTGGAAGCTGCTAACGGGAGGACCACCCCACCACCACTGGCACCAACCATCCGGGCAGTAATGCTACCAAACGCAGGCAAATAAAGGCAAACAGTGCAGGATCAGTCAAGAAAGTCCAGTTGTGAAGATAACAGTTGTCCAATGGCTGCATCCATTTTTTGCAGTTCTTTAGCAGTCTTGGGCATCAGAAATGTGATTTTTAAACTTCTGCATTTTCATCTCCTTCAGAATTCATTAATATGTGGCTGCACCCATGCTGATAATTGATGGACCTCTGATCATTGATATGCAGATGATGGCAAAAGAGTGAAATGCTTGGATGAATATCATATTATTGTCATACTGTTTTCTAATCTCCCATGTAACCATCTATTAATAGCAAGCTGTGCCTTATCTGTCTGAATATCACCATTTCTTAATGTTTATTGGTGGCATTATTGGAGGGTTGCCAGCTGACAGTATGATAATTGGGAGCTTTATAGTGATTTAGGAAATAATCAATAGCTTCTTAGAGGGACGGGACTTTAATAGCAGCTGAACACATAGCAGCTGCTGAAATCTAATACATTCCGATGAGCTGAACCTTCCCAAACGCACTTTATCTTCCAATGTTCTAAAGATACTGGCGTCAGCAGTGTACATCCCTAAGTATAAATCCTATCCACAGTTACTGGTCAACATAATATTGAACTGGCTCTTCAGTAGGAAAGTAAACTATGAAGGAGATTTACTAGGAAAAAATGCTCCAGAATTCTCGCTCAATTGCATTACAAAAAACTGGCATACCGAATACTGAAAAATTAATGATTTGTTTGCAAGAATGCAGTAAAATGGCATCCAGGTGCCTCCATTTTGTTGGGTACTTTTGAGGGTTGGAAAGGCGTTAAAATTTTTTAAAAAAACCTTAAAAATTGACTTTTCTTCGCCTCTTTTATTGCCTGCACCACCGCTGCAGTTATCAGGTCTTCTATGTTTCCGTCATTCCATTTAAGGGTGATGTCAGTCTGTGGCCTGAGACTGCGATCACGCATGAGTGATGAAGTGCGCCATGACCAAGGTGGGTTAATAACAGCTCTCAGATTGGCCTCAGTGCCAAAATAGAGCTACCGCAGAGGTGGCATTAGTAAGGTGAGTGTAAAAGGTTCCTTTTTTTGTATTTTTTAACCCCTTTTAACCTCCATTTACAGCAATCGGGACAGATTCCATTCAGACCGAATCAAATTTGCCAAATTGAGCCAATGTGCCTGAATTGAATTTTGGAACAATTGCTTGTCTCAAATTGTATGTTTAAGGGATCTTTTGCACTTTTCTAGATGGTATTGCGAAAATCGTCACGGTTTGGAGAAAAGGAGCGTGGATCAACATGGAAGACATTTGCAACAAAATTTTGGCATAAAATAAGTCAATCTAAAGATGTTATCACAAAGAGAGAAGTGTTTGATGTGTCTAATGAGTGGTACTGTAAAGTTTATTGCATCCCCTGACTGCCTGGTATAATGTTAAGCTGTTAACTAGGGATGAGCAAACAGGTAAAGTTCAAAGTTCGAAGTGTCCATTGCCGAACTCCGAATTCAGACTTTTTTCCGGAAATCCGTTGTACTGTTCGGGTTTGGATGCCAAATAAAGTTTGTTGAAAGGCTGCACTGCAGCCAATCAACAAGCTTTTAGGCTGAGGGCACTTATAGAATGATCACAGCCATGCCAATTATAAATGCCGGATCACGTGTCACCGCCATTCCATTCTGGGCCTGGTACCATAACCGAGCCTATTGCAGAGTACTGTAACAGAGCCTGGTGCAGAGTGCCCCTAATACAGCCTGGTGTAGAGTGCCCATAATAGAGCCTGTTGCTGAGTGACCTAATTCAGCCTGGTGCATAGTGCTCTAATACAGCCTGGTGCAGAGTTCCCTAATACAGCCTAGTGCAGAGTTCCCGTAATAGAGCCTGGTGCACAGTGACCTAATACAGCCGGGTGCAGAGTACCCATAGTAGAGCCTGGTGCACAGTGACCTAATACAGCCTGGTGCAGAATACCCATAATAGAGCCTGGTGCACAGTGACCTAATACAGACTGGTGCAGAGTACCCGTAATACAGCCTGGTGCTCAGTGATCTAATACAGCCTGGTGTAGGGTACCCGTAATACAGCCTGGTGCTCAGTGACCTAATACAGCCTGGTGTAGAGTACCCTAATACAGCCTGGTGCAGAGTACCCATAATAGAGCCTGGTGCAGAGTACCCATAAGAGAGCCTGGTGCACAGTGACCTAATACAGTCTGATGCAGAGTACCCGTAATACAGCCTGGTGCAGAGTACCCGTAATACAGCCTGGTGCACAGTGATCTAATACAACCTGGTGCAGAGTACCCTAATACAGCCTGGTGCAGAGTGACCGAATAAAGCCTGGTGCAGAGTGGCCATAATAAAGTCTAGTGCACATTGACCTAAAAAAGCCTGGTGCAGAGTACCCGTAATATAGCCTGGTGCACATGTGGCACCCCTGCGGGTCCAGTAGCCACAGAGGTGCTGCATCTCACTCAGAGGTGTGGTACCTCAGTCTCAGGTAAGGACGGAGTACTACCCGGGACCCACACACCCACATCCAATACACTCCATTTCAGTAGGGAAGGGCGAGATTGCTCCTAAGGGAGAGCACAGTCCCTGGTCCCTAGCTGGAGGGTGGAACTAGGTAGAGAAGGTGGGTGGAGGAAGAATATCAGTGGAGCACAGAGGGTAGGAGTATAAGAAGGAGAGGAACCATCTAGAAGGGGTTGAGTTCAGAGAGGAGTTCTGAGGGGAGTTGGGAGCTCAGGAGGAGCTCCACTCAGGAGAGCAAGGAAGGAGAGAGGAGTCGGGCCTAGTGAGAGAGGCCCAGGAGGGAAAGGAGAAAAGAAGATGGGAGCAGTGGGTCAGGCTCCAGAGAGACAGAAGGGATCCCAGGGGCATGGCGAGTGCAGAGGCCACCCGTGGGTCCAAATTCACACTGACGTGGAGAGATCAGGCCACAGAAGGGGACCGGCCCCAGACTAGTGAAGAACAACCAGGCTCAGCTAGCCAACCAGAGGCCAGCATTATCAAGCTGTTGCAGCCAAAATACACAATTCCATCGCTGAAAAGGTGACCACATAGGGTCCAGGAGACTGAGAGCATGTCGCCCGACAAGGCCTGAGGCCACTGGCTTAGGACACTGATTGTGAGGCGCAGGACAGGAGGGTGAGAGCCAGCGCAGTGAGACGACCTGGAAAGGTACATAGAACGGGGCCCCGTCCAAGTGCTCCTGAGATACCTGAGAGTTTGCTGGATCACTACCCTGGACACAGGACGACGTGGGCGGTTGCACACTGGTGACTGTAATCTGTGGAACCTAACAATTGTGAGTAAAACCTGAAGACTGTACCGCACTGTGTCCTTGAATAATTGCTGCGTCATCACTTGCATTACACAGCACCAACGACATCTACTTCCACAAATCTTCACATACTGCCCTAGAGCTTAGCTTTGCCTGTGGAGAGCTGAACCAACTCTGCTGCGTCACCATCAGCTCCAGTGGATCTGCACCGCAGCGGCGACCCCATATAGCCGCATACCACAGGTGGCGTCATGAACAATATCTCTAAAAAACTTTATTCCCCTTTTACTTTGTCTTTAATTGACCGCCCTGGGTGATTGACCGGGTCACTGCCACCGTGACACCCCCAGCACCGACCGGCCCGGCTACCGAGTACCCCACGGTCTAGTGGGCGCATCACACATTGACCTAATACAGCCTGGTGCACAGTGACCTAATAAAGCCTGGTGCAGAGTACCCATAATATAGCCATATAGCCTGGTGCAAAGTGACCTAATATAGCCTTGTGCAGAGTATGCATAATACAGCCTGGTGTACAGTGACCTAATAAAGCCTGGTGCAGAGTACCCATAATAAAGTCTGGTGCACATTGACCTAAAAAAGCCTGGTGCAGGGTACCCATAATATAGCCTGGTGCAAAGTGACCTAATACAGCCTTGTGCAGAGTATGCATAATACAGCCTGGTGTACAGTGACCTAATAAAGTCTGGTGCAGAGTGCCCATAATATAGCCTGGTGCAGAGTACCCTAATACAGCCTGGTGCACATTTACCTAATACAGCCTGGTGCACAGTGACATAATAATAATAATAATAATAATAATAATAATAATAATAATCTTTATTTATTTAGAGCATAGGCAGATTATAATGAGGGCAATCTGGGCTAATGCCTGGGGCCCGGGGCTCCAGGGGGCCCATGGCCAGATTGCCCTCATTATAATATGTGCGGCGCCACGGCACATACCGGCAGTCAGAAGCCCGGACCACTCCCCCAGCAGTAGCGCACGGCCACTGCTTCTTCTTCGGCCTGGCCAGCACTGCACCTGTTAACTTCCCTGTGTGCTGGCCCGGCCACGTCACAGCTAGGAGACACGGCCCTGAGCGCGGCCGTGTCTGCTAGTGTGACGTCACGCTGCACTGCTGCACCGGAGAGGAGCTGGACGACTGGAGCCGAGCCGGGGGATGGTGAGTGTGTGTGTGTGTGTGCAGGCAGATATCATTGTGTGATGTCTGTTTATATGTGTGTGTGTGTGAGTGTGTATGTGTCTCTATACGTTTGTGTGTGTGTGTGCGTTACTGCTGTCTCTGGGGGCGCCGTGCGGCCTCTCGCTGTCTCTGGGGGGGCGCCATGCGGCCTCCCGTTGTGTATAGATGGCACCATGCGGCCCCCTGCTGTGTATAGATGGCACCGTACGGCATCCCACTGTGTATAGATGGCACCATGCGGCCTCCCGCTGTGTATAGATGGCACCGTGTGGCCTCCCGCTGTGTATAGATGGCTACGTGTGGCATCCCGCTGTGTATAGATGGTACCGTGTGGCCTCCTGCTTTGTATAGATGGCTACGTGCGGCCTCCTGCTGTGTATAGATAGCACCGTGCTGCCTCCTGCTGTGTGTAGATGGCTACATGCGGCCTCCAACTGTGTATAGATGGCGCCATGCGGCCTCCTGCTGTGTATAGATGACTACGTGTGGCCTCCCACTGTGTATAAATGGCTACGTGCGGCCCCCTGATGTGTATAGATGGCTACGTGCGGCCTCCTGCTGTGTATAGATGGCTACGTGTGGCCTCCCACTGTGTATAGATGGCTACGTGCGGCCTCCCGCTGTGTATAGATGGTACCGTGTGGCCTCCTGCTTTGTATAGATGGCTACGTGCGGCCTCCTGCTGTGTATAGATAGCACCGTGCTGCCTCCTGCTGTGTGTAGATGGCTACGAGCGGCCTCCCGCTGTGTATAGATGGCTACGTATGGCCTCCCGCTGTATATAGATGGCTACGTGTGGCCTCCCACTGTGTATAGATGGCTACATGCGGCCTCCCGCTGTGTATAGATGGCTACGTGCAGCCTCCCACTGTGTATAGGAGGATTGTGGCAGCTCACATTGTGTGAAGGGTCTCATACTGTATATAGGGGATGTCAGCATACTTAATTGTGCTCAATATTAAGTCATACAATTAATGTAAAAAATTATTATAATTAATATATTAATATTGTGCCAAATTGATTTCACGTGAACTATCACATGATCTATCACAGGGGATCATGTGACATGTCACGTGATACATAAGATGTGTGTGTGGGGGGGGGCCCGTGCCTTCTAAACTGCCCGGGGCCCTTGCTACTCTTAATCCACCCCTGATATAGAGCCAACATATTCCGCAGCACTTTACAATTCAAAGGTTCATATGCAACTGTGGCACCCCAGGGGTCTTGTTGCCACAGTGATAGAAATATCACGTCTGAGAGCAAGTGGGAGGTTCCCTGGTCAGAAGCCCTTGAACATGCGACACCTCCTGTTCCAGACCAGATAGGGGAGGAACCTGCCCTATATAAACTGGATCTGGGGCGGGGTTAGTGGAGTTAGAGCCTGGATTGAAGTTCCAGACACAGGGAAAGGAACAGCTAGGAGCTCTGTAGGAGCAGGAGCTGAGTGCCAGGGACTGGAAGCAGATATTGCTCGCCCTGGCAGAAGACACTACGACCGGACACAGGAGTCCAAGGCTGTGAGGACTTATATATCCAGCAGCAGAAACCAGCCGGCAGGGGATTTCAGGTCCTCTGGCCATAGGAAGCCCGGAGGCTCAGTCACACACAAGGGACCGGTACCGCCATCGAGGAGTGGAAGCTACCAGAGGGTCCAAGTCACCAGCCATACGGGTGAGCACCACACGGTATACTCAGGGACATGGGCTACTTCCACTCGCTTACAGCAAGGTAGCCAGGAAGAGTGCAGATAGACGGGGAGGCCTACAACTCCACCTGGCCAGGGGAACTCCTGTTTGTTCACAGACTGACCAGGCCCCTTATGCTAGCCAGTACTCCCGGGAGGGTCTGCCTTATCATCATCAGTAAAGACCCTGAACTGCACTGCAAAGACTCTGAGTTGTTCCTGCTTCACCCGTGCACCATCACTCCCATCATCCACACTCACTGCCCTGAAGCTATACTCCTCCCGTGGGGAGTTGTCCCATCCTCTGCTGCGCACACCACACCAGCCTCAGCTTTCTGCCTTGCAGTGGCGGTACACCCTGACCGCAATCCACGGGTGGCGTAGTCGGACAATAAATCATAAAAACCCTATAAAAGACGGCCACTGGTCTGACCACCCTGAGTCATGGGACCGGGTCACCGCCACAGAGACTACAACCCGCAGAGACCCGGCTCCGGGTAACCCACACACGTGCATACACGGCCCAGGGGGCGCGTCAATTTTTGGCGTAGTCGGCAGGATTGTGACCAACCTGCCACAAACGGGTATTGCGTGCCTGAAAAAGACTTTGCACTTACCTGAGTGAAGTTTCCCACCATCCGGAGCCGATTCCCGCCATCTTCAGTTGTTTCCCGCCGTCTTCAGCCGTTTTCCCGCCATCGGACGCCATCTTCAGGACGCCGCGCGGGAAGAAGAGGGGCGTGGACGTCCAAACCGTGCCAGACCTGAAGCCACGCCCTACGCACCGACGCTGCGCAAGGTCCTGGAAGGAGAGTGAGCGGCGCTGACATCACCAGGACGCGACGCAAGGTCCTCGCCCGGAGCAGCACCAGCGGAGCCGCGGCCTTACGGAGGAAGAGCAACAATAGGTAGGCCACGGTTAACTAGGGGGGCAGAAGATACCAGGAATGGAGGGAGCTCCCACTGCCAGTGCGGCCGCAGTAATGCCATTTACAATGCCTTAAATCCCTGGAGCGGCCTGGCTGCCCCAATACTCAGGGGAGTCGCATACCCTAAGCGACTTTAAAGAGAAACTGTACAGCCTATTTAAAGTGTACCCCCTGACGGAGGGACAAAAAGTGAGCATATTGGTAGGCCAGCTAACCGGCGCAGCCCAACGTGAAGTAAAGTCCTGGTCAGTCAGGGACAAGGAGACTGTGAAGGAGATCTTAGCCCGTCTGAAGGACACTTTTGAAACCCGTACCTCAGCAGAGATCAAAATGAGATTTTATGGGTGCAAGCAGCGGGCCCAAGACAGTATAAGAGACTATGCTTTGAATTTGCAGGAGGCCCTGGGAGCCATTAAACAGGCAGACCCTGACAGTGTGCGGAATGCAGATGAACTGTTGACTGAGTAATTCATTGAGGGTCTGCTGTCCAACGCTCACCGAACCCAGTTACGTGCAATGGCCTTGCAGAACCCTGGGTTAGACTTTGCAAAGTTCAAAGACAGGGCCATCCGGGTGCTCCGAGAACCGGCACCGGTGCCCTGCTATTACCTATCACCAGGAGGTGGCGCCCTTGTCTTCAGAGCCTGTGGGAGCTGGTGCGCAGGCTTTGGATAAAGACCCGGCTGCAGACCTGCACCATCAGGTCCAATAACTGACCAAAAGCGTTGCCGCATTAACCAGGACTGTGCAGTCGTTACTGGTATCCTCTCCAGGAAGGATCAAGCTAGCCACCAGTCCAGAGGACGTCCCGTGGCGCCGACAGAGGAGGATCCCCTCGTCCAGAGGAAGACCCAGCGACAGATACAACTAGGACGGACAACCCATCTGCCGCCGCTGCAATCAACCCGGACATATGGCAAGGTACAGTCATTTAAACGGGCACAACCTGGGGCAGAGGGCCAATCCCCAGGCATAAGATCATCAGGCCCATCGAACTGGCGTGATAAATACGTAGGGGGGCGTCCAGTCTTGCCTGTGGTACTGGATGGCATTCCTATGAGTGCCCTACTAGACACCGGGTCACAGGTAACTACCATCCCTTATGTGCTCTTTAAGCGGCACTTTAATGACTCGGACATATCCTGCTACCCAGATGACGACCTGAGTATCATCGCCAGCAATTGTCAGCCCGTGCCGCAGGTGGGATTAAAAGAGGTGACCATTAAAATCGGTAAGGTCGAACTGGCGGCACAAGGACTGATTATTGTGGACATTGATCGTCGTGAAAGTCACCCTAAAATAACCTTGGGTACTAACGTTATTGAGAATTGCCTTTCAGAAGTAATTGCCATTTTACAGTAGGTTGCGTTAAACACCAGCTCCGGCCAGCAGCGGGTCCTACAAAAGGAGATCCGGGCACTAATGAAACGGCAACAGGTCGAACTGTTGGGTGGTGAGATTGGTAGCTTTAGGATCTAAGATGATGATCTGGTGCCGGGCAGCTATTGGTCTAAGAGGTAGAGACTACCAAGCAATGGTAGAACCCGTCTACTCAGACAGTAGGCCCACCATTTTGACAGCACGGGGGGTGGTCGATGTACGCCATGGGAGGGTACCCGTCCGCATCATAAATATCGGGGAGAGAGAAGTATACCTGCCCCGGTATGCCACACTAGCCAAATTGTTCACCATAAACCAAAATTCTGTAAAGGCCGTAGAACCCTTGCCTCCATCTCAACCAGGGGAAGGTAACAGCTCTAAGAAACAAATGGAGGACTGGTGTCAGCAGCTGCATTTGGGTACTGACTCCACTCCCTCACACCAAAAACAGGGAGTCTACCGGGTGGTTCAGGCAGGGCCGGCTCCAGGTTTTTGTGGGCCCTGGGCGAAAGAGTCTCAGTGAGCCCTTTTAACACATACACGATTCTTGATGCACAGATACGGCGGAGAAATATATATATAGTACACAGGGCCCAGCCTGCCACCTCATTCTTCACATATGCAGACATGCACACACACACGGTACGCAGACATGCGCACGCACACACGGTACGCAGACATGCGCACGCACACACGGTACGCAGACATGCGCACGCACACACGGTACGCAGACATATGCACGCACACACGGTACGCAGACATATGCACACACACACGGTACGCAGACATATGCACGCACACATGGTATGCAGACATATGCACGCACACATGGTACGCAGACATGCGCACGCACACACGGTACGCAGACATATGCACGCACACACAGTACGCAGACATATGCACGCACACACGGTATGCAGACATATGCACGCACACATGGTACGCAGACACACGCACGCACACATGGTACACAGATATGTACACATACAGACATACACACATTTTTACACAAATTCTTAAAAACATATATAAAACAGACAAATATACAGTATATACACAGTCATACACACTGACATTCACATACATGCACTCACACAGACCCATTACAAATATTTTTAATATGGGGATTGGGGAAGCCTCACTCACCTGTCCCCGGTCCAGTGTCCTGTCCAGCAGCTCCTCAGGTATGGGGCAGTGCAGGGCCCCCGGCGTGTCACAGACATCATGGTCCTGGACCATCAGAGGGGCCCACTTGCGGTCGGGTCCGGGCTGCTCCACCCCCATCTGTGCAGGACCTCCGACGGTGTTTGATTGCCGGCACTCTCCCAGACATGGCCGTGTGCTGTGCGGCTGTGTCTGCTAGTAATGACGCGGCAGGGGCGACACACAAGCAACAATTAAAGGTGCAGTGCCGTCGACCCTGCCGTGTCATTACTAGCAGACACAGCCGCACAGCGCGCAGACATGTCTGGGGGAGTTCCGGAAATCAGGCAGCGCCTGCGTCACTGAACAGGTGCCGAGGAAGCGGCCAGGGCCCCGACAGTGAGTGGGCGGTGGGCCCCGACAGTGAGTGGGCAGTGGGCCCCTCTGATTTTCCAGGGCCCCGGCACTTGCCCGGGTACGCCGGGTGCTGACGCCGGCCCTGGGTTCAGGAGTACGAAAGAGTCTTTAGTAAACACCCGCTAGACTTCAGGCGAGTAAATGGAGTAGAACATCACATCCCCACAGGAGACTATCCACCCATAAAGGAAAGATACCGACCTGTACTCCCTGCACACTATCAGCATGCAAAGGGGATGTTGCGAGACATGAAGGAGGCTGGGGTAATCAGGGACAGCTGTAGCCCCTGGGCATCTCCACTAGTTCTAGTGAAAAAGAAGGACAACACAATGAGAATGTGCGTAGACTACAGAAAGGTCAACCGAATCACACACAAAGATGCCTACCCGTTACCTAGGATAGAAGAATCTTTAGCTGGATTAAAATCTGCTAACTTCTTCTCCACTTTGGATCTTACTAGCGGGTACTGGCAGGTTCCTGTAGCAGAGGCGGACAAGGAGAAGACCGCGTTTACCACCCCGATGGGTCTCAGCGTATTTAACTGTATGCCGTTCGGGCTCTGCAACGCACCAGGAACCTTCCAGCGGTTGATGGAATGCTGTCTGGGACACCGGAATTTCGAGACGGTCCTGTTATACTTGGACAATATCATCATTTATTCCAAGATCTTTGAGGACCATCTGAAACACCTGGCAGAAGTGTTTGACGCCCTGGCAAGCTACGGCCTAAAGTAAAACCCTCCAAGTGTCATCTACTGAAACCAAAACTACAGTACCTGGGACACGTGGTGAGTGCTGACGGAGTGGCTCCCGACCCCGATAAGATCACCGTGATTAAGGACTGGCCAAGACCCTCCAACATAAAGGAAGTGTGGCAGTTCCTCGGGTTGGTAGGCTACTACCGAAGATTCATTCACGGTTTCACCAAAATGGCAGCTACTATGCAGGACCTCCTGATAGGTCAATCCAGGAAGGCCAAAAACCAGAAGCCATCCTTCAGGTGGGAAAAGCTGGAAGAGGAGTCCTTCCGCCAGTTGAAGATAGCCCTCATGGGGGATGAAATCCTGGCGTACCCTGACTACAGCCAGCCCTTTATCCTCCACACGGACGCGAGCAACATCGGGCTAGGAGCCGTACTGTCACAGATCCAGCAGGGGAGAGAACGGGTAATTGCTTACGCCAGCCAGAAACTACGGCCCACAGAGAGAAACCCTGAGAATTATAGCTCATTCAAGCTAGAATTCCTGGCAGTGGTGTGGGCAGTGACGGAACGTTTCAAGCATTACATTTCCTCCTCCAAGTTCACCGTGTACACGGACAACAACCCGTTGACACATCTGGACACTGCAAAACTTGGTGCCCTGGAGCAGAGATGGATGGTCCGCCTGTCCAACTATGAATTCACCATCAAATACTGGGCGGGACGCTCAAATGCCAACTCAGACGCCCTGTCCAGGATGCCGAACTTACCGGACGGGGGGGAAGATCCAGAGGAACTGGAAGAGATTGAACTCCCTGCGTTCCACCATCATGGGATTACCCAGTATTCCCACCGTGTAAGGGACAGGCACTCTGCTACGTTCAATCCCTTACCCCACTTCAGCTGGGCAGAGACTCAAGACAGTGATCCCGCAGTCCGTCTGGTGAAGGAAATGCTGACACAGGCTGATGCCCGCCTTGACCCAGACGCCCCGGAGGAGACCAAACAGCTGTGGAAGGAGAAGAGTAAACTGTTTCTCTACAAGGGGAAGCTGTGCCGGAAAACTGTCAACTTCCGGACACATGAGCTGACCTGGCAGGTAGTGGTCCCGAGACAGGACGCGGCTATGGTCCTGGAGGCATACCACGATGGAGCAGGGCACTTCGGATGGAAGAAGCTGGAGTTCCTGTTGCGTGACCGGTTCATCTGGGTAAACATGAGAGGGGCCATTGAGAGGTGGTGCAGAGACTGCGGCCCGTGCAACCTGAGGAGGAAGGACCGTGCCAGCCAGAAGACCCCCCTGCAGCCCATCATCACGAAGCAACCACTAGAACTGGTAGCCCTGGACTATGTGAAGCTGGCTCCGAGTAGGTCCGGGTACGTCTACGCCCTCACCATCGTAGACCACTACTCCCGGTTCCTGGTGGTGGTCCCTGTCAAGGACTTAACGGCTCAAACAGCCGCTAGAGCCTTCCAGCAGCACTTCTGCCATCCACACGGGTATCCGGAGCAAGTGGTGACTGACCAAGGTCCAGCCCTCGAAGCGGAGGTCTTCCAGGAGTTCTGCAACTTGTATGGTTGCAGGAAGATAAGGACAACGCCTTACCACGCCCAAACCAACGGGCTGTGTGAGAAAATGAACAATATCGTCATTGATCTCCTCAAGATGTTGCCCCTGGAAGAACGCAGCCTGTGGCCGAAGAAGCTGCCAGACCTGATGGACTTGTACAACCATATCCCGGTGAATGCTACAAATTGCACCCCGGCTTACTTGATGCGCGCAAGGCCTGGTAAGCTGCGAATTGACCTGGAGATGGGAGTCCTGACACCCGAGGACACCTCATCAGAAGCAGACTGGGACATGGAACGGCAGCAGCAGTACCGGAAAGTACAGGAGACCGTGGAGCGAAGTCTGTCTCAAGCAAGAGGAAGGCAAGAGAGGACTTATAACCAACATGCTCCCGCTGTTCCCCTGGCACCTGGAGAGCAGGTCTTGAAGAGGAAGAGATGGCTCCACAAGTTGGATGACCAGTGGGAGAAGGACCCGTACACCGTACTGCCTTCACGCCATGACAACACAAAAGTATATGTCATCAGTAAGGATGGAGGAGAGACCACAGCCACTGTCTCCAGAGACCACCTGAAGAAGTGTCCCGAGCAGCTACAAGGTGCTGAAGAAGACCAGGATATCCTTCAACCCGCAGAGGAAAAGGAAGAAATGATCAGTACCGTACTCGGAGACTTTCCCCGGTCCTGGACTCAAATCAACAACACAGTCGTGGTACCCATCCTCACCTTTCTCCATCCAGCCCCTTAAGGGCCTACAGAAGAACAGGTAGTGTCAGAAGCAGCCAGCCCAGGAGGCAGAAGGATCCATACAAGCAGCCCAGGAGAATCAACCCTCTGCTAGTAGTGAGCCTGTCGTGCCCCTAGTAAGCCAAAGAGTACGCAGGAAGCTGCCAGGCCTACCCGCAACACCTCCTACACCCTGTAGTGCAGAGCCAGATAGTGGGTTACGTAGGTCCACCAGGAGCACTAGAGGACAGATGCCCGCTCGCTGGAGAATCTAAAATGTAATGTGAATTTGCTTGTAAATTGCCAATGCTGAAAATGGTTTATGTTTTTGTTGCCTGTTCATTGATTATGTTTCTCTAGTTACCCTGAAGGTTTATTTGGACTGACAGGTTATGGACGCTGAGCAACCGGAACTACATTGTAAATAGTTGCACTTTGTGCCTCTTGCGAAGACGGCCACGGAAGAAAAACCTGTCTGGCATGGCCCCGTGCGGTCCAAAGAAATTAGCTTCGCCTTGCAGCCACGCCCAGGGCCAACGTTTGGGGTTTGCTTTGGACAGGTCCCCTACTCTGTTCTAAGACTTCACCTTGGGTGATATGGACACCCGGTTATGGAAATGTTGTGACCATCAAGACAAAATGTACTTTTTCCTGTTATTGTTTATACCCTTGTATTTGTGTTTTTCTTAAAAATGTGTTTAGTCCCGGAGTACTAAATTTCACTAGGGGGGAATGTGGCACCCCAGGGGTCTGGTTGCCACAGTGATAGAAATATCACGTCTGAGAGCAAGTGGGATGTTCCCTGGTCAGGAGCCCTTGAACATGCAACACCTCCTGTCCCAGACCAGATAGGGGAGGAACCTGCCCTATATAAACTGGATCTGGGGCGGGGTTAGTGGAGTTAGAGCCTGGAGTGAAGTTTCAGACACAGGGAAAGGAACAGCTAGGAGCTCTGTAGGAGCAGGAGCTGAGTGCCAGGGACTGGAAGCAGATATTGCTCGTCCTGGCTGAAGACACTATGACCGGACACAGGAGTCCGAGGCTGTGAGGACTTATATATTAAGCAGCAGAAACCAGCCGGCAGGGGATTTCAGGTCCTCTGGCCATAGGAAGCCCGGAGGCTCAGTCACACACAAGGGACCGGTGCCGCCATCGAGGAGCGGAAACTACCAGAGGGTCCAAGTCACCAGCCATACGGGTGAGCACCACATGGTATACTCAGGGACGTGGGCTACTTCCACTCGCTTACAGCAAGTTAGCCAGGAAGAGTGCAGATAGACGGGGAGGCCTACAACTCCACCTGGCCAGGGGAACTCCTGTTTGTTCACAGACTGACCAGGCCCCTTATGCTTATCATCATCAGTAAAGACCCTGAACTGCACTGCAACGACTCTGAGTCGTTCCTGCTTCACCCGTGCACCATCACTCCCATCATCCACCCTCACTGCCCTGAGGCTATACTCATCCTGTGGGGAGTTGTCCCATCCTCTGCTGCGCACACCACACCAGCCTCAGCGGTCTGCCTCGCAGCGGCGGTACACCCTGACCGCAATCCACGGGTGGTGTAGTCGGAAATTAAATCATAAAAACCCTATAAACGACGGCCACTGGTCTGACCACCCTGAGCCACGGGACCGGATCACCGCCACGGAGACTACAACCCCCAGAGACCCGGCTCCGAGTAACCCACACACGTGCATACACGGCCCAGGGGGCGCGTCACAACAGTCATATGTATCAGTTAATGATAACACAATAATTAAAGCAAAAATAATGACGACTCTGCTCGTAAGAGCTTACAATCTACAATGGGGTGGGGGTGACACAAATTTCAGGGGCTTATTTACAATGATGATCCAGCCATGTTGAGGAAATGGGGGATAGATAAATGCTGCATGAGCTAGTCACCAGCCAGTATTTGTAGTGCTTTTGGGTGCGGTGGGGTTTGATGGAGAATTATGTTCAGAGAACGAGTGAATAGGCTACATATAAAGGAACTTTGATTAGGGAACATGATAGGACACTGTAAACAGATGTGTTTTTAGGGAGCACCTATGGTGTCTGGTGCACATTAACCTAATACAGCCTGGTGCAGAGTACCCATAATACACCCTAGTGGTCAGTGACCTAATACAGCCTGGTGCACAGTTCTCTAACAGCCTGGCCTACAGTGCCATAACACAGCCTCGTACAGAGTACCATATGAGTGTAATAATCTGCTGGGCACTTTCTCTTCTCTACTGTACTGTACACTTTTTTGAGGTGCAAAAAATGAGGAGAGCATCAAATAGGGAACATGGCCGTGGTGCTGCTTGTGGTGTAGCTGCTGCAGGGAGAGTATGTGGTTGTTCTGTGCCTGCTACGTGCAAAAATGAAACACTTTTTTCTGATGCACACAGGCGACAGGATGTTCTGCGTAATTTCGTAAACCCGAGCACCACTGGATGAATGGTGAGGCCAAAACAAGTTGAAATGGATTTAGATTGGATGGCTGAGAGTGACTCCAGTTCTTTCACATTGTCTTCCACCCAGTACACTGGTGAAAGTGCAGAGTGGGCACCTGTGCACCATGGGCATCTGTCTTCCACCTCACCTCCTTGCAAATCAACCAGTCAGCCTGAGCCCCAAGTCATGCAGCAGTCATTTCTGCTTTTTGATGACTCTGCTGACTGGAGTTCCGTGGGCCATCCATCTGGCCCTGTTCCACAAGTGAAAGAGATTGAGTGCACTGATGCCCAACCACTTGTTCAGATTGAGGATAAGTACATGGGAGGGCTAGTGCAAATGGTCAGCGGACCACTGTAGCACATCTCTGATGCTGATGACAAAACAAAGGTGCCAACTGCTGTGTCTTTCTGCAGTATGCAGACCAGCAAAGAGGGCAGGGGTGATGAGTGAGTGGAAGATGACGCTGGGGAGGATGAGGTCCTAGACCCCACATGGAGTGAAGGCTATCCATGTGACGTGTGCAGTTCAGAGGAGGAGGAAGTGGTCACGCAGCCCCAGCTGCATAGCAAAAGAGAAAGCAGGGTGCAAAAGCACAGCAGCTGGCTCCTAGCCAGTACATCGGCTGCTACTGCCCACCACGCCAACGAACTGAGCACACCAAAGTCAGCTCAAAGGAGCTCCCTGGTGTGGCATTTCTTTAGGCAATGTGCAAATGACAAGAGATGGGTGGTTTGCATGCTGTGCCATCATAGTCTGAAGTGAGGCATAAATATACTTCATCTGAGCACCACCTGCATGATGAGGCTTCTGATTTCAAAGCATGAGCTGAAGTGGAGTACACACCTGAAAAACCATGAAAGATCTGAGGCTCCTCCTGCTCCCTCTTCTGCTGTGATCTAGGACTCTTCCTCCCATTCCCAATCAAGAGGGCCACCTGGCTCACCACAGAGAGAGGGTGTGAAAGCACCAACACCAGCAGTGTAACCGAGCATCTCCACACCGTCCTATGGAAGCGTTCAGCTGTCAATCCCCAAACACTGGAGAGCAAGAGAAAATACCCCTCTACCCGGCCTTTGAAATGCTGCCATTCCAGCAGGTGGACATGGACAGTTTGAAAAAACTGATGGTGGTGGCTATCCCACAGTACGTGGTTCAAGGACGCCACTACTTTTCCAGGCGGGTCATCTACATAACCACAGATATGTGGACCCGTAAGCACGGGCAGGGACGTTATATGTCCCTAACCGCCCACTGGGCCAATGTAGAGGTGGTTTGTCCTGAGGGGGGAAGGCATTCTGGCACATGTCCTACTTCCAATGAGAATTGTTGGATGTTTCTATGTCCTTTTTGCCTCCACCTCTTACTACAAATAGGTGGGACAAATAGATCTTAGGATAGAATGTTGGAATAATATAATATATTATGTAAGAGCAGTAAAAACCATATGGCCCTATGGCCTAATTTAAATATGCAATAACAAAAGCCTTGAAATAAATAAAAAAAAAACTTGAATAACACAGATTATAAAGTATGATGCCAAAAAGTTTCCCCAAACACAGTAAGATACGCCTACAGTGAATTCCTTCACAGTATCCTACACACTCACGTTATAATGACCCTACTGTACTCCCCTCCTCAACATCCCTGGCAAAGTATGGTGGCCCCATCACAGTATGATTTCCCAACTGTAATCCCCACACAGCCCTCCACACATTATAATGGACCCAACATAGTCATTCATAAAGTATAATGGCCCTACATGGTCCTCCATACAGTGAGATGGGCCATGCATTGCCTTCTATACAGTATAATGGCCCCACCTAGTCCTCCATACAGTATGATGGGCACCACATAGTGCTCCATACATTATATCAGGCCACATATGGTCCTCCATACAGAATGATGTGTCCCACATAGTGTTCCATACAGTATAATGGCCCCAAACAGTGCTCCATGCAGTATAATGGGCCCCACATAGTGCTCCATACAGTATTATAGGCCCCGCATAGTCCTCCATACAGTATAATGAGCCCCACATAGTCCCCCATACAGTATAATGGGCCCCGCATAGTCCTCCATACAGGATAATGGCCCCACATAGTCCTCCATAAAGTATTATAGGCCCCACATAGTCTTCCATACAGTATAATGGGCCCCACATAGTCCTTCATACAGTATAATGGGCCTCACATAAAGAAAATAATTTTCAGGTTGCCGATACATTTGAAAGTGTAATGCCAGGTGAATATATTCATTCTGCAGGCCAGACTTGGCCCACGGGCCAGAGTTTGACATATGTGATCTAGATGGTACTGTTTCTTCTTGTAGAGACAACTATCTGGCATAAGAATTCTTGAAGGCCAGGAAAAAGGGTTTGCAAATGACCCCGCTTCCAGATAGAAAGAAAATACATTTGTTTACTGCCTTAGAGTAGCAGCAACGTGATAGGTCAATGTCTGAACCTTTCAAATGAACCTAACACCTGATTTATGCTTCCTGAACCAAAGGCAGCATGAATCAAATACTGGCAGGTTATTATAGCCATGTATACACTGCAATGTTTCAGAGAAAACATAATTTAAAAAACAGCTGTGGAACATGCTTCCTGAATGATTAGTCCAAGAGGCCAGTCACCTGCTGCTTTTCCTTATATCAAACCCTTAGATTGTCAGGTTTCTACCTATACACACACTTTAGGAGAGAACTCTCTAGAAGATTGGGATTCCCTTTAATGCGGTACAGAATATATTGGTGCTACAAAAATAAATAGATAACATTTCACTGACTAGCTATATTTTTCCAGATGTTAAGATTATTTTTACATCTTAACAGGAAAATAATATTTGTATGCATTCATAAAAAAATGTTCAAACCCTTATGTATAGACAATCAATTTCATGAAGTGGAAACAATCATTTTGCCATTAATCACTTCACCTATTTACACAAATCGATTATTGCTGCGGTTGTTCATTTTATTTGTCTCTTACTGGTAATCACTATATATGTAAATGCAAGATTTTACTTCCTAATATACCAACCATCTGAGAGCCATTTCTCCCCCATCCCATGTGATACAGAGTAATTATAGCTTCATAGACACACTCCAGAATTTAAGGAATTAGACAGACGGTGTTCGCGGTCTTAAGAAACGCTTCTACAAGCGCAGTGTCGGTCCTCGGGCAGATACAAATTCCTGTTGAAGTGTCAGACTTCATTTCATGTTGACATGTTATTCACTAAATTATATTCTCTCAAATTTGGGGTTTTGACAGATTTCTCTTGAGAGAATTTAACATAGATATTGCTTCATTTTTGTTTTTCATTTGGTCTCTAGCTGTATAAAATGGAGCTTTAAATCAGTTTTCCTTTTTTCCCCCTGTCACAGCATCTAGTTATCTAAACCTCTGGATCTGCAAAACTTTTGTAAGGAGAAAGTTCTTTGAATTATTTCATTGTGTGAGGATTTTAGAGGGTTCCTTTTTTTTTTTTTTTTTTTTTACATGGTCTTGTCATTTCCCCTAACACTGTGTGCACGTGTACCTAAAAGCGCTGATGCTGTTTACCCCACACTGAAATAGAAAGCCAGTAGACTTTCAGAGGACACCAGCAACAGTGTGGAAGAGCGGCAAAGTGCTAACATTTGGGAATTTTTTTAATTTTATTGTTATTTTTCTATTTTAATTATGCAATGGGCCTAGATTTCAAGTGAAAAAAAGTAATGTACAAACCCTGTAATTAAGTGATATTTTTATGTTGATGCTTGGACACTGTAGTGTTACGAAGTCCAATAATGCTTCTAAATTCTGACCTACATGCTGTGTGTGAATCCATCTTTACGCCCCATGCACACATTATTATTATTGGTCTGCATTATCGCTATGTGAGACGACCGCAGTGGGGAATCAATTCCTTTATAATGAATGGGTGGCCCGTACAATAAATAGTTGCATCACCTGGCCTTTCCTAACAATGATGGTGAACAAACCATAACCCTAACGGGCTAATTAAGGTCTGAAACCTTGGTCAAAGTTATCTGAGCACACAAATCTCCAAGGGTGCCCAAACTTTTGCATCGGGCCATTTTCCTTTTTGTAATTTCTAAAATGAAAAAGATGAAAATATATATATAATTTTTTTTGCCTAAAGTATAAAGGAAATGTGTCATCTTTAACTTTAGGCCTTTTAGAGATTATTTAAACTTCAAGTTGCTTAACTGTTCACAATAACAGCAATTTTGACCAGTGGTGCCCAAACCTTTACATGCCACTGTAAATAATAAAAATTATGTTGCTAAATAAAATAAAATATAAATAGCATACTAAGGTGAGAGATGAAAATAACCTATACAAAAACTAGGAGTGATAGCCAAGATTACATTGAAAGATATGTATTTTATTGTTTCAAATAAAACACATAATAAAATCCAATTAAAAAAAAGAATATCAGATGAAGGCTCAAACCACACAGGTAAACCCCATGGTGAACTGTCAAAAGATAAACATACAGCAATGTTAAGTTGTAGACACACAAGAAGGCTATATGAGACATATTGAGTAGAAATGAATCCTACATATATATTCACTGCTCAAAAAAATAAAGGGAACACTCAAATAACACATCCTAGATCTGAATGAATGAAATCTTCTCATTGAATACTTCGTTCTGTACAAAGTTGAATGTGCTGACAACAAAATCACACAAAAATCATCCATGGAAATCAAATTTATTAACCAATGGAGGCCTGGATTTGGAGTCACCCTCAAAATTAAAGTGGAAAAACACACTACAGGCTGATCCAACTTTGATTTAATGTCCTTAAAACAAGTCAAAATTAGGCTATTGTGTGTGGCCTCCACGTGCCTGTATGACCTCCCTACAGTGCCTGGGCATGCTCCTGATGAGGTTGCAGATGGTCTCCTGTGGGATCTCCTCCCAGACCTGGACTAAAGCATCCGCCAACTCCTGAACAGTCTGTGGTGCAACGTGACGTTGGTGGATGGAGCGAGACATGATGTCCCAGATGTGCGCAATCGGATTCAGGTCTGGGGAACCGGCGGGCCAGTCCATAGCTTCAATGCCTTCATCTTGCAGGAACTGCTGACACACTCCAGGCACATGAGGTCTGGCAGTGTGCTGCATTAGGAGGAATCCAGGACCAACCGCACCAGCATATGGTCTCACATGGGGTCTGAGGATCTCATCTCGGTACCTAATGGCAGTCAGGCTACCTCTGGTGAGCACATGGAGGGCTGTGCGGACCTCCAAAGAAATGCCACCCCACACCATTGCTGACCCACTGCCAAACCAGTCATGCTGAAGGATGTGGCAGGCAGCAGATCGCTCTCCACGGCGTCTCCAGACTCTGTCACGTCTGTCACATGTGCTCAGTGTGAACCTGCTGTCATCTGTGAAGAGCACAGAGCGCCAGTGGCGACTTTGTCAATCCTGGTTTTCTGTGGCAAATGCCAAGCGTCCTGCATGGTGTTGGGCTGTGAACATGATGCGCCCCCTGGGCCTGTGCTCTTCAGGGGGATACCCGGAGCCGGATCGCTGGGGGTTGTAGTCTCAATGTGGCGGTGACCCGGTCCGTGCCCAGGGCGGTCAAACCAGTGGCAGTCTATTGGTATTGTAATTGTCCGACTACGCCACCGGTGGATTGCGGTCAGTGGGGACCGCCGCTGTGCTGCAGACCGCTGAGGCTGATGTTGTTTGCGCAGCCGAGTATGGGATAACTCCCCACGGGAGAAGTATTGCCTCAGGGCAGCTAATGTGGATGATGGGAGTGATGGTGTGAGCGTCCCAGTAGTAATGGTGCCGGTGCGGCAAGGAATCACATAGACGTGTGGTGCAGTTCAGGGTCTTTACTGATGGTATAAAGCAGACCCTCCCAGAAGTACTGGTTAGCAGTAGGGGCCTGGTCAGTCTGTGAGCAAGCAGGATCTCCCCTGGCCAGGTGGAGTTGTAGGCCTCCCCGACTATCTGCACTCTTTCCTGGCTACCTTGCTCTATGCGGGTAGAAGTAGCCCACGTCCCTGAGTATACCGTGCGGTGCTCACCCGTATGGCCGGTGACTTGGGGCCTTCCGTTAGCCTCCGCTTCATGATGGCGGTGCTGGTCCCTTGCTTCTGACCGTGCCTTCGGGTTTCTAAGGCCAGAGGACATGGAATCCCCTGCCGGTTGGATTCTGCTGCTGGACCTGGATGTCCCCACAGCCTCGGACTCCGTGTCCGGGTTTAGTGTCTTCAGCCAGGGCGACCTTTCTAGCTTCCAGCCTCTGGCACTCGCTCCTGCTCCTACAGAGCTCCTGTTGTCACTTTCCCTGTGTCTGGAACTCAACTCTTTCTAACTTAATCCCGCCCCAGACCCAGTTTATAAGGGCAGATTCCTCCCCTCCCAGGTCTGGGTGGGCCGTGTTGCATGCTTAGGGCTCCTGACCAGAGAAACCTCCCACTTGCTCTCAGACATAATATCTCTATTACTGTGGTAACCACACCCCTGGGGTGCCACATTCTCCCCTAGTAAATTTTAGTACTCCGGGACTAAACACACATTTTTTTTTTAAAGAAACATAAATACAGGGTATAACAATAACACAATAACATATTTACAGGAAGCTTTAGTTCTTTAAAGGTCACGGCGTGTCCGCAACCGGGTGTCCATATCACCCAAGGTGAAGTTTTAAGCGAAGTAGGGGACCTGTCCAAAGCAAGCCCCTTGCGTTGGCCCTGGGCGTGGCTGCAAGGCTGGAACTAGCTACTTTGGGCCGCAAGTAGGCCACGCCAGACAGATTTTCTCTTCCGCGGCCGTCTTCACAAGAGGCACCAAGTGGTGCAACTATCTACAAGATTGTTCCGGTTATCAGTGTCCATAACCTGTTAGTCCATAAAAATCTGCAGGGTAACTGGAGAAACATAATTAATAACAGGCAACAAACATAAACCATAAACATTTAAACAGATAAATTCACAGTGCATTAGTTTAGATTCTCCAGCGAGCGGGCATCTGACCTCTAGTGACTCTAGTGGACCTACGGAGCTCACTAACTGGTCCTGCACTACAGGGTGTAGAAGGTGTTATGGGTAAGCTCGGCAGCTGTCTGCGCACTCTTTGGCTCACTAGGGGCACGGCAGGCTCACTACTAGCAGAGGGTTGATCCTCCTGTGCTGCTGGTGTGGACTCTTCTGCCTCCTGGGCCGGCTGCTCTTCCAGCTCTACCTGGTCTTCTGTAGGCACTTGAGGGGCTGGCTGGAGAAAGGTGAGGACGGGCACCACGATAGCGTTGTTTACTTGTGTCCAGGATCGGGGAAAGTCTCCGAGTATGGTGGTGATCATTTCCTCCTTTTCCTCTACGGGTTGAGGGTCTTCCTGATCTTCATCCGTGCTTTGCAACTTCTCGGGGCACTTTTTCAGGTGGTCTCTGGAGACAGTGGCTGTGGTCTCTCCTCCATTCTTGCTGATGACGTACACCTTTGGATTATTGTGGCTTGAGGGCAGTACGGTGTATGGGTCCTTTTCCCACTGGTCGTCCAACTTATGGAGCCGCCTTTCTCTTTTCAAGACCTGCTCTCCAGGTACCAGGGGAACAGCGGGAGCATGTTGGTTATAAGTTCTCTCCTGCCTTTCTCTTGATTGACAGAGACTTCGCTCGACGCTCTCTTGTACTTTCCGGTACTGCTGCTGCCGTTCTGTATCCCAGTCTGTCTCTGGTGAGGTGTCCTCGGGTATCAGGACTCCCATATCCAGGTCAACAGGCAGCTTATCAGGTCTTGCTCGCATTAGGTAAGCCGGGGTACAGTTGGTGGAACCTACCGGGATGTGGTTATACAGGTCCACCAGATCGGGCAGTTTCTCAGGCCACAGACTGCGTTCTTCCAGGGACAATGTTTTTAGCAGATCTATCACCACCTGGTTCATCTTCTCGCAGAGTCCATTGGTTTGGGGGTGATAGGGCGTTGTTCTTATCTTCTTGCAGCCATACAGGTTGCAGAACTCCTGGAAGACCTCCGCTTCGAAGGCTGGTCCTTGGTCCGTCAGCACTTGGTCCGGGTACCCGTGTGGGTGGCAGAAGTGCAGCTGGAAGGCTTTGGCTGCTGTCTGAGCCATCAGGTCTTTGACAGGGACCACCACCAGGAACCGGGAGTAGTGATCCACGATGGTTAGGGCGTAGACATACCCGCTTCTGCTTGGAGCCAGTTTAATATGGTCCAGAGTGACCAGTTCCAGCCGCTGCCTGGTGATGATGGGTTGCAGGGGAGTCCTCTGGCTGGCACGGTCCCTTCTTCTTAGATTGCACGGGCCACAGTCTCTACACCACCTCTCAATGGCTCCTCTCATGCCTATCCAGTAGAACCATTCACGCAGCAGGAACTCCAGCTTCTTCCATCCGAAGTGCCCGGCTCCATTGTGGTAGGCCTCCAGCACCATAGCCGCGTCCCGTCTCGGTACCACCACCTGCCAGATCAGCTCATGTGTCCGGGAATTGACCATTCTGCGGCACAACTTCTCCTTGTAGAGGAACAGTCTGCTCTTCTCCGTCCACAGTTGCTTGGTCTCTTCCGGAGCGTCTTGGTCTAGGCGGGCGTCAGCCTGGGTCAGCATCTCCTTCACCAGACGGACTGCGGGGTCACTGTCTTGCGTCTCCGCCCAGTTGTAGTGGGGTAAGGGGTTGAACGTAGCGGATCGCTGGCCCCTTACACGGTGGGAATACTGGGTAATCCCATGACGGTGAAACGCAGGGAGTTCGATCTCTTCCAATTCTTCTGGATCCTCCCCTTCGTCCGGTAGGTTTGGCATCCTGGACAGGGCGTCCGCGTTGGTATTGGAGCGTCCTGCCCGGTATTTGATCGTGAATTCAAAATTGGACAGGCGGGCCATCCATCTCTGCTCCAGGGCACCCAGTCTTGCAGTGTCCTGGTGTGTCAACGGGTTGTTGTCCGTGTACACGGTGAACCTGGAAGAGGCAAGGTAATGCTTGAAACGTTCGGTTACTGCCCACACCACTGCCAGGAACTCGAGCTTGAACGAGCTGTAATTCTCAGGGTTTCTTTCCGTGGGTCGCAGTTTTCGGCTGGCGTAAGCAATTACCCGTTCTCTCCCCTGCTGGATCTCGGACAGTACGGCTCCTAGCCCGATGTTGCTTGCGTCCGTGTAGAGGATAAAGGGCTGGCTGTAATCAGGGTACGCCAGGATTTCATCCCCCGTGAGAGCCATCTTCAGCTGGCGGAAGGACTCCTCTTCCAGCTTTTCCCATTTGAAGGGTGGCTTCTGGTTTTTGGCCTTCCTGGACTGGCCTATCAGGAGGTCCTGCATAGGAGCTGCCTTCTTGGTAAAACCGGGAATGAATCTTCGGTAGTAGCCTACCAACCCGAGGAACTGCCGCACTTCCTTTATGCTGGATGGTCTTGGCCAGTCCTTAATCACGGTTATCTTGTCAGGGTCGGTGGCTACTCCGTCAGCACTCACCACGTGTCCCAGGTATTGTACCTTTGGCTTCAGTAGATGACACTTTGAGGGTTTTACCTTTAGGCCATAGTTCGCCAGGGCTTCAAACACTTCTGCCAGGTGTTCCAGATGGTCCTCATAGGTCTTGGAATAGACGATGACGTCGTCCAGGTATAATAGGACTGTCTCGAAGTTCCGGTGTCCCAGACAGCATTCCATCAACCGTTGGAAGGTTCCTGGTGCGTTGCAGAGCCGGAACGGCATACAGTTAAATTCGCTGAGTCCCATCGGGGTGGTGAATGCGGTCTTCTCCCGGTCCGCCTCTGCTACAGGAACCTGCCAGTACCTGCTAGTGAGATCCAAAGTAGAGAAGAAGTTAGCAGATTTTAAGGCAGCTAAGGACTCTTCTATCCTTGGTAACGGGTACGCATCTTTGTGTGTGATACGGTTGACCTTCCTGTAGTCTACACACATCCTCATGGTGTTGTCTTTCTTTTTCACTAAGACTAGTGGAGCTGCCCAGGGGCTACAGCTGTCCCTAATTACCCCAGCCTCCTTCATGTCTTTTAGCATCCCCTTGGCATGTTGATAGTGTGCAGGGGGTATGGGTCGGTATCTCTCCTTTATGGGAGGATGGTCTCCCGTTGGGATGTGATGTTCTACCCCCTTTACTCGCCCGAAGTCTAGCGGGTGTTTGCTAAACACTCTCTCGTACTCTTGAACCACCCGGTAGACTCCCTGTTTTTGGTGTGAGGGAGTGGAGTCAGTACTCAAATGCAGTTGCTGACACCAGTCCTCCATTGGTTTCTTAGAGCCGTTACCTTCCTCTGGTTGAGATGGAGGCAAGGGTTCCACGGCCTGTACAGAGTTCTGGTTGATGGTGAACAATTTGGCTAGCGTGGCATACCGGGGCAGGTATACTTCTCTCTCCCCGATATTGATGATGCGGACGGGCACCCTCCCATGGCGTACATCGACCACCCCCCGTGCTGTCAAAATGGTGGGCCTACTGTCTGAGTAGACGGGTTCTACCATTGCTTGGTAGTCTCTACCTCTTAGACCAATAGCTGCCCGGCACCAAATCATCATCTCACTTTTTGGGGGCATGGCAATAGGGAACGGGTCACACATTCTCACGCTACCTATCTCACCACCAGATAGTTCCACCTGTTGCCGTTTCATCAGTGCCCGGATCTCTTTTTGGAGCACACGTTGCTGGCTGGAACTGGCGTTCTTGGCAACCTGCTGCAAAATAAGAATCACCTCTGCAAGACAGTTTTCAATTACGTTAGTACCTAGGGTGATTTTTGGGTGACTCTCACGACGGTCAAGGTCCACAATGATAAGTCCTTGTGCCGGCTGTTCAACTTTACCGACCTTGATGGTCATTTCCTTAAATCCTATCTGCAGCATGGGCTGACCATTGCTGGCGATAATGCTCAGGTCGTCATCTGGGTAGCAGGTTATGTCCGAGTCATTCCAGTACTGCTTGAAGAGCACGTACGGGATGGTGGTGACCTGTGACCCGGTGTCCAGTAGGGCACTCATAGGAATGCCATCCAGTACCACAGGCAAGACCGGACGTCCCCCTACGTATTTATCACGCCAGTTTGATGGGCCTGATGATCTTATGCCTGGGGGTTGGCCCTCTACCCCAGGTTGTGCCCGTTTAAATGACAGTACCTTGCCATATGTCCGGGTTGGTTGCAGCGGCGGCAGGTGGGTTGTCCGTCCTCGTTGTACCTGTCGCTGGGTCTTCCTCTGGCCGGTAGGGTCCTCCTCAGTCAGCGCCACGGGACGTCCTCCGGTCCGGATGCCAGCTGGATCTTTTCTGGAGAAGAGACCTGTAAAGACTGCACAGTTCTGGTTAGCGCGGCAACACTCTTAGTCAGCTCTTGGACCTGGTGGTGCAGGTCTGTTGCCGGGTCATTGTTCAAAGCCTGCGCATCAGCTCCCACAGGACCTGCAGACAAGGGCGCCGTCTCCTGGTGGTAAGTGATAGCAGGGCGCCTGTGGGTCACAGCGCCACCTGGTGTCGGTTCTCAGAGCACCCGGATGGCTCTGTCCTTGAACTGTGCAAAATCCAGGTCAGGGTCCTGTAAGGCCATTGCCCGCAACTGGGTTCGGTGGGCATTGCACAGTAGACCCTCAATAAATTGTTCAGTCAACAGCTTGTCTTCATTTCCCACGCTGTCAGGGTCTGCCTGCTTAATGGCTCTCAGGGCCTCTTGTAGGTTTAGAGCATAGTCTCTTATACTTTCATGTGCCCGTTGTTTGCACCCGTAAAATCTTAGTTTTATCTCGGCTGAGGTGCGGGTGTCAAATGTGTCTTTCAGCCGGGCTAGTATCTCTCTGACAGTCCTCTTCTTCCCAGGTGACCAGGACTTTACCTCCCTTTGGGCTGTCCCGATTAACTGGGCCACCAGAATGCTCTCTTTTTGCTCTTCTGTGAGGGGGTATACCTGGAAGAGGCTATCAAGTCTTTCCCTAAAGTCACTCAGGGTATGTGACTCCCCTGAGTACTGGGGTAGCCAGGTTGCCCCCGGGATATAGGGCATGGTGAATGGCATGACCGCTGCAGCGGTTGCGCTGGCGGCCGGTGTGGCGGTGGAGCTCCCCTCGGTGTCCGACATCCTCCTTCCCCCCTAGTGGACCGTGGCCTACCTTGCGATGCTCTTGTTCCGTAAGCCGCGGCTCCGCAGTCAATCGTCGGGGTAGAGGACCTGGTGTCGCGCTCCGATGGCGTCAGCGTCACTCTTCCTCCCTTCCAGGACCTTGCGTAGCGTCAGTGCGTGGGGCGGAGCTTGGGGCAGAGCATCGGATCTCGCTCGCTTTCGGCGTCCACGCCCCTCTTCTTCCCGCGCGGCGTCCCGAAGATGGCGACCGAAGGCGGGAAGCAGCTGCGGATGGCGGGAAGATGGCAGAAGACGGCGGGAAACGGTCCAAGATGGCGTCCGATGGCGGGAAACGACTCCGGACGGCGGGAAGCTTCACTACAGGTAAGTATAAAAGTCTTTTTCAGGCACGCAGTACCCGGTGGTTGCGGGCACGAAATCCTGCCGACTACGCCAAAGTTGACGCGCCCCCTGGGCCTGTGCTGTGCAGGGGGATACCCGGAGCCGGATCGCTGGGGGTTGTAGTCTCAATGTGGCGGTGACCCGGTCCGTGCCCAGGGCGGTCAAACCAGTGGCAGTCTATTGGTATTGTAATAGTCCGACTACGCCACCCGTGGATTGCGGTCAGTGGGGATCGCCACTGCGCTGCAGACCGCTGAGGCTGATGTTGTTTGCGCAGCCGAGTATGGGATAACTCCCCACGGGAGAAGTATTGCCTCAGGGCAGCTAATGTGGATGATGGGAGTGATGGTGTGAGCGTCTCAGTAGTAATGGTGCTGGTGCGGCAAGGAATCACAGAGACGTGTGGTGCAGTTCAGGGTCTTTACTGATGGTATAAAGCAGACCCTCCCGGGAGTACTGGTTAGCAGTAGGGGCCTGGTCAGTCTGTGAGCAAGCAGGATCTCCCCTGACCAGGTGGAGTTGTAGGCCTCCCCGACTATCTGCACTCTTTCCTGGCTACCTTGCTCTATGCGGGTAGAAGTAGCCCACGTCCCTGAGTATACCGTGTGGTGCTCACCCGTATGGCCGGTGACTTGGGGCCTTCCGTTAGCCTCCAATTCACGATGGCGGTGCTGGTCCCTTGTTCGTGACCGTGCCTTCGGGTTTCTAAGGCCAGAGGACATGGAATCCCCTGCCGGTTGGATTCTGCTGCTGGACCTGGATGTCCCCACAGCCTCGGACTCCGTGTCCGGGTTTAGTGTCTTCAGCCAAGGCGAGCTTTCTAGCTTCCAGCCTCTGGCACTCGCCCCTGCTCCTACAGAGCTCCTGTTGTCACTTTCCCTGTGTCTGGAACTCAACTCTTTCTAACTTATTCCCGCCCCAGACCCAGTTTATAAGGGCAGATTCCTCCCCTCCCAGGTCTGGGTGGGCCGTGTTGCATGCTTAGGGCTCCTGACCAGAGAAACCTCCCACTTGCTCTCAGACATAATATCTCTATTACAGTGGTAACCAGACCCCTGGGGTGCCACAAACACATCCCCCATCCGTGGACGTTGGGCCCTCATACCACCCTCATGGAGTCGGTATCTAACCATTTGTGCAGACACATGCACATTTGTGGCCTGCTGGACGTCATTTTGCAGAGCTCTGGCAGTGCTCCTCCTGTTCCTCCTTGCACAAAGGCAGAGGTAGAGGTCCTGCTGCTGGGTTGTTTCCCTCCTATGGCCCCCTCCACGTCTCCTGGTCTACTGGCCTGTTTCATGGTAGCGCCTCCAGCCTCTGGACACTATGCTGACAGACGCAGCAAACCTCCTTGCCACAGCTCGCATTGACGTGCCATCCTGGATGAGCTGCAGTACCTGGGAAACTTCTGTGGGTTGTAGAGTCCGTCTCATGCTACCACGAGTGTGAAAGCACAACCAACATTCAAAAGTGACCAAAACATCAGCCAGAAAGCATTGGTACTGAGATGTGGTCTGTGGTCCCCACCTGCAGAACCACTCCTTTATTTAGGGTGTCTTGATAATTGCCAATAATTTCCATCTATTGTCTATTCCATATGCACAACAGCATGTGAAATTGATTGTCAATCAGTGTTGCTTCCTAAGTGGACAGTTTGATTTCACAGAAGTTTGATTTACTTGGAGTTATATTCTGTTAAGTGTTCCCTTTATTTTTTTGAGCAGTGTATAATAGGTAATAAACTTAGTAGACAGTGTATGCTATATGAATATCCCTGACATATATTGGCATAAGTATTATACAAGATCAAAGATCTTAGAAGATCATATACCCAGTCCAAAAATAGTAGTAATTTAGGAAATGCCTATCCAAAGTAAACACCGGGGGTAAAGTATAATAATTAAAAATTCAGTGAATACAAAACATGTGTGGTGGCCATCAGAAACCCATTGCATCTTGAGTTCTTTGATTGGGGTCGTTGGTGTATTCACTATATATATTAGTAAGAGATCTGATTGTATTCACATTGTACAGGGATTACAGCAGGTTGCATGTACGTTACACAGGGTATACAGCAGTGAGTGTACATGTATATACATCATGCTGTATACATACAGATAGGAGAGAGAGCTGGTTCTGCAGGGATAACTGGTAGCATTCACAGAAACAGAGTGAGCTCTGCTTAATGCAGCACCGCCCACCCGTTCATCAAGCCCCACCCACCGCATGAGTTTCCAGAGCCTGGAAGTGAGGTAGAATCTGACATGACATCACAGGAAGCCGGAGAGTCTCAGCCAGAGGTCATGTGACCAGAAGAGCAGCTCAGAACAAATTTCAGGTTATAGAAGTATTTGACAAATCAAGATTTTCGTAAAGTGCTTATCTATGGCGGTTTGATCACATAAAAGGGACATGGAAAATAGTGGAAAACCCCTTTAAATGTATCCATACACATGATAATCCATGATGAAGGTATATCAGCAGTTTCATTATTATATACTTTACTACTATTTATAATAGATCCCTCATTAGTGGATATTCACACTCTCCAGATTTGCTACAGAAAATCTATTCCACATAACTAAATGGGAATGTTTCAGCAGTAATTGTTTCTGCAAGTGCACATTTCCTTTAATTATATTTTTTTTATATATATATAATTACTTTTGCTCTACTGTCATAGTATATGATAATCCCTATAACAAATATTTTTGCAAAAGATGGCAGATATCACTGCACTAAGAGGCAGGAAAGACAACGTAGAAAAAGAAGAGAATTCGATGGATAGCAGTTTAAATTTGGTTTGACTTTTATTGCAGTTAACAAGCTCCACTTTACTGCGTTCAGCTATTAAAAACCCCTTGTTTCAGCAAAGTTTCGCCTTATTTCAATAATACTAAGATGCTGATTTGACAAAAATGTGCCCGGTGGCACAAGAATGAGGGCAATGTGAGGAAGCAATCCAGGTCAGATCTGAGAGAATAAAGTCATTCATTTACATTAGATTTAATCGCATATTTAATGCATAATGCAGAATTATTACACTAGCAGGTCGAACACATCTTTTAAAATAGTTATATTTTTTCTTGTATTTGCATATTAAACTGTTTTTAAATTATGATATTTAAAGCTTAGACTATAAATCTTGTAAGTGTTGGAAAGTGAGGGGTCGTGCATTTGATATCTATGCATTGGTAAATGTGCTCCAATACTTTATAATAGTACTACTGTAAAGTGAATATGACAGTAGGAGCCCGCTGCCCCCCCAAAAAAAACTATTTATATTTGCATGTAGCTCTTTTAAAGGCAAGTCCAGTAATACCAATACATTTCCAGTCCATTTCTCCATTACTGAGAAATCAGTGTTTAAATTGATATGCGAATGAGGCTAAAGGATTATGGTAGACCTGAAGCCTCTGTCACTCCAGCTCTATTCCTCACCCAGAGCTGCCTCCTCCTGACTGACAGCCTCTACGCTGTGGGACTTCAGGCAAAGGAACAATCAGTAAAGCAGGAGGAAGCGAAGCTGGGCCGGGAATAGAGCTGGAGTGACAGAGGCTTCAGATCTACAAATACAGCTACAAGCTGATTTGCATATCAGTTTAAAGGCTGATTTCTCAGTAATATATGTTGTGGAAACAGAAATTTCCAGAGTGGACTTTGCCTGAAGTATTTTAGAAATGTCTTAATAATGAATGGATATTGGTCATACAATTATTAGGTTGAAAAGAGATTTTGTTGGTCAATGTGTCATTAACAGCAATATTCCCTTGATCCATAAACATTTACAGAGAATGTTTGCTCACGTATTCTAATCACCCACTTACCAAATATGAGAAAGCAAGCAAAGATGTCTCCAGCAGGACCAGGGTTGTATATATCTTGTTAAAACTTCACTTTTAATTTCAAATTGTAAAAGCCAAGGATGAGTTACAAAATGAGCAATATAGCGGCTCTTAGGTACAGCACATTCCAACGCGTTTCGGCTGAAGCTTATTCATGGAATAACATTATTCCATGAATAAGGTTTAGCCAAAACGCGTTGGAATGTGCTGTACCTAAGAGTCGCTATATTGCTCATTTTGTAACTCATCTTTGGCTTTTACAATTTTGAAATTAAAAGTGAAGTTTTAACAAGATATATACAACCCTTGTCCTGCTGGAGACATCTTTGCTTGCTTTCTCATTACTTGTACCTTGGTAGCCCATGACCTGGGCGTCTCCGCTGCAAGACTTCGTTGGGACTGAATTAGTCTGGCTATTACATGGTGAGCTGACATACGTTTTCCCTTTCCCTTTCCCCTTGTTTTTTCATACTTACCAAATATGTTTCAATAATGTTCGGCCGGATAATTTTGAATATTTGTCATATACCGCCATGATGGCATTATTGTTTTGCTGGCCGTATCACCTATAAATATTATATGATATTTTATTTTATACCTGTTCTATAATTCTGTTGTAAAAAAGATAAAATGTACAACTGGATACTGTTCTATGAAAGGATAGAAATGTGCAGCATGTTCTCTTTGCTCCTTTACTGTGCCAACGTCTGAGGGTGTGAGAGAAGGAGTAGCAGAGTAAGCACCCTTGTGCCTCCTGGGAGCTAAAGGAAGATGGCAGCTGACTCTGTGGCTATTGCCCAGGTACACCTGAGCAAGTCCAGATCCCTGTACAGGGATTAAAGGGTGAAGGCCAGGGCAACCCCAGGGCTGTGGGAAATGGAGTAGCTTGTGCCAAGCCTGTTTGTGGTTGCCTTTTTGGAGCTGCCAGGTGTCTACGAATACTTTCGATATTTTTGGTAAGTGTTTGGTTTATTACTGTACACCCGAAGAGTAAGTTTTATTAGGGCTTTAAATGGCGTTATTATTCCGGAATTACATAGATCTGTGATAGGGGTATTATAGTGGCATTATTTTGTGTACTGCATGGGGGTAACATTATTTTGTAACTGCTGAGAAGGCTTTGTCCAGGAGCCTCTACAGATAAACTGCTTCAAGACACTTTTGGAGTCACTTATCTCCCAGGTGGCACAAATTAAATTGTCACAATGATTACTGAGATTGGTCAGTTTTAGTCAGATACAATTTCTCCAGTGTGTGAAATTTGAAAAACTTGTCTCTAATTTACTTTTAATTCCTTTAATCAGGAAAATGTTCTGTCTTCCTACATTCATGAAACTAAGAAAACATATAGCTGGATTTTCATCATACATTTGGGTAGTGAGATTTTTTCTTCCGGTATTTCATGATTCACTTTTATTTTGAGCCACACCAACCTTGTCTAAATCAAATCTAATACCTATTTTAAGATTTTTTTTCATATGTAAATGTTCTGTTGAATGCTGCTTGAGTTTGATAAGACTCCAGATCACATCTGTAAAACTAGATAATAACCCATTTAAATCCCAGCTCCAAGCTACATACTGAATATCGCTACAAATTTCTCCTTTTATTTATTTTATATGTAGATTAAAGAGGTTTCAATTTATGAGAAGTATCTGATTTGTGGTAATCTGACTTCTGGGACTTCCACTCTTCAGGAGAAGAGGGGTTTTCTTAAAGAAGCCAATAACAGTGCTTGGCAATCTCTGGCAGTCTCATAGATTGTGGATGAAACATTGGTCACAATGGACTCAGAGATCTCCATTCATATGAATCGTAGAGGTTTGAGAAGTCTATTTAATGCGTGATAAGTTATGATTATGGAAAACTTATTTAAATTATCTATCTTTATTTCTATCCATTGTGACAGAGTCACTGGTGAAGTATGTGAGTGGAGATATGTTTCACTATGGCTACAAGCCCCAGTGAACTGAACCTAGAAGTTTCTTTAGTAGGTGAGAGATGGATAGGTGAGAGAGGGATGCCCACTCACCATATCGTCACCTCAAGGGTGTGGCTGGGAGAGGTTAAATACTCAGTCACTGTTTTTTTTTTTCTCTGGTCTGGTCTGGAGGAGGAAGTCTCCAGACTGTGAGTGAAAGCCAGAGAGCTCCACAAAAGAACTTTGCTGTACTGTTTGTGAGACCGAAACTCGCTCACCTATGAACTGTGCTATACTTTACCTTTTTGTTTTCCCGTTATCTCGGAACCCTGACGGGGTTTATGCCGTATAATAATCCCGCAGGAAGTTACCCAGAGACTTGCTTCCTGTTTCTTCCACTGTGAGAGCTGAGCAAGTCGCTTTACCACACCATCTACACTATACAAACGTATTGGGACTAAAATCCAGCCCCTCACCATGTAGCCTTTACAAATTTTTGTGACAGAATGGCTGGTGGTGCAGAGCTCAATGATACCAGCTTGATCCTGTAATAGGATCCACCAGGGTAACAAGTCAGTTCATGAAATTTATTCCCTCCTAAATATTCCATGATACTTGTTGGTGGTGTTATTGAAAAATAGAAGCATTTAGGAACCATAGCAGCTCAGCCACAAAATGGAGACCACGTAAGATAGAGATCGGAGTCATGGAGTGCTGCGGTGCATAGTGCATAAAAGTCACCAACACTCTGTCAAAACTGTGCCCAAGAAGATTTGTGCCATGGATTTCAAAGCCTTATATCACCAAGCACAATACCAATCGTTGGATGGAGTGGTATAAAGCTGTCGCCTCTGGACTCTGAGGGAGACGTGCTCTGAGCACTGAAGGACCACACGTCTGTATCTGGCATCTGATGGAGGAATCTGGGTTTGGTGAATGTCAGGAGATCGTTTCCCACCTGTCCACATTGTGTCAGCTGTAAAGTTTGGTGGAGGAGGAATAATGTTTAGGGCTTGTTTTTTGGCCTAGGCCCCTTACTTTCAGTGTGGGGAATTTTAATGCTTTAGACAGTTTGGACAATTCTAGGCTTCCAATTTCTTTCAAGTCAAGCTGTTGGAATATATTAAAGTCCAGAACATTAAACTTTTTGTTAAAGGTTGAAATAAAGTATTTTGTGTATGAAAATTGTTACCTTCTATGTCAGTGTTGGACTTAGCTTGTAAAACTATTCTATTACTATTATAAAAGATAATTATCATATATTTTATGTTATTTATCCCAGAATGACAGTCCTAACACTTCCTATATCAGCATAGTAATTAAAGGGAAGCTGACACCAAGAAAATGCATTCTAATCTGCAGGCAGTATGTTATAGAGCCGGGGGGGCTGAGCAGATTGATATGTAGTTTTGTGAAAAAAGATTCAGAATAATCGGTGATTTAATCATTTAATCCTCTGCTCTTTCTGGGATTTTTAGTCCAGTGGGAGGGGCATTCAGTGATTGACAGCAATCTCTGCATGCAAAGGAAGCTGTCAATCACTGATAGGTCCGCCCACTGGACCGAGGATCACAGAAATCGCATAGGATTAAATGATTAATACACAGGATATACTGAATATTTTCTCACAGAACTACAAATAAATATTATCCTCTCTCTCTGCTCTATAACATGGTGCCGGCAGATTGGACGGCATTTTTATGATGACAGATTCCCTTAAAGGGCTAGGCTGCTACAGACCATTGTGCCATATATAATATAGAACATAACCAATGCTACATTTAACAAAATAAAATGCCTTGAAATTCCTGAGAAAACCTCAATATTCACTAATATCAAAAAAACGCCTAAGCATAATGTGCAGCAGCACCCTGGACAGTCCAACAAAAGAGGGGCTATTATGATGTTTGAATAAAATGATAATCTTTATATGGCACTGACACACTGCACAACACTTCAACAGTTTCTGTACTTACGAGGAAGTCAGTTGTTTGCTGGCAATATGATGTAAGACCTCATTAGTGGAACAAGCCATCTATTTTTTTTATAATCTTCTTATTTGTGCTGAGCTCATATTTTTTGCGATAGATGTAATATTGTGAGTAACCTTTTTAGCTTGTGGTATGTTTGATAGTCCGGCATTTGGCACTGTTCAATGGTCTGTACATCTTGTATGTGATCTTATAATGGATAACCGCATAGCCCATGATTTATGAAGGCCTTCATTGTTAACACCAATCTTGATAAGGGGCATGCTGGAGTCAGAGACACACTAAAAGAGTATTCCCATCTCCAAGATCCTATCCCGATTTCCCATCTCCAAGATCCTATCCCAATATGTTGTTGGTGTAATAATAATAATAATATTAGCAAATACATCAAATTAGAAATTTAGTATAGTTTTTCTGATTAGCTATGCAGCTTACCCCATGTGCAGGGCATTGCAGTAGCTTATATACCCATGTTTGCGACCAATAACAGCTAACTAACTAACCATCACTATATGAGTGGTTGTAACCATGGATATTTAAGATACCACAATGCCCTGCTCATGGGGTAAGTGACATAGCTAATCAGAAGAGCTATTCTACATTTCTAATGGAGGTATTTGCAAATATTATTATCACTATTACACCTACTACATATTAGGATAGGTGTTACGCTCGCGCTCCGGACTGACTGGTGTGACCGTGAATAGTGATCCCACTGTATAATGAACAGAGGAGTGCCTGGAGGGGTGTAATTAAGTATCAACCCGATCCGACCAAGGTCGCATGGCGGCTTAGTCGATTCCGTGGACCAAGGAGGAACGGAGCAGAGGGACCAGGTGCGACTCCAGGTCAGACCCTGGTCACAGTTGTTGACCCACACCGGGGAATGCAAGAACAGGCAGGGTGGACTGGCATACAGGCAGGTGGGTATTGGCAAGTATGGCTGGTATGCAGACAGGTGGGTACTGGCAAGTACGTCTGGTATGCAGACAGGTGGGCACTGGCAAGCACGGCTGGTATGCAGACAGGTGGGCACTGGCAAGCACGGCTGGTATGCAGACAGGTGGGCACTGATAAGCACAGCTGGAGTGCAGACAGGGAGATACTGACAAGCACGGCTGGAGTGCAGACAGGGAGGTACTAGCAGGTTGGAGCGCAGGCTGGATTGGGTCCAGTTCAGACTGGGAGACAGGTACAGAGCCGCAGATGCGGTAGACAAGCAGAGTAAAGCAAAAACCGCAGGTGCGGTGGGCAAGGCAGAGCAGAGCGGAACCGCCGGAGCGGTGGACAAGGCGGAGGAGAGAGGAACCGCCGGAGCGGTGGGCAAGGCAGAGCAGAGAGAAGCAGCCGGAGCGGTAGGCAAGTCAGAGCAGAGAGAAGCCGCCGGAGAGGTGGGTAAGGCAGAGCAGAGAGAAGCCGCCAGAGCGGTGGGCAAGTCAGAGCAGAGAGAAACCGCCAGAGCGGTGGGCAAGTCAGAGCAGAGAGAAACCACTGGAGCGGTGGGCAAGTCAGAGAAGAGAGAAACCGCCAGAGCGGTGGGCAAGGCAGAGAGGACAGGGCTCTGTTCACATGGAACAGACTGGAAAATACAGGAAGATACGGAGGAAGGGAAAAGGGACAAGCAGAACCAGATACACACAAGGTACTTCCTATGAAGTAGCGAGTGGACACAAAACTAAAAAACTGAAGTACAGAGACAACGAGTTGGAGTTAGGTGCAGGTTCAGATACTGCAGGAAAAGGGAAGGTAAGGACATAGAGAAAAAGAGGTAACAGACTAGGATACAGTTCAGACAGGAACTGCTACTGCAATGAGATACAAGAACGAACCAGGGAATACAGCCCCCAGTGTGGCGGAAACAGACTAGAAGTCACAGGTAACAGGCCTGGGAATACAGCCCCCAGAGTAGCGGAAACAGACTAGAAGTCAGAGATAACAGGACAGGACCTGGCAATACAGTTGGAAAGACAAACTGAGTAAAGGTGTTGCTCAGGCACCTCCTACTGGGTGCAGGGGGTTAAAATTTACAGAGACTCACAGCAATAGGCTGGAGGCGCATTAGGGGTGTGCCCACAGCAGCTATAAGAATCAGGAAGTAACCGGGCCGCCGCCCTAAGCAGTCAGTCAAGAGAAATGCACATAGCATGAACTGGAGCAGGGATTGCAGACTGGACTGACAGGTAAGATTGCGGTCTTGAATAGTGGTAGGTGGTGCACTATGCAAGCACACTGCCAGGGATGTAACAATAGGATCTTGGAGATGGGAATACCTCTTTAATGAATCAGACGCATCATAAAAGTGGCGTGTCCCTCCATGTGCCTAACCACAAATCTTATCAAATCAAATCAGAGACTGGAGTAAGATTTGTGGCATAAGGTACGCCACAGCTCATCATGAATTAGGGGAGCCTTGCCCTGTCCCAACCCAACTCCAGTTTAACTTAATTTTGGCAGAGTTGGCCGAAACATGCATGAATACACCAAAAGTCAATAATATTTTTGCAGCTTTTCAAAGTATTTTAAGCCAGATTTTTAATGTAAACACTTAGATGAATCAGGGCCATAGTTTTCAACTCCAACTCATGTTGTTTTACTAATTTATAAATAGCATACGGTGCATGAAGTCATCTTGTGGGGGCAGTCATCTTGTGAGGGTAGTCATCCTGTGGGGGTAGTCATTTTGTAGGAGCAGTCATCTTGTGGGGGTAGTCATCCTGTGGGGGTAGTCTACTAGTCATCTTGTGGGGGTAGTCATCTTGTGGATTAGTCATCTTGTGGGGAAGTCATATTGTCGGGCAATCATCTTGTGGGGGCAGTCATCTTATGGGGACAGTTACCTTGTCGGGTGATCATCCCGTGGGGGCAGTTGTCTTGTGGTGGCAGTTGTATTGTGGAGTCAGGCGTCTTGTGGATACAGACGTCTTGTGGGGGCAGACATCTTGTGGGGGCCAGTCATCTTGTCAGGTAGTCTTGTGGGGGCAATCACCTTGTCGGGTAGTCGTTTTGTAGTGGCAATCACCTTGTCGGGTAGTCATTTCAAGGGGTCAGTAATCTCATGGGTGCAGTCATCTTGTCGGGCAGTCGTCTCGTGGGGGCAGTCGTCTTGTGGGGGTGTCATCTTGCAGATAACTGCAGTTAACAGCAATTAGAGCTATGTTTTACTGCAGCAACAGGGGCCATAGACAGTAATAGTCAGGCTCTGATTACTATGGGAGAGTTTTCGGAGCATGCTCTGTGATCTGTGCCGAGGACATTACTTATGATTTTCATAATAAGATTAGTTCCCGTTAGGTAAAACCCCCAAAAATCGTGTAATAAATGATAAACGTTGCACCACTCTGGTGTCATGCATAGGACTGTTTGTCATAGATTTGAAGAACCATCATTTTTAGCAAACTGCCAGACAGTTTGCTTTGGAGTGGGTCCAATTTATGACTCATTTGTATCTTACAGTTCAGAGAAATTACTTATATTTTATAAAGTAATAAGCTGCATATTGAAGTCTGATGGTTCTATCTTTTCTGTACATTTCTTTCACTTACCCGATTTCATAAAAAATGAATCTTGAAATACATTACCAATGAAGATCCGTCCAAGTCTGTACAAAAATATAATAATGATGAGTTTCTCAGAGGGCAATTTCAATTTTGAGCACCATTTTGCAGTTTGCATACATAGGTAGAACTGTCTGCTTCTTTACCCAATGCAAAATCTTTATAAGCAGAACCCAACCACCCTGTGCTATGGAAAGTAAACCTGATATTAAAACGATCATTTTATAAGTAAGCTAGACTTATAAAAAAAATGCTAATTTTAAGTTAAGGCAGGAATAGTTCAATAGGGTATATACAGTCATTCTGAAATGGATTTTCAAAGTCAGCCTACCAGCTTCATCAGGTCTAAGAGAGCTGTATAATAATGTATGCAGTTTTTATTGTGCAATCTGTTGACATATCTGTCTTAAGTGCCAAAATTCTGGTAATCTTTTTGTAGCGTCGGCATCCCTGCCTCCTGCTCGGCAGGGACGCTGTTCCCCTCACCTCTCCGCTCCGTGCCCGGCGTCTTCCTCCCGCTCTGCTGGCAGCGCACGCTGCTTCCCGGCCACTGTGCTTAGGGCGAGCGCGCTTCCCCTCTCTTAAAGGGGCCGCACGCGCCGTCCTAAGGGGTCCCCGGCCAATGGCCGGAGGACCTCACCATATATAAGGCACCTCCTCCAAAATGGAGGTGCCCGAGCAATGTTGTTGCATAGCCTATCACTCTGCTTCAGCCCTCAGGTCCCGTTACCAGATACCTGCCAGTTACCTGCCAGTTACCTGCCAGATTCCTGCTTGATACCTGCCTGCTACTTGTCTATCTGCTTACATTCCTGCGGTCCGACAGTCTGCCTACCAGCCCTGCCAGTCTGTCTATGGATCTGTTTGCCCGCTCACCTGGGAGCGCTCATCTGCTACCTGCCTGCTAGCCTACCTGGAGGCTCTGCCGTCACGTGCTCTGACCACCTGCCTGTCCAGAGACTCTTACCCGCTCACCTGGGAGCGTCCGCCTTCTACCTGCCTGCTAGCCTACCTGGAGGCTCTGCCATCACGTGCTGTGACCACCTGCCTGTCCAGAGACTCTTACCCACTCACCTGGGAGGGTCCGCCTGGTACCTGCCTGCTAGCCTACCTGGAGGCTCTGCCGTCACGTGCTGTGACCACCTGCCTGTCCAGAGACTCTTACCCGCTCACCTGGGAGCGTCCACCTGCTACCTGCCTGCTAGCCTACGTGGAGGCTCTGCCGTCACGTGCTGTGACCACCTGCCTGTCCAGAGACTCTTACCCGCTCACCTGGGAGCGTCCGCCTGCTACCTGCATGCTAGCCTACCTGGAGGCTCTGCCGTCACGTGCTGTGACCACCTGCCTGTCCAGAGACTCTTACCCGCTCACCTGGGAGCGTCCACCTGCTACCTGCCTGCTAGCCTATCTGGAGGCTTAGCCGTCACTTGCTGGGACCACCCGCCTGTCAAGACACTGTCCCCGTCACTTGCCGCGACCTCCTGCCCTTCTACCCAGAGACTGTCCCCGTCACTTGCCGTGACCTCCTGCCCTTCTACCCAGAGACTGTCCCCATCACTTGCCGTGACCTCCTGCCCTTCTACCCAGAGACTGTCCCCGTCACTTGCCGTGACTACCTGCCCGCCTACCCTGGGAGCCACCCGCTTCCTTACAAGGACTGCCCCTTTGTATCGTTGCCCAGAGGTTCCACCTCCCAGACCCGTTACACTTTTATTACTACTAGAGAGTGCTTAGGCGTTTTTTGCATACTGCTTATTCATTGAACTTAAAGGGGATTCGCTGGTTTCTGACCCGGGACCGGAGGATATGTATGTGACGCGCCCCCTGGGCCGTGGGGCAATCGGTAGCCGGGCCGGTCGAGGCTGGGGGATGTCACGGTGGCAGTGACCCGGTCCGTGACTCAGGGCAGTCAATAAAAGGGGAATAAAATAAAAGGAATAAAGTTTTCATATATAATGTTCGTGACGCCACCTGTGGTATGCGGCTATATTGAGCCGCCGCTGGGTGCAGATCGTCTGGAGCTGATGATGACGCAGAAGAGTTGGTTCAGCTCTCCACATGCAGAGCTTAGCTCCAGGGCAGTAAATGATTATTAATGAGGTTGACGTTGCTGTGCAGTGTAGTGCAGGTGATGGCGCAGATAATAATTCTAGGACACAGTGGGGTGCAGTCTTCAAGGTTTACTCACAGTTGTTGAACTTCAGGTTACCAGGACCAGGGTAACCTCCCACGCCCACGCTGGGAGTTTGCTGAACCAAGGCAGGGGTTCAGCAAACTCCCAGGTGTTTCAAGAGTACGAAATGGGACCCGATCTGTGTGCCTTCCTCGGTCGTCTTCCTGCACTGGCTCTCACCTTCCTGTCCTGCGCCTCGCAACCTGTGTCCCAAGCCGATAACTTCGGATTTTGGCGGGCAACCTGCAGTCCCCTGAATCCTATGTGGCTACCTTTTTAGCGATTAAGTTGCGGTTGTGAGCAGCTGCACCCTGAAAGTGCAGTAGCCTCCGGTTTCTAGCTGAGCCTTGTAGTTCTCCACTAGTTAGGGGCGGTCCCCTTTGCGGCCTGATCCCTCCACGTTCCTGCAGATTCAGGCGCATGAGTGGCTTCCGCACTCACCATGCCCCTGGGATCCCCTCACTTCTGGAGCCTTCCTCTGCTCCCTTCCTCTTCCAGCCAGTCCTCCTGGGCCTCTCAATCTACCCACTACATGGTTCCACCCTCCAGCTAGGGACCAGGGACTGTGCTCTCCCTCAGGAGCAATCTTGCCCTTCCCTACTGAAATGGAGTGTGTTGGATGTGGGTGTGTGGGTCCCGGGTAGTACTCCTTCCTTACCTGAGAGTGGGGTACCACACCTCTGGGTGAGATGCAGTACCTCTGTGGCGACAGAACCCGCAAGGGCGCCACATATGCATTATACATATTCCCGGCCAGTGGGTATATGGCCTCACTTCCATACACTTGTATACACTAGACGGACCCTGACCTGGAGCATGTATAACGCATACATATCATATTTTTTGGACTATAAGACGCACTTTTTTCCTCCAAAATTTTGGAGTAAAGTAGGGGGTATGTCTTATAGTTGAGAAATACAGTATCATGGGGGGAGGGTAGGCGCAGCGGCGAAGGAGCGGGTCACAGAGGTAGGAGCCCCCTGCTGCAGCTAACACAGTGCCCGCTATTAAAGAGAATGAATATTCACTATTCTCCACTCCCATGATTCCGCCCACCTCTATGCACTGAAGCCGATGCTGAGAGGTGGGCGGGACTATGGGAGTGGGGAGCAGTGAATATTTATTTTCTTTAGTAGTGGCACTCGTGACCGCCCAGCAGCTGCAAGAGCCAGCGGATGCGTCTAATACTGTGCCCGCTATTAAAGAAAATTAATATTCACTACTCTCCACTTCCATAGTCCCGGGCATGGAGAGCAGTGACTACTCCAGCAGCTGACCTCAGCGTGTGAGGGTGCATGGTAGTGACGTCATGCGCTGCTTACACGCTGAAATCAGCTGCTGGCATCTGAACTCGATGCTGTGCTGTGAGGGAGAAGAGGGAAGGTAAAAGGGTTTGTTTATTTTTTATGTGTGCAGAGTGATGGGGGCATATATACCAGCATGGGGGGGGCAATATATAACAGGATGGGGATAAGGGAGGGGCCATGTATGCCTGGAGGGTGATGAGGGGCCATGTATACCTGGATTAAGATGGGGGACCATGTATACAGGAAGGAGGGGGCCATGTATACTAGGATGGGGTTCATATAGAGGTGCTTCTCACTAAATTAGAATATCATCAAAAAGTTAATTTATTTCAGTTCTTCATCTGACCTCTGTAATTGCAAACTAAGGTTTCTGTACCAAATATTAAGTTCTTTTTTTCTACCATATCAAATACTTATTTCATGCAATAAAATGCAAATTAGTTATGTAAAAATCATACAATGTGATTTTGTGGATTTTTTTTAAGATTCTGTCTCTCACAGTGGAAGTGTACCTACGATAAAAATTACAGACCTCTCCATTCTTTGTAGATGGGAAAACTTGCAAAATCGGCAGTGTATCAAATACTTATTTTCCCCATTGTATATATATCCTCCATCCTGGTATATACAGGTGCTTCTCACAAATTTAGAATATCATCAAAAATTTAATTTATTTCAGTTCTTCAGTACAAAAAGTGAAACTCATATATTATATAGAGTCATTACAAACAGAGTGATCTATTTCAAGTGTTTATTTCTGCTAATGTTGATGATTTTGGCTTACAGCCAATGAAAACACAAAAGTCATTATCTCAGTAAATTAGAATACTTTTATAACTACAGCTTGAAAAATATTTTTAAAATCCGAAATGTTGGCCTACTGAAATGTATGTTCAGTAAATGCACTCAATATTTTGTCGGGGCTCCTTTTGCATCAATTGCTGCATCAATGCGGCGTGTCATGGAGGAGATCAGCTTATGGTACTGTTGAGGTGTTATGGAAGTCCAGGTTGCTTTGATAGCAGCCTGCAGCTCGTCTGCGTTTTTGGGTCTGGTGTCTCTCATCTTCCTCTTGACAATACCCTATAGATTCTCTATGGGGTTAAGGTCAGGGGAGTTTGTTGGTCATTCAATCATAGTGATACTGTTGTTTTTAAACCAGGTATTACTACTTTTCGCAGTGTGGGCAGGAGGCAAGTCCTGCTGAAGAATGAAATTTCCATCTCCAAAAAGCTTGTCGGGAGAGGGAAACATGAAGTGCTCTAAAATTTACTGGTAGACGGCTGCACTGACTTTGGTCTTGATAAAACACAGTGGACCTACACCAGCAGATGACATGGCTCTCCAAACCATCACTGATTGTGGAAACTTCACGCTAGACCTCAAGCAGCTTGGATTGTGTGCCTCTCCACTCTTCGTCCAAACTCTGGAACCTTAATTTCCTAATGAAAAGCAAAATTTACTTTCATCTGAAAACAACACTTTGGACAACTGAGCAACAGTCAAGGTCTTTTTCTCCTTGGCCCAGTTAAGACGCTTCTGGTGTTGTCTATTGGTAATGCATGGCTTGACACAATGAATGCGACACTTGTAGCCCATGTCCCGAATACGTCTGTGTGTGGTGGCTCTTGAAGCAATGACTCCAGCAGCAGTCCACTACTTTTGAATTTCGTACAAATTTTTGAATGGCCTTTTATTAACAATCCTTTAAAGGCTGCCGTTATCCCGGTTGCTTGTGCACCTTTTTCTACCTCACTTTTTCCTTCCACTCAACTTTTCTTTAATATGTTTGGATACAGCACCCTGTGAACAGCCAGCTTCTTTAGCAATGACCTTTTGTGGCGTACCCTCCTTGTGGAGTGTGTCAATGACTGCCTTGGACCTTCTGGACATCTGTCAAGTCAGCAGTCTTCCCCATGATTGTGGAGCCTACTGAAACAGACTAAGGGACCTTTTCAAAAATGCATCGGAAGCCTTTGCAGATGTTTTTTGTTAATTATTCTAATTTACTGAGATAATGACTTTTGAGGTTATATTGGCTGTGTCAGGGATCACCTACAGCGACAACACCGGGGAGATCATGCAATATCTCACCATGTCACCATTATGTCAATATTTCTTCCGGAATCGCGAGCACACGATCCAAACTACTCACTCCTTGGGCATCGGCAAACACGCAGAAACCGTATGGCATCACACCTCCGAATTCAAGCTCCAGGAATATGTGTGTAAGCCCCGTACGGTTGCTGCTGACTGCACGATACCCGATTATTAATATTATTCTCTGCCACCACCGTCCAGATTTGAAATATAATACAGGCCTGTGTAGACGCCTGCGTTTTGGTAGCGTACATGGCTTCGGGGGAGGGAACGATTACAGGACAAAAGAAACAGAACTATTAAATTTTATATTTAATCCAAAAGGGAGGCAGTGTTTAGGAAACATATATACATAAGGTTGTTACAAAGGAGACATTAAAATACATAAGCAGTTACATAAAATAAACAGGATAAAAGAAGACAACTTACACTATGCAGTTCGCAGGGACGAATCAGCGTAGGTGGAAGAGGGGCTCCCCAGTTGATTTGAGTGTTATCGAACATGACCTGTTGCTTATAATCCTTATACTCCCCTGACAATGAGTGAGTCTGTAATGTCCATGGGTTTTCTTATACCTAAGGGGAGATTTACCCACACGCCCCTTATGGTGACATCATGTGGGCTGGTCTCCAGCCTGTATATTTTTATTAAAAATGCTAACTTCTGGAATAACTCATCGCTCGTTGATCGCGGAAGCTTGCAAATGACACATTTTTTCCCTTATGATTTTATCTTTATGTAGAGACCACACATCGCATAGCTGCAGTCTGCTATTCTGGGGTTCTTGCGCTACAGCTCTATGTAGTGTTTTTCAGCGGCAGAAAAAATATCCCTATCATTCCTTCGCTGATTTTACCTCTAAAAATATGGGTCCCGTTATTGCCGGACGTATGGAACTCACAATATTTCATATTTCATATTGGAGTCGAAGTGGCTATGGCTGGTGGCCAGGAATTGTTTGTGAGTGCCTTTGAACTTAACGAACTGTTATGATCTGCAACAAGAACTAAGGAAAGATAGGGGAAAGCTGTCCCTACAGTAAGACTACGCTGAATCCCTACGATGTAGCGGGCTGCCTGTTCCTAGTGAACAGACCCACCTTCGTCATCGGCTAGTCTGAATGAAAACCTATAGAATTAAGGGAGGGGTCCCTAAAAGAACTAAGGACTGGGAAAAAATGGGACACCTCTTAAACAGAAGTTGTTGCAGAACACAAAAGACAAACAGACAAAAAGTACTAGAGGTCCCAGAGGACCAAGCGAACTGACAGATAGGCACCGAGACCTCAGGCTAGCAAGACAGTCAAACAACACTGAAGTCCAGCAAAGCCAGAAGGGCGGAGCTGGAATATATAGGCAGATGGTCACGTGACTGCAAAACACAAGATAGAAAAAACTAACAGGAGGGTTCTAACAGTACCCCCTCTTTTATGAGGATCCTCTGGATCCTCCAGGCCCAGGCCTATCCGGAAACCTCCTGTGGAAAGCTGTAACAAGCCTAGGAGCAGAGACATCATCCGTCCTTACCCAGGGGTTGTCTTTGGGACCAAAACCCTTCCAGGGGACAAGATACTGTAATCTCCCTCTATGCCATCTAGAATTCAAGATACGCAAAATCTCAAATTCGCCATCTTTCACCACAGGAGGAACTGTGACAGTGGCGTCCCTATCAGAAACGTCAGCCTTTTTCAACAAGGAAACATGAAACACAGGATTAATCTTCCAGGAAGTAGGGACATCCAACCTAACAGCAGACGGGTTAACAACCTGAAGCACTTTAAATGGACCCACAAACTTAGGACCCAGTTTTTTAGAGGGAATCCTCAACCGCAGGTTCTTTCGAGGACAACCAAACAATGTCACCCACAGTAAACAAAACCTCTTTATGTTTCCTGTCAAAATTCTTCTTGGATTTCTTGTTAGCCTCTTGAAGGTTGCAACGTACATTAGTCCAAACTCTCTCCAAATCACAGGAAAAATTCTCCTCTTCCGGCACCGCCGACCCTAATTTGGAGAAGGAACCAAAAGACGGATGTCTCCCAGTACAACAAAAAAAAGGAGAACACCCAGCAGAGGAGGATGAATGATTGTTAAGTGCAAATTCTGCGAGAGGCAGAATCTCAGACCACACCTCTTGATGGTCTGCCACAAAACAACACAAAAACTGTTCAACATCCTGGTTCTTTCTTTCAGTCTGTCCATTAGACTCAGGATGATAACCAGACGAAAATGACACATGGACTCCCAACCTGTCACAAAAAGCACGCGAGCCACAAACTGAGGTCCTCTATCAGAAACAATATCTGTGGGAACGCCATGGAGTTTGACAATCTCCTTAACAAACGCCTTAGCGAGTGTCTTGGCGCAGGGCAACTTAATGAATAGAACCAAGTGACACATCTTACTAAAACGGTCCACGACCACCCAGATGACAGTAAAACCCTCGGACACAGGAAGATCAGTAATAAAATCCATTGTGAGATGCATCCAAGGCGCACTAGGAACTTCCAGAGGCCAAAGCAACCCCGCAGCAGGAGTATGTGAAGCCTTTGACCTAGCACACACAGTACACTGACGCACCCACTTGATGACATCCTTCTGCCATCCAGGCCACCAAAAACTGCGACTGATAAGTCTCTTAGTTTCCGAAATTCCTGGATGATCTGCCAACCGAGAATCATGACACTCCACAAACAAATCTCTCCTAAAGGCTCTAGGCACGAACAACCTCACATGGGGAGTGTTAGATGGAGCATCATCTTGAGGTTTCAGAATCCCATTCTCCAAAACAGAGTCCAAAGCCGCCACCACAACTCCTTTCTGTAAAATGCTCTCCTCCTCCCTGGCAACGACCGTAGGAGAGAAACTGCGAGATAAAGCATCGGCTTTAACATTCTTAGTACCAGGGATATAGGTAACAGAAAAATGAAACAGAGAAAAAAAAAGTGCCCACCTAGCTTGACGGGCATTCAAGCGCTTGGCAGCATCCAGATAGATCAAATTCTTATGATCTGTGAAAACCTGAATAGGAAATCTAGCGCCTTCCAAAAAATGACGCCAATGTTCAAACGCAAGTTTAATAACCAACAACTCCCGATTTCCAACATCATAATTCAGTTTGGTTTCTGAAAATTTCCTCGAAAAGAAGGCACAAGGATGTACTCCACCCTTATTCTCCTGAGACAAAACTGCTCCGACCCCCACCGATGAAGCATCGACCTCGACCAAAAAAGGCTTGGTCTCATCAGGCTGCATAAGGATAGGGGCAGAACTGAACCTCTCCTTGAGATACTCAAACGCTTCAATGGCCTCAGTAGTCCACTGGGCCGTATTCGCACCTTTCTTGGTGAGATCGGTTAGAGGTTTAACAATTACAGAAAAATTCTTAATGAATTTCCTGTAATAATTGGCAAAACCCAAAAATCTCTGTATAGATTTCAAACCAATAGGCCTAGGTCATTCCTGCACAGCCTGAACCTTCACAGGGTCCATCTCAAAGCCCTCGCTGGAGACAATGTAGCCCAAAAAACTAATTTTCTGCACAGCGAACTCACATTTCTCCAGCTTAGCAAAGAGTGAATTATCACTCAATAACTGCAAAACTTCACGTACACTCTGCCAATGGGACTCCAGATCAGGCGAATAAATCAAAATGTCATCCAAATACACAACCACATTCTTATCAATCAAAGGTCTCAGGACGTCGTTAATAAGGTTCTGAAAAAATGCCGGTGCATTGTTAAGACCAAAAGGCATCACCAGAATCTCAAAATGACCTACCGGAGTGTTAAAAGCAGTTTTCCATTCATTACCCTCCTTCACTCGTAACAAATTGTATGCCCCACGGAGATCAATTTTTGAGAACCACTTGGCTCCTACTAACTGGTTAAACAAGTCAGGAATTAACGGCAATGGGTAGGAATTGCGTACGGTAATCTTATTAATTTCACGAAAATCCAGACATGGACGTAAACCGCCGTCCTTTTTTTTAACAAAGAAGAATCCAACTGCCTCCGGCGACTTAAAAGGTCTAATGTGACCGGCAGCGAATAATCTTGAATAGGTACAGGTAATTCCCCTTTTACCACAGCCGCAATGCGACCCTTAAAACATTTATCATAGCACTTCGAACTCCAAGACTTAATCACATTAGTAGACCAGTCCAATAAAGGATTGTGCACTTTTAACCAAGGCAATCCTAGAACAACTGGAAAGGGCAAATTATCCAAAACAACCAAGTCCAAAATTTCTTGGAGAACTTCATTGATAGTGAGGGAAAATGCAGCAGTCGTGTGAGTAATACATTTCAAAGGAGTGTTATCAATTGCAACCACAGAAATAGGTGATGACAAAGGTTTGGATTTCAATTTAAGGTTTTCCAAAAACCCTTTATCAATCACATTAAGTGTTGAACCACAATGCACAAATACCTGAAATTCAATCAAATCTCTCTGCAGAGTGGTACTCCCAGAAAGAAATACTCCTGCAGAACATAAACAAGCTATACGGGCGTAACTGACCTTTTTTTTTCTTTACTTAAACGACGCTCACAATACTTATTCAAATGGTCAGCTTTACCACAATAAAGACACAAACCTTCGGCGAATCTCCAGTCTCTTTCCTGAGAGCGGAGTGACATCGCCCCAACCTCCATTGGTTCTCCGCTGTCAGAGCAGATTTTGTGGGAACTAGGACCTGACGTTACAGGAGCTTTTACATCATTCACCCTGGACCTCAGTCTCCTGTCCACACGAACAGCTAATTGCAAAACCTCCTGCAGTGTCTCAGGTGCAGGGAATGCAATTAGCAATCCTTAACCTTTTCACTCAGACCAGCAAGAAATAAACATCTCAGCGCAGAATCATTCCATTTAACTTCTGAAGCCCATCTCCTGAAGTGTGTGCAATAATTTTCAACATCATCTGACCCCTGATTCAAACGTCTAAGTTCTGATTCAGCAGATGAGATTCGATCAGGATCGTCATATAATAGCCCCATAGCAGAAAAAAGTTCCTCAACAGACCCCAAACACGGATCATTAGGTTGGAGAGAAAAGGCCCACCCCTGTGGTTCCTTGCGCAAAAGTGACATAATAATACCAATGCGCTGTGATTCATTCCCAGAGGATCTTGGTCTCAAACGAAAATATAACAAACGAGCATTTTTAAAGGAAAAAAAATCTTGCTGTTTACCACAAAAAACATCAGGCAGTCCTACCTTGGGTTCGACAAAATGCGCTCCAGAACAGCTACTCACGTGTTGCTGGAGCTCGGCCACCTCCAGAGACAATCCCTGCAAGCGTTGAGCCATCTCCTGGACGGAAACCATACTGATCCCCAAATTTCTTTCCTTTAAGTTTTTTTGGGCTGGACTTACTGTTATGATCTGCAACCAGAAATAAGGAAAGATAGGGGAAAGCTGTCCCTACAGTAAGACTAAGCTGAATCCCTACGATGTAGTGGGCTGCCTGTTCCTAGTGAACAGACCCGCCTTCATCCTTGGCTAGTCTGAACGAAGACCTATAGAATTAAGGGAGGGGACCCTAAAAGAAATAAGGACTGGGACAAAAATGGGACACCTCCTAAACAGAAGTTGTTGCAGAACACAAAAGACAAACAGACAAAAAGTACTAGAGGTCCCAGAGGACCAAGCGAACTGACAGATAGGCACCGAGACACCAGGCTTGCAAGACAGTCAAACAACACTGAAGTCCAGCAAAGCCAGAAGGGCGGAGCTGGAATATATAGGCAGATGGTCACGTGACCGCAAAACACAAGATAGAAAAAACTAACAGGAGGGTTCTAACACGAACCATTTCCTCTTTCCTCCAAACTCTGGCCTGGGAGAAGGTGTCAATCTATCTCAGGTCTGTGTTAAGAGGAAATACATTTGCATTTTAGTTAGCTTGTAACACTTCATGGCTGGCATTTGTTTGTGTAAGGTCTCCCTCATGACTGTGTTAATTGGAGCTTTTGTGCTGAGCAGAAGCGGAAGAATGGTCAATATCTGGGTCAGAGAAATATGGAAGAACATATTCAGTATTCTGACTGATCGGTCTCCCTCTTACCAAATTTTATTCTCTCCAATACATCCTGAATGCTGCAGCCAGGGTCGTATTTCTGTCCAGCCGCTTCACCGATGCCTTCATCTTGTGCCAGTCTTTACACTGGTAGCCCGTCCGCCTCAGGGTCCAATATAAACTCATCACTCTCACCCACAAAGCTCTCCACTGTTCTGCACCGCCTTACAGTATATCTCCTCTCTCATCTCTGTCTATCGCCCTACATGTGCCCTCCGTTCTACAAATGACCTAAGACTAACATCCCCCATAATCCGAACCTCGCACCTCCGTCTCCAAGACTTCTCTTGTGCTGTGCCAGTTCTCTGGAATGCACTACCCCAGGCGATTCGACTGATGCCTAGCCCCCATATATTCAAGCGCGCTTTAAAAACCCATCTCTTTAAACAAGCCTACCACCTTAACTACTCAGTAAATTAACTTTCCCCTGTTCCCTCCTTCTAAATATCATTCAGAATCTGTTCCCTACTCTTCATCTGTCTCCACACCCTCCATGCACAAGATAACTGCACTCGGTACTCAAGTATTGCACTTAAACATACAGGCTGATGACCGGATCATACAGCTTTATATGAAAATCCCTATTTATTATAATTGCCAGACTGAAATAACAAGCACTTTTCACCTATTGTGTCCCCCCATTTCCTTGCAGAATGTAAGCTTGTGAGCAGGGACCTCACTCCTAATGTAACTGTTTAAACTGTCCTTAAATTGTATTGAATTTATTGACTGTACATGTCCCAGCTTAATTGTAAAGTTTGTTGGCGCTATATAAATAAAAAAATATTATTATTATTTTCCTCAATACTTCCCTGACATCTCCCCCTCTTTGAGGTGGCGTAATGGGTGATTTACTGATCACCCCTTTAAGCCCACCTCCTGGCCCACCCTTCCTGCTGATCCGACAAGCTGGGGATCCAGTTTTCTGATCACCTTGCCAGGTTCGGGATATATTTTCACCACTCCTTTGACAGGCTATGGATGCCTTCCTCCCATACTCCTGATAGATAGGGGGACACGCCTTCCTCTAACCTCGCTTGGGTGAGGGGTCTACTCTTCCACCCCTTATGGCCACCTGGGGGGCCGGGCTAGCTATGGGGTAGCTATGACCGACCATGTCACAGTCCGTTGTGGCACTGGTCGGCTTCACGGGACCACTTTCCTTATGATCCCCGTGCTTCTCCCCATCTTTTCTCATCACTTCTGGAGCCGTGCTAGTCATGGGGCAGCTACGACTGGCCATGTCACAGTCCGTCGTGACACCAGTCGGCGGCACGGTACCACTACCCATATTATCCCCGTGTTTCTCCTCATTCTTCGTCATTACATCTGGAGCCGTGCTAGTCATGGAGCAGCTACCATTGACCATGCCACTATCTGGCATGACACTGGTCACCTGCACGGGGCGACCTGCTTTCTGGTGCCCGTGGGTGCTCCCCTTGCCTCTAACACTTATGCTGGCTTGCTTTAGGGGATCCTCAGCAGCATCACCCCGCAGGGTGAGGTGGCTGAGTTTCCCTTTACCACAACACACACTTTTGTTATTCATCACATTGACATATTTGACAGTGGCTTTACATAACACATCAGATCTGGGAGGGTTGTCAGGAATGTATCAGGCAACCAACCGTCCCAGATCAGTTTCCAATAGCACATTAGTGGGGAGATTCTCCGACACCCCCTCTTCCCTTAACGCCCTCCCCGCACCCCAGTCCAGGAAAACTCGGGCCATCGGTATGGGATGGCGAACACCCCCAAACCCGATGACTTTCAGGGTCTTCCCAGGAATGAGTTCCTCTGGCAACATAAACTCAGGGCGGATCAGGGTGCGTTCTTCATCAGTGTCCTTAAGGCCGACAGTGACATTGTTGCCCACTGTAACAGGTTGTATGTTCTCCCGGGCCCAGCCAACCACCCCACCCATAAAAATAATGGCTACAGTAGGCCCTGGGGCCTCAGGCGTGGTGTCCAACTTCTACCTCTCCGGGCAGACAAAGCTGATGTGACCCGTTTGGTAACAAGTATAGCACTTACGGGAGTCAAATGCAGTCCAGGTGCTGGAAGATGTGGCAGGACCCGCTGAGGGCTGGCTGTCTGGAACACTGGGGGTGGTTTTCTGCTTACCCCCTTTCCAACTGGCAGCGGCTGACTTCCGCACCTCTGGTGTGCTGTTGGCCTCATAGGTATCCGCGATCTGGGCCGCTTTGGCGGATTCCTTCGGCTCCCGGTCAAGCACAAACTGTCGCACTTCCACTGGGCAAAGATGAAGAAACTGGTCCTTCACCATTAGATCCTTCAGGTCCTCAAACGTGGTGACTGACAATCCTTGGATCCACTGCTCGAAGTGGATTCTGAGCCCATCCACCAAATCACTGTAGCTATCATGTGGTCAACGTTGGAGGGCTCTGAACTTTTTCCAGTAAACCTCCGGAGTCAGCTGGTACTTTCTTATCAGGGCCTGCTTGACGGCCTCATAGTCTCCATCTTGTTCTCGAGGAAGAGAAGTAAACACTTCCAGAGCTTTTCCTCGGAGCCCTGGAGTTAAGTACCGGGCCCACTGGTCCGTGGGCAGATGATACGGCCGGCAGGCCTTTTCAAACCCTCGCAGAAATATGTCCAAGTCTCCGTCCTTTTCCATTACAGGAAAATGCTCAGGACGGGGTTTAAAGCTGTTGGTGCTGTTGGACTCACGATCTGTGTGTTGGAGGTCTGCAGCTGGATTCGGGCTAACTCCAGCTGGTGCCGCTGTTCATCTTGCCGCTTTCGCTCAGCAGTCTCTCGGTCAGCTTGCGCCTGGCGCTCTGCTTGCTCCTGGAATTTCAGGATCAGGTGCAGTCATCTGTCACGATCGTCTGCAGTGAGCAGCTCCAAGGCCATCTGCAGGTGGGGGTCCACACAACCCTGTCTGCGTGTATGGCTGGCAATCAAAGGTGGGACCCCTGCAGCAGCGCCATCTGGGCCTTGGCTGGCCACCCCTTCCTCAGGGCTCTGCTGTCGGATGGGCTCTGCAGCACCTTGCAACAGATCAGCAATCATTTGGGCCTTGGTTTTGCCTTTGGGGTCAATCTGTCTCAGCTCACAGAGGGCAGTGATAGTGTCCTCTGACTGCTGGTGATACCAGTTCTCTCCACGTGTAGCCATTATTGCCAAATAAAAGATTGGACAGCAAAACAAGAGAAGGGAGGGGATGCAACTGCTACACGTATAGTAATTTCCCAGATGAAAAAAATATTAAAACATTGAATCTGATTTCTTAAAACTCTGCACAGAATTCTCGCAAGAACCGTGTACGTTTTCAGTGACAGGAATGATTGCTCAATCCAGCCACTGATGTTCTGTAATATCCTACCCCTACAACCAATTGTCAGGGATCACCTACAGCGACGACACCGGGGAGATTACATGATATCATGCAATATCTCACCGTGTCGTCACTATGTCAATATTTCGTCCGGAATCATGAGCACATGATCCAGACAACTCACTCCTTGGGCATCGGCGAACATGCAGAAAGCATATGGCGTCACACCTCCGAATTCCAGCTCCAGGAATATGTGTGTATGCCCCGCTCGGTTGCTGCCGTCTGCACATTACCCGATTATCAATATTATTTTCTGCCACCACTGTCCAGATTTGAAATATAAAACAGGCCTGGGCAGATGCCTGTGCTTTGGTAGCGTACATGGCTTCGGGGGAGGGAACGATTACAGGACAAAAGAAACAGAACTATTAAATATTAAATTTGTATTTAATCCAAAAGGGAGGCAGTGTATAGGAAAATGTATACACAAGGATGTTACAAAGGAGACATTAAAATACCTCAGCAGTTACATAAAATAAACAGTATAAAAGAAGACAACTTACACTATACAGTTTGCAGGGACGAATCAGCATGGGTGGAGGAGGGGCTCCAGAGTTGATTTTAACATTATCGAACGCGACCCGTTGCTTATAATCCTTACACCCCCCTGACAATGAGTGATTCTGTAATGTCCATGGGTTCTCTTATACCTAAGGGGAGATTTACCCACACGCCCCTTATGGTGACATCATATGGGCTGGTCTCCAACCTGTACATATTTATTAAAAATGCTAACTTCTGCGATAACTCATCGCTCGTTGATCGCGGAAGCTTGCAAACGACACATTTTTCCCTTATGATTTTATCTTCATGTAGAGAACACACATCGCATAGTTGCAGTCTGCTATTCTGGGGTTTTTGCGCTACAGCTCTATGTAGCGTTTTTCAGCGGCAGAAAAAATATCCCTATCATTCCTTCGCTGATTCTACCTCTAAAAAGATGGGGCTCATTATTGCCGGACGAATGGAACTCACAATATTTAACATTTCATATCGGAGTTGACGTGGCTATGGCTGGTGGCCGGGAATTGTTTGTGAGTGCCTTTGAACTTAACGAACCATTTCCTCTTTCCTCCAAACTCTGGCCTGGGAGAAGGTGTTAATCTATCTCAGGTCTGTGTTAAGAGGAAATGCATTTGCATTTTAGTTAGCTTGTAACACTTCATGGCTGGCATTTGTTTGTGTAAGGCCTCTCTCATGACTGTGCTAATTGGGGCTTTTGTGCTGAGCAGAAGGGGAAGAATGGTCAATATCTGGGTCAGTGAAATATGGAAGAACATTTTCAATATTCCTCAATACTTCCCTGACATGCTGTAAGCCATAATCATCAACATTATCAGAAATAAATGCTTGAAATAGATCACTCTGTTTGTAATGACTTTGAGTTTCACTTTTTGTATTGAAGAACTGAAATAAATTAACTTTTTGATGATATTCTAATTTAGTGAGAAGCACTAGTATATCAGGAGGAAGGGACCATATATACCAAGATGGGGACATTTACAGTATATACCAGGATGGGAGATATTAGTAAAGAATTGGGGAACACTAACCCTTTAACAGTGTCAGCAGCAGATCCCCCCATAACAATGCGTCATCACCACATTTTTTGCTTCAAATTTTCTTTTCTATTTTCCTCCTCTAAAACCTAGGTGCGTCTTATGGTCCGATGTGTCTTATAGTACAAAAAATACTGTACGGGGTCAGAAACCAGCAAATCCCCGCAGTGCACAGTTCATGTGCTGGGTGGATTCATAAATCTGCAGTCTCACAGAGTGACTGCAGACTTATCTATTTGGACTGGACAACCCCTTTAACAATAAAACTACATGACTTCCTAATTGCAGATTGAGGTACAGTCACTAATTTTAAGTTTCTTCCAGATACTTTACACAGACCTCTTTTTCATGGGCATGGAGGAAAGAGCATTTCTGTGTCAAGTTACCAAAACAGATAGCTTTGCTATCTCGGGTAATTTGGGGTCGTAGTAGAGTGATCTTAACACTGTAATTGCCCTTCCATCCCCGCATATCGCATATACCCCTATATAATGGAAAGCAGATACATAAGAGTTTGAAAATAACCTAAAATCCTATATAGCATATATACATTTTTCTATATAATTCTCATGCTATGTTATGTTGCTATTAGTGTTGAGCCACCCCCGTAGTGTTCGAGTTCGGTTCGGTTCGTCGAACACCCGTGTGTTCGCCGAACTGTTCGTCGAACTGTTCGTCGAACACCTTCGAACACCATTAAAACCAATGGCAGGCAAACAAAAACACATAGAAACACATAGAAAACACCTTCAAAGGTGTCCAAAAGCTGACAAACTGCTCAGAAGACACAACTAACACATGGAAAAGTGACAAGTACATATAGTCATGCGAAAAGAAAAGAGGTGGAGGAGTAAAAGGAGGGGGAGACACAGATATAGGCATGTCATGCCCTTCTAAAATCCAAAAAGTGAGAAGCCGACACGTTCAGTCCGCTCCTGCCCGTGCCACCTCCGTGTCGCCGGGTTTGTGCCAGAGCCGCGGTGAACCCTGACGGCCAGCCCCCCTCTCCCAATACTGGTGCCTGTCCGCTGGTGGGTCGAGCGAGCCCCCCTGTGGTGGAGGCAGCTCTAAGCTTTTTAATTTAAATTGTCTCTCTAATTTGAATGAATACACTTTAAATCCATTTACAAGGATCTATTGGAGGGCAAGTCTCATGCCAGCAGCCGCGTAATTCCAGCTCCAGTAGCGTCCACTAAAGCTGCTGCAGTTAAAAAGCTTTTATAAGGATCGAGCTCGGCTGTCCACCGCAAGGCATCCTACTGCCAGTCCCAGCCCCTATGCCTTGGGGTGCCTCCTGATGCTCTTCACTGAGTATCCCGTGGTCCCGAAGCATTTCCTTTGAAAAAATTAAGTGTCCAAACTACAGGTGGTGTAGCTTGCTTAACAGCCGGGATAATCCGCTGACTAGCAGACACTGCTACTAGGCACAAAGTATTTCCTGGTCTAGATGCAGTTAAAAATTTGTAATTAGATACTCTCGTTGGATGCTGAGAAAGCATTCCATAGAGTCTCCTGGCACGCCATATATGATTCTCTTAAAAAGCTTGGGGTAGGGGTCTAGGGGACCCTTTTATAGCCAAAATCACGGCCCTGTATCACAATACGTCACCTAGGCTGAAGATAAATGGAACTGTAGCACCCTGAGGGCTCGGTTGCTACAGAGGTATTGCACCTCACCCAGAGGTGTGATATCTCACTCTCAGGTAAGGAAGGAGTGTGGATCAGGACCCGACACCTGCATGCATTACACCACATTGCCGTAGGGCAGGGCGACCAATATGCCTCTGAGATGGGCAAGACAGTCCCTGTCCCTGGCTGGAGTGGGGGGAGGGAACACTGAGGAAGGGGAACCCTGTAGTGCAGGAGCAGGGAGGAAGCAGTTCCTGGGTGCATTGAGAAGGGAGTATAAAGGGTGGGCACCATTTTAGTTCAGTGCAGAGAAGTCTGAGCAGAAGTGGCAAGGAGCAGGGGCTCTGCATGAGCTCTGCTCCGGAGGCGGGCATAGTAACAGAGGCCCAGGCCTGGAAGAGGGAGAAGGAAGGAAGAGGAGCGGAGAAGGCTCCAGGAACGAGGAATGAAGGGATCCCAGGGGTGCGGACGGGCGAGTCGCCACCGCACGCCCGAATCCACCTGCGTGGAGGGGTCAGGCCAAAGGGGGAGACCGGTCCCCGAAACTAGTGGAGGCAGGAAACGACCCTCAGCTAGAAACCGGAGGCTGTGACATTTTATGTGGCGCAGCCCCTCGCTACACCCGCTAGGAAGGTACCACATAGGGTCAGGGAAACTGGCGCCAAGTTTACCAAGAGGAGGCCCAAGGCAGCCAGACAGAAGGGTTGGTAAGAAAGGCCAGACAAAGGACACACAAAGGGGGTCCTGTGAAGCGCTCCAAAGTTATCTGGGAGTTATCTGAGCCCCTCACCTGGTGAGCACAGTATGACGTGGGCAGCCGTTACCTGCAGACGTGGTCTGGATAATAAGAACTGTGAGTAAAGGCCCTGGACTGCATCACTGACTCCGTGTCGTTACTGCTGCTGCCCTGCACCATCACCCCCATCCTCCGCATACACTGCCCTGAGGCTATACTCCTCCCGTGGGGAGTTATGCTATGCTCTGCTGCACCCACAACACCAGCCTCAGCGGTCTGCCCTGCAGCGGCGGTTCACTCTGACCGCAATCCACGGGTGGCGTAGTCGGACATTTAAACATCAAAACCACATAAATAGTTCCGCCACTGGTTTGACCACCCTGAGCCACGGAACCGGGTCGCCGCCACGAAGACTACAACCACCAGCATCCACCAAAAAGGGTCCGGCTCCGGGTGTCCCAAGGCCCAGGGGGTGCATCAGAACATTTTCATCACCTTTCACAATCACCAATGGGACAAGGCAGGGATGTCCTCTGTCCCCTCTCTAATACATCCTAGTGACGGAGCACCTGCTCTCATCAATTCGCCATAACCCCAATATTAGGTGGATTGAGGTGGGAGGCACCGAGTACAAGTGCTCTCTATTTGCTGATGATGTCCTAGTATATATCACTCAATCACATATATCCATCCATGCTGTTATGGCTGAAATAGATCACTTTGTTACATGGTCAAATTTTAAAATCAATGCAGCGAAGTCTGAGGCCCTCGATGTCTCCCTCCCCAAATCCATATAGGATTCCATCCAGTCCAACTTTCCCTTTGCCTGGCCCTCACAGGGTATCAAATACTTAGGAATTCCTATTCATAGAGACCTCTCCCATCTATGTTATCTTAATTTTGGGCCCTTTATTGAACAACTCCATACAGACCACGGTTGGTAAGTTAGAACTGTAAGATTCACTACGTGAACCACTGGTGTTTTGTGGAAAAGCACATGTACACTGTGTTCCAAATTATTATGCAAAAAGTGTTTAGGAGTGATAAGGGAAGAATTTGTTTGTTTGTCAGTTAAACTCATTGATGGTGATGTGTGTCAGGGCTCTTTATATCACTGTAAGCAATTGCAGACACCTGTGCTAATTAGTTTGGCAGGTGTGTCCAATGAAAGGCAAGACTACTTAAGAAGGCTGTCTCACATTATTAAGCAGCCTACATTTTCTGCCAAAATGGGAAAGAAAAAGGATGTGTCGGCTGCTGAGAAGCAACAAATTGTGGAGTGTTTAGGTCAAAGCATGACTACAATCAACATTGTGCGATGATCAGGATGAAGTGTCTTGGCAATCAAGAAGTATGTAGCTGATTCACAGTACACACGTGTGCGTGCTGATAAGGGCAAATTGAGGACTCTTTCCTACAGGCAATTACGTCAGGTTAAAAGAGCAGCGGCAAAAAAGCCTTGTCATAGCAGCAGACAAGTTTTTGAAGCTGCTGGTGCCTCCAACGTCCCCCGAACAACAAGATGCAGGGTCCTTCAGAGGTTTGCAGCTGTGCATACGCCATCCTGTCGACCTCCTCTATCCACTTCACACAAGTAGAAACGGCTCCAGTGGGCCAAACATTACATGAAGACTGATTTCAAAACTGTTTTGTTCACGGATGAGTGCCGTGCAGCGCTCGATGGTCCAGATGGATGGAGTGGAGGATGGCTGGTTGATGGACACCCCACGCAAACACGGCTACAGCGCCAACAAGGAGGAGGTGGAGTAATTTTTTGGGCTGGAATCATGGGGAGAGAGATTGTTGGCCCCTTTAGGATCCCTGAAGGCGCTAAAGATGAACTCCATAATGTATGTGGATTTTCTCAAACAGCACTTCCTGCCATGGTTCAAGAAGAAGAACCGTGTATTTCACAGCAAGATCATTTTTTTGCATGATAATGCACCATCTCATGCTGCACATAAAACATCTGCATCTCTGGCTGATATGGGCATAAAAGGGGACAAACTTATGGTGTGACCCCCATGCTCCCCTGACCTCTACCCCATTCAGAACCTCTGGAGCATCATCAAAAGGAGTGTCTATGATGGCGGGAGGCAGTTCACATCTAAGCAACAGCTCTGGGAGGGTATTCTGTCCTCATGCAAAACAATTGAAGCAGAAACCATCCAAAACCTGACAAATTCAATAGACGAGAGAGTTCAGAAGCTCCTTTCGAACAAGGGGTCCTATGTGAAAATGTAACATCACCTAGAATAAAGATTTGAGTTGAAAACTGTTTGATTTCAGTTTCTAATAACCTGCTAATGCTTATAATTTCAAAAATGACCATTTTTTTGGTCTTTATTAAAATGAAAAGGTTGATCGAAAAGTTTGGGGGATCTAAGAGTGTGGCAACCCAGTAGTCATGATTACTTCGAATTCTGACAATATGAGGGTCATGTTGCAGGTAGTGCAGCAAGAAGGCACTTATGTGTCTTGCGCATCTCGGAGCCCCAAAATTATTTTCCGGGCTAGATGCAGCTAAAAATTATTATTAATTTTAAATCTGGTGGAGCTTAGTATAGATGGCCTAATAGGATCAGTGCTGCACACTGCTACAAAGCCCAAATTATTTTCCAGTCAAGATACAGATAAACATGATTAGTAATTTTAAATCTGGTGGAGCTTATTATAGATGGCCTAATAGAATCAGTGCTGCACACTGCTACAAAGCCCAAATTATTTTCCAGCCAAGATACAGATAAACATGATTAGTAATTTGAAAGCTTAAAACGGTTGGTAGGGTGATTTTAACCAATCATCAAGCTTTTACTCTCCCCAGGATGACACAGGGGTAGAAAAGTCATTTCGGATCCATGATTTGTTCATCTTTATGAACGTGAGTCTGTCTACATTATCAGTGGAGAGCCGCGTGCGCTTATCTGTCAGCACACCACCAGCAGCGCTGAACACACGTTCAGACAGAACGCTGGCTGCGGGGCATGACAAGATCTCCAAGGCGTAAGTGGCTAGCTCCGGCCATTTATCCAGATTGGAAGCCCAAAAAGAGCAAGGGTCCAGTGACACAGTCATGGCTTCAATGTTTACTTGGAGATACTCCTGTACCATCGTCTCTAGGCGTTGACTATGAGTCAGACTTCTTGTCTCCTGTGGCCTTGCAAAGGATGGGCTAAAAAAGTGGTGAAATGATTCCGCAAAATTGATGTTACCAGCAGATACTGTGGTTCTGTTACGGTTTGAGTGCTGAACACTTGATGGTCCCACGGTTGGCAAGTTGGAACTGTGAGATTCACTACGTGCACCACTGGTGTTTTGTGGAAAAGCACATGTAAGATTCTGCAACAGTCTCTGCTGATACTCCTGCATGCGTGCATCCCTTTCTATGGCAGGAATAATTTCTGCAAATTTACTTTTGTACCGGGGATCTAACAGTGTGGCAACCCAGTGGTCAGGATTATTTCTAATTCTCACAATTCGAGGGTCATGTTGCAGGTGTTGCAGCAAGAGGGCACTCATGTGTGTTGCGCATCCAGGAGCACCAAGTCCCTGTTGTGTTGGTGGCGAGGTAACAATCATACTTCCTTCCTCTGTCCTCTCCCCCCAAACTCGCACAACAGAAATGTGATCAAGGTCTCCCTCATCTGATGAGTCTTCCATCAGTTCGTCCTCCACTTCTTCCTGGGCTCCTGCACCTTCCTCACTAGTTTGGCTGCTACCATGCGCCCTGGTAAAACCATCTCCCTCACCCTCACATGCCTGCTGCCTTGGTGCTGCCGACCGTCTGGACCTTGCAGATGTTAGCCCTTCCGCATACAACTCCTCCTCCTCTACTTCCTCCACCTCCTCTTGTGCCACCACCTGACTCCGAATTCTGTTTAACATGTGCTCCAGCATGTAAATCACCGGAATACTCATGCTGATAATGGCATCGTCAGCACTAAACAACTTCGTCGCCATTTCAAAACTGTGCAGAAGGGTGCATAGGTCCCTGATCTGAGACCACTACTCCAGCGTGATTTGCCCCACCTCTGGATCTCGTTGGCCCAGGCTATACGTCAGAACGTATTGCACCAGGGCTTGTCGGTGCTGCCACAGTCGCTGCAACATGTGCAGAGTTGAATTCCACCAGGTAGGCACATCGCATTTTAGCCGGTGAAGTGGCAGGCCCAACGACTTCTGTAGAGATGTAAGCCGCTGAGCTGCGGGATGCGAACGGCGGAAGTGAGCACACAGCGACCGTGCCCTCTGCAGAAGGCCATCTAGTCTGGGATAGTGGGCTAAAAATTGCTGGACAACCAGGTTCAACACATGAGCCATACAAGGCACGTGTGTGACATTGCCCCGGCGAAGGGCCGCACCCAGGTTTGCAGCATTGTCGCACACGGCCTTCCCTGGTTTCAGGTCCAGTGGAGACAACCATTCATGAAATTGGTTCTCCAGAGCTGACCACAACTCCTCAGCTGTGTGACTCACATTTCCCAGACATTTCAAAGTAAAAGCCGCCTGATGACGTTGAGCCCTACTGCCAGCATAGTAAGGAGCTGTGCAGGATCCCTTCTGCGCAGTTAAAAAGCTTGTTGCATGACCAGACAGGCTTTGGGTGCAGGTGGAAGACCGAGAGGAGGTTGAGGAGACAGAAGCAGTGGAGGAACTTTGACATAAAGAGGATTGACGCACAACTCGTGGGGACGGCAAGACTTGGACAGCAGCCCCTTGTCCTGCTGTCACCATAGTTACCCAGTGCCCAGTCAGCGACATGTAACGCCCCTGTCCATGCCTACTCGTCCAAGTGTCTGTGGTGAAATGCACCCTGTCACGCACAGAGTTTCTCAAAGAAGTGGTGATGTTGTGTGCGACATGCTGGTGGAGCGCAGGCACACCTTTCTTTGAGAAGTAGTGCCGACTGGGCATCTGGTACTGGGGCACTGCGACGGACATAAGGTCTCGAAAACCTCTGTGTCCACCAGGCGGAAAGGCAGCATTTCTGTAGCCAAGAGCTTGCAGATGGTGAAATTCAACCTATTAGCTTTCTCATGGCTAGGAGGAAATGGTCTTTTACTTGTCCACATCTGAGGGACCGAGGGCTGGCTATTGTGCTTAGACGGGGATGATAAGGGTGTCCCCGGCAAAATGCCGGTCTGTGAGGAAGATGCAGGCGGACATGTTAGGTTGCCTTGATCCAAAGGTGGTGCTATCGATGTCGGACGGCGCTCAACACCAGCTGGTGTTACCACCTCCAAAGAAAATGATGACCTGCCAATCACGCTGGCTGTTGCGGGTAAAGAGGTGGCAGGTCTGCGCCCCAAAACAAGTGTGACTGCTGTCCCCCCAGTCACAGAGGATGAAGAGGCCGCGGATGCACAAGATATGGCAGACGGTGGTTGGCCCGGCCGGCTAGGCCGCATTGTAGCACACTGAGCTTCCCACTGCAACTTATGCTTCATGTCCATGTGCCGGTTCATGCATGAAGTACTCAAACTATGTATTTTTTGGCCTCTACTTTGCTTTTGCTGACAAATGTTACAGATAACACGAGTAGGGTCATCTTTATCGATCTGAAAAAATGCCCAGGCTATGCAAGGCTTAGCACCCATGCGACCGGTAGAGCCACCACGACTTGTGGTGAGAGGCAGAGTTGTGTTTGAGGATGCAGTTGTTGATGTGCTTCCAGTACTACGTCTCTGTCCAGGAAGGCGCAACCTGACCTCGTCGTCACTAGCATCTTCCTCCACCTCCTCTGCTGACCTCATCTCTTGGCTGGCTGTGGGTTGACAGTAAGTGGGATCTCCAACCTCATCATCATCACCCTGTGCGTTATCACACCCGTCGTCCTCAGAGCCAACCTGTTCCTGCCCTGACAAAAAACTAAAGTTGTCGCTCCAATCAGGTATTTGAGTCTCATCATCGTCTTCCTCATTGTCTCCACCAACAGGAGTTACAGTTTGGGAATGAGGGTCTACATTATGGTCAGAACCTTCTGCGTCTGGTCCTGGATCCGACTCATAAACATTCTGGGCATCAGTGCAGATTATTTCCTCGTCTGGATTCACAGAAGCGCTGGAGTCGACCTCTGATTCCCAGGCTATAGTATGAGTAAACAGCTCTGCAGACTCAACCATCTGTTCTACCTCATACTCAGACGGGCAGCTGGAGATTTGGGAGCTGTGAGGAAGCAAGTGCGATTGGGGTAACACCTTTGAGGACTGGAGTATTTGTGATGTTGAAGTTAATGTGGAGGAGAGCCCACTTAAAGGAGCACTTGATATCCGTTGAAGCACCTGCTGTTTTTGTGCCTCATCTGGAATTTGTAGCGATTGGCGTGGCCGTAAGAAAGGGATCTTATCACATTGTCCACTAAAAGAAGTAGACATTTTAGTTTGGCTGGAAGATGGTCTTTCTTCTGCAGATGTTACTGTTGCTTTAACACCTACCCCACGGACACAACCTATTTTCCCCTTCCCAACACGCCTATTCCCCTTTCCACCAGCAGCAGACCTTTTTCCACTCATTTTGGTGGTTAACTAATTCACAACTCTGGAGTTGTTTGCACAAAAAAACAATGGATGGGAACCGAGCAGAGCTGAGTGGCCAAACTGTGGTATTAGGCCAAAACTATTGGCTGGGTTAGATGCAGAAAAAAATTATATTCAATTTGCAACCTGATGGAGGTCAGTATAGATGGACTAATAGAACAAGTCCCACACACAGCTAGAAGCCCAAATATTTTTTCAGAGGTAGATGCAGAAAAAAATTGTATTCAGTTTGCAACCTGATGGAGGTCAGTATAGATGGACTAATAGAACAAGTCCTACACACAGCTAGAAGGCCAAATATTTTTTCAGAGGTAGAAGCAGAAAAAAAATATATTCAGTTTGCAACCTGATGGAGGTCAGTATAGATGGACTAATAGAGAAAGTCCCACACACTGCTAGAAGGTCAAATATTTTTTCAGAGCTAGATGCAGAAAAAAATTATATTCAGTTTGCAACCTGATGGAGGTCAGTATAGATGGACTAATAGAAGAAGTCCCACACACAGCTAGAAGGCCAAATATTTTTTCAGAGGTAGATGCAGATAAAAATTATTTTTAATTTGCAGCCTGATGGAGGTCAGTATAGATGGACTAATAGAGCAAGTCCCAAACACTGCTAGAAGGCCAAATATTTTTTCAGAGCTAGATGCAGACAAAAAAATATTTTGAATTTGCAACCTGATGGAGGTCAGTATAGATGGACTAATAGAGAAAGTCCCACACACTGCTAGAAGGCCAAATATTTTTTCAGAGCTAGATGCAGACAAAAAAATATTTTTAATTTGCAACCTGATGGAGGTCAGTATAGATGGACTAATAGAGAAAGTCCCACACACTGCTAGAAGGCCAAATATATTTCAGAGCTAGATGCAGATAAAAATTATTTTTAATTTGCAACCTGATGGAGGTCGGTATAGATGGACTAATAGAGAAAGTCCCACACACTGCTAGAAGGCCAAATATTTTTTCAGAGCTAGATGCAGAAAAAAATTATATTCAGTTTGCAACCTGATGGAGGTCAGTATAGATGGACTAATAGAACAAGTCCCACACACAGCTAGAAGCCCAAATATTTTTTCAGAGCTAGATGCAGAAAAAAATTATATTCAGTTTGCAACCTGATGGAGGTCAGTATAGATGGACTAATAGAACAAGTCCCACACACAGCTAGAAGCCCAATATTTTTTCAGAGGTAGATGCAGAAAAAAAATATATTCAGTTTGCAACCTGATGGAGGTCAGTATAGATGGACTAATAGAGAAAGTCCCACACACTGCTAGAAGGCCAAATATTTTTTCAGAGCTAGATGCAGACAAAAAATTATTTTTAATTTGCAACCTGATGGAGGTCAGTATAGATGGACTAATAGGGAAAGGCCCCCACACTGCTAGAAGGCCAAATATTTTTTCAGAGCTAGATGCAGATATAAATCATTTTTAATTTGCAACCTGATGGAGGTCAGTATAGATGGACTAATAGAGAAAGTCCCACGCACTGCTAGAAGGCCAAATATTTTTTCAGAGCTAGATGCAGAAAAAAATTATATTCAGTTTGCAACCTGATGAAGGTCAGTATAGATGGACTAATAGAACAAGTCCCACACACAGCTAGAAGGCCAAATATTTTTTCAGAGGTAGATGCAGATAAATATTATTTTTAATTTGCAGACTGATGGAGGTCAGTATAGATGGACTAATAGAGAATGTCCCACACACTGCTAGAAGGCCAAATATTTTTTCAGAGCTAGATGCAGACAAAAAATTATTTTGAATTTGCAACCTGATGGAGGTCAGTATAGATGGACTAATAGAGAAAGTCCCACACACTGCTAGAAGGCCAAATATTTTTTCAGAGCTAGATGCAAACAAAAAATTATTTTGAATTTGCAACCTGATGGAGGTCAGTATAGATGGACTAATAGAGAAAGTTCCACACACTGCTAGAAGGCCAAATATTTTTTCAGAGCTAGATGCAGACAAAAAATTATTTTTAATTTGCAACCTGATGGAGGTCAGTATAGATGGACTAATAGAGGAAGTCCCACACACTGCTAGAAGGCCAAATATTTTTTCAGAGCTAGATGCAGAAAAAAATTATATTCAGTTTGCAACCTAATGGAGGTCAGTATAGATGGACTAATAGAACAAGTCCCACACACAGCTAGAAGCCCAAATATTTTTTCAGAGGTAGATGCAGATAAAAATTATTTTTAATTTGCAACCTGATGGAGGTCAGTATAGATGGACTAATAGAGAAAGTCCCACACCCTGCTAGAAGGCCAAATATTTTTTCAGAGCTAGATGCAGACAAAAAATTATTTTGAATTTGCAGCGTGATGGAGGTCAGTATAGATGGACTAATAGAACAAGTCCCACACACTGCTAGAAGGCCAAATATTTTTTCAGAGCTAGATGCAGAAAAAAATTATATTCAGTTTGCAACCTGATGGAGGTCAGTATAGATGGACTAATAGAACAAGTCCCACACACTGCTAGAAGCCCAAATATTTTTTCAGAGCTAGATGCAGAAAAAAATTATATTGAATTTGCAACCTGATGGAGGTCAGTATAGATGGACTAATAGAATGATGCTATGCCCAAAAGATTTTACTTCACTAGGTGCAGTAAAAAAATTGGTATTCTATACACAGGTGGTATATCTTGCAACACAGATAGGCTACTCCACTGACTAACACACTCTGCAATAGGCCAAAAAGGATTAGCTTTGCTAGATTTAGCCAAATGCTGTGAAAAATACTTGCACAGCACTGGCACAGACCTGCCTGGCAAAAACTGATAGGAACTGATGTAACCTAGTCCTGAAAAGGACTGCAATTACAATTAGTCTTTACTCCCACAATCTATCTATTTAAGAGCACAGACCTGCCTGATAAAAGTTTTAGGAAATGCTGTAACCTAGTCCTTAAAAGGACTGCAATCACAACTATTCCCTACTCCCAAGCTATCTGTAGATTTGTGCGAAAATTGGCTTGAAATTAACAAGGTATAGCGCACACAACAACAGCGGTGCCATCTAACACGCAGCTGCAGCAGTGAGAAAATGGTGGCGACGGGGAAAATGGCTTGGTCTTATAGGGCAAGGACATGTGACATACACCGCCAATGACACATGCCCTTGCTTGTGTGAAAAAAAGCACTTCGCTCCGTGTGTGCGCTGCTGATAGGCTGACAGATTGCACCTCCCCACTGTAAATGCGGGAAAGAGAAAAAAAAATGGAGATCTTCATTGTTCCTGCAGAGATCCATCCCCTGCCCCTCCCCCCACCCCGCTGTACACTCAAACTGCGTATTAACATTAATTTTCATCATTACTGAGAAAAAATCCAGTTATGATTTTGGTGCACGAACAGTTATCGAACATAACCTCGAACAGCCGAATTTTTCTCAAATCGTTCGTGTTCGCCGAACGGCTCGAACACCGCCCAAAACAGTTCGAATTTGAGATTGGCGAACAGTTCGAGTCGAACAGCGCTCATCTCTACTCACAATGATGACAGATAGTGAGAAATGTAATATAGTGGCTCATCATAAATTTGACTCATCTTTACACGCATTTGCCCAGCTAATTATAGAACACAGCATATAAACCAAATTTTTGGGTGCAAATTGAGCCAAATTTCTGGCACACTTTTCATCCCATTGTTTGTTTGTTTTTTCTGTTATCAAATATCACGTTTGTAAATTTTTGAACATCCACTTCCGTAATTCTAAATTTAAGATGAAAAAATACTTGAAAGACGCATTTTGAGTTTCTGTTAGAACTGAATCGCATGTGTCTGTTTTGTATAATTAATCTCTTATCTGCTTTGTGAGTTGTGCTCCAGACTGTTCTGAATTGTTAAGTACCATCTCGAAAAACAATTTCATGTTAGAATTTATCTGAACAAAATGAACGTGTTATGTGATGACTTCATGAAGTTTTTACTGATGGGAGATAAGTGGAAAAAATTGTTTGATTTAAGGAAAGTTAATATTTTAACTCTTTAAACGAATATTCCGAAAGATGTGAGACAGCGTGATTTAGCTTGCTGCTTCAGGCTTTTGTGTGTGCAAAGCTGCCATATAGCGCTATGTCTGTCTGTCACATCGATGATTAGAAAAATCTCCAACTGTGTCATACATATTTAAAAATTAGGGAACTGATTTGCATTTTTTTAGAATCTACAAAGGTGGACAGGACCTGTTTAGCGAGAGCAAGCCAAATCGAAAATGTTATATATTCATTTAAAGGAGTTGTAAGAGACCACTCTTCTTCTGCAAACTGCTCCAGGTCTCTCATATGTGAAAGGTGCCTTCTCCACCTTCATGTCCTCATCATGTAGATTGTGGGCAGGTATAGGAGCTGCCTGCACTACATTACTTGATCTATTCTTGTCTATAAAAAAATTATAATAGTCCGTGCTGCACTTTTTTGAATCTGTCTCATATGGAAAATCATTCATGTGATATGTGATCTGGCACGTAGGCCACCAGTGGTCAGTGCACTATGCATATGCTGTTCATTGCACACGTGGATAGCACACTGTCTGAAAAACATGGCCGTCAAAGCAAGGTCTTACGTTTGATTTTGGTTGCTGCTTGATGTCTCATTTTTTTAAGGTTTCACATTCCCTCATAATTTTGAAGCAAAGGTTGATGGCAAGGTGGTGTTCACTGCATTAGGTTGTTGAACCTTTCTTTTCACAAACATCATTCTCTAAAATTTTCAGAATAACTGACCAATTTTCGTGTCCACCTTCAGATAATTGTTAAGATAATTCGGATAATTGTTCTATATTAAATCTGATATTTTTTTTCCAAATATGGAAGAGTTTTTTGTGGTTTACTTTATTAGTAGTGATGAGCGAGCACTAAAATGCTTGGGTTCTCATTGCTCAGGTCGAGTAAATCGTAATGCTCGGGTACTTGACCCAAGCAACGAGCCGAATGTAAGTCAATGGGAAACTCGAGCATTTTTACAGTGCCCATCCCCCCCCCCTCCCCGAGGTCTGCAGGGGGCCTATAAATTGCCAAAATCGATGGGAACAGTGCTGAAATGACAGGGGAACAGGATGGGGAAGACTCCTGGCAGCATCTCTGACTCCTAGGTCACTGCTGTGAACAATGTTGTCAGAGGATTACGGAATTTTTATGGACTCACAATAAAACAAACTAAAACAAAGTGGATTTTTCTGGAAAAAAACATTCATGACATTTTTCCAGGGTAATGACTTGTATATAAGACAAACAAAAAACACACAAAAAAATGCTCCTCCACGCCTTGGGCTATGTTCACAGGTAGCGTTTTTGATGCATTTTTGCACTTTTGCATTGCCTTCAATGGTGAAAAATACATTAACCAGTAAATGCCATTTTAACATTTTACTACCTTATCTGCCCATGTGGTGTGTGAGACAGAATCAGACACATCCTGTTTCATTTATGAAGGAGGGACTCTGAAAGTCACAAAGCCTATTTTTACAGGGCCATCAAGCGGCCTTTATTATTGTTAAAGGGCCAGCAATCGCCCTCACTATTGTTAGAGGGCCATCAGCTGGCTATGCTATGTTGTTCCCATTATTAAAGAGTGGGTCTTCTATACTGTTACTGCATATGCAGTGACTGCAAGAGCTGTCAAAAATTTGGACACACCCCAATACCCCTTTGAAGAGACATAGAAGAGGTCCTCATTAAAAAAATTGTTACCATTGTTAAGGAGTGGGTCTCCTATATTGGTAATGCCCATGCACTACTGCATGGGCAGAAAAACATTTACCCCTGGGGATATACATGAACATACTGTATAACATACAGAATGTTAGAGGTAGGTCTCTAAAAAAATTTCCTACAGGCATCACACCTTTAAAAAAAAATTATGTGGGTGTTGCATCAAGGTCACCCTGGTGATATGGTGGTGGAGGATGAGGAAAAGGAGGAGGACAACAGAAAATAGACAAAATAAGGAAGCATATACCCATGTCTGAGTGTGAAGAGGTGCATGGGAATAGATGCCCCACAAAAGAGCCACTGGATTTGAGTTTATGTTCCGCTGCTATCATCCGGTAGTGTCGAGAAGTCTGGCCCAATCCAGCCCATGTTCAATTTTATAAGAGTCAGCCTGTCAGCATTTTCAGTTGACAGGAGAATGCGCCTATCAGTGATAATGCCTCCAACGGCATTTAAAACTCGCTCTGACAAAACGCTAGTGGCAGGGCAGGCCAGGACCTCCAAGACGTAGAGAGTCAGTTCTTGCCACATGTCCAGCTTGAATATCCAATAGTTATAAGTCACAGAAGAATCACAGAGGACGTTGGTACTGTCAGCAAAGTACTCCTTCAGCATTTTCCAAAACTTACCCTGCTTGTGAGAGTACCCTGCCATAAGGGCCTGTGTGCAGGGAGGGGCTAAGAAATCTCTCAGACCTATAACAGTGTTCCCCTGCATCTGCTGCATCGAATTTGTGTCTCGCTTGCCTGTTCTCCTTGGTTGTCCAATGAACTGTGACCTCTGCCGCCAGAGTTTTCAGATGGGAATTTTTTTAATGCCTTCTGGTACTGCAACATTTTATTAGTCCTCTCCACCATGGGAAGGAGAGATAGAAGTTTTCCTTGTAGCGTGGGTCTAGAAGTGTGACCAACCAGTAATTACTGTCACCCAAAATGTGTACAACGTGAGGGTCACGGGAAAGGCAGCGTAACATAAACTCAGCCATGTGTGCCAGACTGCCAACAGGCAAGATTTCCCTGTCTTGACCAAGAGGATGACTGTCCATGTTCTCCTCCTCATCCTCCTCCTCCTCATCCTCACTCTCCTCAGGCCATCCACAGATGGTATGACAGTGTGGGTAGTACCATCTGTAGCACAGGAAATCAGCTCCTGATCCTCCTCCTCTTCCTCCTAGTAATTATCACCCAATCTGTCTTGGGATGAGATGAGGCTAGGCTGTGTGGCATCACCCTGTATGGTTCCTTGCTCCATCTCATCAAGCTCCGGCTGCAATGCCTCCTCTTTAATTATGAGCAGTGAACATTTCAGCAGACAGAGAATCAGGATGGTGACTCTAATTATGGCGTCATGGCCGCTCACCATCTTGGTGGAGTCCTCAAAGTTTTGGAGGATGGCACAGATGTTTCATACATCCATGCCCACTCGTCAGCTCTTATGTGTGGAGGCTGACCTGAATGCCAACAGACGTGTTGAAGCTGGTACTCAACAATTGCCCTCTGCTGCTCACAAATCCTTCCCAACATCTACAACATTAATTTCCAACGTGGGGTAACATCGCACACCAGTCAGTGAGCTGGAAGCTGCAAAGGCTACTGAAGCACGGTGAGGGCGGCGAAAGCTGTAGGTGACTTTGAAAATGGGCACACACGCAGCGTACTTTGACAAGCAGCTCAGGCAGATCCAGGTAGGTTTTGAGAAACCCCTGAACCACTAGGTTGAGCACATGGGCCAGGCATGGTATGTGTGGGAGCTTGCCTAGTTTCAGAGCAGCCACCAGGTTCCGGCCGTTGTCACACACGACTATGCCTGGCTGTAAGTTCAGCGGTGACAGCCACAGATCTGCCTGCTCTTTTACAGCTGTCAACAACTCTGAAGTGGTTTCCAGTTTGTCCCCTAAACATATTAGCTTCAGCACAGCCTGTTGCCGCTTGGCCAAGGCAGTGCTGCAGTGCTTCCAGCTTCCAACTGATGTGTTCATTTCGAAGATGGAGGCTGAAGAGGAGGAGGAGGCTGAGGAGGATGAGGTGCAGGAGCTGTAGAATAAGAGGGCAACCCTGACTAACCCAGGGCCCACAATCCTCGGCGTGAGGAGGACGTGTTCCATCCCAGGGTCCGAATGGGTCCCGGCTTCCATTATATTAATCCAGTGTGCCGTCAGCGAGATGTACCATCCATGCCGACAAGCACTTGTCCACATGTCTGTGGTTAGGTGGACCTTCCCAGTAACTGCTTTTGAGGGTACAGGTAATGATCTGGGACACGTGCTTGTGTAATGCAGGGACAGCACACCTGAAGAAATAGTGGCGGCTGGGGACCGAGTACCAAGGGATGGCCGCCGCCATCCGGTTTCACAAGGACTCCATTTCCATAAGCCTAAAAGGCAACATTTCAAGTGCAAGCATTCGATAAATGAGAGAGTTTAGTATTGTGGCCTTTGGGCCATTGGCTGCGTATTTGCGCTTGCTTTCAAGGGACTGGGGTAGGGACAACTGAACGCTGCACTGTGACAAAGACGTGGTTGCTAACGGTGATGGTTGCAAGTCTACAGCTACAGATGCATGCTGGGAGGCATGTTTGCCTGCACCATGGACAGAGGATTGACATGCACATGACGTGCCCCCTGGGCCGTGGGGTACTCGGTGCCGGACAGATCATTGCTAGGGGAGATGTCACAGTGGCGGTGACCCGGTCCATGACCCAGGGCGGTCAATAAAAGGGGAAATTTACAGGGGATTTCTAGTTCTTATATACAGTTCGTGAAGCCACCTGTGGTATGCGGCTATATGGAGACGCCGCTGGGGAGCAGGTTCTCTGGAGCTTGTGTAAATGCAGCAGAGTTGGCTCAGCTCTCCACAGGTAGAGCTTAGCTCCAAGGCAGTGTAGATGTTGCTGTTATGGAAGTAGCACTCGTGGTGCAGTGTAATGCAGGGAGTGATGGTGCAGCAGCAATAATTGACAGAGGCAGTGGGATGCAGTCTTCCGGATATACTCACAGTTCTTACTTGGTTCCTGGTTACAACTGCAGATCATAACTTCCCACATCGTGCTGCGTTCACTGGGCAGGGGCTCAGCCCACCCTCAGGTACCTCCAGAGTACTTAACGGGACCCCCTTCTGTGTGTTCCTTCTGGCTGTCTCCCTGCACCTCACACCTAGTGGCCCAATCCAGTGACCGCGAACCTTGCCAGGCGACGTCTTTTCTGTCCCCTGGGTCCTCTATGGCCACCTTCTTGGTGCGACAGATGTGGCTTGTGGCTGCAGTACCTGAAATACTGCAGCCTCCGGTTTCCTAGCTGAATAATTGTAATTCTCACTAGTTAGGGGCCGGTCCCCTCTGCGACCCGATCCCTCCACCGCCTGGTAGACTCGGGCGTACGGGTGGCCTCCAGCACTGCCCGTACCCCTAGGATCCTTTCTTCTTTTACTCTTGGAGCCTTCTCTCTGCTCCCATTCCTTCCTCCTCTCCTTCTCCTGGGCCTCCTCACTCAGTCCCGCGCCTCCCTTAGCAGAGCTCCTGCAGAGCTCCTGCTCCCAACTCTCTTCCTCTCACTTTCTCTCTGGCTCTACTCAACTTGAACTCACTCTAGAATGTTCCACCCTCTTTTTAAATCACTACTTTCAATGCTCCCCTGAACTTCTTCTTCCACCCACACCCATTACATGGTTCCCCCTACTTTGGTTCCCCCCACTCCAGCCAGGGACAGGGCTCAGTAGGAAAGCGACGCATCTTGCCCCTCCTGCTGGTCTGGAGTATTGTAGTGTTGGATGCAGGTGTTAGGGTCCCAGGCAGTACTCCTTCCTTACCTGAGAGTGAGATACCACACCTCTGGGTGAGATGCAGTACCTTTGTGGCGACTGAACCCTCAGGGGCGCCACACACACACAACAGCAAAACAAACAGTGGCGTTGGAGATATGGTATTGGTCAGCGACTATGTGTGAATAGGTTGAACAACACACAACTGGCAGACTTTAACTGGAGTGTAATAATTGGCACGCTCCAAACAATGTCACGATTATTACCGCAGTAATATGGGATCACTTCTGATGACCACGGTTTTAAGCAGTGGCTTATTAGTATGATATTGGTCAGTGACCAAGTGTGAATAGGTTCAACAACACACAATTAGCAGACTTGAAATGGAGTATATTTGGCACGCTCCACAAAATGTCTGTATTTTTACCGCAGTAATATGGGATCACATCTGATGACCACGGTTTTAGGCAGTGGCTTATTAGTATGATATTGATCAGTGACCAAGTGTGAATAGGTTTGAACAACACACAACTGGAAGACTTTAACTGGAGTGTAATATTTGGTACGCTCCAAAAAATGTCTGTATCGGTAATATTGGATCACGTCTGATGAACAGGTTTCTCTGCTTCCACAATACAGCAATGCAAATAAAATAAAAAAATCTGGCTGTGTTCTGCTGGCAAGCAAATGGAGCAGTAAATGGTGTACTGTATTGCTTTTTAAGCAAATAATCAGGATTAAGAGGAAAAAAAAATAGCCCTGATACCTAGGGCTATGGATATCTGTAACAGCTGCAGACAGAACATGTAATGGACCCTATTCTCCTATATACAGTGTCCACAAACTCTGCCTACCTAACTCCTGCTATCACTAGTAATAAATGTATGCATCTGAATTAGCCCTTAAAAGGACTGTTAGTTTAGATGTATATTGCTGTGGAATACCTGACTAAATCAACCGCCAATTCTCTCCCTCACTCAGCTGCAGCTCTCCCTGTTCTGCCTGTCTGAAGGGTAGGCTGAGACGAGCCTAGCGTCACAAGGTCTTATATAGACCCGATGACGCTATGCGGCCAGCCAATCACTGTAATGCCACAACCAACATGGCTGCGGGATTACAGTGAGTGGCAGGCAATCCCCGCATGTTTATTCACTGTTAAAGCAGCGGCAAACATGTGGGGCGGGCACTCGAGCTCCTGCCCGGACATCCCGGAAGTACTCGCCGAGCATCTCAAGCAGTGAGATGCTCGGGCGAGTAACGAGCAGTTGCGAGTACGCTCGCTCATCACTATTTATTAGTTATGAGCTCCAAAATTAAATGTGCCATATTAAACATACATTCTGTGATACTTTAATACATTTATCTCAAAATAAATTAGAAGAAAAGGATAGCGCAATTTAAAAAAATTGACTGCTAGTAAAACCTTTATGATAAATTCACCCCTTAAAGTAGTAAATGTAAAAATGCACCAGATTTATCATCAGGCCAGTGATATCAGCAAGATGCCATTGCGATAAATTTGGTGCATTTTGAGACTGGCAAGTCTAAAATTTAAGGGGGTTACCTATTACATGTGATTAATAAACCTTTCTAATGGAATAAAATTACCCATTATTTTTGCTTCCTATTTTCGGTTGGAGTCCTACCATCTGAGAGTTTTCTTCCCTTTTTATTTTGCATGAACGTCAATGTAGAACAGTGCGGACTAAACCATACCATTAGAGGCAAAGTTATCATTTGTCAGATTCAATTTTCCACATGAAGTCACAAAGTATTTTTCCCCCCTTAAGTGTAACTACAAATACTAAAGTAATCCTCTACAAAGTAGGCTCCGAGCAGTTGGGTTAAGAAAATAGTTTAATCTTAGGGCCAGAACTGCAGCTATCCCTAACTGTCATGTATGCATGATTCGTGTCTTTTTATTGGCACTGTAGATGTAAATTTAACGATGGTGCTGGGGACTAGGAAGGATTAGTGAGTCTTTTGATATTTATTGCATTTATCAATACTCGCCCTCTGTGCCAAGGCGGGTCATACATTTGTATTACTGGCATCTTTTACAATCCAGATAACTTGACTGTAAAGTTTATTTTAAGCATATTATGTTATTTTATAACTCATAAATCAGATCTTTAAAAAAATGCCCTCCAAACATTACCGTACCTTCCAACTATGAAAGACAACAAAGAGGAACACATATAGTGATGTGCAGAGAGCACTGCAGCAATTTCCATCGTGCCCTAAGCCACTTCCCTAACCTTACCCAGTTCTTTATATGTGTCCAAATTTAAATGTTGAACGTAGTGAAGCGCAGTAGTCTTCTCGCGCAGTGCGACACTCCTTTCCTAGCCCCTAAAATTTTCGTCACATTACCTATGATGCCCCTAAGCCTCTTTACCCCATACAGTATCATGCCCCCAAAATATGTTCCCCTGCACACAGTATGATGCCCCAACAGTTCCCCAAAACATAATATAATGTGCCCACTATATATCCCCTACACACAAAATGATGTTCCAACAGTACACACAATATGATGGCCCCACAGTTCCCCAAAACATAACATAATGTGTCCACTCTATATACCCTACACACAAAATGATGCTCCAACAGTACGATGCTCTCACAGTAAATGCTCTCATATAGCCTGATGCCACACAACTAATCTACACAGAATGATGCTCATAAGTCTCCTCCCACACACAATATAATGACCCCAAATTATATTTCCCCACACGGTATGCTCCTCAAACAGTCCCGCCATACACAATTAATCTCCACAGCTCTGTCTTGTGTGTGTACTTGAGTAATAACATGATTGTTTTGTCATTATTTTACTTGTATGCCTGCAGCTTACCTCTCTGCAGGTTCTATCTTTAATTTTCAAGTTTCCCTGTGCTGCTATAATTTATCCTTTACCCAGCACACCCAAAAACAACAACATCAAAACACTTGTACTGCGCTTTTCTCATAATTGACACCCAGAAAATGGATTCCTGCTCTTCTTATTGGTAGCACACAGCCAGAAACAGCATGATAGACATTACATAGCAGTAATGAGCTATGTTGCTGTGAATCCAGCACTGGAGTGAGTCAACAGTTGCTAGCAGCTGCTGCAAGAGTTGTCTTTGTCTGCCTGCTCTGTCCCTGTGCTGAATGCTCCTCCCTCCTTTTCCTCTTTCTCCTCTCTATAATGGGAAGTGTAACCTGACACCTCACTGTGCAGGCAGTATATATAGCTTTGACCAAGACTGATTTTAACAGTTTTTCAGAGTGAATAATGAGGGGGTATAAATGTCTCATAAGTGAAGAAAGATGCAAGATATGTTATAACATTTCTTATATTTGCTTGTACTATTGATTTATGCAAACAAAGAAACATTTGCCAGCTTATCTCCACAGACCATGTGCAGCTTGTTCTCATCAAACAATGAAAAGCAAGAAAAGCTTGAAAATTCATTCCAGAAAATAGTTTAAAAATATTTTAGGCTTTTATTAGTAATTCCTATTTAAAATCCACAGCAGATATTCTGTATGATAGTAAAAAGCTAACTAATTTTGGACGAATAAAGTGTCCTTAGTCATAATGTAACATAAAACCAAAAAATGATGGGGGTTGCAAAGTGTATTCAATGAACATCATAATATCCCGAAATAAACCCTGAAAAAACATAAATAGAAATACCTTCACCCACCAACAAATAGAGACAGAGGGATAATCAGGATGGTCGTATATACGAATATAATGAATCATAATTATATTTTATCTTTATTTATCTATATTTATAAATTATTAGTGTTGAGCGAGCATGCTCGACACTGCTCGGTACTCACCCGAGCATCACGCTACTTGGGATGTTCGGTGAGCACCGAGCATTTCCGGGTTACTCGGGCGGGAGCTCGGGTCTCCGCCCTGCACGTTTGGCGCTCTTTACAGAGCCAATGAACATGCAGGGATTGCCAGCCAGTCACTGTAATGCCGCAGCCATGTTGTTTGTGGGCATTACAGTGATTGGCTGGCCGCACAGCGTCACCTCGAGTATTTAAAACCGGGCGCCGCCATCTTGGACACAGTCGCTCCGGATCAGCCAGTGTAGGGTCAGTGCTGCTGCGTTAGGGAGAGATATATAGTGCGAAATAGGTAGTGTAAGGTCTCTAAAGGCTGCCAAATCAAACAAACAGTCCTTCTCAGGACTAATATTCATCACAGATATCAGGCAGGCAGGCAGGCTGTATAGGAGACGCAGTGGTTATACAAGCAAATGCTGCATTACAGTCCTGTGTTCTCCTGTTGGTCAAATTGCTAGACTTATCACCCCGGTCTCAGGGGCCAGGAAAAATTTTTTTGTTTTTTCATCTAAATCCTGATTTTTTTTTTCCCTCAGTCAGACTGTACAAATACCCGTATTATTAACCTTTTGGTATTTTTTCTCCCTCCCCCAAAAAATTGAGTGTGTCTGTGACTGTTCAGACACCAATATATCTGATTAAAAGAGGATGGTGTAGGCCAGAAAAACAGAACTGAGGTTTTGCAGTTCCCCGGGTCAAATCTCTGTATTATCTTGTTTTTGGCATTTTTTGCCATAAAAAAACAGTAATAGTGTCTCCCTGACTGGTCAGACACCAATATATATGTTTAAAAGAGTCTGGTGTAGGCCAGAAAAATAGAACTGTGGTTTTGCAGTTCCACAGGTCAAATCTCTGTATTATCCTGTTTTTGGAATTTTTTGCCGTAAAAAAATAACTGTAATAGTGTCTCCCTGACTGGTCAGACACCAATATATCTGTTTAAAAGAGTCTGGTGTATGCCACATAACTATAACTGTGGTTTTGCAGTTTCACGGGTCAAATCTCTGTATTATCCTGTTTATGGCATTTTTTGCCATAAAAATAAAAACTGTAATAGTGTCTCCCTGACTGGTCAGACACCAATATATCTGTTTAAAAGAGTCTGGTGTACGCCACATAACTATAACTGTGGTTTTGCAGTTTCACGGGTCAAATCTCTGTATTATCCTGTTTTGGGCATTTTTTGCTGTAAAAAAAACAGTAATAGTGTCTCCCTGACTGGTCAGACACCAATATATATGTTTAAAAGAGTGTGGTGTACGCCACATAACTATAACTGTGGTTTTGCAGTTTCACGGGTCAAATCTCTGTATTATCCTGTTTTTGGCATTTTTTGCCGTAAAAAAAAAACTGTAATAGTGTCTCCCTGACTGGTCAGACACCAATATATCTGTTTAAAAGAGTCTGGTGTACTCCACATAACTATAACTGTGGTTTTGCAGTTTCACGGGTCAAATCTCTGTATTATCCTGTTTTTGTCATTTTTTGCTGTAAAAAAAACAGTAATAGTGTCTCCCTGACTGGTCAGACACCAATATATCTGTTTAAAAGAGTCTGGTGTAGGCCAGAAAAATAGAACTGTGGTTTTGCAGTTCCACGGGTCAAATCTCTGTATTATCCTGTTTTTGGCATTTTTTGCCGTAAAAAAAACTGTAATAGTGTCTCCTTAACTGGTCAGACACGAATATATCTGTTTAAAAGAGTCTGGTGTAGGCCAGAAAAATAGAACTGTGGTTTTGCAGTTCCACAGGTCAAATCTCTGAATTATCCTGTTTTTGGCATTTTTTGCCGTAAAAAACAGTAATAGTGTCTCCCTAACTGGTCAGACACCAATATATCTGTTTAAAAGAGTCTGGTGTAGGACAGAAAAATAGAACTGTGGTTTTGCAGTTCCACGTGTCAAATCTCTGTATTATCCTGTTTTGGGCATTTTTTGCCATGAAAAAAACTGTAATAGTGTCTCCCTGACTGGTCAAACACCAATATATCTGTTTAGAAGAGTCTGATGTAGGCCAGAAAAATAGAACTGTGGTTTTGCAGTTCCATGGGTCAAATCTCTGTATTATCCTGTTTTGGGCATTTTTTGCTGTAAAAAAAACTGTAATAGTGTCTCCCTGACTGGTCAGACACCAATATATCTGTTTAAAAGAGTCTGGTGTAGGCCAGAAAAATAGAACTGTGGTTTTGCATTTCCACGTGTCAAATCTCTGTATTATCCTGTTTTTGGCATTTTTTGCCGTAAAAAAAAACTGTAATAGTGTCTCCCTGACTGGTAAGACACCAATATATCTGTTTAAAAGAGTCTGGTGTATGCTACATAACTATAACTTTGGTTTTGCAGTTTCTCGGGTCAAATCTCTGTATTATCCTGTTTTTGGCATTTTTTGCAGTAAAAAAAAAAAACTGTAATAGTGTCTCCCTGACTGGTCAGACACCAATATATCTGTATAAAAGAGTCTGGTGTAGGCCAGAAAAATAGAACTGTGGTTTTGCAGTTCCACGGGTCAAATCTCTGCATTATCCTGTTTTGGGCATTTTTTGCCGTAAAAAAAACTGTAATAGTGTCTCCCTGACTGGTCAGACACCAATATATCTGTTTAAAAGAGTCTGGTGTAGGACAGAAAAATAGAACTGTGGTTTTGCAGTTCCATGGTGCGTGTAGAGGACGGGGCCGTGGCCAAGGTGAAAATGTGCCACAACCAAAAGCCACATCTTCTCGCTCCCACTTCTTCACCGAATTACTAGGGAAGCACACTACAACACCAGTATTGCGAACTGATCAGTGTGAACAGGTTATTAATTGGATAGCAGATAATACTTCCAATTACCTGGGCACCACCACCTCCGGTCTGTCTTCCACGCGGTCAAGTTTTAGCAGCTGTAAGTCTCGACCGCATACTCCTCCTCACCCTGATGCTCCTCCCTCCCACCATGCTGAGTGTCGTCAGACAGCAACTGATACCACACTTGGACACTCTGAAGAGCTGTTCACTGGTCCATTTCCATATTTGTGCTCCTCGCCTGCTCCGCTTGAAGTGGTGGAAGAGGAGATCCCATGTAGCGATGCCCAAATATTTAAACAGCCACGGCCAGAGATAGTCGACACTGGCAATTTGTCACAAGAGGTGGACGATGACGAGACACAATTGCCCCGAAGTGAGGAGGAGGATCGTGGTGCGCAAGTGGAAGAGGAGGAGGTGGTGGATGATCTAGTAACTGACCCAACATGGCAGGAGGACACGCAGAGCGAGGACAGCAGCACACAGGGGGAGGGAGGCAGAGTACCCCAACAGGCACGAAGAAGCAGTGTGGTGGCCGCACACTGAAGGCGGGCAACAGTTCCCCGTAACACCAACACGAGGGACGTTGCCAGTACATCCGGTAGGTCTTCCAGAGTCGGGAATTTTTTTAAAGACTCTGCTGATAACCCCAAAAAGGCCATTTGTACCACCTGCCATGCCAGAATCAGCAGGGGTGACAAAACTACCAGCCTGACCACCACCAGCATGATTAGGCAAATGGCAGCAAAGCACGCGACTTTGTAGGGCGAACCCCATGGTCCACGACCAGTGTCAGCGGGTGTCACCACTGCTTCTTCCACTGTTGTGCATGTAATAGAACCCCCTGTTGTGTGTGCAAGGCAATCCCCTGTCCATACTGCATGCAAAGATGCCCCCTCCTCTCAGTCTTCACTTGTTATGGCAGTTTCTCAAGAAACAGCATGGTCAGTCGTCATCTTGGTGAGGACACGGATGTCTTGCCCGTTACCAGTCTGGCACGCATGGCTGACTTTATGTTACGCTGCCTTAACCGTGACCCTCGTGTTGCCAAAATGTTGGGTGACAGTCATTACTGGTTGGTGACACTTTTAGACCCCCGTTACACGGAAAACTTTTACTCTCTTATTCCTGAGGTGGAGAGGTCTACAAAAATGGGGCAGTACCAGAAGACCCTTGCTGCAGAACCATTAAAAAAATTCCCATATGAACACGCTAGCAGCAGAGGTCACAGTTCGTTGACCAACCAAGGCGTACAGGCGAGAGAGACGCAACTCCAATCCAGCAGAGGCAGGGGAACACTGTCAACATTCTGGGACAGTTTTCTGAGACCCGCCCAGCTTACAGGCCCTGAGGCGCGGGGTACTCTCACAAGCAGTGGAAAGTTTCAAAGGATGGTGAGGGAGTACCTTGCCGACCGTACCAGCGTCCTCTGTGATTCCTCTGTGCCTTTTAATTATTGGGTATCCAAGCTGGACACTTGGAATGAACTTGCTCCCTACGCCTTGAAGGTCCTGGCCTCCCTGCCGCTAGCATGTTATCGGAGCGTGTTTTTAGTGCTGCTGGGGAAATTATAACTGATAAGCACACACACCTGTCAACTGACAATACTGACAAGCTGACCCTTATCAGAATGATCAAGGGCTGGATTCGTCCAGACTTCTCATCACCACCAAATGACAGCAGAGTAACATAAAGTCAAATCCACTGTGTTATTTCGAGAGGTGTATTCCCATGCACCACTTCACACCCACACATTGGTATAAGTTTCCTCAATTCGGCTTTTTTTTTCTCTTCTCCATATCCTCAGCCTCCACCACCACTTTACCACCAGGGTGACCGTGGTCCGTGTTGCCAGCATTGCAAGTTCCTCCAACCTAATTTTTGGCAGCTTTTGCTTGGAAGGCATAGGCAAAGACTATGGGAGACCCACTCCCCAATAATGGGAATAATGTTTTTAATATGCTGTACTGCATAGCTCTTGTAAGGGGCATTAAAACCGCCTTGTTAACCACTCTGACCTCAACGTCTCTTTCAAGGGGTATTTAACAGTCTTGTTAAGCTACTGCAACCTCCATGCCTCTTCAAAGGGGCATTAAAACCGTCTTGCTAAGCTAATGCGACCTCCACCACTTTTACAAGGGGCAATAAAAACGTCTTGTTAAGCTACTGCGACCTCCACGTCACTTCCAATGGGCATTTAAACCACCTTGTTAAGCGACTGCAACCTCCACGTCTCTTCCAAGGGACATTAAAACCGTCTTGTTAAACAACTCTGACCTCCACGTCTCTTCCAAGGGGCATTAAAACCATCTTGTTAAGCTACTGCGACCTCCATTACTTCTCCAATGGGCATTAAAACCGTCTTGTTAAGCTACTGTAACCTCCACCACTCTTCCAAGGGGCATTTAAACCGTCTTGTTAAGGTAATGCGACCTCCACCACTTTTCCAAGGTGCATTAAAACCATCTTGTTAAGCTACTGCGACCTCCATGTCTCTTGCAAGGGGCATTTATACCATCTTGTTAAGCTACTGTAACCTCCACAACTCTTCCAAGGGGCATTTAAACTGTCTTGTTAAGCTACTGCAACCTCCACGTCTCTTCCAAGGGGATTTAAAACCGTCTTGTTAAGCTAATGCAACCTCCAACACTTTTCTAAGGGGCATTAAAACTGTCTTGTTAAGCTGTTGCGACCTCCTCGTCTCTTCCAAGGGGCTTTTAAACCATCTTGTTAAGGTACTGCAACCTCCACGTCTCTTCCAAGGGGCATTAAAACCGTCTTGCTAAGCTAATGCGACCTCCACCACTTGCAATCCCCATTGCAATCCCTATTAGGAAAAGAGCTCCATTATTGACAATGCTATCCAGTGTACATCTTGCCACATGTATGTATTCCTTGAACAGCCGGTCGAGGTTGCTTACTGCTGCGCGAGATGTGTGCACATTGTGCGTTTGGAAGCCCAGATACTGGATCTAAATAAGCAGCTGGCAACACTGAGATCCATTGACAACATGGAAAGGAGTCGCTGCTCACTGAGCAGCAGCTCACTGGGGTAGATGTGGGGGAGGGTGGTAGTCGGGAGCTGCAGGACAGTGAGGTCGCTTCTTGGGTAACAGTTAGAAGGGGTGGTAGAGGGAAGAGTGCCAGGGAGGCTAGTCCTGATCTGGCACACCCCAATAAGTTTGCAAAGTTGGCAGATGAGGGGAGTGACGGTACAGGGGTAACACTACTGCAACAAGGCATGTCCCCTGAAAGCCGGAGGAGTGTCAGCTCCAGTAAAGAGGGAAATAGGAGAGTAGGGCAGGCCAAGCAGGTGCTGGTAGTGGGGGACTCAATTATTAGGGGAACAGATAGGGCAATCTGTCACAAAGACAGGGATCGTTGAACAGTGTGCTGCCTACCTGGCGCTCGAGTCCGGCACATCGCTGATCAGGTTGACAGATTACTGGGAGGGGCTGGTGAGGACCCATCGGTCATGGTGCACATTGGCACAAATGACAAAGTTAAAAGTTAGAGGTAGGTGGAAGGTCCTTAAAGATGATTTCAGGGAATTAGGCTGCAAGCTGAAAGCAAGGACCTCCAAGGTGGTATTCTCTGAAATACTACCGGTACCTCGTGCCATGCCAGAGAGGCAACGGGAGATTAGGGAGATAAATAAATGGTTCAAGAACTGGTGTAGGAAGGAGGGATTTGGGTTCCTGGAGAACTGGGCCGACTTCTCAGTTGACTACAGACTCTACGCTAGGGACCGGCTGCACCTTAATGGGGAGGGTGCAGCTGTGCTGGGGGAGAAAATGGCTAGAAGGTTGGAGGAGTGTTTAAACTAGGGATTGGGGGGAGGGTATTCATTTTATAGGTGGGGAAGATAGTGCAGATAGTGACCTGGGCACAAATAAAGAAATTGGGGGTGGGGTTAGAACAGTCAATAAAGTAAGAAGGAATAGAGGCACAGAGAGATACATAAAATGCATGTACACTAATGCCAGAAGCCTCACCAACAAAATGGAGGAATTAGAATTAATTTTGTTGGAAAATAATTATGACATGGTAGGGATATCTGAGACGTGGCTGGACGAGAGCCATGACTGGGCAGTTAATTTACAGGGCTATAGTCTGTTCAGAAATGACCGTACAAACAAGCGAGGGGGAGGTTTGTTTATATGTAAAATCATCCTTAAAACCTGTCTTGCGGGAGGATATATGTGAATCTAATGAAAATGTAGAGTCCCTGTGGGTGGAGATAAGGGAAGGGGGAAAAAATAATAAATGACTGATAGGGATTTGTTATAAGTCTCCAAAAATAATGGAAGTAGCGGAGAATATCCTCGTAAAGCAAATAGATGAAGCAGCGACTCAAGGAGAAGTCATTATTATGGGAGACTTCAACTACCCTGAAATACATTGGGGGACAGAAGCATGTAGTTCAAGCAAAGGAAATAGGTTTTTGACTACTATGAGAGACAATTACCTTACACAACTGGTTCAGGACCCAACAAGAAGGGGGGCACTGCTAGAACTAATATTAACCAATAGGCCAGACCGCATATCAAATATACGAGTTGGGGGTCACTTGGGTAATAGTGATCACAAAATAATACGTTTTCATGTAACCTTTAATAAGATGTGTAGTAGAGGTGTTACAAGGACACTAAACTTCAGGAAGGCAAATTTCCAACGGTTAAGAGATGATCTTAGTGCAATAAACTGGGACGATATCCTGAGACATAAAGCTACACAAAGCAAATGGGAGACATTTATTAACATCCTGAATAGGACCTGTGCACAATATATACCCCTTGGGATTAAACATGCTAGAAATAGGAGGAAACCACTATGGCTAAATAGAGCTGTAAGGGGCGCAATAAGTGACCAAAAGAAAGCATTTAGAGAACTAAAGCAAGTAGGTAGTGATGAGGCATTAAATAAATATAGAAAATTAAATAAATTATGTAAAAAACAAATCAAGGCAGCAAAGATTGAGGCAGAGAGAATCAATGCCAGAGAAAGTAAAAATAAACCCAAAATATTCTTTAACTACGTAAATAGTAAAAAACTAAAAAATGATAGTGTTGGCCCTCTTAAAAATAGTCTGGGTGAAATGGTGGATGAGGATGAGGAAAAAGCCAATATGCTAAATGATTTTTTTTCAACCGTATTTAAACAAGAAAATCGCATGACAGAAAACATGATTAGTGATAACAAAAATTCTCCAGTAAATGTCACTTGCTTAACCCAGCAGGAAGTACGGCGGCGTCTAAAAATCACTAAAGTTGACCAATCCCCGGGCCCGGATGGGATACACCCGCGAGTACTGCAGGAATTAAGTAATGTCATAGATAGACCATTATTTTTAATCTTTAATGATTCCATAATAACAGGGTCTGTACCACAGGACAGGCGTATAGCAAATGTGGTGCCAATATTCAAAAAGGGGACAAAAACTGAACTTGGAAATTATAGGCCGGTAAGCTTAACCTCTACTGTGGGTAAAATCCCGGAGAGTTTCCTAAGAGATGCTATGATAGAGTATCTGAAGAAGAATAACCTCATGACCCAATATCAACATGGGTTTACGGGGGACCGTTCCTGTCAAACTAATCTGATCAGTTTTTATGAGGAGGCAAGTTCTGGACTGGACCAAGGAAATGCAGTGGATGTTGTGTATATGGACTTTTCAAAAGCTTTTGATACGGTTCCACACAAAAGGTTGATACATGAAATGAGAACAATGGGGATAGGGGAAAATATATGTATGTGGGTTAAGAATTGGCTCAGTGATAGGAAACAAAGGGTGGTTATTAGTGGAAAACACTCAGACTGGGTCTCAGTTAACAGTGGGGTACCACAGGGGTCAGTATTGGGCCCCCTTCTTTTTAACATATTTATTAATGACCTTGTAGGGGGCATACAGAGTAATATTTCAATATTTTCAGATGACACTAAACTCTGCAGGGTAATCAATACAGAGGAGGACAATTTTATATTACAGGAGGATCTATGTAAACTAGAAGCTTGGGCTGATAAATGGCAAATGAGCTTTAATGGGGATAAATGTAAGGTAATGCACTTGGGCAGAGGAAATAAAATGTATAATTATATGCTTAATTGTAAAACATTGGGCAAAACTGTAACTGAAAAAGACCTGGGTGTATTGGTGGACGACAAGCTCACGTTTAGTGGCCAGTGTCAGGTTGCTGCTGCAAAGGCAAATAAAATAATTAGATGCATTAAAAGAGGCATAGATGCTCATGAGGAGAACATAATTTTACCTCTATACAAGTCATTAGAGCGACCACACTTAGAATACTGTGTACAGTTCTGGTCTCCGGTGTATAAGAAAGACATAGCTGAACTAGAGCGGATGCAGAGAAGAGCGACCAAGGTTATTAGAGGACTGGGGGGTCTGCAATATCAAGAGTGGTTATTACACTTGGGGTTATTTACTGTGGAAAAAAGAAGGCTTAGGGGTGATCTTATTACTATGTACAAGTATATGAGGGGACAGTACAAAGACCTTTCTACTGATCTTTTTACTCTGAGCCCTGAGACGGGGACAAGGGGGCATCTTCTATGTCTAGAGGAAAGAAGGTTTATTCATAATCACAGACGGGGATTCTTTACTGTAATTGCAGTGAGACTATGGAACTCTCTGCCGCATGATGTTGTAATGAGTGATTCACTGTTAAAATTTAAAAAGGGCATGGATGCCTTTCTTGAAAAGTATAATATTACAGGTTATATATACTAGATTCCTTGATAGGGCGTTGATCCAGGGAACTAGTCTGATTGTCGTATGGAGTCGGGAAGGAATTTTTTTCCCCAATGTGGAGCTTAGTGTTTGCCACATGGGTTTTTTTGCCTTCCTCTGGATCAACAAGTTAGGCAATGGGTTGAACTAGATGTACTTAGTCTTCCTTCAACCTTAAAAACTATGTTACTATGTTACTATGTTACTTTTCTAAGGGGCATTAAAACCGTCTTGTTAAGCTACTGCGACCTCCACCACTTTTCCAAGGGGCATTAAAGCTGTATTGTTAAGCTACTGTAACCTCCACGACTCTTCCAAGGGGTATTTAAACTGTCTTGTTAAGCTACTGCAACCTCCCCCGCTCTTCCAAGGGGCATTAAAACTGTCTTGTTAAGCCACTGCGACCTCCACCACTTTTCCCAGGGGCATTGATATTGTCTTTTTATTCCACTGCGACCTCCACGTCTCTTCCAAGGGGCTTTAAAATCGTCTTGTTAAGCTAATGCGACCTCCACCACTTTTCCCAGGGGCATTGATATTGTCTTTATATTCCACTGCCACCTCCACGTCTCTTCCAAGGGGCTTTAAAACCGTCTTGTTAAGCTGCTGTGACCTCCACCACTTTTCCAAGGGGCATTAAAACCATCTTGTTAAGCTACTGCGACCTCCACTTCTTTTCCAAGGGGCATTTAAACCGTCTTGTTAAGGTACTGCAACCTCCACGTCTCTTCTAAGGGGCATTAAAACCGTCTTGTTAAGCTAATGCGACCTCCACTACTTTTCCAAGGGGCATTAAAGCTGTCTTGTTAAGCTACTGCGACCTACACCACTTTTCCAAGGGGCATTAAGCTGTCTTGTTAAGCTACTGTGACCTCCACCACTCTTCCAAGGGGTATTAAATCCGTCTTGTTAAGCTACTGCGACCTCCACCACTCTTCCAAGGGGCATTAAAACCATCTTGTTAAGCCAATGCGACCTCCACCACTTTTCCCAGGGTCATTGATATTGTCTTTTTATTCCACTGGGACCTCCACGTCTCTTCCAAAGGGCATTAAAACTGTATTGTTAAGCTACTGTGACCTCCCCCACTCTTCCAAGGAGCATTGAATCCATATTGTTCAGCTACAGCAGCCTTCACCACTTTTCCCAGGGGCATTGATAATGTCTTTTTATTCCACTGCGACCTCCTTGTCTCTTAAAGGGGCATTAAAACTGTCTTGTTAAGCTACTGTGACCTCCACCACTCTTCCAAGGGGCACTAAAACCATCTTGTTAAGCTACTGCGACCTCCACGTCTCTTCCAAGGGGAATTAAAACCGTCTTGTTAAGCTAATGCAACCTCCACCACTTTTCCAAGGTGCATTAAAACCATCTTGTTAAGCTACTGAAACCTCCACGTCTCTTCCAAGGGCCATTAAAACCGTCTTGCTAAGCTAATGCGACCTCCACCACTTTTCCAAGGGGCATTGATATTGTCTTTTTATTCCACTGTGACCTCCACGTCTCTTCCAAGGGGCATTAAAACTGTCTTGTTAAGCTACTGCGACCTCCTCGTCTCTTTCAAGGGGCTTTTCAACTGTCTTATTAAGCTACTGAAACCTCCACGTCTCTACCAAGGGGCATTAAAACAGTCTTGCTAAGCTACTGCGACATCCACCACTTTTCCCAGGGGCATTGATATTGTCTTTTTATTCCACTGCGACCTCCACGTCTCTTCCAAGGGACATCTAAACCATCTTGTTAAGGTACTGCAACCTCCTCGTCTCTTCCAAGGGGCTTTTCAACTGTCTTATTAAGCTACTGAAACCTACACGTCTCTACCAAGGGGCCTTCAAACAGTCTTGTTAAGCTACTCTGACCTCCACCACTTTTCCAAGGGGCATTAAAACCATCTTGTTAAGCTAATGCGACCTCCACGTCTCTTCCAAGGGGCATCTAAACCGTCTTGTTAAGGTACTGCAACCTCCACGTCTCTTCTAAGGGGCATTGAAACCATCTTGTTAAGCTACTGCGACCTCCACCACTTTTCCAAGGGTCATTATAGCTGTTTTGTCAAGCTACTGCAACCTCCACCACTTTTCTAATGGTCATTAAAACTGTCTTGTTTAGCTACTGTAACCTCCACCACTCTTCCAAGGGGCATTTAAACCATCTTGTTAAGCTACTGTGACCTCCACCACTCTTCCAAGGGGCATTAAGCTGTCTTGTTAAGCTACTGTGACCTCCACCACTCTTCCAAGGGGCATTAAATCTGTCTTGTTAAGCTATTGCGACCTCCACCGCTCTACCAAGGGACATTAAAACCGTCTTGTTTAGCTAATGCAACCTCCACCACTTTTCCCAGGGGCATTGATATTCTCTTTTTATTTAACTGCGACCTCCACGTCTCTACAAAGGGGCATTAAACCGTCTTGTTAATCTACTGTTACCTCCACCACTTTTCCAAGGGGCAATAAAACCATCTTGTTAAGCTACTGCGACCTCCACGTCTCTCCAAGGGGCATTTAAACCGTCTTGTTAAGGTACTGCAACCTCCACGTCTCTTCTAAGGGGCATTAAAACCGTCTTGTTAAGCTAATGCAACCTCCACTACTTTTCCAAGGGGCATTAAAGCTGTCTTGTTAATTTACTACGACCTCCACCACTTTTCCAAGGGGCATTAAAGCTGTCTTGTTAAGCTACTGTAACCTCCACCAATCTTCCAAGGAGCATTTAAACTGTCTTGTTAAGCTACTTCAACCTCCCCCGCTCTTCCAAGGGGTTTTAAAATCGTCTTGCTAAGTTTTTGCGACCTCCACCACTTTTCCAAGGGGCATTGATATTGTCTTTTTATTCCATTGCGACCCCCACGTCTCTTCCAAGGGGCATTAAAACTATATTGTTAAGCTACTGGGACCTCCTCGTCTCTTCCAAGGGGCTTTTCAACTGTCTTGTTAAGCTACTAAAACCTCCACGTCTCTTCCAAGGGGCATTAAAACCGTCTTGCTAAGCTACTGCGACATCCACCACTTTTCTCAGGGGCATTGATATTGTCTTTTTATTCCACTGCGACCTCCACGTCTCTTCCAAGGGGCATTAAAACCATCTTGTTAAGCTACTGTGACTTCCACCACTTTTCCAAGGGGCATTAAAACCATGTTGTTAAGCTACTGCGACCTCCACGTCTCTTCCAAGGGGCATTTAAACCATCTTGTTAAGGTACTGCAACCTCCAATTCCTCTTCTAAGGGGCATTAAAACCGTCTTGTTAAGCTAACGCGACCTCCAGTACTTTTCCAAGGGGCATTAAAGCTGTCTTGTTAAGCTACTACGACCTCCACCACTTTTCCAAGGGGCATTAAAGCTGTCTTATTAAGCTACTGTAATCTCCAACACTCTTCCAAGGGGCATTTAAACCGTCTTGTTAAGCTACTGCAACCTCCATGTCTCCTCCAAGGGGCATTAAAATCATCTTGTTAAGCTACTGCGGCCTCCAAGTCTCTTCAAAGTGGCATTTAAACCGTCTGGTTAAGGTACTGCAACCTCCACGTCTCTTCTAAGGGGCATTAAAACCATCTTGTTAAGCTAATTCGACCTCCACTACTTTTCCAAGGGGCGTTAAAGCTGTCTTGTTAAGCTACTGCGACCTCCACCACTTTTCCAAGGGGCATTAAAGCTGTCTTGTTAAGCTACTGTGACCTCCACCAATCTTCCAATAGGCATTAAATCCGTCTTGTTAAGATACTGCGACCTCCACCGCTCTTCCAAGGGGCATTAAAATCGTCTTGGTAAGCTAATGCGACCTCAACCACTTTTCCCAGGGGCATTGATATTGTATTTTTATTCCACTGGGACCTCCCCTTCTCTTCCAAGGGGCTGTAAAACCGTCTTATTAAGCTACTGTGACCCCCACCACTCTTCCAAGGAGCATTGAATCAATCTTGTTCAGCTACTGCAGCCTCCACCCCTTTTCCCTGGGGCAATGATAATTTTTTTTTATTCCACTGCGACCTCCTTATCTCTTAAAGGGGCATTAAAACTGTATTCTTAAGCTAGTGTGACCTCCACCACACTTCCAAGGGGCATTAAAACTGTCTTGTTAAGCTACTGCGACCTCCACGTCTCTTGCAAGGGGCATTTAAACCATCTTGTTAAGCTACTGCAACTTCCATGTCTCTTTCAAGGGGCATTAAAACCGTCTTGTTAAGCTACTGCGACCTCCACCACTTTTCCAAGGGGCATTAAAGCTGTCTTGTTAAGCTACTGTAACCTAAACCACTCTTCCAAGGGGCATTTAAACCATCTGGTTAAGCTACTGCAACCTCCACGTCTCTTCCAAGGGGAATTAAAACCGTCTTGTTAAGCTAATGCAACCTCCACCACTTTTCCAAGGGGCATTAAAACCATCTTGTTAAGCTACTCCGACCTCCTCGTCTCTTCCAAGGGGATTTTCAACCTTCTTGTTAAGCTACTGAAACCTCCACGTCTCTTCCAAGGGGCATTAAGACCGTCTTGCTAAGCTAATGCGACCTCCACCACTTTTCCAAGGGGCATTAAAACCGTCTTGTTAAGCTACTGCGACCTCCACTACTTTTCTAAGGGGCATTAAAGCTTTCTTGTTAAGCTATTGTAACCTCCACCACTTTTCCAAGGGGCATTTAAACTGTCTTGTTAAGCTACTGCGACCTCCCCCTCTCTTCCAAGGGACATTAAAACTGTCTTGTTAAGCTACTGCGACCTTCGCCACTTTTCCAAGGGACATTGATATTGTCTTTTTATTCCACTGCGACCTCCACGTCTCTTCCAAGGGGCATTAAAATCGTCTTGTTAAGCTACTGTGACCTCCACCACTTTTCTCAGGGGAATTGATTTTGTCTTTTTATTAAACTGCCACCTCCACGTCTCTTCAAAGGGGCAGTAAAACCGTCTTGTTAAGCTACTGCAACTTCCACGTCTCTTCCAAGGGGCATTAAAACCGTTTTGCTAAGCTATTGCGACCTACACCACTTTTCCAAGGGGCATTAAAGCTGTCTTGTTAAGCTACTGTAACCTCCACCACTCTTCCCAGGGGCATTTAAACCATCTTGTTAAGCTACTGCGACCTCCTCCGCTCTTCCAAGGGGCATTAAAACCGTCTTGCTAAGCTACTGCGACATCCACCACTTTTCTCAGGGGCATTGATATTGTCTTTTTATTCCACTGCGACCTCCACGTCTCTTCCAAGGGGCATTAAAACCATCTTGTTAAGCTACTGTGACTTCCACCACTTTTCCAAGGGGCATTAAAACCATCTTGTTAAGCTACTGCGACCTCCACGTCTCTTCCAAGGGGCATTTAAACCGTCTTGATAAGGTACTGCAACCTCCAATTCCTCTTCTAAGGGGCATTAAAACCGTCTTGTTAAGCTAACGCGACCTCCACTACTTTTCCAAGGGGCATTAAAGCTGTCTTGTTAAGCTACTACGACCTCCACCACTTTTCCAAGGGGCATTAAAGCTGTCTTATTAAGCTACTGTAATCTCCAACACTCTTCCAAGGGGCATTTAAACCGTCTTGTTAAGCTACTGCAACCTCCATGTCTCCTCCAAGGGGCATTAAAATCATCTTGTTAAGCTACTGCGGCCTCCAAGTCTCTTCAAAGTGGCATTTAAACCGTCTGGTTAAGGTACTGCAACCTCCACGTCTCTTCTAAGGGGCATTAAAACCATCTTGTTAAGCTAATTCGACCTCCACTACTTTTCCAAGGGGCGTTAAAGCTGTCTTGTTAAGCTACTGCGACCTCCACCACTTTTCCAAGGGGCATTAAAGCTGTCTTGTTAAGCTACTGTGACCTCCACCAATCTTCCAATAGGCATTAAATCCGTCTTGTTAAGATACTGCGACCTCCACCGCTCTTCCAAGGGGCATTAAAATCGTCTTGGTAAGCTAATGCGACCTCAACCACTTTTCCCAGGGGCATTGATATTGTATTTTTATTCCACTGGGACCTCCCCGTCTCTTCCAAGGGGCTGTAAAACCGTCTTATTAAGCTACTGTGACCCCCACCACTCTTCCAAGGAGCATTGAATCCATCTTGTTCAGCTACTGCAGCCTCCACCCCTTTTCCCTGGGGCAATGATAATTTTTTTTTATTCCACTGCGACCTCCTTATCTCTTAAAGGGGCATTAAAACTGTATTCTTAAGCTAGTGTGACCTCCACCACACTTCCAAGGGGCATTAAAACTGTCTTGTTAAGCTACTGCGACCTCCACGTCTCTTGCAAGGGGCATTTAAACCATCTTGTTAAGCTACTGCAACTTCCATGTCTCTTTCAAGGGGCATTAAAACCGTCTTGTTAAGCTACTGCGACCTCCACCACTTTTCCAAGGGGCATTAAAGCTGTCTTGTTAAGCTACTGTAACCTAAACCACTCTTCCAAGGGGCATTTAAACCATCTGGTTAAGCTACTGCAACCTCCACGTCTCTTCCAAGGGGAATTAAAACCGTCTTGTTAAGCTAATGCAACCTCCACCACTTTTCCAAGGGGCATTAAAACCATCTTGTTAAGCTACTCCGACCTCCTCGTCTCTTCCAAGGGGATTTTCAACCTTCTTGTTAAGCTACTGAAACCTCCACGTCTCTTCCAAGGGGCATTAAGACCGTCTTGCTAAGCTAATGCGACCTCCACCACTTTTCCAAGGGGCATTAAAACCGTCTTGTTAAGCTACTGCGACCTCCACTACTTTTCTAAGGGGCATTAAAGCTTTCTTGTTAAGCTATTGTAACCTCCACCACTTTTCCAAGGGGCATTTAAACTGTCTTGTTAAGCTACTGCGACCTCCCCCTCTCTTCCAAGGGACATTAAAACTGTCTTGTTAAGCTACTGCGACCTTCGCCACTTTTCCAAGGGACATTGATATTGTCTTTTTATTCCACTGCGACCTCCACGTCTCTTCCAAGGGGCATTAAAATCGTCTTGTTAAGCTACTGTGACCTCCACCACTTTTCTCAGGGGAATTGATTTTGTCTTTTTATTAAACTGCCACCTCCACGTCTCTTCCAAGGGGCAGTAAAACCGTCTTGTTAAGCTACTGCAACTTCCACGTCTCTTCCAAGGGGCATTAAAACCGTTTTGCTAAGCTATTGCGACCTACACCACTTTTCCAAGGGGCATTAAAGCTGTCTTGTTAAGCTACTGTAACCTCCACCACTCTTCCCAGGGGCATTTAAACCATCTTGTTAAGCTACTGCGACCTCCTCCGCTCTTCCAAGGGGCATTAAAACCGTCTTGTTAACCTACTGCGACCTCCACAACTTTTCCCAGGGGAATTGATATTGTCTTTTTATTCCACTACGACCTCCACGTCTCTTCCAAGGGGCATTAAAACCGTCTTGTTAAGCTACTGTGACCTCCACCACTTTTCCAAGGGGCATTAAAACCATCTTGTTAAGCTACTGCGACCTCCATGTCTCTTCCAAGGGGAAATTAAACCGTCTTGTTAAGGTACTGCAACCTCCACGTCTCTTCTAAGGGGCATTAAAACCGTCTTGTTAAGCAACTGCAACCTCCACCACTTTTCCAAGTGGCATTAAAGCTGTCTTGTTAAGCTACTGTAACCTCCATCACTCTTCCAAGGGGCATTTAAACCGTATTGTTAAGCTACTGCGACCTCCACCACTTTTCCTAGGAGCATTGAAATTGTCTTTTTATTCCACTGCGACCTCCACGTCTCTTCCAAGGGGCATTAAAACCGTCTTGTTAAGCTACTGTGACATCCACCTCTTTTCCAAGGGGCATTAAAACCATCTTGTTAAGCTAATGCGACCTCCAAGTCTCTTCCAAGGGGCATTTAAACCGTCTTGATAAGGTACTGCAACCTCCACGTCTCTTCTAAGGGGCATTAAAACCATCTTGTTAAGCTAATGCGATCTCCACTACGTTTCCAAGGGGCATTAAAGCTGTCTTGTTAAGCTACTGCGACCTCCACCACTTTTCCAAGGGGCATTAAAGCTGTCTTGTTAAGCTACTGTGACCTCCACCACTCTTCCAAGGGGCATTAAATCCGTCTTGTTAAGCTACTGCGACCTCCACCGCTCTTCCAAGTGGCATTAAAACCATCAGGTTAAACCACTGCGACCTACACCACTTCTCCAAGGGGCATTAAAACCGTCTTGTTAAGCTACTGTATCCCCCACCACTCTTCCAAGGGGCATTTAAAAGGTCTTGTTAAGCTACTGCAACCTCCATGTCTCTTCCAAGGGGCATTAAAACCGTCTTGTTAAGCTAATGTGACCTCCGCCACTTTTCCAAGAGGCATTAAACCATCTTGATAAGCTGCTGCGACCTCCACCACTTTTCCTAGGGGCATTAAAGCTGTATTGTTAAGCCACTGCGACCTCCACCACTTTTCCAAGGGTCATTAAAGCTGTCTTGTTAAGCTACTGTGACCTCCACCACTCTTCCAAGGGGCATTAAAACCGTCTTGTTAAGCTACTGCGACCTCCACCGCTTATCCAAGGGGCATTAAAATCGTCTTGTTAAGCTAATGCGACCTCCATCTCTTTTTTCCAGGGGAATTGATATTGTCTTTTTATTCCACTGCAACCTCCATTTCACTTCCAAGGGGCATTAAAACCATCTTGCTAAGCTAATGCGACCTCCACCACTTTTCCAAGGGGCATTAAAACTGTCTTGTTAAACTACTGCGATCTCCACCACTTTTCCAATGGCCATTAAAGCTGTCTTGTTAAGCTACTGCGACCTCCACCACTTTTCCAAGGGGCATTAAAACTGTCTTGTTAAACCACTTTGACCTCCACGTCTCTTCCAATGGGCATTAAAACCGTCTTGTTAAGCTACTGCGACCTCCACCACTTCTCCAAAGTGCATTAAAACCGTGTTGTTAAGCTACTGTAACCTCCACGTATCTTCCAAGGGGCATTAAGACCGTCTTGCTAAGCTAATGCGACCTCCACCACTTTTCCAAGGGGCATTAAAACCGTCTTGTTAAGCTACTGCGACCTCCACTACTTTTCTAAGGGGCATTAAAGCTTTCTTGTTAAGCTATTGTAACCTCCACCACTTTTCCAAGGGGCATTTAAACTGTCTTGTTAAGCTACTGCGACCTCCCCCTCTCTTCCAAGGGACATTAAAACTGTCTTGTTAAGCTACTGCGACCTTCGCCACTTTTCCAAGGGACATTGATATTGTCTTTTTATTCCACTGCGACCTCCACGTCTCTTCCAAGGGGCATTAAAATCGTCTTGTTAAGCTACTGTGACCTCCACCACTTTTCTCAGGGGAATTGATTTTGTCTTTTTATTAAACTGCCACCTCCACGTCTCTTCCAAGGGGCAGTAAAACCGTCTTGTTAAGCTACTGCAACTTCCACGTCTCTTCCAAGGGGCATTAAAACCGTTTTGCTAAGCTATTGCGACCTACACCACATTTCCAAGGGGCATTAAAGCTGTCTTGTTAAGCTACTGTAACCTCCACCACTCTTCCCAGGGGCACTTAAACCATCTTGTTAAGCTACTGCGACCTCCTCCGCTCTTCCAAGGGGCATTAAAACCGTCTTGTTAACCTACTGCGACCTCCACAACTTTTCCCAGGGGAATTGATATTGTCTTTTTATTCCACTACGACCTCCACGTCTCTTCCAAGGGGCATTAAAACCGTCTTGTTAAGCTACTGTGACCTCCACCACTTTTCCAAGGGGCATTAAAACCATCTTGTTAAGCTACTGCGACCTCCATGTCTCTTCCAAGGGGAATTTAAACCGTCTTGTTAAGGTACTGCAACCTCCACGTCTCTTCTAAGGGGCATTAAAACCGTCTTGTTAAGCTACTGCAACCTCCACCACTTTTCCAAGTGGCATTAAAGCTGTCTTGTTAAGCTACTGTAACCTCCATCACTCTTCCAAGGGGCATTTAAACCGTATTGTTAAGCTACTGCGACCTCCACCACTTTTCCTAGGAGCATTGAAATTGTCTTTTTATTCCACTGCGACCTCCACGTCTCTTCCAAGGGGCATTAAAACCGTCTTGTTAAGCTACTGTGACATCCACCTCTTTTCCAAGGGGCATTAAAACCATCTTGTTAAGCTAATGCGACCTCCAAGTCTCTTCCAAGGGGCATTTAAACCGTCTTGATAAGGTACTGCAACCTCCACGTCTCTTCTAAGGGGCATTAAAACCATCTTGTTAAGCTAATGCGATCTCCACTACGTTTCCAAGGGGCATTAAAGCTGTCTTGTTAAGCTACTGCGACCTCCACCACTTTTCCAAGGGGCATTAAAGCTGTCTTGTTAAGCTACTGTGACCTCCACCACTCTTCCAAGGGGCATTAAATCCGTCTTGTTAAGCTACTGCGACCTCCACCGCTCTTCCAAGTGGCATTAAAACCATCAGGTTAAACCACTGCGACCTACACCACTTCTCCAAGGGGCATTAAAACCGTCTTGTTAAGCTACTGTATCCCCCACCACTCTTCCAAGGGGCATTTAAAAGGTCTTGTTAAGCTACTGCAACCTCCATGTCTCTTCCAAGGGGCATTAAAACCGTCTTGTTAAGCTAATGTGACCTCCGCCACTTTTCCAAGAGGCATTAAACCATCTTGATAAGCTGCTGCGACCTCCACCACTTTTCCTAGGGGCATTAAAGCTGTATTGTTAAGCCACTGCGACCTCCACCACTTTTCCAAGGGTCATTAAAGCTGTCTTGTTAAGCTACTGTGACCTCCACCACTCTTCCAAGGGGCATTAAAACCGTCTTGTTAAGCTACTGCGACCTCCACCGCTTATCCAAGGGGCATTAAAATCGTCTTGTTAAGCTAATGCGACCTCCATCTCTTTTTTCCAGGGGAATTGATATTGTCTTTTTATTCCACTGCGACCTCCATTTCACTTCCAAGGGGCATTAAAACCATCTTGCTAAGCTAATGCGACCTCCACCACTTTTCCAAGGGGCATTAAAACTGTCTTGTTAAACTACTGCGATCTCCACTACTTTTCCAATGGCCATTAAAGCTGTCTTGTTAAGCTACTGCGACCTCCACCACTTTTCCAAGGGACATTAAAACTGTCTTGTTAAACCACTTTGACCTCCACGTCTCTTCCAATGGGCATTAAAACCGTCTTGTTAAGCTACTGCGACCTCAACCACTTCTCCAAAGTGCATTAAAACCGTCTTGTTAAGCTACTGTAACCTCCACCATTCTTCTAAGGGGCATTTAAACCATCTTGTTAAGCTACTGCAACCTCCACGTCTCTTCCAAGGGGCATTAAAACTGTCTTGCTAAACCACTGCAACCTCCGCCACTTTTCCAAGGGGCATTAAAATCGTCTTGGTAAGCTGTTGCGACCTCCACCACTTTTCCAAGGGTCATTAAAGCTGTCTTGTTAAGCTACTGTGACCTCCACTACTCTTTCAAGGGGCATTAAAACCGTCTTGTTAAGCTAATGCGTCCTCCACCACTTTTTCCAGGGGAATTGATATTGTCTTTGTATTCCACTGAGACCTCCACGTCTCTTCCAAGGGGCATTAAAACTGTCTAGTTAAGCTACTGTGATCTCCACCACTCTTCCAAGGGGCATTTAATCCGTCTTGTTCCGCTACTGCGGCCTCCACCACTTTTCCAAGGGGCATTGATATTGTCTTTTTATTCCACTGCGACCTCCTTAAAGGGGCATTAAAACCGTCTTCTTGAGATACTGTGACCTCCACCACTCTTCCAAGGGACATTAAAACCGTCTTCTTAAGCTACTGCGACCTCCACGTCTCTTCCAAGCTGCATTTAAACCGTCTAATTAAGCTACTGCAACCTCCACATCTCTTCCAAAGGGTATTAAAACCATCTTGCTAAGCTAATGCGACCTCCACCACTTTTCCAAGGGGCATTAAAACTGTCTTGTTAAACTACTGCGATCTCCACCACTTTTCCAATGGCCATTAAAGCTGTCTTGTTAAGCTACTGCGACCTCCACCACTTTTCCAAGGGACATTAAAACTGTCTTGTTAAACCACTTTGACCTCCACGTCTCTTCCAATGGGCATTAAAACCGTCTTGTTAAGCTACTGCGACCTCAACCACTTCTCCAAAGTGCATTAAAACCGTCTTGTTAAGCTACTGTAACCTCCACCATTCTTCTAAGGGGCATTTAAACCATCTTGTTAAGCTACTGCAACCTCCACGTCTCTTCCAAGGGGCATTAAAACTGTCTTGCTAAACCACTGCAACCTCCGCCACTTTTCCAAGGGGCATTAAAATCGTCTTGGTAAGCTGTTGCGACCTCCACCACTTTTCCAAGGGTCATTAAAGCTGTCTTGTTAAGCTACTGTGACCTCCACTACTCTTTCAAGGGGCATTAAAACCGTCTTGTTAAGCTAATGCGTCCTCCACCACTTTTTCCAGGGGAATTGATATTGTCTTTGTATTCCACTGAGACCTCCACGTCTCTTCCAAGGGGCATTAAAACTGTCTAGTTAAGCTACTGTGATCTCCACCACTCTTCCAAGGGGCATTTAATCCGTCTTGTTCCGCTACTGCGGCCTCCACCACTTTTCCAAGGGGCATTGATATTGTCTTTTTATTCCACTGCGACCTCCTTAAAGGGGCATTAAAACCGTCTTCTTGAGATACTGTGACCTCCACCACTCTTCCAAGGGACATTAAAACCGTCTTCTTAAGCTACTGCGACCTCCACGTCTCTTCCAAGCTGCATTTAAACCGTCTAATTAAGCTACTGCAACCTCCACATCTCTTCCAAAGGGTATTAAAACCATCTTGCTAAGCTAATGCGACCTCCACCACTTTTCCAAGGGGCATTAAAACTGTCTTGTTAAACTAGTGCGATCTCCACAACTTTTCCAATGGCCATTAAAGCTGTCTTGTTAAGCTACTGCGACCTCCACCACGTTTCCAAGGGGCATTAAATCAGTGTTGTTAAGCTACTGCGACCTCTACATCTCTTCCAAGGGGCGTTAAAACTGTCTTGCTAAACCACTTTGACCTCCACGTCTCTTCCAAGGGGCATTAAAACCATCTTGTTAAGCTACTGCGACCTCCACCACTTCTCCAAAGGGCATTAAAACCGTCTTGTTAAGCTACTGTAACCTCCACCACTCTTTCAAGGGGCATTTAAACCGTCTTGTTAAGCTACTGCAACCTCCACGTCTCTTCCAAGGGGCATTAAAACCGTCTTGTTAAACCACTGCGACCTCCACCACTTCTCCAAGGGGCATTAAAACCATCTTGTTAAGCTACTGTAACCTCCACCACTCTTCCAAGGGGCATTTAAAAGGTCTTGTTAAGCTACTGCTCCCTCCACGTCTCTTCCAAGGGGCATTAAAACTGTCTTGTTAAGCTAATGTGACCTCCGCCACTTTTCCAAGCGGCATTAAAACCGTCTTGTTAAGCTGTTGCGACCTCCACCACTTTTCCAAGGGGCATTAAAGCTGCCTTGTTAAGCCACTGCGACCTCCACCACTTTTCCAAGGGGCATTAGAGCTGTCTTGTTAAGCTACTGTGACCCCCACTACTCTTCCAAGGGGCATTAAAACTGTTTTGTTAAGCTAATGCGACCTCCGCCTCTTTTTCCAGGGGAATTGATATTGTCTTTTTATTCCACTGCGACCTCCTTGTCTCTTCCAAGGGGCATTAAAACCGTCTTGTTATGCTGTTGTGACCTCCACCACTATTCCCAGGGGCTATGATATTGTCTTTTTTTTCCACTGGGACCTCCACTTCTCTTCCAAGGGGCATTAAAACCGTCTTGTTAAGCTACTGTGACCTCCACCACTCTTCCAAGGGGCATTGAATCCATCTTGTTCAGCTACTGTGGCCTCCACCACTTTTCTCAGGTTCATTGATATTGTCTTTTCATTCCTCTGCGACATCCTTGTCTCATAAAGGGGCCTTAAAACAGTCTTCTTAAGCTACTGTGACCTCCACCACTATTCCCAGGGGCATTGATATTGTCTTTTTTTTCCAATGGGACCTCCACTTCTCTTCCAAAGGGCATTGAAACCGTCTTGTTAAGCTACTGTGACCTCCACCACTCTTCCAAGGGGCATTGAATCCGTCTTGTTCAGCTACTGCGGCCTCCACCACTTTTCCCAGGGGCATTGATATTGTCTTTTCATTCCTCTGCGACCTCCTTGTCTCTTAAAGGGGCCTTAAAGCAGTCTTCTTAAGCTACTGTGACCTCCACCACTCTTCCAAGGGGCATTAAAACCATCTTCTTAAGCTACTGCGACCTCCACGTCTCTTTCAAGGGGCATTTAAACCGTCTTGTTGAGCTACTGCAACCTCCACGTCTCTTCCAAAGGGCATTAAAACTGTCTTGCTAAGCTAATGCGACCTCCACCACTTTTCCAAGGGTCATTAAAGCTGTCTTGTTAAGCTACTGCGAACTCCACCACTTTTCCAAGGGGCATTAAAGCTGTCTTGTTAAGCTACTGCGACCTCCACCACTTTTCAAAGGGGCATTAAAGCTGTTTTGTTAAGCTACTGTGACCTCAACCACTCTTCCAAGGGGTATTAAAACCGTGTTGTTAAGCTACTGCAACCTCCACGTCTTTTCCAAGGGGCATTAAAACCGTCTGGTAAAGCTACTGTAACTTCCACCACTCTTCCAATGGGCATGGAAACCGTCTTGTTAAGCTACTGCAACCTCCACGTCTCTTCCAAGGGGCATTAAAACCATCTTGTTAAGCTAATGCGACCTCCACCACTTTTCCAAGGGGCATTAAAACCGTCTTGTTAAGCTGTTGCGACCTCCACCACTTTTCCAAGGGGCATTAAAGCTGTCTTGTTAAGCCACTGTGACCTCCACCACTTTTCCAAGGGGCATTAAAGCTGTCTTGTTAAGCTCCTGTGACCTCCACCACTCTTCCCAGGGGCATTAAAACCGTCTTGTTAAGCTACTGCAACCTCCACCTCTTTTCCAAGGGGCATTAAAACTGTCTTGTTAAACTAATGCGACCTCCACCACTTTTTCCAATGGCATTGATAATGTCTTTTTATTCCACTGCGACCTCCACGTCTCTTCCAAGGGGCATTAAAACCGTCTTGTTATGCTACTGTGACCTCCACCACTCTTCCAAGGGGCATTAAATACGTCTTGTTAAGTTACTGCGACCTCCACCATTTTTCCCAGGGGCATTGATATTGTCTTTTTATTCCACTGCGATCTCCCCGTCTCTTCCAATGGGCATTAAAACCGTCTTGTTAAGCTACTGCGACCTCCACCACTTTTTTGTCAGGGGCATTAATATTGTCTTTTTATTCCACTGTGACCTCCACCACTTTTCCAATGGGCATTAAAACTGTCTTCTTAAGCTACTATGACCTCCACCACTTTTTCAAGGGGCATTGATATTGTCTTTTTATTCCTCTGTGAACTCCACCATTCTTACAACAGGCATTGCATTTCCTCCTAATTTTAGTCAGCTATAGCTTTTCAATGCATAGGCGAGCACTAAGGGAGAACCACTCCCCAATAATGGGTAGAAGGTTTTTAGCATGCTGTAATCCACGTCTTTTTCAAGGGGCATTGCAGTTCCTCATAATTTTTGGAAAGCCTTCCATTCACTGCTTAGGCCAGCAGTGCACAGGTGACCCAGTTGCTATAAATGGAAAAAACGGTTTACTTAAGGCCCTCTGACCTCCATGTCACTTCCAACGGGCATTGGAGTGCCTCAAAATTTTTGGTAGGCATTGCACTCACTGAATGCCCAGTTATCTGTGTAACCGAACCTCTCCTTTTGGTAAAGAAACATATCCTACTAGACATGTGTGGTTGACTGGCCTGATATTGATGTGAATGGTCCCTGTTCCTCCTGCTCTTTCTCCTTTGCCACCATCTCATCCATCATTCATCACCTGAAGCTTTGTTTTAACGGGAGTCATAGAACTGGGATAGTAGCAGGAAAACATCCAGCAATCCTCGGAGGAGGTAGGATATGCGCCAAAACGCTGACCACCTCAGGCCTAGCCGCTACTACATACATGCGCTTGCATTCCGTGAAAACAAAGCAGAAGCTAACTTCTATCATCATCATCATGCTCCTCACCTTGGCACTCTCAACTCCCCTGATGGAGAAGCCAGGGCCCACCTGGCGGCTGGGGACCGAGCGTGGACACCCGGCCACCGGGCGGCTGGGGACTGAGTATCGATACCAGGCCGCCGACGCAGCCATGACATGGTGGCCGGCGTCTGCTTCCACATGCCTAAAAGTCCCAATTTCAAGTGCAAGCAAGCTAGCAGTATGGTATTGCAGCCTGGGGGTGGTTGGGTGGTTGGTTTCACACTTACGCTTGCATTCCAAGAAAACAAAGCAGATGCTAACTTCTATCATCATCGTCATGCTCCTCACCTTGGCACTCTCAACTCCCCTGATGGAGAAGCAAGGGCCCACCGGAGGAGTCTGGTTCTCTGGTGGGCTCGTCCAATGCTGCCCTAAAGCAGGCCGGGCTAAGAAAAGTGTGGGGGGATGTTCCAAGGAGAAATAGGGGCGGCTGTGGACCGTTTATGGACACTCAGCCGCCCCCAGGCGGCTGGGGACCGTGTGTGGACACCCGGCCGTGGGGCGGCTGGGGACCGAGTATGGACACCCGGCCGCCCCCTGGCGGCTGGGCACCGAGCGTGGACACCCGGCCGCCGGGCGGTTGGGTACTGAGTATTGATACCTCACTGCCGAAGCAGCCATGAGGTAGTGGCCAGCTTCAGCCTCCTCCAAACTAAAATGCCCAATTTCAAGTGCAAGCAAGCTAGCAGTATGGTATTGCAGCCTGGGGGTGGGTGGGTGGCAGGTTGCACACTTACGCTTGCATTCCAAGAAAACAAAGCAGATGCTATCTTCTATCATCATCATCATGCTCCTCACCTTGGCACTCTCAACTCCACTGGTGGAGAAGCCAGGGCCCACTGGAGGAGTCTGGTTCTCTGGTGGTCTCGTCCAATGCTGCCCTAAAGCAGGCCGGGCTAAAAAAAGTGTGTGGGGGGATGTTCCAAGGAGAAATAGGGGCGGCTGGGGACCGTTTATGGACACCCGGCCGCCCCCAGGCGGCTGGGGACCGTGTGTGGACACCCGGCCGCGGGGCGGCTGGGGACTGAGCATGGACACCAGGCTGCCCCCTGGCGCCTGGGGACCGAGCATGGACACCCGGCCGCCGGGCGACAGGGGACTGAGTATGGATACCTCGCTGCCGAAGCAGCCATGAGGTAGTGGCCAGATTCGGCCTCCTCCAAACTAAAAGGCCCCATTTCAAGTGCAAGCAAGCTAGCAGTATGGTATTGCAGCCTGGAGGTGGGTGGGTGGCAGGCTGCATTCTTGTGCTTGCATTGCAAGGAATGGGGGAGATACAATTGAACACTGCCCTGGGACAAGGACTTGCACGGGGATAGTTGCAATTCTGAATCTTCTGATGCGGAAAGGATCATTTCTGATGGGCACACTTTTAGGCAGTGACCTGGGTGTCAGAGATGCTTCCAGGGGTCTTCCCCATGCTGTTCCCATGTCTTTTCAGCACTGTATGCATGTGTCACACAGCACATGGCCCGATAAGATTGTAAAATGTTAAAATGACATTTCCCGGTGAATGCATTTGACACGGTTGAAAGCAATACAAAAGTGCAAAAACACATAAAATATGCTACTTGTGAACATAGCCCAAGGTGTGGAGGAGTATTTTTGTTTTTGGTTATTTATTTTACCTTATACACAAGTCTTTACCCTGGAAAAGAAGTTCCTTAACATATTTCACAGGAAAACCGTTTCAGTTTTGTTTTTGAACGTTTTATTGTGACCCCATTAAAGTGGCTTAATACCTCTGACCACGTTGTTGACAGCAGTGACCTGGGGGTCAGAAATTCTTCCTGGGGCGATGCCCATGCTGTCCCCATGTCTTTTGAGCACTGTCACTATCGTTTTGGGCACTTTTTAGGCTTTCTACAGACTGCCGGGGGTGCTGCCGCAAAAATGCTCGGGTCTCCCATAGACTAACATTGGGCTCGTTGCTCAGATCGAGCACCCGAGTATCACGGCGAGCTCAGCCAGAGTTTCGAGCACCCGAGCATTTTAGTGCCCACTCAACACTAGTCATTATATTTTCTACTCTCCAGAATTAGCAGTAAGTGAAGTTTAAAAATGAAACAGTGACAAAACACATCAAATAGCGAAAAGCAAATAAACAGTTAACATGGCTCAGAACTGTGCAAATCTACATTAGGCATATGTCTGACATATGTAGTATGAAAAAGTGATTGTTACTTTGGGACAATAACAGACTGATACAAATGATATTAGCTGAGACAAATGGATATCATTCAAACATACATGCAGATGGAACCAGTATCGGACTGAGGTGCCAAAAGCTCACCAACAACATTGACTCTGGAGGCCTACTGTTCATTTACATGCAAATATTACATTACCCTCATTCACAAATTTACCTGTGCTTCTATGTTATAATAAACTGGCTAGGCTGGTAAATAAATGATGAGATACTGCCTTTGTTTGTACATAGTAAATTTATTTTGCCAAGTTCTGCTCATATAGAGTGGCGGCCCTCACATGTAGGGGCCTATCGTGGGATCCACCTGTTCTCCTGTGGGCCAGTCCAAGCCTGGTTAGAGCTGAATGTGAATTCAATTACTGTCATAATGTAAGGAGATGACCAGCTGTCATGTTCCCCCTGAAGGAAGAGTTTGGCGTGCACTCTGTCTTAGAACTTTGAGGTGCTGATGAAGTGGCATGGAACCCTATGATTTGTGAGCAATGAACCACTGCATACTCCTAGTGCGGAGTGTATCTGTGCTCTCGGATGCACTCAGCACTAAGAGTGTGCGGTGCTTCATTGCTCACATGTTCCCCCTGAAAACCTCAATGCTACTGTGCTTGTGAATAATGTTTTCTTCCTGTTATGTTTCTCTGTGGGCTGAAGTATTAAAAAAAGGCCACAAGTTGTCACTGTCTAGAATGTAGGTGAAAGGTGAAGTTTGCCAGTAACATAGCAGGCATATAGGCAGTGTGAGAGTTAACTATGTGTAAGGACAGCCCATAATGGGTGGGCACTTTGGGAATCTCTGGGTAGTTTTCAGAAGTAGGAAGAAGTGAGTTCAGTCAGTATGGTGAAGTACAGTGACCAGTAACAAGCAGCAGGCTCCAGCTAGGGGCTGCTAGGGACAACATGGGCCTAGAATCCCAGGCAGTGGATCAACAGAGAACTCCTCCACGAGTCCCCTTTACCGGCCTGGGAATCTCGAGGTAGACATCGAGGCCTGGGTTCACATTCTTTCTGCGAGGCTGCAGAAGAGATAACAGGCACAAACTCTCAGAGACGGAGTGAGATGGGATCCAGATATACTGTCAATGGTGAGGAAGAATCCCTAGGGCTAGAGAAGAAAGCAGAAGGGATGCTTGACCTAGATCGGGAACCAGGGCTGAACTTGTATCCGGTACCTGTTGGAAAGATGACAACCCATTGGGCCTTATCCTTTACTCCTGCCTGTAAATGCTGTATATACTGTCAGTTACCATGTAAAGTTCTGGTTGTATTTATGATCCCTGTGTCCTCTGAATTGATTGCTGCCCTGGTTCCAGAAGAAGGATTCCTGGAGTCAGAAGAGGCCTGCAGGCCAGAAGTAAGTGGGAGACACCACATAAACAGCAGAACACCAGGACGTGGACACACTTTGTCTGTAGAGTGCCAAAGTGAGCATGGGCTACAGCTCGCCCACGACTACCTCGCTTGGGCACCTTACAATAAAACAAGTGGGAGAAAAAGGCAGAATATTAATAATGCAAAGTAACATTCTGATTTTGGTTCATGCGAATTGGAATACACATGCCTAATTGAAAAATCCAAAAAGTCTCACAACTAAAGTTTACAGGCATGAAAGCCTCCTTTAATTGCTGAGAAAATGTCCTTAATACCCCATAAATGTGAGGAATTTGTGTCCCAATTGCAAACTTCTGTAAAATGATGGAAAATCGCAGAAATGTTACTACTGCTGCTCCAGAAATCAGAGGAAAATCTTCTAATCCTGATTTTCAAAGGGTCAGTAGTACTTGCCATTTTTTTAGAAGTAATACAAGGTATATAACTCATATGTGGAACACAGTTAATATATTGATGGATGTTGTGAGATTCTTTTGCATAGGATTCAAATATAATGTAGATGCATTAAACATCACTAAGTAGCATTTATATTTTTTGTATATCTACTTAAATGTACAGTGGGTGTGGAAAGTATTCAGACCCCTTTAAATTTTTTCACTCTTTGTTTCATTGCAGCCATTTGGTAAATTATAAAAAGTTCATTTTTTTCTCATTAAAGTAGCCTCTGCACCCCATCTTGACTGAAAAAAAACAGAAATTTAGAAATTTTTGCAAATTTATTAAAAAAGAAAAACTGAAATATCACATTGTCATAAGTATTCAGACCCTTTGCTCAGTATTGAGTAGAAGCACCCTTTTGAGCTAGTACAGCCATGAGTCTTCTTGGGAATAATGTAACAAGTTTTTCACACCTGGATTTGGGGGTCCTCTGCCATTGTTCCTTGCAGATCCTCTCCAGTTCCATCAGGTTGGATGGTGAACGTTGGTGGACAGCCATTTTCAGGTCTCTCCAGAGATGCTCAATTGGGTTTAGGTCAGGGCTCTGGTTGGGCCAGTCAAGAATGGTCACAGAGTTGTTCTGCAGCCACTCCTTTGTTATTTTAGCTGTGTACTTAGGGTCATTGTCTTGTTGGAAGGAGAATCTTCGGCCAAGTTTGAGGTCCAGAGCACTCTGGAAGAAGTTTTCATCCAGGATATCTCTGCACTTGCCCGCATTCATGTTTCCTTCAATTGCAACCAGTTATCCTATCCCTGCAGCTGACAAACACCCCCATAGCATGATGCTGCCACCACTATGTTTCACTGTTGGGATTGTATTGGGCAGGTGATGAGCAGTGCCTGGTTTTCTCCACACATACCGCTTAGAATTATCACCGAAAAGTTCTATCTTCGCCCCATCAGACCAGAGAATCTTATTTCTCATAGTCTGGGAGTCCTTCATGTGTTTATGAGCAAACTCTATGCGGGCTTTCATATGTTTTGCACTGAGGAGAGGCTTCCGTCAGGCCACTCTGCCATAAAGGCCCGACTGGTGGAGGTGACTTTGGGGAACTTTCTCCCATCTCCCTACTGCATCTCTGGAGCTCAGCTACAGTGATCTTGGGGTTCTTCTTTACCTCTCTCACCAAGGCTCTTCTCCCACGATTGCTCAGTTTGGCTGGACGGCCAGGTCTAGGAAGACTTCTGGTGGTCCCAAACTTATTTCATTTAAGGATTATGGAGGCCACTGTGCTCTTAGGAACCTTGAGTAAGTCAGAAATTCTTTTGTGATCTTGGCCAGATCAGTGCCTTGCCACAATTCTGTCTCTGAGCTCATTGTGCAGTTCCTTTGAGCTCATGATTCTCATTTGGTCTGACATGCACTGTTAGCTGTGAGGTCTTATGTAGACAGGTGTGTGCCTTTCCAAATCAAGTCCTATCAGTTTAATTAAACACTGCTGAACTCAAATGAAGGAGTAGAACCATCTCAAGGAGGATGAGAAGGAAATGGACAGCATGTGACTTAAATATGAGTGTCTGTAGTGTCTGAGCGTTCTTTTTATTTTTTTGAGCAGTGTATATATGTATATAAATATTTATATACATACATATTAATGTTTTTCATAAGATAACCCTTCTATAAAAACTGTTCAGCAAAATGTTTATTCCATCCCCACATTCTTCACCTGATTCTAAAACACTCTGCACTAATTTATATATACTGTATAATGTAGTTACTTCCCTGCTGTTCAGCCTAATTTCTTCAGTCTCCATCTTGAACTCTAAATTCCTTTACACTCTGCTGTCAATCAAATGATGAGACAGCACAGTATCACAGGGTCAACTATAGCCAGAAGCATCTCTGCCTGCTAAGAGAACTCTCGCTTTATCCTTCTATCGATATTCTCCTAAATACGCCAAGACCAGAAATATACAGTCATGGACACTGCACTGTGATCTCTTTATAGGGGTTGTACACTTTCAAGAAAGTGGGTCCCAAGCTGTGTAACATACTTAAATAACAAACTCAGCAGGTACTCACCCTCCCTGGGCCCAGCACCAGCTCTGCACCACTGCTCCGGTCCTGGTGTATTGACTACAGCAGTGATGTCACATCATAATCTCGCATCACCGCTTTATCCAGTCGCTAAGCTCAGTGACTCATGCACTAAGCTCACCGTTCCGAACTTTCAACCTCAGTGCAGGAATAATGAGCTCAGTCACTGGATAGATCGGTGATGCCTGTTGTTAACATGACGTCATCACTCTAGTTAAAAACGCTGGGACTGGAGAAATAGCAGGGAACCGGCGTTGGCCCCTGGAAGGGTGACTACCTGCTGAGTTTGCTATTTTATGTATTTTATACAGCTTGGGACCCACTTTCCTTAAAGTGGACCACCTCTTGAATTTTAACTGTATTACAGAAGCTATCAAATCATTATAAGGAACCTCTGCTAGAAGTTTTTGTCCTCCTGCAGAGAACCTTTGTGGTACAATCACATGAACGTCTTTTGCATTAGATAGTGACCCTCTTGAGAGCACTTTAAGGTACAGAAAGGTGTTGTGGTCATCATGAGATCATGAAACCCAACTAAAGAACAGAAATCCATGATTATTCAGATGGATGGAACAACTAAATAAGATAATACTAGCAAGCTGAACTATATACAGTGCATTGTGAAAGTATTTGGCCCCCTTGAACTTTTCTACCTTTTGCCACATTTCTGGCTTCAAACATAAAGATATAAAATTCTAATTTTTTTGGGAAGAATCAACAAGTGGGAAACAATCGTGTAGTGGAACGAAATTTATTGGATATTTTAAACTTTTTTAACAAATTCAAAACTGAAAAGTGGGGCGCACAATATTATTCGGCCCCCTTGAGTTAATACTTTGTAGCACGACCTTTTGCTGTGATTACAGATGCCAGTCGCTTGGGGTATGACTCTATCAGTTTTGCACATTGAGAGGCTGAAATTCTTGCCCATTCTTCCTTTCACGAGTGTGAAAGCACAACCAACATTCAAAAGTGTCAAAACATCAGCCAGAAAGCATTGGTACTGAGATGTGGTCTGTGGTCCCCACCTGCCGAACCACTCCTTTATTGAGGGTGTCTTGATAATTGCCAATAATTTCCATCTATTGTCTATTCCATTTGCACAACAGCATGTGAAATTGATTGTCAATCAGTGTTGCTTCCTAAGTGGACAGTTTGATTTCACAGAGGTCTGATTTACTTGGAGTTATATTCTGCTGTTTAAGTGTTCCCTTTATTTTTTTGAGCATTGCGTGTATATAATATATATATATATATATATATATATATATATATACACATATATATATATATATATATATATATATATATATATATATATGTATATATATATATATATATATATATATATATATATATATATATTACACATTTAGGTAGAGAGAGAGAGATTACCTACAAAATAAATTAAAAGGAACACAAAGCACTGAGCTGATAAAGTAGGATATCTATGAAGCAGGCAGATAGAGAGATGGAGTTGAGATTCGATAGATCGATCGATAGATAGATAGATAGATAGATAGATAGATAGACAGATAGATATAGATTGATAGATGATAGATAGATGATAGATAGATAGATAGATAGATAGATAGATAGATAGATAGATAGATAGATAGATAGATAGATAGATAGATTAGATTTATCAAATATAATATGGCAGCACTCCTAAAATTCCAATGTGAAGTGATAAGGGATCCATGTAACAATGCGACATTTCAGTCCCCAATGGAATCTTTTTTTCTTATGGGGTGGAAAAAACACATGGTTACTTATATGGATAAGTAAAGTACCCTTATAACTTCATGTTTGAATTTTGGAGTTGTACGATCTTATATTTTATTTACAAAAAGGATCAAGATGAGATCTGTGGATTAGCACCCAAACTACAATTTTATTTGCTTCTAGATTGATGGATTAATAAGTAAGTAAAGACACTGAATTTCAAATGAAAAAAATTGAATTAGCAGATTTGCTGCATATTGTATATTATCCGCTCCTCTAACTTTTGATATTTCGATGTCATACACTGGGAATACATGAACTATGTTGAAGGTCTGTATAGTAGATGCCCTTATAAAACAGAGCTGTGTCATTGACTTCAATATATTGCATGATTCCAATGTGTCAAATGTAGTTACATGTTTCAATTCCCACATTCACAAGAATCTGTTTTTGTTTCAGTAAGGAAATGTGACACTGAGATATTGAAGATAAATTAATTATCAACTCTGCAGGGATGTTCTCATAGAGGTTCTATATGTGAAGATGTGACAGAAGCAATTTTTCTTAAATAGCATACCCACATAGTTCAAAGTATATCTTGCTGGTATAACATAGAAACATAGTACTTGCATACAATTTGTAAATCTACTAGCTCTCTCTAAAATTTAAAGCACATCTGTTTATGATGAGAAACTCTCCTGAAAGTTGAATCTGGGAAATTTGCACAAATTTAGCAAGAAAATTTGATTCACATCAAAAGTGCCCTGATTGCCATTAACCGTTTCCCGACATATGACCTACAGTTACATCTATAATATAACTCTGCAAGTGTCCCTCTCTCTGAAGCCTTTATAGACTGCGCAAGCGCGACACGCCTACCCAGTCTGGCTCCAGACAGAAGAACGCATGGAGCCGTTACAGGTAAGAGGAGTGTATGGCGCCGGAGATCACGGTATGCGTAGACACTGAACGCATACCACGATCTCCGGCGCCATGCTTACATACTTACCTGACCGGAAGGAGCGTTGCCGCAGCGCCTCTCTTCTCGCCAGAGACCGGGGCAGAAGTGAAGGCGTCGGAGTAGGCGCATGTGCATAGCGCTATCCGGCGCCATTTTGCTGAAGACACATTTGCAGTATGTCTTCAGTAAAATGGCGCCAGACAGCGTGGTATGGTCATGCGCGTACTCCGGCGCCACACTCCTCCCCCGGCCTCCGGCAGAACAGGACGCAGCAGCGCTGGAGCTCAGGGAAGAAAGGTGAGTATAAGTGTTTTTTTTTTGCATGTGTGCAGCGTGAAAGGGATGAGGGGTACCATACACAACAGGATTGGGACATGAGGGGCCACACATACCAGGATTTGGGGATGAGGGGGCCACACATACCAGGATTGGGGTGTGAGGGGGCCACACATACCAGGATTGGAGGACGAGGGGTGCCATACATTCCAGAATTGGGATAAGGGGTGCCGTGTATACCAGGATCAGGGGTACTATACATACCAGAATAGGAATGTGGGGTACCATGCATACCAGGATGAGGGATGGGGTGCCATGCATACCAGGATGAGGGATGGGGTGCCATGCATACCAGGATGAGGGGTACCATGAGTACCAGAATAGGGATGAGGGGTACCATGCATACCAGGATAGGAATGAGGGGTACCATGCATAACAGTTTTGAGGGATGAGGAGGCCATACATACCAGAATTGGGGTGAGGGGTGCTAGGTATACCAGGATGAGGGGTACCATACATACCAGAATAGGGATGCGGGGTACCATGCATACCAGGGTGAGGGATGGGGTGCCATGCATACCAGGATGAGGGGTACCATACATACCAGCATAGGGATGCGGGGTACCATGCATGCCAGGATGAGGGATGGGGTGCCATGCATACCAGTATGAGGGCTACCATACATACCAGGATTGGGGATGAGGGGTGCCATGCATTCCAGGATTGGGGATGAGGAAGCCATGCATACCAGGATGAGGGATTGGGTACAATACATACCAGGAGGGGGATGAGGGGTGCCATACATACCAGGATTGGGATGAGGGGTGCCATGTATATCAAATTTGGGATGAGGGGGCCTTGCATACCAGGATGAGAGATGGGGTGCCATGCATAACAGGATTGGGGATGAGGAGTGCCATGCATACCAGGATTGGGGATGAGGGGTGCCATGCATACCAGGATTGGGGATGGGGCGTACCATGCAAACCAGGGGATGAGTCCTGAGGAGATAATTTGCATATTCCCACTGCATTTTGGGATAAGTGAAGAGTCTCCGCGAGCTCAAAGAACACTGAATTTTGGCCGTTGGAGCAGAAAGGAGAGCATCGGTAAACCAGGGGAGTGTTATGTTCTGCAACTTAGAACTAAGGAATAGGAGGGAAAAGCTGTCCCTCCAAAATGCGAGAAATCTCAAATTCACTGTCCTCATCAATAGGAGGAACAGTAGGCTTCGCCTGCTTATCAGGCGTGTGTGCCTTCTTAAGTAACGACACATGAAACACAGAATTAATCCTCCAGGACGAGAGAATGCCCAACCTCACAGCTGCCGAGTTGACAATCTGAACCACTTTGAAAGGACCCACAAATTTAGGCACCAGTTTTTTGGAGAAATTTTCAAACAAAGATTCCTAGAGGACAACCAAACCATATCCCCAACAGCAAACAAGGACTCCTTTCTTATTTTGTCAAAATACCTTTTTGATCTCCTGTTAGCCTCTTTAAGGTTCAGGCGTACACTGGTCCAAACCCTCTCCAAATCACCAGAAAAATTGTCTTTCTCCGGTACAGCAGCCCCAACTTTGGAAAATGGACCAAAAGATGGATACCTGCCAGTACAACAAAAAAAAGGAGAACAACCAGCCGAGGAAGAAGTATGATTTTTATGGGCAAGTGGTAGAAATTCTGACCACATTTCCTGATTGTCTGCCCCAAAACATCTCAAAAATTGCTCGACAACCGGGTTCTTCCTTTCAGTCTGTCCATTGAACTCTGGATGATACTCCGACGAGAATGACAAATGAATTTTCAATCTGTCACAAAAAGCACACCAAAAGCGAGCTACAAACTGTGGTCCTCTATCAGAAACAATGTCCGTGGGAACACCATGGAGCCTGACAATCTCCTTCACAAAAGCCTTAGCAAGAGTCTTGTCGCAAGGTAACTTGTTGAACGGAACCAGATGACACATTTTACTAATCTGGTCCACAACAACCCAGATGATAGAAAAACCCTCCGATAAAGGCAGATCGGTGATAAAATCCATGGTAAGGTACATCCATGGCGAACTAGGAACTTCCAAGGGGCATAGCAACCCCCCAGCCGGAGCGTGAGAGGCCTTCGACCTAGCACACACAGAACACTGATGCACCCACTTGATGACTTCCCTTTGCCACCCTGGCCACCAGAAACTCCGACCAATAGACTTCCTAGTTTCCGAAATCCCTGGGTGACCCGCCAACCGAGACTCATGACATTCAACAAACAACGCTCTTCTCAAGGCTCTAGGCACAAACAATTTACCACGCTGAGTGTTAGCAGGTGCCACACTCTGAGCTCCTAGGATGCTATTCTCCAACTCAAAATCCAATGCGGCTACCACCACCCCTCTCTGCAAAATGCACTCCTCCCTCTCAGCATTCACCACTGGAGAGAAACTATGAGACAAAGCGTCAGCCTTAACATTCTTTGTCCCAGGGACAAAGGTTACAGAAAAATTGAACCAGGCAAAAAACAGTGCCCACCTAGCCTGACGGGCATTCAAACGTTTAGCTGGTTCCAGATAAATCAAATTCTTATGATCAGTGAAAACTAGTGTTGAGCGAGCATCTCACTACTAGTGTTGAGCCACCCCCGTAGTGTTCGAGTTCGGTTCGGTTCGTCGAACTGTTCGTCGGACACCTTCGAACACCGTTAAAAACAATGGCAGGCAAACAAAAACACATAGAAACACATAGAAAACACCTTCAAAGGTGTCCAAAAGCTGACAAACTGCTCAGAAGACACAACTAACACATGGAAAAGTGACAAGTACATATAGTCATGCGAAAAGAAAAGAGGTGGAGGAGTAAAAGGAGGGGGAGACACAGATATAGGCATGTCATGCCCTTCTAAAATCCAAAAAGTGAGAAGCCGAGACGGCCAGTCCGCTCCTGCCCGTTCCACCTCCGTGTCGCCGGGTTTGTGCCAGAGCCGCGGTGAACCCTGACGACCAGCCCCCCTCTCCCAATACTGGTGCCTGTCCGCTGGTGGGTCGAGAGAGCCCCCCTGTGGTGGAGGCAGCTCTAAGCTTTTTAATTTAAATTGTCCCTCTAATTTGAATGAATACACTTTAAATCCATTTACAAGGATCTATTGGAGGGCAAGTCTCATGCCAGCAGCCGCGTAATTCCAGCTCCAGTAGCGTCCACTAAAGCTGCTGCAGTTAAAAAGCTTTTATAAGGATCGAGCTCGGCTGTCCACCGCAAGGCATCCTAGTGCCAGTCCCAGCCCCTATGCCTTGGGGTGCCTCCTGATGCTCTTCACTGAGTATCCCGTGGTCCCGAAGCATTTCCTTTGAAAAAATTAAGTGTCCAAACTACAGGTGGTGTAGCTTGCTTAACAGCCGGGATAATCCGCTGACTAGCAGACACTGCTACTAGGCACAAAGTATTTCCTGGGCTAGATGCAGTTAAAAATTTGTAAGTAGATACTCTCGTTGGATGCTGAGAAAGCATTCCATAGAGTCTCCTGGCACGCCATATATGATTCTCTTAAAAAGCTTGGGGTAGGGGTCTAGGGGACCCTTTTATAGCCAAAATCACGGCCCTGTATCACAATACGTCACCTAGGCTGAAGATAAATGGAACTGTAGCACCGAGGGCTCGGTTGCTACAGACGTATTGCACCTCACCCAGAGGTGTGATATCTCACTCTCAGATAAGGATGGAGTGTGGATCAGGACCCGACACCTGCATGCATTACACCACATTGCCGTGGGGCAGGGCGACCAATATGCCCCTGAGATGGGCACGACAGTCCCTGTCCCTGGCTGGAGTGGGGGGAGGGAACACTGAGGAAGGGGAACCCTGCAGTGCAGGAGCAGGGAGGAAGCAGTTCCTGGGTGCATTGAGAAGGGAGTATAAAAGGTGGGCACCATCTTAGTTCAGTGCAGAGAAGTCTGAGCAGAAGTGGCAGGGAGCAGGGGCTCTGCATGAGCTCTGCTCCGGAGGCGGGCCTAGTAACAGAGGCCCAGGCCTGCAAGAGGGAGAAGGAAGGACGAGGAGCGGAGAAGGCTCCAGGAACGAGGAATGAAGGGATCCCAGGGGTGCGGACGGGCGAGTCGCCACCGCACGCCCGAATCCACCTGCGTGGAGGGGTCAGGCCAAAGGGGGAGACCGGTCCCCGAACTAGTGGAGGCAGGAAACGACCCTCAGCTAGAAACCGGAGGCTCTGACATTTTATGTGGTGCAGCCCCTTGCTCCACCCGCTAGGAAGGCACCACATAGGGTCAGGGAAACTGGCGCCAAGTTTACCAAGAGGAGGCCCGAGGCAGCCGGACAGAAGTGTTGGTAAGAAAGGCCAGACAAAGGACACACAAAGGGGGTCCTGTGAAGCGCTCCAAAGTTATCTGGGAGTTGTCTGAGCCCCTCACCTGGTGAGCACAGTACGACGTGGGCAGCCGTTACCTGCAGACGTGGTCTGGATAATAAGAACTGTGAGTAAAGGCCCTGAACTGCATCACTGACTCCGTGTCGTTACTGCTGCTGCCCTGCACCATCACCCCCATCCTCCGCATACACTGCCCTGAGGCTATACTCCTCCCGTGGGGAGTTATGCTACGCTCTGCTGCACCCACAACACCAGCCTTAGCGGTCTGCCCTGTAGCGGCGGTTCACTCTGACCGCAATCCACGGGTGGCGTAGTCGGACATTTAAACATCAAAACCACATAAATAGTTCCGCCACTGGTTTGACCGCCCTGAGCCATGGAACCGGATCGCCGCCACGAAGACTACAACCACCAGCATCCACCAAAAAGGGTCCGGCTCCGGGTGTCCCAAGGCCCAGGGGGTGCGTCAGAACATTTTCATCACCTTTCACAATCACCAATGGGACAAGGCAGGGATGTCCTCTGTCCCCTCTCTTATACATCCTAGTGATGGAGCACCTGCTCTCATCAATTCGCCATAACCCCAATATTAGGTGGATTGAGGTGGGAGGCACCGAGTACAAGTGCTCTCTATTTGCTGATGATGTCCTAGTATATATCACTCAATCACATATATCCATCCCTGCTGTTATGGCTGAAATAGATCACTTTGTTACATGGTAAAATTTTAAAATCAATGCAGCGAAGTCTGAGGCCCTCGATGTCTCCCTCCCTAAATCCATATAGGATTCCATCCAGTCCAACTTTCCCTTTGCCTGGCCCTCACAGGGTATTAAATACTTAGGAATTCCTATTCATAGAGACCTCTCCCATCTATGTTATCTTAATTTTGGGCCCTTTATTGAACAATTCCATACAGACCACGGTTGGCAAGTTAGAACTGTAAGATTCACTACGTGAACCACTGGTATTTTGTGGAAAAGCACATGTACACCGCGTTCCAAATTATTATGCAAAAAGTGTTTAGGAGTGATAAGGGAAGAATTTGTTTGTTTGTCAGTTAAACTCATTGATGGTGATGTGTGTCAGGGCTCTTTATATCACTGTAAGCAATTGCAGACACCTGTGCTAATTAGTTTGGCAGGTGTGTCCAATGAAAGGCAAGACTACTTAAGAAGGCTCTCTCACATTATTAAGCAGCCTACATTTTCTGCCAAAATGGGAAAGAAAAAGGATGTGTCGGCTGCTGAGAAGCAACAAATTGTGGAGTGTTTAGGTCAAGGCATGACTACAATCAACATTGTGCGATGATCAGGATGAAGTGTCTTGGCAATCAAGAAGTATGTAGCTGATTCACAGTACACACGTGTGCGTGCTGATAAGGGCAAATTGAGGACTCTTTCCTACAGGCAATTACGTCAGGTTGAAAGAGCAGCGGCAAAAAAGCCTTGTCATAGCAGCAGACAAGTTTTTGAAGCTGCTTGTGCCTCCAACGTCCCCCGAACAACAAGATGCAGGGTCCTTCAGAGGTTTGCAGCTGTGCATACGCCATCCTGTCGACCTCCTCTATCCACTTCACACAAGCAGAAACGGCTCCAGTGGGCCAAACATTACATGAAGACTGATTTCAAAACTGTTTTGTTCACGGATGAGTGCCGTGCAGCGCTCGATGGTCCAGATGAATGGAGTGGAGGATGGCTGGTTGATGGACACCCCACGCAAACACGGCTACAGCGCCAACAAGGAGGAGGTGGAGTAATGTTTTGGGCTGGAATCATGGGGAGAGAGATTGTCGGCCCCTTTAGGATCCCTGAAGGCGCTAAAGATGAACTCCATAATGTATGTGGATTTTCTCAAACAGCACTTCCTGCCATGGTTCAAGAAGAAGAACCGTGTATTTCACAGCAAGATCATTTTTCTGCATGATAATGCACCATCTCATGCTGCACATAAAACATCTGCATCTCTGGCTGATATGGGCATAAAAGGGGACAAACTTATGGTGTGACCCCCATGCTCCCCTGACCTCTACCCCATTCAGAACCTTTGGAGCATCATTAAAAGGAGTGTCTATGATGGCGGGAGGCAGTTCACTTCTAAGCAACAGCTCTGGGAGGGTATTCTGTCCTCATGCAAAACAATTGAAGCAGAAACCATCCAAAACCTGACAAATTCAATGGACAAGAGAGTTCAGAAGCTCCTTTCGAACAAGGGGTCCTATGTGAAAATGTAACATCACCTAGAATAAAGTTTTGAGTTGAAAACTGTTTGATTTCAGTTTCTAACAACCTGCTAATGCTTATAATTTCAAAAATGACCATTTTTTTGGTCTTTATTAAAATGAAAAGGTTGATCGAAAAGTTTGGGGGATCTAAGAGTGTGGCAACCCAGTAGTCATGATTACTTCGAATTCTGACAATATGAGGGTCATGCTGCAGGTAGTGCAGCAAGAAGGCACTTATGTGTCTTGCGCATCTCGGAGCCCCAAAATTATTTTCCGGGCTAGATGCAGCTAAAAATTATTTTTAATTTTAAATCTGGTGAAGCTTATTATAGATGGCCTAATAGGATCAGTGCTGCACACTGCTACAAAGCCCAAATTATTTTCCAGTCAAGATACAGATAAACATGATTAGTAATTTGAAAGCTTAAAACGGTTGGTAGGGTGATTTTAACCAATCATCAAGCTTTTACTCTCCCCAGGATGACACAGGGGTAGAAAAGTCATTTCGGATCCATGATTTGTTCATCTTTATGAACGTGAGTCTGTCTACATTATCAGTGGAGAGCCGCGTGCGCTTATCTGTCAGCACACCACCAGCAGCGCTGAACACACGTTCAGACAGAACGCTGGCTGCGGGGCATGACAAGATCTCCAAGGCGTAAGTGGCTAGCTCCGGCCATTTATCCAGATTGGAAGCCCAAAAAGTGCAAGGGTCCAGTGACACAGTCGTGGCTTCAATGTTTACTTGGAGATACTCCTGTACCATCGTCTCTAGGCGTTGACTATGTGTCAGACTTCTTGTCTCCTGTGTCCTTGCAAAGGATGGGCTAAAAAAGTGGTGAAATGATTCCGCAAAATTGATGTTACCAGCAGATACTGTGGTTCTGTTACGGTTTGAGTGCTGAACACTTGACGGTCCCACGGTTGGCAAGTTGGAACTGTGAGATTCACTACGTGCACCACTGGTATTTTGTGGAAAAGCACATGTAAGATTCTGCAACAGTCTCTGCTGATACTCCTGCATGCGTGCATCCCTTTCTATGGCAGGAATAATTTCTGCAAATTTACTTTTGTACCGGGGATCTAACAGTGTGGCAACCCAGTAGTCAGGATTATTTCTAATTCTCACAATTCGAGGGTCATGTTGCAGGTAGTGCAGCAAGAAGGCACTCATGTGTGTTGCGCATCCAGGAGCACCAAGTCCCTGTTGTGTTGGTGGCGAGGTAACAATCATGCTTCCTTCCTCTGTCCTCTCCCCCCAACCTCGCACAACAGAAATGTGATCAAGGTCTCCCTCATCTGATGAGTCTTCCATCAGTTCGTCCTCCACTTCTTCCTGGGCTCCTGCACCTTCCTCACTAGTTTGGCTGCTACCATGCGCCCTGGTAAAATCATCTCCCCCACCCTCACATGCCTGCCGCCTTGGTGCTGCCGACCGTCTGGACCTTGCAGATGTTAGCCCTTCCGCATACAACTCCTCCTCCTCTACTTCCTCCACCTCCTCTTGTGCCACCACCTGACTCCGAATTCTGTTTAACATGTGCTTCAGCATGTAAATCACCGGAATAGTCATGCTGATAATGGCATCGTCAGCACTAAACATCTTCGTCGCCATTTCAAAACTGTGCAGAAGGGTGCATAGGTCCCTGATCTGAGACCACTCCTCCAGCGTGATTTGCCCCACCTCTGAATCTCGTTGGCCCAGGCTATACGTCAGAACGTATTGCACCAGGGCTTGTCGGTGCTGCCACAGTCGCTGCAACATGTGCAGAGTTGAATTCCACCGGGTAGGCACATCGCATTTTAGCCGGTGAAGTGGCAGGCCCAACGACTTCTGTAGAGATGTAAGTCGCTGAGCTGCGGGATGCGAACGGCGGAAGTGAGCACACAGCGACCGTGCCCTCTGCAGAAGGCCATCTAGTCTGGGATAGTGGGCTAAAAATTGCTGGACAACCAGTTTCAACACGTGAGCCATACAAGGCACGTGTGTGACATTGCCCCGGCGAAGGGCCGCACCCAGGTTTGCAGCATTGTCGCACACGGCCTTCCCTGGTTTCAGGTCCAGTGGAGACAACCATTCATGAAATTGGTTCTCCAGAGCTGACCACAACTCCTCAGCTGTGTGACTCACATTTCCCAGACATTTCAATGTAAAAACCGCCTGATGACGTTGAGCCCTACTGCCAGCATAGTAAGGAGGTGTGCAGGATCCCTTCTGCGCAGTTAGAAAGCTTGTGGCATGACCAGACAGGCTTTGAGTGCAGGTGGAAGACCGAGAGGAGGTTGAGGAGGCAGAAGCAGTGGAGGAACTTTGACATAAAGAGGATTGACGCACAACTCGTGGGGACGGCAAGACTTGGACAGCAGCCCCTTGTCCTGCTGTCACCATAGTTACCCAGTGCCCAGTCAGCGACATGTAACGCCCCTGTCCATGCCTACTCGTCCAAGTGTCTGTGGTGAAATGCACCCTGTCACACACAGAGTTTCTCAAAGAAGCGGTGATGTTGTGTGCGACATGCTGGTGGAGCGCAGGCACACCTTTCTTTGAGAAGTAGTGCCGACTGGGCATCTGGTACTGGGGCACTGCGACGGACATAAGGTCTCGAAAATCCTCTGTGTCCACCAGGCGGAAAGGCAGCATTTCTGTAGCCAAGAGCTTGCAGATGGTGAAATTCAACCTCTTAGCTTTCTCATGGCTAGGAGGAAATGGTCTTTTACTTGTCCACATCTGAGGGACCGAGGGCTGGCTATTGTGCTTAGACGGGGTTGATAAGGGTGTCCCCGGCAAACTGCCGGTCTGTGAGGAAGATGCAGGCGGACATGTTAGGTTGCCTTGATCCAAAGGTGGTGCTATCGATGTCGGACAGCGCTCAAGACCAGCTGGTGTTACCACCTCCAAAGAAAATGATGACCTGCCAATCACGCTGGCTGTTGCGGGTAAAGAGGTGGCAGGTCTGCGCCCCAAAACAGGTGTGACTGCTGTCCCCCCAGTCACAGAGGATGAAGAGGCCGCGGATGCACAAGATATGGCAGACGGTGGTTGGCCCGGCCGGCTAGGCCGCATTGTAGCACACTGAGCTTCCCACTGCAACTTATGCTTCATGTCCATGTGCCGGTTCATGCATGAAGTACTCAAACTATGTATTTTTTGGCCTCTACTTAGCTTTTGCTGACAAATGTTACAGATAACACGAGTTGGGTCATCTTTATCGATCTGAAAAAATGCCCAGGCTATGCAAGGCTTAGCACCCATGCGACCTGAAGAGCCACCACGACTTGTGGTGAGAGGCAGAGTTGTGTTTGAGGATGCAGTTGTTGACGTGCTTCCAGTACTACGTCTCTGTCCAGGAAGGCGCAACCTGACCTCGTCGTCACTAGCATCTTCCTCCACCTCCTCTGCTGACCTCATCTCTTGGCTGACTGTGGGTTGACAGTAAGTGGGATCTCCGACCTCAACATCATCACCCTGTGCGTTATCACACCCGTCGTCCTCAGAGCCAACCTGTTCCTGCCCTGACAAAAAACTAAAGTTGTCGCTCCAATCAGGTATTTGAGTCTTATCATCGTCTTCCTCATTGTCTCCACCAACAGGAGTTACAGTTTGGGAATGAGGGTCTACATTATGGTCAGAACCTTCTGCGTCTGGTCCTGGATCCGACTCATAAAGATTCTGGGCATGAATGAAGAAAAAAATTATATTCAATTTGCAACCTGCTGGAGGTCAGTATAGAAGGACTAATAGAACAAGTCCCACACACTGCTAGAAGCCCAAATATTTTTTCAGAGCTAAATGAAGAAAAAAATTATTTTTAATTTGCAACCTGATGGAGGTCAGTATAGATGGACTAATAGACCAAGTCCCACACACTGCTAGAAGCCCAAATATTTTTTCAGAGCTAGATGCAGAAAAAAATTATTTTTAATTTGCAACCTGATGGAGGTCAGTATAGATGGACTAATAGACCAAGTCCCACACACCGCTAGAAGCCCAAATATTTTTTCAGAGCTAGATGCAGAAAAAAATTATTTTTAATTTGCAACCTGATGGAGGTCAGTATAGATGGACTAATAGAACAAGTCCCACACGCTGCTAGAAGCCCAAATATTTTTTCAGAGATAAATGAAGAAAAAAATTATTTTTAATTTGCAACCTGATGGAGGTCAGTATAGATGGACTAATAGAACAAGTCCCACACGCTGCTAGCAGCCCAAATATTTTTTCAGAGATAAATGAAGAAAAAAATTATTTTTAATTTGCAACCTGATGGAGGTCAGTATAGATGGACTAATAGACCAAGTCCCACACACTGCTAGAAGCCCAAATATTTTTTCAGAGCTAGATGCAGAAAAAAATTATTTTTAATTTGCAACCTGATGGAGGTCAGTATAGATGGACTAATAGACCAAGTCCCACACACCGCTAGAAGCCCAAATATTTTTTCAGAGCTAGATGCAGAAAAAAATTATTTTTAATTTGCAACCTGATGGAGGTCAGTATAGATGGACTAATAGAACAAGTCCCACACGCTGCTAGAAGCCCAAATATTTTTTCAGAGATAAATGAAGAAAAAAATTATTTTTAATTTGCAACCTGATGGAGGTCAGTATAGATGGACTAATAGAACAAGTCCCACACGCTGCTAGAAGCCCAAATATTTTTTCAGAGATAAATGAAGAAAAAAATTATTTTTAATTTGCAACCTGATGGAGGTCAGTATAGATGGACTAATAGACCAAGTCCCACACACTGCTAGAAGCCCAAATATTTTTTCAGAGCTAAATGCAGAAAAAAATTATTTTTAATTTGCAACCTGATGGAGGTCAGTATAGATGGACTAATAGAATGATGCTATGCCCAAAAGATTTTACTTCACTAGGTGCAGTAAAAAAATTGGTATTCTATACACAGGTGGTATATCTTGCAACACAGATAGGCTACTCCACTGACTAACACACTCTGCAATAGGCCAAAAAGGATTAGCTTTGCTAGATTCAGCCAAATGCTGTGAAAAAAACTTGCACAGCACTGGCACAGACCTGCCTGGCAAAAACTGATAGGAACTGATGTAACCTAGTCCTGAAAAGGACTCCAATTACAATTAGTCTTTACTCCCACAATCTATCTATTTAAGAGCACAGACCTGCTTGATAAAAGTCGTAGGAAATGCTGTAACCTAGTCCTTAAAAGGACTGCAATCACAACTATTCCCTACTCCCAAGCTATCTGTATATTTGTGCGAAAATTGGCTTGAAATTAACAAGGTATAGCGCACACAGCAACAGCGGTGCCGTCTAACACGCAGCTGCAGCAGTGAGAAAATGGTGGCGACGGGGAAAATGGCTTGGTCTTATAGGGCAAGGACATGTGACATACACTGCCAATCACACATGCCCTTGCTTGTGTGAAAAAAAGCACTTCGCTCCGTGTGTGCGCTGCTGATAGGCTGACAGATTGCACCTCCCCACTGCAAATGCGGGAAAGAGAAAAAAAAATGGAGATCTTCATTGTTCCTGCAGAGATCCATCCCCTGCCCCTCCCCCCGCCCCGCTGTACACTCAAACTGCGTATTAACATTAATTTTCATCATTACTGAGAAAAAATCCAGTTATGATTTTGGTGCACGAACAGTTATCGAACATAACCTCGAACAGCCGAATTTTTCTCAAATTGTTCGTGTTCGCCGACCGGCTCGAACACCGCCCAAAACAGCTCGAATTTGAGATTGGCGAACAGTTCGAGTAGAACAACGCTCATCTCTACTCACTACTCCCGATGTTCGGCGAGCACCGAGCATTTTCAGGTTACTCGGGCGGGAGATCGGGTCTCCGCCCTGCATGTTTGGCGCTCTTTACAGAGCTAATGAACATTCAGGGATTGCCAGCTAGTCACTGTAATGTCGCAGCCATGTTGGTTGTGGGCATTACAGTGATTGGCTGGCTGCACAGCGTCACCTCGAGTATTTAAAACCGAGTGCCGCCATCTTGGACACAGTCGCTTCGGATCAGACAGTGTAGGGAGAGTGCTGCTGAGCTATGGACAGATTTATACTGCGAAATAGGTAGTGTAGGGTCTCTAAAGCCTGCAAAATCAAACAAACAGTCCTTCTCAGGACTAATATCCATCCCAGATATCAGGCAGGCAGGCATGCTGTATAGGAGATGCAGTGGTTATACCAACAAACACTGCATTACAGTCCTGTGTGCAGCTGCTGCTCAAATTGCTGGACTTAGCCCCAGGACTCAGGGGCTAGGAAAAATCTTTTTTTTTTCATCTAAATCCTCTTTTTTTTTTCCCCTCAGTCAGACTGTATAAATACACGTCTTATTAACCTTTTGGTATTTTTTCCCCACCCAAAAAAAAATTGAGTGTGTCTGTGAGTGTTCAGACACAAATATATCTGTTTAAAAGAGTCTGGTTTCGGCAAGATAACTAGAACTGTGGTTTTGCAGTTCCACGGTTCAAATCTCTGTATTATCCACTTTTTTGCCTTTTTTCCATAAAAAAAACTGTTTGAGTGTCTCGCTGAATGTTCAGACACAAATATATCTGTTTAAAAGATTCTGGTGTAGGCCAGAGAAATAGAACTGTGGTTTTCCTCTTCCACGGTTCAAATCTCCTTTTCATTACCCTTTTGCCATTGATAGTGCGAGTTTAAGCAATTTTATTTCATTTATAATGGGCAAGGCGCGTGGCAAGGGACGTGGAACTGGACGTTCTGGTGATGGTGTGTGCAGAGGACGGGGCCGTGGCCAAGGTGAAAATGTGCCACAACCAACAGCCACATCTTCTCGCTCCCACTTCTTGACCGAATTACTAGGGAAGCACACTACAACACCAGTATTGCGAACTGATCAGGTTATTAATTGGATAGCAGATAATACTTCCAGTCACCTGTGCACCACCACCTCCGGTCTGTCTTCCACACGGTGAAGTCTTAGTAGCCGCGAGTCTCGACCGCATACTGCTCCTCACCCTGATGCTCTTTCCTCCCACCATGCCGAGTGTCGTCAGACAGCAACTGATCCCACAGTTGGACACTCTGAAGAGCTGTTCACTGGTCCATTTCCATATTTGGGCCCCTCGAGTGCTCCGCTTGAAGTGGTGGAAGAGGAGATCCCATGTAGCGATGGCCTAATATTTGAATGCCACGGCCACAGGAAGGCGACGCTGGCAATTTGTCACAAGAGGCGGACGATGACGAGACACAATTGCCACGAAGTGAGGAAGAGGACCATGGTGCAGAATTGGAAGAGGAGGAGGTGGTGGATAATCAAGTAACTGACCCAACGTGGCAGGAGGACACGCAGAGAGAGGCCAGCAGCACACAGGGGGAGGGAGGCAGAGTACTCCAACAGGCAGGAAGAAGCAGTGTGGTGGCCGCAGACAGAAGGCGGGCAACCGTAACACCAACACGAGGGAAGTTGCCAGTACAATCCATAGGTCTTCCAGAGTCTGGAATTTTTTTAAAGACTCTGCTGATAACCCCAAAATGGCCATTTGTACCACCTGCCAGGCCATAATCAGCAGGGGTAACAAAACTACCAGCCTGACCACCACCAGCATGATCAGGCACATGTCAGCAAAGCACCTGACTTTGTGGGGCGAACCCCAGGGTCCACGACCAGTGTCAGCGGGTGTCACCACTGCTTCTTCCGCTGTTGTGCGTGTAAGAGAACCCCCTGTTGTGTGTGCAAGGCAATCCCCTGTCCACACTGCATGCAAAGATGCCCCCTCCTCTCAGTCTTCACTTGTTATGGCAGTTTCTCAAGAAACAGCATCAACGTCCATGTCCATGTCCCACCGCAGCGTTCAATTGTCCATATCCCAGACCTTTGAATGAAAGCGCAAATTCGCAGCCAAAGCCCCACAGGTCACAGTCCTAAATTCGCACATTTCATGACTGCTTGCATTGGAAATGCTGTCTTTTAGGCTGGTGGAGAAGGAATCCTTCCGCAACCTTATGGCGGTGGCCGTCCCTCGGTACTCGGTCCCCAGCCGACACTATTTTGCCCGGTGTGCCATCCCCGCACTACACAAGCACGTGTCCCAAAACATCTGCCGTGCCCTCAACAACACAGTTACTGGGAGAGTCCACCTGACAACGGACAGGGACGTTGCGCCCAGGGACGGTATATCTCAATGACGGCACACTGAGTAAACATAGTGGAAGCCGGGACCCAGTCGGACCATGAGACGGAACACATCCTCCCCACACCGAGGATTGCGGGCCCTATGTCAGTTAGAGTTGCCCCCACAGTGTACAGCTCCTGCGCATCATCCTCCTCCTTCTCCTCATGTTCAGCCTCCATCTCAGATATCACCACATCAGTTACAAGTTGGAAGCACTGCAGTACTGCCTCAGCCAAGCGGCAACAGGCTGTGCTGAAACTCATAAGCTTAGGTGATAAACCTTACACTGCTTGTGAGTTGTGGACAGCTGTGAAAGAGCAGGCTGATCTGTGGCTGAGACCGCTGAACCTACATCCAGGCATGGTCGTGTGTGACAATGGCCGTAAACTAGTGGCGGCTCTGAGGCAAGGCGAGATCACACACGTACCATGCCTGGCTCATGTGCTTAACCTCTTGGTTCAGCGGTTTCTTAAATCGTACCCCGAGTTGCCAGATCTGCTCGTCAAAGTACGCTGCCTGTCAGCTCATTTTCTCAAGTCGGCTACAGCCGCCCTTGCTGTGTTGCAGCAGTGTTTGCAGCCTCCTGGCACACCGACTGGTGTGTGATGTCCCTATACGTTGGAACTCTACCCTCCACATGTTGCAAAGGATTTGTGAGCAGAAGAGAGCAGTTGTGGAGTGCCAGCTGCAACAAGGCCGTCGATATTCAGGTCAGACTCCACACATAAGACCTCAGGAGTGGACCTGGATGTCTGACATATGTACCATCCTGACAAACTTTGAGGAGTCCACCAAGATGGTGAGGGGCGATGACGCCGTCATTAGCATCAGCATCCCACTTGTCTGTCTTTTGCAACGATCTCTGTCCTATGAGGAACGGTTGCAGGATTTGGGAATGTTTAGCTTGCAAAAAAGAAGACTGAGAGGAGACTTAATAGCTGTCTACAAATATGTCAAGGGCTGTCACATTGTAGAAGGATCATCTTTATTCTCATTTGCACAAGGAAAGACTAGAAGCAATGGGATGAAACTAAATGGGAGGAGACACAGATTAGATATTAGAAAAAACTTTTTGACAGTTAGGGTCATTAATGAGTGGAACAGGCTGCCACGAGAGGTGGTGAGTTCCCCTTCAATGGACGTCTTCAAACAGAGGCTGGACAGAAATCTGTCTGAGATGATTTAGTGAATCCTGCTTTGAGCAGGGGGTTGGACCAGATGACGCAGGAGGTCCCCTCCAACTCTACCATTTTATGATTCTATGATTCTATGATTCTAAGCCGTAGCGGGCTATTACACACAGCCCAGCCTCATCTCATTCTAACGTGCATTGGGGGAAAATTAGGGAGAGGAGGAGGAGGAAGAACAGGAGCTTGTATCATGCGCTGTAGACAGTAGTACCTGTACCACTGTCATACCTTCGGTTCAGTGTGGGTGTCCTGAGGACAGGGGGGAGGAGGAGGAGGAGGAGGAGAGCATGGTCAGTTGTCATCTTGGTGAGGATACGAAAGTCTTGCCCGTTACCAGTCTGGCACACATGGCTTTTATGTTACTCTGCCTTAGCCGTGACCCTCGCGTTGTCAAAATGTTGAGTGACAGTCATTACTGGTTGGTGACAGATTTAGTCCCCCGCTACAAGGAGAACTTTCACTCTCTCATTCCTGAGGTGGAGAGGTCTACAAAAATGTGGCAGTACCAGAAGGCCCTTGCTGCAGAACTGTTAAAAAAATTCCCATCTGAACACGCTAGCGGCAGAGGTCACAGTTCGTTGCCCAACCAAGGCGTACAGGCGAGAGAGACGCAACTCCAATCCAGCAGAGGCAGGGGAACGCTGTCAACGTTCTGGGACTTTTTTCTGAGACCCGCCCAGCTTACAGGCCCTGAGGTGTGGGGTGCTCTCACAAGGAGAGGAAAGTTTCAAAAGATGGTGAGGGAGTACCTTGCCAAACCGTACCAGCATCCTCCGTGATTCCTCTGTGCCTTTTAATTATTGGGTATCCCAGCTGGACACTTGGAATGAACTCGCTCTGTACGCCATGGAGATTCTGGCCTGCCCTGCCGCTAGCATGTTATCAGAGCGCGTTTTTATTGCCACTAGGGGAATTATAACTGATAAGCGCACGCGCCTGTCAAATGACAATGCTGTCTCTTATCAAAATGAACAAGGGCTGGAATGGGCCAGACTTCTCATCACCACCAAATGACAGCAGAGTAACATAAAGTCAAATCCAAAGTGTTATTTTGGGAGGTGTATTCACATGCACCGCTTCACACCCACACATGGGTATACGCTTTTTAATTTCGGCTGTTTTTTGCTCTTCTCATCCTCAGCCTCCACCACCACTATACCACCAGGGTGACTGTGGTCCATGTTGCCAGCATTGCAAGTTCCTCCGTCCTAATTTTTGGCAGCCTTTGCTTGGAAGGCATAGGCAAAGACTATGGGAGACCCACTCCCCAATAATGGGAGTAATGTTTTAATATGCTGTACTGCATGGCTCTTGTAAGGGGCATTGCAAGTTCCTCCGTCCAAATTTTTCCCAGCTTTTGCTTGGAAGGCATAGGCAAAGACTATGGGAGACCCACTCCCCAATAATGGGAATAATGTATTTAATATACTGTACTGCATGATTCTTGTAAGGGGCTTTAAAATTGTCTTGTTAAGCTACTGTGACCTCCACGTCTCTTCCAAGGGTCATTGATATTGTCTTTTTATTCCACTGGTACCTCCACATCTCTTCCAAGGGGCATTGATATTGTCTTTTTATTCCACTGTGACCTCCACGTCTCTTCCAAGGGGCATTAAAACCATCTTGTTAAGCTACTGTGACCTCCACGTCTCTTCCAAGGGGCATTAAAATCATCTTGTTAAGCTACTGTGACCTTCACGTCTCTTCCAAGGGTCATTGATATTGTCTTTTTATTCCACTGGGACATCCATCACTCTTCCGAGGTGCATCGATATTATCTTTTTATTCCACTGTAACCTCCACCACTCTTCCAAGGGGCATTGATATTGTCTTTTTATTCCACTGGGACCTCCACGACACTTCCAACGGGCATTGCATTTCCTCCTAATTTTAGTCAGCTTTTGCTTTTCAATGTTTAGGCGAACACTAAGGGAGACCCACTCCCCAGTAATGGGTAGAAGGTTGTTAGCATGCTGTAATCCACATCTGTTTCAAGGGGCATTGCAGTTCCTCATAATTTTTGGAAAGCCTTCCTTTCACTGCTTAGGCCAACAGTGCACAGGAGACCCAGTTGCTATAAATGGAAAAAAAGGTTTAGTTAAGGTCCTCTGACCTCCATGTCACTTCCAAGGGGCATTGGAGTGCCTCGAAATTTTTGGTAGGCTATGCACCCACTGTATGCCCTATAACTGTGTAGCCTAACGGCCTCCATTTGGTACAGAAACATATCCTACAAGACATGTGTGGTTGACTGGCCTGATATTGATGTGAATAGTCCCTGTTCCTCCTGCTCTTTCTCCTTTACCACCACCTTATCCATCATTCATCACCTGAAGCTTTGTTTTAACGGGAGTCATAGAACTGGGATAGTAGCAGGAAAACATCCAGCAATTCTCGAAGGAGGCAGGATATGCGCCAAAACGCTGACCACCTCAGGCCTGGCCGCTACTACATACTGTACATGCGCTAGCATTCCAAGGAACAGAAAGCTAAGGAGATGGATGTTCTCATGATCATGAATAATTTACTCATGTAGGAGGCCGACCATTGCTGCTGTCTACCTTCTGAACTTTGTGTTGAAGCCTAATTGACCCAGGACCCACAATCATCTATGTCTGGAGGACGTGTTGCATCCCAGTGTCCAACTGTGTCCCGGCTTCCACAATATTAACCCAGTGCGTCAGTGAGATGAACCATCCCTTGCCACATTCACTTGTCCACGTGTTTGTGGTAGGCTGTCCTTCCCACTAAATGCACTGGGGAGAGCACAGGTAATGTTTTGCTATGCGCGCTTGTGTATAAGGCGCACCGGGACAAATAGGGGCAGCTGGGGACCGTTTATGGACACCCGGCCGCCCCCTGGCAGCTGGGGACCAAGCGTGGACAACCGGCCGCCGGGCGGCTGGGGACTGAGTATGAATACCAGGCCGCCGACGCAGCCATGATGTGGTGGCCAGATTCTGCCTCCACATGCCTAAAAGGCCCAATTTCAAGTGCAAGCAAGCAAGCAGTATGGTATTGCAGCCTTTGGGTGGGTGGCAGGCTGCATACTTGCACTAGCATTGCAAGGAATGGGGGAGGTACAATTGAACACTGCCCTGGGACAAGGACTTGAACGGGGATAGTTGCAAGTCTGCAACGACAGGTGCAGGGTGGGAGGCATCTTTGCATGTGCCATGAACAGGGGGTTGGCATGCACACACTACAGTGAAATAGGCTGTCCTTCCCACTAAATGCACTGGGGAGGGCACAGGTAATGTTTTGCTATGCGCGCTTGTGTATAAGGCGCACCGGGACAAATAGGGGCGGCTAGGAACTGAGTATGGATACCAGTCCACCGACGCAGCCATGACATGGTGGCCGGCGTCTGCCTCCACAAGCCAAACAGGCCTCATTTCAAGTGCAAGCAAGCTAGCAGTATGGTATTGCAGCCTGGGGGTGGGTGGGTAAGTGGCAAGCTGCACACTTACACTTGCATCCTAAGAAAACAAAGCAGATGCTAACTTCTATCATCATCATCATGCTCCTCACCTTTGCACTCTCAACTCCCCTGATGGAGAAGCCAGGGCCCACCGGAGGTGTCTTGTTGTCTAGCTCGTCCAATGCTGCCCTAAAGCAGGCCAGGCTAAGAAAAGTGTGGGGAAGGTTCCCGGGACAAATAGTGGCGGCTGGGGACTGAGTATGGAGACCTCTCCGCCGACGCAGCCATGAGGTAGTGGCCAGCTTAGGCCTCCGCCAAACTAAAAGGCCCCATTTCAAGTGCAAGCTAGCAGTATAGTATTGCAGCCTGCAGGTGGGTGGATGGTTGGCTGCATATTTGCGCTTGCATTGAAAGGAATGCGGGAGGTACAATTGAACACTGCCCTGGGACAAGGACTTGCACGGGGATAGTTGCAAGTCTGCATCTTCTGATGCGGCAAGGATCACTTCTGATGGGCACACTTTTAGGCAGTGACCTGGGTGTCAGAGATGCTTCCAGAGGTCTTCCCCATGCTGTTCCCATGTCTTTTCAGCACTGTATGCATGTGTCACACAGCACATGGCCAGATAAGGTTGTAAAATGTTAAAATGACATTTCCCGGTGAATGCATTTGTCACGGTTGAAAGCAATACAAAAGTGCAAAAGCGCATAAAATATGCTACTTGTGAACATAGCCCAAGGTGTGGTGGAGTATTTTTGTTTTTGGTTATTTATTTTACCTTATACACAAGTCTTTACCCTGGAAAGGATATTCCTTAACATATTTCACAGGAAAACAGTTTCAGTTTCGTTTTTGAACGTTTTATTGTGAGCCCGTAAAAGTGGCTTAATATCTCTGACCACGTTGTTGACAGCAGTGACCTGGGGGTCAGAAATGCTTCCTGGGGCGATCCCCATGCTGTCCCCATGTCATTTGAGCACTGTCACTATCGTTTTGGGCACTTTTTAGGCTTTCTACAGACTGCCGGGGGTGCCGCCGCAAAAATGCTCGGGTCTCCCATAGACTAACATTGGGCTCGTTGCTCGTGTCGAGCACCCGAATATCACGGTGAGCTCGGCCCGAGCTTCGAGCACCCGAGCATTTTAGTGCTCGCTCAACACTAGTGAAAACCTGTATAGGATGTCGAGCCCCCTCCAAAGAATGTCGCCAATTCTCGAACGCGAGTTTAATAGCCAACAACTCACGATTCCCAACATCATAGTTGAGCTCTGTCTCAGAAAATTTTCTTGAAAAGAAAGCACAGGGATGCACCCCATCCTCACCCTCCTGGGACAGAACTGCCCCTATGCCTATGGATGAGGCATCCACCTCAACCAAAAATGGCTTGGTCTCATCCATCTGGATAAGAACAGGAGCAGAGCTGAACCTCTCCTTGAGATACTCAAAAGCTTCAATAGCCTCAGTGGACCATTGGACTGTATTAGCACCCTTCTTGGTTAGATCAGTAATGGGTTTAGCGATGACAAAGACATTCTTTATGAATTTCCTGTAATAATTGGCAAACCCCAAGAACCTCTGTACGGACTTCAAACCCTCAGGCCTCTGCCACTCCAGCATAGCCTGAAGTTTCACCGGGTCCATCTCAAAACCATCACAAAAGACAAAGTAACCCAAAAACCTAATTTTCTGGACAGCAAACTGACACTTCTCCAATTTAGCAAATAGTATGTTATCTCTCAGTATCTGAAGAACTTCGCGGACTCTCTGCCAATGAGACTCAAAATCCGATGAATATATCAAAATGTCATCCAGATAAACAATAACACTCCTACCGATTAAGGGTCCCAGAATGTCATTGATTAAATTTTGAAAAAATGCAGGGGTGCTAGTAAGCCCAAAAGGCATCACCAAACACTCAAAATGTCCTCCCGGGGTGTTAAAAGCTGTCTTCCATTCATCTCCGTCCTTCACCCGCAGCAAATTATATGCCCCACGAAGTTCAATCTTAGAAAACCATTTAGCTCTCGTCAATTGGTTAAACAAATCCGGAATAAGTGGTAATGGGTAAGGATTGCGCACAGTGATCTTATTAATCTCCCAAAAATCCAGACATGGCCTAAGACCCCCATCCTTCTTTTTGACAAAAAGAACCCAACCGCCACAGGAGACTTAGATGGTTTTATGTGACCTGCAGCTAAACTCGTCTGAAGAAACTCCTTCAAAGTCTCCCTCTCGGGAATTGTCAGATTAAACCACTGGCTCTTAGGGAGCTTAGCATCAGGGACGAAGTCAATAGCGCAATCGTAATCTCTATGAGGTGGTAAAGCTTTCGACTTCACCTCCGAATAAACCCTCCAAAAATCCTGAATGGGTTCAGGTAACTCTCCATTCACAACAGCTACAATGTGAACATTACAACACTTACCATAACACCCCTGACCCCAGGATCTTATGGAACCAGACGACCAGTCCATCAAAGGATTATGCACTTTGAACCAGGGCACCCCCAAGACGACCGGGGAAGGCAACTTAGCAAGTACAAATAAGTCAATCTGCTCCTAATGTTCCATATTCATAGTAAGAGGAAACCCAGTGACCTTTCGAAGAATGCTCCCATGCTCCAGGCGAGTATTATCAATCGCCACCACTGGAAAAGCAGACGACAAAGGTTCAGAATCAAACTTATACTTTTCAAGAAATCAAATTAAGTGCAGAACCACAATCCACCATAACCTGAAACTCAATCAAACGACCCTGACAGGTGGTATTACCAGGAAAAAACACCCCAGCAGAACGTAAAAACGCAATGTGAATGGGAGTCTTATTTCTACTGACCATTTTTTTTTCTTTCCTTAAGCGAACCTCACATTGCTTTAAAAAATGATCAGCCTTACCGCAATACAAGCAAAGTTCCTCAGAGAACCTCCTGTCCCTCTCCCTGGAACGGGATGACATTGCTCCGACCTGCATAGGTTCCCCAGTGTCGGCAGGAATATCGTGAGAAACAGAATCCAACAATATAGGAAACTTCTCCTCATTCTGTCTAGCCCTCAACCTTCTATCCACACGGATAGCTAACTGCATGGCAACTTGCAGAGTATCAGGTGCAGGGAATGCAATGAGCAAATCTTTAACCCTTTCACTCAAGCCTGCCAGAAACTGAAACTTGAGTGCAGGGTCATTCCACCTAACCTCTGCAGACAATCGTCTGAACAGGGTGCAATAACTCTCAGCATCAAGAGAGCCCTGTTTGAGACGTCTGAGCTCTGCCTCAGCTGATGTAACCCGATCAGGATCGTCATATAGCAAACTCATGGCATCAAAAAATGCCTCCATAGAGCTCAGACAATGATCATCAGGAGACAAGGAAAACGCCCAGATTTGAGGTTCCTTACGCAATAGAGACATAATAATTCCTACACGCTGTAGTTCACTACCAGAAGATCTAGGTCTGAGCCGAATATACAACAAACAAGCATTTTTAAATGAAAAATAATTCTGTTGTTTCCCCGAGAAACACTAAGGTAATCCTACCTTAGGTTCTTCATAGCAGGGTATTTACTCACGTACTGATGAGGATTGGCAAACTCCAGAGTCAGCCCTTTCAAGCGTTGAGCAAGCTCCTGGATGGTACACATACTGAAGAAAATCCAGGGAGAGGAGAGGAAACCCCCCCCTTTTTTTTTAAAACGCGGCTGGACATACTGTTATGTTCTGCAACTTAGAACTAAGGAATAGGAGGGAAAAGCTGTCCGTGCACTGAGACTCAGCTTTACCCTATGATGGGGTGGGTGCCCTATTCCTTATAAGTAGCCCCACCAAAACTCCTGCACTGAACTCAAAGGAAGACCTGTAGGAAAGGGGTCTTAAAAGATCTAAGGACTGGGAGCAAAAGCAGGAGACCACCTAACAGAAAAGTTAGCTGCAGAAACGAAAATTAAAGGAAACAAAACTGTTGGAACAAGAAGTCCCGGGATAAAAAAAGTCAAAAGCAGAAGAACTAAACCAGGCTACTTAGCCAGAGCATGAGCGAAACAACACTGATGTCCAACAGGGAATGGGGGCCAGGTGCTGGGTAATAAAGAGTGCAGAGATCACGTGACCAAGAAACCCATCACCAGAGGAAAAGACTAGAAGCCAGCAAACCACAACAAGATGGCCAATAGTAAAACAACATAGATTCTGACAGGGAGGAGTCCTGAGGAGATAATTTGCATATTCCAACTGCATTTTGGGATAAGTGAAGAGTATCCATAAGCTCAAAGAACACTGGATTTTGGCTGTTGGAGCTGAAAGGAGGGCATTGGTAAACCAGGGGAGGAGTCCTAAGGAGATAATTTGCATATTCCCACTGCCTTTTGGGATAAGTGAAGAGTCTCCGTGAGTTCAAAGAACACTGCATTTTGGCTGTTGGAGCTGAAAGGAGGACATCTGTAAACCAGGGATGGAGTCCTGAGGAGATAATTTGCATATTCCCACTGCATTTTGGGATAAGTGAAGAGTCTCTGTGAGCTCAAAGGAATAGGATTCTGCAGGTGAACAACTGGCTATGTCGATGGTGCCATCAAAAAGGATTTGGATTTTTGGATCACGGAATGAATTACCTATATGATGGACTACTTGCTAGAGACGGGGTGAATCTTACGAAGACTGGAAAACATGTATTTGGAAGTTGCCTTGCTACACTCATCAGGAGAGCTTTAAACTAGAACAATGTGGGAAGGGAAGCAAAAAGCCAGAAAAATCTATACAGCTGACAAATACTATTGAGATCTCTGCTATTGGAAGTAGAAAGGAAGAACAAAAACTAAAGTCAAAAAATCTATATAATAAAAATATAGGAGGAAGAGAAACCAATCACAAACTAAAATGTTTTTATACAAATGCACAAAGCATGGGCAACAAGCAAGGAGAATTGGAACTACTAACTCAGGAAAAGAAATATGTCATTGGAATCACTGAAACTTGGTGGGACGATACACATGATTGGAATACAAGGCTAAAAGGATACAACTTATTTGCAAGAAACAGACTTGATAAACGAGGAGGAGGCATCGCATTGTATGCTAGAAAAGTGTATATCTGCACAGAGATTGAAGCTTCAGAGACTGGGAGTTCTATGGAAACTGTTTGGGTAAAGGCCCCGTCACACTTAGTGACGCTGCAACGATCCCGACAACGATAAGACCTGTCAGGGATCGTTGCTGCGTCGCTATGTGGTTGCTGGTGAGCTATCAAACAGGCAGGCTCACCAACGATCAGGGGAGCAGCGACATCGTGGAAAGAATCCTTCCACGTTGTCCTGCTCCTGGTTACGAGCCTGCTGAAGCAGGAGCAGGCTGGTAACTACGGTAAACATCGGGTTACTAGGGGCACACCCGCTCCTAGTAACCCGTTGTTTATCATTGTTACCACTCTGCTACTGTGAGCGGGAGGTTACCGCTCACTTTAGCAGGCTCGTAACCATGATAAACAGCGGGTTACTAGGTGCGCGTGTGCCCCTAGTAACCCGATGTTTATAATGGTTACCAGCCTTATCGCTGCTCCCGCTGGTCACACACAGCGATGTGTGCTGACCAGCGGGAGAGCAACGGCCAAAAAATGGTCCAGGACACTTTGCAACGATCAGCGACCTCACAGCAGGGGCCTGATCGTTGCAAAGTGTCACACATAGCAACATCGCTGGTGAGGTCGCTGTTGCGTCACCAAAACTGTGACACAGCAGCGATCTCGCTAGCGATCTCGCTATGTGAGACGGGGGCTTAAGAATACAAGGAGAGAACAATGGAAAGGACACCATTGTAGGCATTTACTACAGGCCACCTGGGCAAGCTGAAGATATGGATGAACTCTTTATGTATCAAATGACCAAGTTCTCCAAAATATATGACGTAGTGGTCATGGGAGATTTCAACTATCCAGACATTTGTTGGGAATCTTTCTCAAGTAAAACTAACAGGTCAAGCAAATTCTTATCCTCTCTTGCTGACAACTTTATTTTCCAAAAGCTAGGGGAGAAAACAAGGGAATCTGCTACTTTGGATCTAATCCTTATAAACAGGGAGGGAATGGTTGAGGAGGTAAAAGTGGCTGGGACCCTAGGAGGCAGCGATCATGCTATTATAGAATTTTGGATAACTAGAGGAGGAAGACATGTGAAGACTCAAACTTCAAGGTTAGATTTCAGAAAAGCAGATTTTAAGTGACTCAGAAAGAGAATAGGAGGGATCCAATGGCTGTATGTCCTTAAGGACAAAAATGTCCAGGAAGGATGGGAAATTTTTAAAAATGAGATTCTCAAAGCACAATCATTAACAATCCCGAAAAGTAGGAAGAATGGGAAGCATTTAAGGAAACCAGGATGGATGAACACAGAACTTAAACACATGCTAAAAAGAAAGAAAGAAATGTTTATCAAATTGAAAGACGGAGGCATATCTAAAGAAGATTATAATGCATTCTGCAGATCCTGTAGGGCACGTATCAGGTTAGCTAAAGCTGACAATGAATTAAGGCTTGCAAGAGATGTCAAAAGCAATAAAAAAGGATTTTAGGGGTATGTCAATAGTAAAAGAAAAGTCAAAGATGCTATAGGAGTTTTAGAGGATGAAAATGGAGAAATGGTAAGAAAGGGTGTTGAGAAGGCCGAACTTTTTAATTCCTATTTTTCATCTGTTTTCTCTCAGAAAGAAAATGTAACATCAACTGATCTTCACTGTCCTATAAAAAGGAATAGAAGAATCCAGGTTATCTGTAAACAGAAAGATTGTGAGGGAATATTTAGCTAACATAAATGAGTTCAAGTCTCCAGGTCCAGATAAATTACACTCCAGAGTACTGAAGGAGATCGTAGGAGAAATTTTAGAACCACTCTCCATAAAATTCTTGGAGAACAGGAGAAGTCCCAGAAGACTGGAGAAGAGCAAATGTTGTTCCTATCTTCAAAAAGGGGAAGAAGGTGGACCCAAGGAACTATAGGATGGTGAGTCTGACTTCTATACCAGGAAAGATGTTTGAACAAATTATTAAACAACATGTATGTAAGCACCTGGATAAGAATGAAGTGATTAACCAAAGTCAGCATGGGTTTGCAACTAACAAGTCATGTCAGACTAACTTAATTTCCTTCTATGATAGAATCACTGACTGGGTGGATCAGGTAAATGCTGTAGATATAGTATATCTTGACTTCAGCAAAGCATTTGACAAAGTATCTCACACGATCCTTATTGAAAAAATGATCAAGTATGGAATGGACAAGGCAACTGTTAGGTGGATTCATAACTGGCTTAGTGATCGGACTCAAAGAGTGGTCGTTAATGGCTTCACATCCAGTTGGATGAATGTCTCAAGTGGGGTACTACAGGGCTCTGTCCTGGGACCTGTATTGTTCAACATCTTTATCAATGATTTAGATGAAGGAATTGAGGATAAACTAATTAAATTTGCTGATGACACAAAGCTAGGAGGGATAGCTAATACTAGAGAAGAGAGAGAGGATTCAAAAAGACTTAAATAAACTGAAGCAGTGGGCAGAAACTAACAGAATGGTTTTTAGCAGGGAAAAATGCAAAGTACTACATCTGGGCAATAAAAATGAAAAAAGCATATACAGAATGGGAGGAATAGAGCTAAGCAACAGTACATGTGAAAAAGACTTAGGTATACTGATAGATCATAGACTGAACATGAGTCAACAGTGTGATGCAGCAGAAAAAAAGGCAAATACAATTCTGGGATGTATTAACAGAAGCATGCAGTTTAGATCACGTGAAGTCATTATCGCACTTTACTCCTCTTTGGTTAGACCTCATCTGGCATGTGTCCAGTTTTGGGCACCACATTTTAAAAAAGACATCGACAAACTGGAGCAAGTTCAGAGAAGAGTGACCAGAATGGTGACCGATCTGCGAACCATGTCCTATGAGGAACGGTTACAGGATTGGGAATGTTTAGCTTGCAAAAAAGAAGACTGAGAGGAGACTTAAAAGCTGTCTACAAATATCTCAAGAGCTGTCACATTGTAGAAGGATCATCTTTATTCTCATTTGCACAAAGAAAAACTAGAAGCAATGGGATGAAACTGAATGGGAGGAAACACAGATTAGATATTAGAAAAAAATTTTGACAGTTAGGGTGATCAATGAGTGGAACAGGCGGCCACGAGAGGTGGTGAGTTCCCCTTCAATGGACGTCTTCAAACAGAGGCTGGACAGATATCTGTTTGTGATGATTTAGTGAATCCTGCTTTGAGCAGGGGGTTGGACCAGATGACCCAGGAGGTCCCTTCCAACTCTACCATTCTATGATTCTATTAATAAAAGGATTGGGGATGAGGGGTGCCATGCATAACAGGATTTGGGATGAGGGGTGCCATGCATAACAGGATTTGGGATGAGGGGTGCCATGCATACCAGGATAGGGATCTGGAGGGGCCATGCATACCAGGATAGGGATGAGTGGTACCATGTATATCAGGATGAGGGATGGGGTGCCATGCATACCAGGATAGGGATGAGGGGTACCATGCATACCAGGATGAGGGGTACCATACATACCAGGATAGGGATGAGGCGATGGGGTACCATGCATACCAGGATTGGGTATGAGGAAGCCATGCATACCAGGATGAGGGGCGCCATGCATGCCACGATTGGGGATGAGGGATGCCATGCATTTCAGGATTAGGGGTGAGGGGTGCCATGCAGACAGGATTGGGGGTGAGGGGTGCCATGCATACCAGGATTGGGGGTGAGGGGTGCCATGCATACTAAGATTGGGGGTGAGGGGTGCCATGCATACCAGGATTGGGGGTGAGGGGTGCCATGCATACCAGGATTGGGGGTGAGGGGTGCCATGCATACCAGGACTGGGGGTGAGGGGTGCCATGCATACCAGGATTACTGGCGAGGGGTGCCATGCATACCAGGATAGGGATGAGGCGTGCCATGCATACCAGGATAGGGATGAGGGCAGCACATAACAGGATGGAGGGACATGATTGGGGAGCACAAATACTAGGATGGGGGCAGCACAAATACCAGGATGGGGGCAGCACATACCAGCATGGGAGACCATATACCAATAAAAATACTCGCCACCCGGGCGTAGAATGGGCTCAATAGCTAGTACAGTTATAACCCTGACTTTAATGCGGGCTCGCAGGCCGAACCTGTATATTTTCCAGCAGATGATGGCTGAATTATTCAGAGTCGTAGCCTTTTTTTTTTTGCTTATTTAACCGTATAAAAGCTTGTTTTCTTTGAAGGATGAATGGTAGCTTCGTCTTACGTAATTTGCCTTACCAGATAATGTACTGTAAAACAAGGAAAAAAAATTCTATTTGTAGTGGAAATGATAAAAAAAACAGCAATTACACCAGTGTTTCTTGATTTTTGCTTTTACAAAGTTCATTTTGCAATAATAATTAACTTCTGTGAGCCATGAGTTTTTTTATTTTTTCAGCCGACAGAATTGTTTGAGAGATGTTTTTTGTAGTGACATGTTAAGGTACATGCAATTTTTGTTTGCTTTTTAGTCTAGACAAAGTGACCAAAAGACAGCTCATGTGTCTTTTGTATTTTATATATTTTTCATTATGGTGCTCACTATACTGGAAAAATGTTATGATTTTTATTAGTTTGTGCTTTTAGGGAAGCTGCAATACAAAAAATATTTTATTTATTATTTATAGGTTTTATTATTTATGCAAGTGGAAAAATTCGGATGATTTGAATGTATATATTAATTGGTAATTGTTTCCTACATTTGTATTGGTCCTCCTGGGGCACATGAACCTGCTATCACGAATACAGTATCCTTCACAGCATGCTATCATTTTAACACTGTCCTAAAAAGGGATTCATACAGTTAAAAACATGGTAAACTTGTGGACTTTCAGTAGGCCTCCATCTTACATGACAGCAAAATCAGTGTGTGGAGGGGGGATCAAAAGGAAACAAAGAACCCCCTACAGTCAAGCTCTGTTCAGCAGATACAGTCAGGTGCTGACTGTATAGAAAAGCCAGCACCCACAACACACTTCATGCATCTTATGCCCCAATTAAGCATAAATGTCATGAAAGGAGTTAAATTCATTTGCAAAAATATACACTGACGAGCAAAAGGGTAACAACGTTTTGAACTTTTGATTTTCAGGCGGCATATCTCACCATCCACTATAGCTCTGAAAATGAGACTACCATCATTTTATAGACAATCATTTTGGCTATCTCCTACATAAATTTGACATGGAACTATTTAGCATATAATTAGTTATGCAGATTCTTGCAATATCACTGCATTGTTACAGTTTTGCTACTGATGATGAAGAAATCTTTTTCTTCCTGAATACTACAAAATACAACCTGTTTTCACATTCCTGAATAGCTCAGTGTGTTATTTTGTAGATTCTCAAGCAAATGGTCACTGGTTCGCATCAAGGACCAGCCATAAAGATTTCCCAAGAAAAGAGACACAGCATCATCCAGCTCCTCGATAGCGGTCTCTCATCCAAGAGAATTGCCAAACGGCATCATGTGAATACCCTGACATTTGGAAGAATGCGAAATGCAGCCTGTCCATCCATTCATAAGCGAAAAGGTGGATGTTCAGGCAAAATATCGAGACAAGTTGGCTCATCACAAGGTCTATCCACATGCTTCTTAATAGTGAAATCACAGATGTCCATGCAAGCACTGTGCGACGCACGTTACACAAGTCTGGAATGATGACCTGAAAAAAGGTGAAGAAGCCTAGACTTCAATATAGTCATATTGTCGGCTAGAGTTTATAAAAAAGTATGAAAAGTGGAAAGAAGAGTATTGGAAACGGGTGATTTCAAGTGATGAGAAGAAAGTCTACACACTAGGCTCTAATGTGTCTGGAAGAAACAAGGGAAAAAGGGGTTAATGGATCTAAAAATGTAAGGAACTGTCAAGATCGGTGAAGGAAGCCTGATGATATGGGGTTGTTTCACAGCCAAAGGCATTGGATAGTTGACCAGCATCGATGGTGGTCTTAATGCTGAGCTACATGTGAGTAATCCTAAAAGATGAGTTACTTCATACACTCAAGTAGCATGGGTATGAAAAGGACAACATAGTGTTCCAACAGAACAATGGCCCAGGACTGGAGAAGAAATGGTTCAATGACAATTAAGTAGAGGTGTTAGATTTGACCCCACTGGCCCTATACCTTATACCAACCAAACACGTGTTGGTACAAAAAACTGTATACATACCCAAGTGAGTCGACTAGTATGCACCAACTTTAGAAATGTGTAGAAGAGACCTGGAATCAGATTTTGGTCAAGACATGCTTGAATCTGATCAAAAGGATGCCTAGAAGGATTCAGTGTTGTACGCCAAAGGTGAATTTACAGAATAATAATCAAAAATTGCATTTAGATTTTTAGGAACAAAACAGTAACAGTGCAGTGACATGACAAGAATCTGCATAACTAGTAATATGCAAAATAGTTACCAGTCAAATTTATGTATGAGATAGCCAAGATGATTGTCTATAAAATGATGGTAGTCTCATGTTCGAAGCAGTAGTGGATGGTGAGATATGGAACCTGAAAGTCAAAAGTTCAAAACGTTGTTACCTTTTTGCTTGTCAGTGTACAAAACTTCTTCCATTGTTAAATATTTTCCACTGCTATAATTACCTAATTGCCATTCTTTTGCATGCACTCCATTATGGGAGTATCTGTGCTCAATCATTGCTAGAAAAGAACTCTAACAAGTAGAATATCTCAGTATTGTGCAAGTCACTTAAACATGTATACAACACCACACAACCCACTTGCTCTCAGACTAATATTTATGTTGTTTTATTGCCAAACTATAATTTTTAACACAATGCTTCTCATCAACGAAGAACAATATTGCACACCGGGGCAAGCGCACACACAAAGTCATGATTGTGTCAAGTAGACTTCAAGAAACTAATTGAAACCATTTGCACCCCAGTATTTCAATGCATGTCTAATAAGAGAGACGAGCCCATGCCATCGCTGGAGCAATGACTCATACACTGTTTGATATTTTGCCTCATTAGGACTTTCATATGAAATGTAACATTTGCTTGCCGTGTGACTTAAAATTGTTATACTCCATTAGCAAATTAAGTAAGTGCTGTTAACAGGCTGCTTGTTGTATGCCAAATCTTTCTCACATTGGCTGTGTGCTCGGATAATAAGTACTAATTTTCAGATTGTAAAAACAATTCTACAAACTACTAATGGTTTTTGCGGATCCTTTGTGTTTCCTATTAGTGTTTGGAAATAAACCACTGCTCTATTTGTGGTGTCTGACAATGACTTCAAGAAGACGACATTTCTAGTAAACAATGTTTTGCATCCATATAACTTATTTAAATTATCTGTAATTATTGTAAGCTTTTTCGATTTTGCAAATGTGTTGGGAAAATGTGTTTACCTCTTTTTTGAATGAAATTAGAACTTGAAAGGTGTAAATTGAAGTCATTGTTGGGAAGTCAGAAATGACAAACTTTCCATTACCTCTATCCTTTTTTTTTTAGACAGCTTTGAATACAAAGCATTACCCTCTAGATACAGAATGTCTGGCACTGTAGTCTCTGCCCATCAAGTATGTCACACCTTACAAGGGGGTTAGAATAATTTGTAAAGGTGCTATAGTGTATAACTTACTGAAGAGCTTGTGGTAGCAAAGCTTCACTGATGTTCCTGTGTCACCTACAGGGAGAGTATTTGGACACATGACCAATATTATATGTAAAGGAGTCTGGTTGACTGATGGTTTCCATAGATGAGCAAAACCTTTGCTCAGTCACAGCTGATACATTGAAAAGGGGATTAACTTAGCTATTGAAATACGCTTTCAGTCAGCAATCTTCATTTATTTTCATATTCCCTGATATGCAGGTTTCAGCCTACTTTGTCTCAGATTTTTATCATGTGGGAGTGTCTCTCCCTGTAATATAGACTGGACATAAGGTCTATGTATACCCAGGGTGCTGCTGTCTTCAGTAGCTCATATATCAGCACAGTTTCTATCCTGCACATTTTTCCTCTTCATATGCCTTCTCCTTTATTATAGCCTGTATTTTCTATCCATCCAGAGATTCTTAATAGGGATGAGCGGACCCGTGGAAGTTTGGGTTCTGGTACCCGACCCAAACTTTTTTCCAAAGTTTGGTTCGGGTACCAGAACTGTACCCAAACTTGTACCAAAACCAAGACCCCATTGAAAACAATGGGAACCCGAACTTTTGATCTGGAAAATTTTCTCTCTCTCGACTACCCCCGGAACTCAAAACCTTGCAACGGACTTATGGGAGAAGTCCGTTTTCGGCGTTTAGTATTGGACACTATCTGTCCGCGACAGACAAGAGTCAGAAGACCGCAGCGTCTGAGTTCACATACTGCATTGAATAGAAGTACTTCTCCCTCGTATTAAATGGTGCTAGTTTCTTTCATCAGTGCATTAGATAATCTGCTCAGCTTTGAGTCTCTGTAGCTTCTATTTGGAAGTTCTCAGCTGTGCAGCATCAGTCACTCTCCTCTCCTATATAGTCTCTGCTCTGGCTATCTGGGATTACCAGTGTTATATCTTGTACAGCCTGGTGAGGAGTGGAGTTGGAGGTGTTGGTGTTCAGTAGAGGCGTTTAAGGAGAGTTTTTCTGTGACTGTTGCTTAGAGTTTTGGTTGTGTGCATAGTCCCTTCCTCTTCTATTTTTGTCTACCATCCTAATCTTTTTGGTGCTTCCCGATGTTGTCTGAGAGTGCATATTTTGTGTGTTTGGTACTTTAATTTGTCCCTGTATTTCCTTCCTTGTTTGTCTGGGTGGGAGAGAGGACAGATAAGGGCTGATTCAGGAGAACAGCAAAGTAAGTGACCCCAGCATCTTCACCATCTGTAGTAACCTGGGGAATAGGATAGTTAGGGTGCCCCTAGTGTTAGGGACAAGGTAGAAGACCCTGGTCCCGGGTTGTCAGACAATAGCATCATGCCACTAACTGTCTGGTAAGAACCCCAAACATTTAGGTTCGGGTCCGCTCATCTCTAATTCTTAATATTTTACCCCGCTCCCCAGGTTGTGGATATCTGTGCACAACCCCTCTGATCTGATGCCATTTATAATAACATGAAAAGGGAGAGCAGTAGGAGATGTTGGAAACAGCAGCAGGAGCTTGGACGGATTTGTAACAATTTGCAGAGCACAAAGCTAGATAAAGTAATTACAGACACTCTGCAGGAGCAAAATGGTAGCAATTTTTTAAAGAAAATTATTTAGAAAATTTCTTAATTTTGCAATGAACTATAAATACAGTTATATGAAAAAGTTTGGGCACCCCTATTAATCTTAAGCTTAATGTTTTATAAAAATTGGTGTTTTTGCAACAGCTATTTCAGTTTGATATATGTAATAACTGTTGGACACAGTAATGTTTCTGCCTTGAAATGAGGTTTATTGTACTAACAGAAAATGTGCAATCTGCAATCAAACAAAATTTGACAGGTGCATAAGTATGGGCACCCTTATCATTTTCTTGTTTTAAATACTCCTACCTACTTTTTACTGACTTACTAAAGCCCTTTTTTTGGTTTTGTAACCTCATTGAGCTTTGAACTTCAGAGCCAGGTGTATGCAATCATGAGAAAAGCTACTTAAAGTGGCCACTTGCAAGTTGTTCTCCTGTTTGAATCTCCTCTGAAGAGTGGCATCATGGGCTCCTCAAAACAACTGTCAAATGATCTGAAAACAAAGATTATTCAACATAGTTGTTCAGGGGAAGGATACAAAAAGCTGTCTCAGAGATTAAACCTGTCAGTTTCCACTGTGAGGAACATAGTAAGGAAATGGAAGAACACAGGGACAGTTCTTGTTAAGGCCAGAAGTGGCAGGCCAAGAAAAACATCAGAAAAGCAGAGAAGAAGAATGGTGAGATCAGTCAAGGACAATCCTCAGACCACCTCCAGAGAGCTGCAGCATCAACTTGCTGCAGATGGTGTCACTGTGCATCGGTCAACTATACAACGCACTTTGCACAAGGAGAAGCTGTATGGGAGAGTGATGCGAAAGAAGCCGTTTCTGCAAGCACGCCACAAACAAAGTCGGCTGAGGTATGCAAAAGCACATTTGGAGAAGCCAACTTCTTTTTGGAAGATGGTCCTGTGGACTGATGAAACCATAATTGAGTTGTTTGGTCATACAAAAAGGCGTTATGCATGGCGGCAAAAAAACACAGCATTCCAAGAAAAACACTTGCAACCCACAGTAAAATTTTGTGGAGGTTCCATCATTCTTTGGGGATGTGTGGCCAATGCCGGCACCGGGAATCTTGTTAAAGTTGAGTGATGCATGGATTCCACTCAGTATCAGCAGATTCTTGACAATAATGTTCAAGAATCAGTGATAAAGTTGAAGTTACGCAGGGGATGGATCTTTCAGCAAGACAATGATCCAAAACACCGCTTCAAATCTACTCAGGCATTCATGCAGAGGAACAATTACAATGTTCTGGAATGGCCATCCCAGTCCCCAGACCTGAATATCATGGAACATCTGTGGGATCATTTGAAGAGGGCTGTCCATGCTCAGCGACCATCAAACATAACTGAACTGGAATTGTTTTGTAAAGAGGAATGGTCAAAAATACCTTCATGCAGGATCCAGGAACTCATTAAAAGCTACAAGAAGCGACTAGAGGCTGTTATTTTTGCAAAAGGAGGATCTACTAAATATTAATGTCACTTTTCTGGTGAGGTGCCCATACTTATGCACCTGTCAAATTTTGTTTGAATGCAGATTGCATATTTTCTGTTAGTACAATAAACCTCATTTCAAGGCAGAAACATTACTGTGTCCAACAGTTATTACATATATCAAAATGAAATAGCAGTTGCAAAAACACCAATTTTTATAAAACAATAAGCTTAATATTAATAGGGGGGCCCAAACTTTTTCATATAACTGTATATGCATATACATGTTACTTACATGCTATATAGGGAAGATATACATAGCATGTAAGTAAGATATGTATACTCTTATAAATGTAGATCCCAACTGTTTCCTACATTGTAAACTAACAAAGTTAAATAATACTCACTCTCATCCGCTCCAGAGCCAGTGCCTACTGCTGTTCCAGTCTCTGCGTTTGGCTGCAGGGGTGATGTGCACTATAGTTGTGACATCACCGCTGCAGCCCAAACATAGAGACTATAATAACTGTGCTGGAGTGGGAGAGGTTGATTACTATCTTGTGCTGTTATTTTACATTAATAAAAAGTTTGGGATCGACCATTCTAAAAGTAGTAGTACACATGCAAACCCAGTTTTCCCAAGCTCCTAAACAATTCACTACTTGCACTCTGGCTACAAGGTAACACAACCAAGCTATTTTCTCACCTTGAGATCATGTGTACATTAGAGCAACGAATAACAAACTTATTACATTTTAGATTTAATATACAAAAAGAAGTACAGTGCTGAAAAAAAGGTGACAAAAGTGAAATAACAAAAATACCTACATAATACAGTTAAATAAAAAATATGAACAAAGAAACTTACACACATGGATCATGAGTGTTCTTGGCAGGGAAGACGCCGGCGAAAATATTGTGAAACAGAATATGTGCATGAGGTTCTTTTGGATCTGACCCTGATATTCAGTAGATGAGATGTTATAAAGGGTTTCACCAGACCCTTCACTCCTTCCTCAGCTGAGGTAAGACAGGAATGGGTGTTTAGATTAGATTCCAATCTTGTTTTTTCCCTCATTTTTTCTGTGGGTCATATTTATCCCCAGGATTATCCTAGAGAAACAATATGGCGTCATTATTATTATTATTATTATTTATTATTATAGCGCCATTTATTCCATGGCGCTTTACATGTGATAGGGATATACATAACAAAAGCATTTACATAATCTTAACAAAACGAGTCAGCGACTGGTACAGGAGGAGCGAGGACCCTGCCAGCGAGGGCTCACAGTCTACGAGGGATGGGTGAGGATACAGTAGGTGAGGGTAGAGCTGGTCGTGCAGTGGTGTTTACTGCAGGTTGTAGGCTTGTCGGAAGAGGTGGGTCTTCAGGTTCCTTTTGAAGGTTTCCACGGTCGGCGAGAGTCTGATATGTTGGGGTAGAGAGTTCCAGAGTAGGGGGGAAGCACGGGAGAAATCTTGTATACGAGTGTGGGAGGAGGAGATAAGAGGGGAGTAGAGCAGGAGATCTTGTGAGGATCGGAGGTTGCGTGCAGGTAAGTACCGGGAGACTAGGTCACAGATGTATGGGGGAGACAGGTTGTGGATGGCTTTGTATGCCATGGTTAGAGTTTTGAACTGAATTCTCTGGGCAATAGGGAGCCAGTGAAGGGATTGACAGAGAGGAGAGGCCGGGGAATAGCGGGGGGACAGGTGGATTAGTCGAGCAGCAGAGTTTAGGATAGATTGGAGAGGTGCAAGAGTGTTGGAAGGGATGCCACGGAGCAGGAGGTTGCAGTAGTCGAGGCGGGATATGATGAGGGCATGCACTAGTGTTTTTGCAGAGTCTTTGCTGAGGAATGCACGGATCCGGGAGATGTTTTTGAGTTGGAGTCGGCAGGAGGTGGAAAGGGCTTGAATATGTGGCTTGAAGGAGAGATCAGAGTCCAGGGTTACCCCAAGGCAGCGAGCTTGTGGGACTGGGGAGAGTGAACAGCCATTGACGTTGATGGATAGGTCGGATGGGGGATGTGAATGAGAGGGTGGAAAGATGATGAACTCTGTTTTATCCATGTTGAGTTTTAGAAACCTGTCGGAGAAGAAGGATGAGATGGCGGACAGACATTGTGGGATTCTGGTTAGTAGGGAGGAGATATCGGGTCCAGAGAGGTAGATCTGTGTGTCGTCAGCATAGAGGTGATACTGAAAGCCGTGAGACTCTATGAGCTGTCCCAGGCCGAAGGTGTAGATGGAGAAGAGCAGGGGTCCTAGAACTGAACCTTGGGGGACACCGACAGATAGGGGGCGAGATGAGGAGGTGGTGCGTGAGTGGGAGACGCTGAATGTCCTGTCTGTTAAGTATGAGGAGATCCAAGATAGAGCCAAGTCCGTGATGCCAAGAGATGAGAGAATCTGGAGTAAGAGGGAATGGTCCACTGTGTCAAAGGCAGATGACAGGTCCAGAAGGAGGAGGATGGAGTAGTGTCGCTTGGATTTGGCATTTAGTAGGTCGTTGGTGACTTTGGTCAGGGCAGTTTCAGTCGAGTGATGCGGTCGGAAGCCAGATTGTAGACGGTCGAAGAGGGAGCAGGAGGAGAGGTGGGAGGACAGTTCAAGGTGGACATGTTGTTCTAGAAGTTTAGAGGCAAAGGGGAGAAGTGATATGGGGCGGTAGCTGGTCAGAGAGGAAGGGTCAAGGGAGGGCTTTTTGAGGATGGGTGTGATTGCGGCATGTTTGAAACATGAGGGGAAGACTCCGGTTGTTAGTGATAGATTGAAGAGGTGGGTTAGGGTTGGAATGAAGACTGAGGTGAGGTTAGTGATGAGGTGGGATGGGATTGGGTCAAGTTCGCAGGTGGTGAGGTGTGATTTGGAGAGTAAAGAGGAGACTTGACCTTCTGTAATGGTGGAGAAGTGGGGTTTGGAGGAGGATGGTTGAGTAGATATGAGGAGGGGTTGTGTGGACTTTAGGCCAAAGTTTTGTCTGATGGTGTCAATCTTCTGTTTGAAGAATGAGGCAAAGTCGTCGGCTGAGATGAGAGAAGAGGGAGGAGGTGCTGGGGGATGAAGGAGAGAGTTGAAAGTGTTAAATAGCTGTTTAGGGTTGTGAGATAGGGAGGATATGAGAGATGAGAAGTAGGTTTGTTTTGCTGTAGTGAGTGCGGACTTGAAATTAGTGAGGGATTGCTTGAATGCGATGAAGTGCTCGATGGAGTGAGACCTTTTCCATCTCCGCTCCGCAACCCTGGAGGCCCGGCGCAGTTCTTTGGTAAGTTTAGTGTGCCAGGGTTGCCTGTTGAATGTGCGAGGTGTGGTGTGTGTGAGAGGGGCGATTGAGTCTAGAGCTGCAGCTATTGTGGTGTTATATGAAGCAGCAGCAACGTCTGCATCGTGCAAGGAATTTATGTCTGTGAGAGGAAGGAGGGATTCAGAGAGAGAGTGTAGGTCAAGGTGTTTGAGATTTCTGCGAGGGTGTGTGAGTTTGTGGAGTGGGGATTGTGCACCCGGAGAGGAGAGGGTAGAGAATGTGAGGAGGTTATGGTCAGAGAGAGGGAGTGGTGAGTTAGAGAGGTTAGATAGGGAACAGAGGCGGGTGAAGATGAGGTCCAGTGTGTGGCCATCTTTGTGGGTGGGTGTGGAAGACCATTGAGTGAGTCCAAAGGAGGAGGTGAGGGATAGGAGCTTAGAGACAGACGAGTGGGGAGTGTCAATGGGGATGTTGAAGTCACCCATTATGATAGTGGGGATGTCAGTGGAAAGGAAGTGAAGCAGCCAGGTAGTGAAATGGTCTAAGAAGGTGGTGGCTTGCCCTGGGGGTCGGTAAACGACGGCCAGTTGGAGGTTGGAGGGGGAATAGATGCGCACACAGTGCACCTCAAAAGAGGGGAGTGTAACGGAGGGTGGCAGTGGGATTTTGGTGAAAGCGCAGAGTTCCGATAGGAGGAAACCTACGCCTCCACCATGTTTGCCATTGGGGCGGGGGGTGTGGGAAAGGTGGAATCCGCCATATGAAAGGGCAGCTGGGGAGGCTGTGTCAGAGGGGGTGAGCCAGGTTTCAGTGATGGCGAGGAAGGAGAGTTTGTTTGTAATGAAAAGATCGTGGATGAAGGAAAGTTTGTTGCAGACAGAGCGAGCGTTCCATAGAGCTCCTGTTAGTATAGCTGAGGAGGTGGGTATTAGTTGGATGGGTATGAGGTTAGAAGGGTTGCGACAGTTTGAGGAAGGTCGTGGATAGGAGGTAGAAGTGACTGTGGGGATATGGCGAGGAGGACCAGGATTTGGAGAGATATCTCCAGCAGTGAGGAGGAGCAGAGAAAGTGTTAGCAGGTGGGAGCAAGAGAGAGCATGAGGTGGCTGTCTGTGCTTGGAGATCCAGGATTGAATGCTGAGGAATAATTTGGAGGAGGAGGTGAGATGAATGGGGAGAATAGAGGGAGAGATGAAGAGTTTCTTACTTGGTGTAGGGATTTGAGGGGTTATTAGAAAGTGGAGGACTATAGAGGAAAAAGTGAGAGCTAACAGAAACATAGTTAAAAGAGACTAAGTGGTCAAAGTGTTGGTTACCTGACTCCTGCCCTGACTAACTGCCTCTGAAATAACTGCCACTTCTCTCCGAAGCCACTTTGCACAAGAAGACGCGTGCACACCCCAGCACGCGTGCACCCCTTACAGAGAGTCTAAATATATAGGCCACATTAAACTATATCAGGTGTAGGGCATTGTGGGAACGGCTTGTGGATAAATTAACAGCTGGTCATTTCAACAGGAGATGGCTGGGTGATCAAAGACAGAGCCAGGACACAAGTCTCTGCAGTTTAACACCTCTAAAAATCAGATAAGGTATATAGTGGGGAAAGAAGAAACATATGTGAATATTGCTTGGAGTGGGACAGATGAAGCAGGGGAATTATGCAGAGCATATACCAGAGAGACGGGTCAGCAGAGCATTAGCAGACAGCATACATAGGAGCAGGGGAATTATGCAGAGCATATACCAGAGAGACGGGTCAGCAGAGCATTAGCAGACAGCATACATAGGAGCAGGGGAATTATGCAGAGCATATACCAGAGAGACGGGTCAGCAGAGCATTAGCAGACAGCATACATAGGAGCAGGGGAATTATGCAGAGCATATACCAGAGAGACGGGTCAGCAGAGCATTAGCAGACAGCATACATAGGAGCAGGGGAATTATGCAGAGCATATACCTGTGGGAAGAGAAGAAGAAGAAGTGAACATCCTTCAAGCATTCTATAGATACCAAACATAATTAAGATATACCAGAATTCAGATATTGTGCTCCTCTGGGTTGCCAGCTACCTAAACTTTTGCAATTGTACCCACTGATTTGAATATGCTTCCCAATCCTGGATGCATCTAATGGATTCTGTAAAACTAGAATTATAATACAAAAAAAACTGCTATATTGTTTTACCTTGTCCTGACTATGCAGTACAGACAGAGTGGGTACACAAGATGAAATCATTAATTCCCCTGTGTTTAACATCTATGTGCCAGTGGAGGCATACAGTGAAATATTTGCCATCCTAAATGATTATCCAACTTTGCTGGCTACCTGTTAATTACTCCGGATAATTAATCCTGAACAGCCTTGGAAAATAATACTGTGAGAAAGCTCCATACAATATATCTCCTACAGAAAAGTGAATAAAAAAGTTCCAGGCATAACTGAAAATATATAGGTTTTGTTAATTACTCTGTATACTCACTGGATGTCTGCTCTTCATCAGATAACCTGCTTCAATTACTTGTTCACAGCAGAGTGTGCAGGCAATGATCCAATGCCCTCAGCCTTTGATCTGTATAATTCATTACCCAACTTATGGCACACTTGAATACTTGTAATTAATTGGTCTCTCTACAGGGCCTTAAGCAAAGTCATGGCAACACAATTGCATAGTAAACTCCAAGAGGCGTCCAGGATGCCAGCATTCCATTGTCAGCAGAGGAAGTTCTCACTGTCCTTGTCTGGCTACAATAGAGTGCCAATGTGGTACCAAGGTCATGTACATCTCTTTGCTTAACTCTATAACCTGTAATCTCAGATATTTACGCTTTGAATTAATATATATGTCAGTTGCCTCTTCAGAGAAAAAGAACATTGCACGGCGAATAAGCCTCCCTACCTTAGCATGCCAGTGCTGGTATGTCACTCTCCACAAGGAGAAATGTTACCCCTTAGACCTTAGTCTAGAGCCTCTCACCTAGCCAAATCAGTTCTCATACAAACATCGTGTCTGCAAATTGAGATTCTGATTTTGCTATTATCCTAAGTCATCATATTGCACGACTCGATAAAGGGTTGATTGTGACTTGTAGGATTCCAATAGGTGGCGCTATAGAGTACAAGTCCTCTTTTTCTCTGAAGAGGCAATTTGCATATATATGTCAGTAAATTATCATTTAAAAAAATAAAAAGTTCACTTAAAGTACAGTACAGACCAAAAGTTTGGACACACCTTCTCATTTAAAGATTTTTCTGTATTTTCATGACTATGAAAATTGTACATTCACACTGAATGCATCAAAACTCTGAATTAACACATGTGGAATTATATACTTAACAAAAAAGTGTGAAACAACTGAAAATATCTCTTATATTCTAGGTTCTTCAAAGTAGCCACCTTTTGCTTTGATGACTGCTTTGCACACTCTTGGCATTCTCTTGATGAGCTTCAAGAGGTAGTCCGGGGAAATGGTTTTCACTTCACAGGTGTGCCCTGTCAGGTTTAATAAGTGGGATTTCTTGCCTTATAAATGGGGTTGGGACCATCAGTTGTGATGTGCAGAAGCCTGGTGGATACACAGCTGATAGTCCTACTGAAAAGACTGTTAGAATTTGTATTATGGCAAGAAAAAAGCAGCTAAGTAAAAAAAAACGAGTGGCCATCATTACTTTAAGAAATGAAGGTCAGCCAGTCCGAAAAATTGGGCAAACTTTGAAAGTGTCCCCAAGTGCAGTTGCAAAAACCATCAAGCGCTACAAAGAAACTGGCTCACATGAGGACCGCTCCAGGAAAGGACCAAGAGTCACCTCTGCTTCTGAGGATAAGTTTATCTGAGTCACCAGCCTCAGAAATCGCAGGTTAACAGCAGCTCAGATTAGAGACCAGGTCAATGCCACACAGAGTTCTAGCAGCAGACAAATCTCTTCAACAACTACTAAGAGGATACTTTGTGCAGCAGGCCTTCATGGTAAAATAGCTGCTAGGAAACCACTGTTAAGGACAGGCAACAAGCAGAAGAGACTTGTTTGGGCTTAAGAACTCAAAGAATGGACATTAGACCAGTGGAAATCTGTGCTTTGGTCTGATGAGTCCAAATTTGAGATCTTTGGTTCCAACCACCGAGTCTTTGTGCGACGCAGAAAAGGTGAACGGATGAACTCTACATGCCTGGTTCCCACCGTGAAGCATGGAGGAGGAGGTGTGATGGTGTGGGGGTGCTTTGCTGGTGACACTATTGGGGATTTATTCAAAATTGAAGGCATACTGAACCAGCATGGCTACCACAGCATCTTGCAGCGGCATGCTATTCCACCCGGTTTGCGTTTAGTTGGACCATCATTTATTTTTCAACAGGACAATGACCCTAAACACACCTCCAGGCTGTGTAAGGGCTATTTGACCAAGAAGGAGAGTGATGGGGTGCTACGCCAGATGACCTGGCCTCCACAGTCACCTGACCGGAACCCAATCGAGATGGTTTGGGGTGAGCTGGACCGCAGAGTGAAGGCAAAAGGGCCAACAAGTGCTAAGCATCTCTGGGAACTCCTTCAAGATTGTTGGAAGACCATTTCCGGTGACTACCACTTGAAGCTCATCAAGAGAATGCCGAGAGTGGGCAACGCAGTCATCAAAGCAAAAGGTGGCTACTTTGAAGACCCTAGAATAAAAGACATATTTTCAGTTGTTTCACACTTTTTTGTTAAGTATATAATTCCACATGTGTTAATTCATATTTTTGATGCCTTCAGTGTGAATGTACATTTTTCATAGTCATGAAAATACAGAAAAATCTTTAAATGAGAAGGTGTGTCCAAACTTTTGGTCTGTACTGTATAAACTTACTAAAAAAATAAAATGGACTTTTAAAAAAATAATATTATCAGTGTCTGTAAAAAACAGAAAACTGTTCGTTATTTGCAATAAATTAACTTTATTAAAAATAAGTTCAAAGTAAAAAAATAATCCTAACGTATTGGAGTTCCTACTAAACAAAAAAATTACATAGCTTTAATGCTACTTTATGTTTATCAGATGATACAACCAACCTACATAAAGTACAACTTGTCGCAAAAAAAGCATACAGCTATGGCAAAATGAAAAAATTTAAAATGAAGATCACTACAATGTAAAGATAAAAAAAAACTGTGCGTCTTCTTAAGGCTAAAATTGACCCAATCCTCAAAGTGAAATTTGTTGTGGTGATGTTTGAATTGCAATGTGGACTTATTACATATTTGCTTTTTCATCGTAAATTCTTTTAGATTGCAGAATATTGCATTTTTTTAGGAGGATGTAACACAAGCAAACATGGATCTATAAATAACCTACCCAGTAAGTGATTGCGTACAGGAAAAATCCATATGTCTTAACTCTAATACATCTAACAGAAGTGTAAAATAGGGAACAAGTTCTACTTCGCTTGTTATCGGAAGTGCGGGAGATCATAAGTGATATCCTGGAGCTGAAGATTTTAATGGAAACACATTTTTTACAGTGGAAATGTTTTGTGTGGGAACTCTGTGAAGATAACAAAAGTTGACATGAGGACAGATAAAATCTTTCAAAAATGGAAATTTATTATGGGGTGTACGCTCAGTGCTATGTGTCGAGTAAAACCCAATAGCTTTTATTTCTGGACTGCTAGAATTGCAATCGTTTTCTATCTCCTTAGAATTGGCATTTACCAATCTTGCAAAAACACTCATTCTCATATCATACAAGAAATGCTTAATATTTTATCCTCAAAACTCACAGATTCAAGCAGAAAATATGATGAGGCATGGGGGAAGGGTACAGTACTATTAATAGATTTGCCTAACCAATGTTTAATCATTTTTCCAGTTCAGTAAAAAGCTTCTTAAATCAGAAGACAGACAGAGGCAAGTTGCGAGCTTACAACAATCACAATAATTCTACGAATCCAAAGAATGAAAGAATTAATACTTTCATTAGGTTATATATCATAAAAAGAATCACAGATTTAATAGCATGAATACAACTAATATCAAGCCTCAAAGTCATCTTATTAAATCTCATCAGTGCAAGGCAAGAAGAGATATTGTATAATGTCAAACATTCTAGGTAAACAAGAGCTATAATTATCCTTAGCATGTTCGGCTCCTTGCTCAAGCTCCATTCTCCGGCAGACATGAACTTCTCTTTGTTAGGTTATATTCAGATGGCTGTTGTAAAACTTAAAGGGGTTGTCCGGTCAAAAGTGATAAGTGTGCAGTCACTCTGTGTGATTGCAGACTTATGAATCCACCCAGCGCAGACACTATGCTCTGCGGGGAATCCCCTGTATGAGACCCGGGCCGGAGGCTATGTATACATTATAGTGACTCGGTCAGCCAGTGGGTGCATCCGACTAGAAGGCGTGGCCTTGCTCAATACATGTGTACAGAGAGTGAGACCGCCCTCCGTTACCGAGTCTCATACCGGAGAATCCCCGCAGCGCACAGTCGCTGGGGGGATTCATAAGTCTTCAGTCACACAGAGTGACTGCACACTTATCACTTTTGACCGGACAACCCCTTTAAGTTAGTCACTTCTGCAATTTGTAGATATGACTGGTTCAGTGTGCAGCTCACTGAGACTGTCTGCATGGTGGATGGGTGCATGGTCCATATAACAGACCCGAGATCAGTGTGGAAAATAACCCTTGTGAACGAGCAAATAGGCTGTGTGTTTGTAATGAGCATTTTGACGCCACGGATGTTTTATAGGTTAATATTATCATTGTGCCAGGAAAATGTAAAGCTATTCTTTAAAAAATATTTCATTTTATTTTATGTTCCCAAGAGGTACTTAGAGGAGAAGTATTTCTTAATTTAATATGCAATTTCTCTCGAGTATTGCAATATTGTATATGTCATTGTACATAGAAGGGAAGGAGAGCCATTTGGCTTTTGGAGTGAAAATGCTTCCAGCACCATGCCACTGAATTAGCATAGTGGAAATTTCCCAGAAGTTACCCCATTTTGAAACCTAAACGCAAGGCATTTATTGGAAGGATGTAGTGAGTGTTATGATCTGCTACAAGCACTAAGGAAAGAAAGGAGATCTGTCCCTACAATAGAACTAAGCTAGATCCCTACGATGTAACAAGGAACCTGATCCTGCGATCAGACCCGCTAAAGTCCTCAGCTAGTCTGTACGAAGACCTATAGATGCAAGGAAGGGATCCCTACAAGAACTAGGGACTGGGATAAAGTTGGACACCTCCTAGCAGAGATTGTAGCAGTAAAAGACAAACACACAACATAGAACATAAAGGTCCGAAGACCTAGCTAAACTGACTGAGAAAGGTAACTAAGCACCAGGCTAGCTTAAGAGTAGAAATTACAATGAAGTCCAGCAAGGCCAGGAGGGCGGAGCAGGATTAAATAGGCAAAAAAGGTCATGTGACCAGCAAAATAGAAAAAACCTAACAGGAGAGTTCTAACAGTACCCCCTCTTCTATGAGGATCCTCCGGATCCCCTAGGCCCAGGCTTATCAGGAAACCTCTTGTGAAACGCTCTGACAAGTCTGGAAGCAGAAACATCATTCGCCCTCACCCATGAGTTATCCTCGGGACCGAAACCCTTCCAAGCGACGAGATACTGCAAACTCCCTCTATACCGTCTAGAATTTAGGATGCAGGAAATTACGTATTCCCTGTCCTCCACCACCGGAGGAACAGTGGCAGAGGTGTCTCCATCCGACACATAAGCTCTTTTCAACAGAGAAACATGAAACACCGGATAAATCTTCCAGGAGGTAGGAACCTCCAACCTAACAGTAGATTGGTTAACTGACTGAAGCACCTTAAAGGGCCCTACAAACTTGGGACCCAATTTTTTAGAAGGAATCCTCAACCGCAGATTCTTAGAGGACAACCAAACCATGTCACCAATAGCAAACAAAACCTCTTGCCGTTTCCTATCAAAGTACCTCTTAGATTTTTTGTTAGCCTCCTGAAGATTACCACGCACATCCGTCCAAACTTTCTCCAAATCACCGGAAAAACTCTCCTCCTCTGGCACAGCCGATACCAATTTGGAGAATGACCCAAAAGACGGATGTCTCCCAGAACAACAAAAAAAAGGCGAACAACCAGCAGAAGAGGATGTATGGTTGTTAAGAGCAAACTCAGCAAGCGGCAGAAACTCAGACCACCCCTCTTGATTGTCTGCCACAAAACAATGCAAGAACTGCTCAACATCCTGATTCTTCCTTTCTGTCTGGCCATTAGACTCAGGATGATATCCGGATGAAAACGACAAATGAACTCCCAACCTGTCACAAAAAGCACGCCAAAAACGAGCCACGAACTGAGGTCCCCTATCCGAATCAATGTCAGTAGGAACGCCATGGAGTCTGACAATTTCCTTGACAAAGGCCTTAGCGAGTGTCTTAGTGCAGGGCAGTTTTATGAAAGGAACCAAGTGACACATCTTGCTAAAACGGTCCACGACCACCCAGATGACTGTGAAACCCTCAGAGGGGGGAAGGTCAGTAATAAAGTCCATAGCCAGATGTGTCCAAGGTGCACTAGGAACCTCCAGAGGGCAAAGCAACCCCGCTGCAGGAGTATGTGAAGACTTTGATCTAGCACACACCGTACATTGACGCACCCACTTAATGACTTCCTTCTGCCATCCAGGCCACCAAAAACTGCGACCCACAAGTCTCTTGGTCTCAGAAATTCCTGGATGACCTGCCAACCGAGACTCATGACACTCAACAAACAAATCTCTCCTAAAGGTCCTAGGCACAAACAACCTCCCATGGGGAGTGTTAGATGGGGCATTCTCCTGGGCTTTAAGAATCTCCTCTTCCAAAACGGAGTCCAATGCAGCAATCACAAGACCTTCTTGTAAAATGCTCCCCTCCTCCTCAGCACCGACCATGGGAGAAAAGCTGCGAGACAAAGCATCAGCTTTAACATTCTTGGTACCCGAGATGTAAGTAACGGAAAAATTAAACCGCGAGAAAAAAAGTGCCCACCTAGCCTGACGGGCATTCAAGCGCTTGGCAGCATCAAGATAGATCAGATTTTTATGATCAGTGAAAACCAGAATGGGAAATTCAGCACCTTCCAAGATATGACGCCAGTGTTCAAATGCGAGTTTAATAGCCAGCAATTCCCGATTACCAATATCGTAATTAAGTTCAGTCTCAGAAAAATTTTTTGAAAAGAAAGCACAGGGATGTACTCCATCCTTGTTTTTCTAAGACAACACCACACCGACCCCCACCGAAGAAGCATCAACCTCAACCAAAAACGGCTTAGTCACATCAGGCTGCATAAGGATGGGGGCAGAGCAGAACCTCTCCTTTAGAAACGCAAAAGCTTCAATGGCCTCAGTAGTCCACTGAACCGTATTAGAACCTTTCCTGGTGAGATCAGTCAGTGGTTTGACAATAATAGAAAAATTTTTAATGAATTTTCTGTAATAATTGGCGAAACCCAAGAACCTCTGTATCGATTTCAAACCAATAGGCCTAGGCCATTCCTGAACCACCTGAATCTTCACCGGGTCCATCTCAAAGCCCTCGCTGGAGATAATGTAGCCCAAAAAACTAATTCTCTGTACAGCGAACTCACATTTCTCCAGCTTAGCAAAAAGCGAATTGTCAATTAATAACTGTAATACCTCACGTACGCTCCGCCAATGAGACTCCAGATCCGGTGAATAAATCAAAATGTCATCCAAATACACAACCACATTTTTGCCGATCAAAGGTCTAAGGATGTCATTAATAAGATTCTGAAAAAATGCTGGAGCATTGGTAAGACCAAAAGGCATAACCAGATTCTCAAAATGACCCACAGGAGTGTTAAAAGCAGTCTTCCATTCATCACCCTCCTTCATGCGCAACAAATTGTATGCCCCCCGGAGATCAATTTTAGAGAACCACTTGGCCCCCACTAACTGGTTAAACAAATCAGGAATCAATGGCAGTGGGTAAGGATTGCGTACAGTAATTTTATTAATCTCACGAAAATCCAGACAAGGACGTAAACCGCCGTCCTTTTTTTTAACAAAAAAAAAATCCAACAGCCACAGGAGACTTGGAAGGCCTAATGTGACCGGCGGCCAAGCTTGTCTGTATGTATTCCTCCAAAGCCTTTCTCTCAGGAATAGTAAGATTAAATAAATGACTTTTAGGAAGAGTTACTCCAGGGACAAATTCAATGGTACAATCATAGTCTCTATGGGGAGGCAAAATTTGTGACTCCTCCTCAGAAAAAACTCTCCAAAAATCCTGAATAGGTACAGGTAATTCCCCTTTTTCCACTGCAGCAATACGTCCGTTACAACACTTGTCATAACACATAGGGCTCCAGGACTTAATTTCATTGGTAGACCAATCCAGTACAGGATTGTTCAATTTTAACCAGGGTAACCCCAAAACTACTGGAGAAGGCAAATTATTTAATACTACCAAATCGAAATTTTCTTGGTGAATACCATTAATAGTGAGGGGAAATTCACAGACTTTGTGAGTAACACTCTTCAAGGGGGAGCCATCAACAGAAACCACAGCAATAGGGGATGACAAAGGTTTGGGTTTTAATTTAAGTTTTTCCAAGAATCCCCCATTAATCACATTCAGAGTAGAACCACAATCCACAAATATCCAAAATTCAATTAATTCTTCCTGAGCAGCAGTAGTAGCAGAAAGAAATACCCCCTTAGTATTTAAACAGTCTATACGGGCGTAACTGACCTTTTTTTTCTTTGTTCATACGAAGCACACAGTTCTTAATAAAATGGTCAGATTTCCCGCAATAAAAGCACAAACCTTCAGAAGATCTGCGGTCTTTTTCCTGAGAGCTGGGTGACATCACCCCAATCTCCATCGGCTCTCCAATGTCAGTACAGACCCTCTCAAGACTCGGAGCTGACATGGCAGAGGATTTACTCTCATTAACCCTTGCACGCAGTCTCCTGTCCACCCGTATAGCTAATTGCATTGCCTCCTGCAAGTTTCCAGGTGTGGGATAAGCAATCATCAAATCCTTAACCCTTTCACCTAGCCCCGCAAGAAACAAACTTTTCAAAGCTGAATCGTTCCACCCCACCTGGGCAGACCACCGATGGAAGTGAGAACAATATTTTTCCACATTACCTGATCCCTGCCTCAAACGTCTCAATTCAGTCTCAGCTGATGAGACACGATCAAGATCATCATACAACAAACCCAAAGCAGAAAAAAAACTATCCACTGATCTTAAGCATGGATCACTAGGTTGGAGAGAAAAGGCCCATCCCTGAGGTTCTTTGCGCAAAAGTGACAATATGAACCCTATGCGCTGTGATTCATCACCATAGGATCTGGGTCTCAAACGAAAATACAGCAAACAAGCATTTTTAAAGGAAAAAAATTCTTGTTGATCACCAAAAAATAAATCAGGCAAACGTACCTTTGGCTCCACAAAATGTGCTCCAGAACAGCTACTCACGTGTTGTTGGAGCTCGGCCACATCCAGAGAGAGTCCCTGCAGGCGTTGAGCCAAATCCTGAACCGACACCATGATGGAAACTGGAAGTCTTTCCCTAGAGATATTTTTGGGCTGGACTTACTGTTATGATCTGCTACAAGCACTAAGGAAAGAAAGGAGATCTGTCCCTACAATAGAACTAAGCTAGATCCCTACGATGTAACGGGGAACCTGATCCTGAGATCAGACCCGCTAAAGTCCTCAGCTAGTCTGTACGAAGACCTATAGATGCAAGGAAGGGATCCCTACAAGAACTAGGGACTGGGATAAAGTTGGTCTCCTCCTAGCAGAGATTGTAGGAGTAAAAGACAAACACACAACATAGAACATAAAGGTCCGAAGACCAAGCTAAACTGACTGAGAAAGGTAACTAAGCACCAGGCTAGCTTAAGAGTGGAAATTACAATGAAGTCCAGCAAGGCCAGGAGGGTGGAGCAGGATTAAATAGGCAAAAAAGGTCATGTGACCAGCAAGATAGAAAAAACCTAACAGGAGAGTTCTAACAGTGAGCATGTGGATTAGACTTACATGGGTTTTCCAGAAATTTGTGCACAATGGCTCTCCTATTTTTGCCATTTTAGTGCCCACCATGTTGTGCCCTATTTGTGCTTTTGTGAACAGACCATTTGCTAATTATTATGCATTGCTTACGAGATTTAGAAACACCCTGCATGTGGCCCTAATATTTAATGTGAATATCTTGTAGGGCAAAAATATGAAACTGCATCAAACTCATAAGGCCTAATTTGGTGACTTAAAAAACAATTACCAACAATTTCAAAAGTAATAGTGTGGAAAAGTAACAGAAACCCTCATGGAGTCACCTTATTTTGGAAACTACAATTTTAGCATTAGGGTAAAGTTTTTTAATGCCATTGGCTATGTACAGTGGGTACGGAAAGTATTCAGAGCCATCTAAAAAGTTCATTTTTTTTCTCATTAAAGTACACTCTGCACCCAATCTTGGCTAAAAAAAAACAAAAATGTAGAAATGTTTTCAAATTTATTAAAAAAAGAAAAACTGAAGTATCACATGGTCATAAGTATTCAGACCCTTTGCTCAGATACTCATATTTAAGTCGAATGCTGTCCATTTCCTTGTGATCCTTCTTGAGATGGTTCTACTCCTTCATTGGAGTCCAGCTGTGTTTAATTAAACTGATAGGACTTGATTTGGAAAGGCGCACACCTGTCTATATAATAAGACCTCACAGCTCACAGTGCATGTCAGACCAAATGAGAATCATGAGCTCAAAGGAACTGCCCAAGGAGCTCAGAGACAGAATTGTGGCAAGGCACAGATCTGGCGAAGGTTACAAAAGAATTTCTGCATTACTCAAGGTTCCTAAGAGCACAGTGGCCTCCATAATTTTTAAATGGAAGAAGTTTGGGACCACCAGAAGTCTTTCTAGACCAGGCCATTCAGCCAAACTGAGCAATCATGGGAGAAGAGCCTTGGTGAGAGAGGTAAAGAAGAACCCCAAGATCACTGTAGCTGAGCTCCAAAGATGCAGTAGGGAGATGGGAGAAAGTTCCACAAAGTCAACTATCACAGCAGCCCTCCACCAGTCGAGCCTTTATGGCAGAGTGGCCTGACAGAAGCCTCTCCTCAGTGCAAGACATATGAAAGCCCGCATAAAGTTTGCTCAAAAACACATGAAGGAGTCCCAGACTATGAGAAATAAGATTCTCCAGTCTGATGAGACGAAGATAGAAATTTTTGATGATTATTCTAGGTGGTATGTGTGGAGAAAACCAGGCACTGCTCATCACCTGCCCAATGCAATTCCAACAGTGAATCATGGGGGTGGCAGCATCATGCTATGGGGGTGTTTTTCAGTTGCAGGGACAGGACGACTGGTTGCAATTAAAGGAAACATGAATGCGGCCAAGTATAGAGATATCCTGGATGAAAACCTCTTCCAGAGTGCTCTGGACCTCAGACTTGGTCGAAGGTTCACCTTCCAACAAGACAATGACCCTAAGCACACAGCTAAAATAACAAAGGAGTGGCTTCAGAACAACTCTGTGACCATTCTTGACTGGCCCAGCCAGAGCCCTGACCTAAACCAAACTGAGCATCTCTGGAGAGACCTGAAAATGGCTGTCCACCGACGTTCACCATCCAACCTGACGGAACTGGAGAGGGTCTGCAAGGAAGAATGGCAGAGGATCTCCAAATCCAGGTGTGAAAAACTTGTTGCGTCATTCCCAAGAAGACTCATGGCTGCACTAGATCAAAAGGGTGCGTCTACTGAATACTGAGTAAAGGGTCTGAATACTTATGACCATGTGATATTTCAGTTTTTCTTTTTTAATAAATTTGCAAAAAAGTCTACGTTTCTGTATTTTTCAGTCAAGATGGGGTGCAGAGTGTACTTTAATGAGAAAAAAAATGAACTTTTTAAAATTTACCAAATGGCTGCAATGAAACAAAGAGTGAAAAATTTAAAGGGGTCTGAATACTTTCCGTACCCACTGAAGGTAAAAGTGAAATATTAACTTTATTCTGTGTGTCAATACAATTATAGTGATGACAATTTTTATCATTTCCACTATGTTTTACTATGTTTGCTCAATAAAAGCACTTTTTTTACAAAATCATTTTGTGTTGCCAATTTCTGGAAGCCATAACATTTTTATTTTTCTCTCGACGGTGCTCTAATTAGGGTTTATTTTTTTAGGGAAGGTTTGTAGTTCTCAATGGTACAATCTTAGGGTAAACACAGTGTTTTCATTACTTTTTATTACATTTTGTGTGACACGTATGAAAAGAAAAAAGTAAAGGGCAAATATCCAAGATAAAAACCATATCTTTGTTAATAAATCTGTAACAAAATACGACAGTTTTAGTATAGATTCTACACTAGATCACGAGAATACAGACAATTAGATGGGGAAACATCAGGATAAAACATACATCCTACAATTTGAATGGCTACAATAAGATAGAGGGGTATAAACACAAGTGTAACCAAACCATAAAAGTTTGAATGCTGTCAAAGACAAGCAAGCAACTGGGGTAATAAAGTAAAGCCAAGGAACATAATGCACTAATCGCTTCCACAAGCATATGTGAGGTCAAAAAATAATTCTCTCAATAAGGCTGATAATAGCAAAAAAGTAAGACACCCATTAAAGCTATGGACATGAACGAGGGTTACCAAAGTAATACAGTCAAAGTGGTATAAGTAGAACAGCAAGGAGTCAAGAATCCACTGCACCTAATGAGTGTTTTGCTTGAATATTTGCCTTACATTCTTTCTCTTTATAGTTGTTGCTTTTCATGGTGACAAAAGCTAGTACTAAATATTGATTTAATTTAGCTTTCTCTTTTGTTCATTCACTTTGCATTTTGTTAAAGGGAATCTGTTAGCAGGTTTTTGCTATATAATCTGAAGACAGCAGGAGATAGAGGCTGAAACACAGAATGCAGAGATGTGTCTAAGTGCATTCTGTCGTTTACTAACTGTGAAGGATTTATCACTAAGAGATTTACATTGCTGGACTAGTCCGACAATGCCCCCTCCATGATAAGCAGCTCACTGTCTATGAACTTTAAACATGGAGATCCTGGTGTGGGCGGGGTTAGCTTTCTCAGCTCTGTTTAATGCTAAATCTATAAGCTCTGATTGTGTCAGAACGGCTGCACACAATAAACTAAGTGATACATCATTGGATTCAGCTCCTCTTCTTTTTTCCTACATCATCCTGCTCTTAGATGATGTAGCAAAAACCTGCTGACAGATTCCCTTTAATTGATAAAAATAAACTATTAAAACTTTTGTTTTTGAAGGCATTCTTACTTTTTAACACCTTCCTAAAACATTTGCAAAGTTTAGCATATATTTTTTATCTATGTTATTAATGTTTTCTTATCTTTTGCGCAATAAAATCCCTTTAAAAAACACATATTTTTATGTAGCTGGATTGCAAGATTTATTATTTTCAATATGTAACTTGTATGTCTTGTCTCTCTGCCTAAAAAATAAGTTATTATGTTATCAGTAAACAAAGGAAACTGATATATTTTATATAAAGAAACATATATAATTGTTGAATAACAAGCTGAGACAGCGCTCAGGAGGGAAAATGGCCCACCTGATGTAAAAGTGATTTAAACCTACAAGTTCTGTAAAGTTTTATCTCTAGAAAGAAATGTAAACATCCAAATCAAATAAGTATGAAGAAATGTATATTTTAATCCAGATGTAATGGCTTGGTTTTTGTCTGAATTTCTCTACTCACCTTAAATAAATTAGACGTTCTTTACACATTTAAATATCAAATATTAAGCCCCAAATCTAGATTGTCTGCAAGGGTGAATATCATCACAACCATCAAATAACGCTTTACAATATCTGACCCTCTTGTGGTAATCACCATGTCTCTTACCAGCTTCCTACCAGTCTTACCCATGCTTTAAATCAGTAATCATTTCTTATGACCACCATACCGTAGCTGCCTTTTCAGTATTTGCCTACATAGTCCCATAATCTACCCAATAATAGCTGCAGGCACACTAAGGGCTTGTTCACACGCTGCTGTATCTTTTCTGAGTGTTTTCTGAGGGTCAAAAACATTGCACTTTACATTAACAGTTCTTACATTTCATGGACACTCTGTAAAATTTTCCTTGTGAAGCATCAAATGTGTTTTTTTTTTTAAATTTGCAGCATGTCAGTTCCTTTTTGTGGAATTTTTCACCCATTCAAAATAATGGAAAAACACAAGTATTAACACATCAAAAACTAATGAAAAATGCAGAAAAAGTGCTTATTTTACTCAGCATTTTTTCTGTCGACACTTGCTGCAAATGCTCAACGTGTGCTCATAACCTAAGTATTTTGTCTCAATACTGGCATCTATACAAATTACATAGCATTAATGAAACTAGGAACAAAATGCAAATTATGCTTTGTTTTTGCTACAATTTCCAGTATATGCAATAAAAGGGGAATATGTAAAGTAATTTCATCCTTTGAGTCTGTTATTGTGTCTCTTACACATGAATAATCATTGCGCAATGTAGAAACATTAAATGGTTTTAGAGAAATTAATTAAAAGGTGATATCTTGAACAAAGCAGAGAACTAGGGCATAATGTCTAGTCAAAAAAAGCAAAAAAAAAAAAAATGTAATTATTTTTTTATTTCAACATTTCACTCTGATACCTTTGTTTCGAGATTTGGAGCCTATTACCGAGTGATCCATTTTATGGACTTTTCATACACTGTGAAGTTATAGTATATTGAGGCTGGTTTGTGTTTCTTTCATACAGTGCAAGAACAATGGGCAAGAATTACTAAAAATAATAACAACATGTAAGGTATGTTAACTGCCTAACCTTTAGGGTATGTGCACACGTTAAGTATTTGATTGTTTATTGGGTTTTTTTCTGTGCAGTTTTGTCACAAAAACTGAAGCATTTCCTAGCACCAGCAATGAGAATGAGATTCCTGGAGTCTCATGCACACATTGCTTATTGAAGCAGTTTCAAATCTACATCATGTCAATTCTTTCAGTCCTTTTGCCGCGTCTTTCACCTATTCTATTGAAAAGGATAAAAACGCATCACAAATACAGCGAAAACACAGCAAAAATGTGCATATTTTATTCTTCGTGTTTTCCTGCCAACACTTCAACATTTCCAGTAGAAATGTCTGCAGCAAATACATAACGTGTGCACATACCCTTATACTGCATATTTCACATTTCTACATGTGTCATGCAGGGTAAAATCTTATGAAAACTTCCAGCGGAATCGACATGCTGCAGAATCAGAGGTGTAGCTAGGGGCGAAACATCTGAGTGGGCTTATAGGTGACGCTCGTTTTGGTGAATTCATTCACTTTTCCCATCTTTTTCATCTGGCCTAGGCGATATCACGACTTCTCCAGCAACGACTCATCTGCAGAGATCACAACAAAGACACATTTGACCTCTCACATTTCCAGCACCGTCCTCTTCTATTCCCAACCTGCACAAACTGGGCCGCTGCTGCCATATGTGTCCTTATTTTTGATCCTCTTAGTACCCCACATAATAATGCCCATAACTGTGCCTCTTACAAAGCAAAATGCCTCCTTTGTGCCCTTTAGATGGTTAAATTGCCCCATAGAAAATATTAGTGCCCTGTACAATTGCCCTAGAAAATTCCTCACATTTTGACCTTGGAAAGTAATAATTCCCCCTGTGTGTCCATTTGACAGTCACAATGCTCAGAGTGCCCTATAACAATTATGCTTTTTAAGTGCCCATTTATTAATATATTGTGTCCCCTCATATATAGTTCCCCTCTACACAGCATTATGCCCCACAGCTCCCACATACACAGCATGTTGGGCCCACATGTGCCACAAAAGCCCCATCACTGTACGACAGCCCCCAGTAGCCCCATTGCTGTATGACAGCTCTCAGTAGCCCCACACTGTATGATGGCCCCAGTAGCCTCCTCATACTGTATGATGGCCCCCAGTAGTGTCATCACACTGTATAATGGCCCCCAGTAGCCTCCTCACACTGTATGATGGCCCTCAGTAGCCTCCCAAAACTGTATGATGGGCCCCGGTAGTACCCACACACTCTATGGATGGTCCTCGGTATTTCATTCACACTGTAAGTATGGTCCCCAGTATTCACTAACACTGTATTATTGCCTCCAGTAATCCCCCCTCACTGTATAGCTGCCCCAGTAGTCCCTCCCACTTTATGATGACCCTCAATACCCCCGACACTGAATGATGGCCCTCAGAAGCCCTTCCCTACACTCTATGATGGTTCCCAGTATTCTTCCCACACTGTATTATGGTCCCATGTAGTCACACTACACTGTATGAATGGCCCCCCAGTGGTCTATCTACACTGTATGGATGCCCCCCCAGTATTCCCCCCACCACTGTATGATGGCCCTCAGTATTCCATCCACACTGTATTGATGGCCGCCAGTAGTGCAGTAGTCCCCCACGGTAGTCCTTCCTGTATGGTGGCTCCACCAAGCACTACTAAAATAAAATAAAAAAATCTAACCATGGATCCTGAGGAGTTCACCGACAGAGAGGACCTTTGTGTGGGTGGACAAATGCGGCGCATGCCAATACAGTTTAGAGCAATGGTAGCATCGTTTGCGCTCCTCTGAGTGTGGGCCCCTGGGGTGACTGCACCCTCTGTTCCTCCGGTAGCTATGCTCCAGTGCAGAATATAGAACCAATAGATAAACCAAAGAAAAGAAAAATAAATGGTGCTAAAAAATTTCTCATAACTGTATCCAACTTAATTAACCCCTTTACCCCCGAGGGTGGTTTGCACGTTAATGACCAGGCCAATTTTTACAAATCTGACCACTGTCACTTTATGAGGTAATATCTCTGGAACGCTTAAACGGATCCCGCTGATTCCGAGATTGTTTTTTCATGACATATTGTACTTCATGGTAGTGGTAAAATTTCTTCGATATCACTTGCATTTATTTGTGATAAAATCGGAAATTTGGCGAAAATATAGAAAATTTCAAAATTTGAACTTTTATGCCCTTAAATCAGAGATATATCACACAAAATAGTTAATAAATAACATTTCCCACATATCTACTTTACATCAGCACAATTTTGGAACCAAAATGTTTTTGGGCGATTTCTCATTTTTACAACAAAATTTGCAAAACCTTTTTTTTAGGGACCACATCAAGTGATGAGAGAGCATGCTCGCTACTGCTCGGTGCTCGCCCGAGCATATCACTGCTTGAGATGCTTGGAGCTCGCCGAGTATTTCAGGGGTTGCTCGGCGGGAGCTCAGGTCTCCTCCCTGCATGTTTGGCGCTCTTCAGAGTGCCAATGAACAGGCAGGGATTGCCTGCCACTCACTGTAATGCCGTAGCCATGTCAGTTGTGGCATTACAGTGATTGGCTGGCCGCACAGCGTCATCAGGTCTATATCAGACCTGGCGCCCCCATGCTCGTCACAGTCACTCCGGAATCAGACAGTGTAGGGAGAGAGAGAGTTTCTAGTTAGTGTAGGTGTACCAAACTATATTAGAGACACATATCCATCTCAACAAACAGTCCTTCTGAGGACTAATCCATCTGCAAAGATATCAGGCAGGCAGTGTATATAGGTTGGCAGGCAATGTATATAGCACAAGAGGCTCCATTCCAGTTCTGTCTGCTGCTGCTGTTAGATATTTCTAGAAATAGGCCCAGGTCTCAGGGACCAGGAATAATTTTCTTTTGGGTCTTAATCCTCATTATTTGCTTAAAAAGCAATCCAGAGAACACAGTTTTTCTGCGACATTTGCTTGTTGGCACTGCAGAATACAGTCAGGTCCTTTCCATATTACAGCGATAAAAATGCAGCTATTTAAAACCGTGTTTTCTCCATCACACGGATCACATATACAGTACAGACCAAAAGTTTGGACATACCTTCTCACTTAAAGATTTTTCTGTATTTTCATGACTTTGAAAATTGTACATTCACACAGTCATCAAAGCAAAAGGTGGCTACTCTGAAGAACCTAGAATATAAGACATATTTTCAGTTGTTTCACAGTTTTTTGTTAAGTATATAATTCCACATGTGTTAATTCATAGTTTTGATGCCTTCAGTGTGAATGTACAATTTTCAAAGTCATGAAAATACAAAAAAATCTTTAAATGAGAAGGTGTGTCCAAACTTTTGGTCTGTACTGTACGTTTTCAGAAAATACTGCCATTTCTGACCTTGATCCTTCTTCCTCCCACCATGCCAAGTGCCTAGAGACAACTGATCCCACATTTGGACACTCCGAAGAGCTGTTCACTTTTCCATTTGTAGATTTGGATCTCTCGCCCGGTCCACTTGAAGCGGGGCAAGAGGAGATCACATGTAGCGATGCCCAAATATTTGAGCAGCCACGGTCACACGAAGGCGACGGTGGGAAAGTGTCACAAGAGGTCGACGATGATGAGACACAATTGCCAGAAAGTCAGGAGGAGGACCAGAGTGCGGAAGTGGAGGATGAGGTGTTGGATATTATAGTAACTGACCCAACCTGGCAGGAGGACATGCAGAGCGAGGACAGCAGCACACAGGGGGAGGGAGGCAGAGCTCCCCAACAGGCAGGAAGAAGCAGTGTGGTGGCTGCAGAAAGAAGGCAGGCAACCGTTCCTTGTAACACCAACACGAAGGAAGTTGCCAGTACAACTGTTAGGTCTTCCTGAGTCTGGTTGTTTTTTAAAGACTCTGCCGATAACCCCAAAAAGGCCATTTGCACCACCTGCCAGGCCAGCATCAGCAGGGGTGGCAAAACGACCAGCCTGGCCACCACCAGCATGATCATGTACATGGCAGCAAAGCACCCGACTTTGTGGGCCGAACCCCAGGGTCCAGGAACAGTGTCTGCGGGTGGCACCACTGCTTCTTCCACTGTTGTGCATGCAAGCCAATCCCCTGTCCATGGTGCATGCGAAGATGCCTCCTGCCTTGCACCTGTTATTGCACACTCTCAAGTAGCAGCATCATGAAGCACGTCCATGTCCTTGTCCCAGAGTTCTGCTGTCCATACCCCAGCTCTTGGAACGCAAGCGCAAATATGCAGCCAACGCCCCACAGGCCACACTACTAAATTCCCACATTTCGAGACTGCTTGCGCTAGAAATGTTGCCTTTTAGGCTCGTGGAGATGGAAGCTTTCCGCAACCTGATGGCGGCGGCCATTACTTGGTACTCGATCCCCAGCCGCCACTATTTCTCCTAGTGTGCCGTTCCACGCATTACGCATGCACATGCCCCAAAACATTCGCCATGCCCTCAACAATGCAGTTACCGGGAATGTCCACCTAACCACGGACACGTGGACAAATGATTGTGGGCAGGTCTCGCTGATGGCACACTGGATTAACATAGTGGAAGCCAGGACCCAGTCGGACCTTGGGACGGAACACATCCTCCCAACGCCAAGGATTGCGGGCCCTAGGTCAATCAGGGTTGCCCCCACAGTCTACAGCTTCTGCACCTCATCCACCTCAGACTCCTCCTCCTCTTCAGCCTCCATCTCCGAAATGATCACATCAGTCACAAGCTGGAAGCACTGCAGCACTGCCTCGGCCAAGCGGCAACAGGCTGTGCTGAAGCTAATATGCTTAGGTGACAAACCAAACAATGCTGAAGAGTTGTGGACAGCTCTGAAAGAGCTGGCAGATCTGTGGCTCACACTGCTGAACCTACAGCCAGGCATGGTCGTGTGTGACAATAGCCGGAACCTGGTGGCGGCTCTGAGGCGAGGCGAGTTCACACACGTACCATGCCTGGCCCATGTGCTCAACCTCGTGGTTCAGCGGTTTCTCAAATCCTACCCAGAGCTGCCGGATCTGCGTGTTAAAGTACGCTGCTTGTGTGCCCATTTTAGAAAGTTACCTACAGCTTCCGCCGACCTTGCCGTGTTTCAGCAGCGTTTGCAGCTTCTGGATACGTGGAATGAACTGGCTCTCTACGCCTTGGAGGTCCTGGCCTGCCCTGCCGCTAGCGTTTTATCAGAGCGGGTTTTTAGTGCCGCTGGTGGAATTATAACTGATAACCGCATCCGCCTGTCTATTGAAAATGCTGACAGGCTGAATCTTATAAAAATGAACAAGGGCTGGATTGGGCCAGACTTCTCAACACCACCAAATGATAGCAGCGTAACATAAATTCAAATCCAGTGTCTTTGTTTTGGAGGTGTATTTTCATGTACCTCTTCACACCCACACATGGGTATACGTTTCCTGATTTTGGCTATTTGCTCTTGTACTCCTCCTTCTCCTCATCCTCAACCTCCACCACCATATCACCAGGATGACCGTGTTCCGTGATGCAACACCCACATAATTTTTTTAAAGGGTGTTTATGATGCCCGTAAAAAAATCTTTTTATACAGTATGTTCATGTATACCCCCAGGGGTAAATGTTTGTCAGCCCAATTTTTGGCAGCCCTTGCATTCACTGTATAGGCCAACACTATGGGAGACCCTCTCCTTTCTAATGGGAATTTGTCTTTACTGTGGCCCTGCTCTATGTGTCTTTAAATTCTTAGTGGGGTTTTTACTAAAATTGGTCAGCCGTTGAAATCACTGCATACCCTATAAAAGTATAGCAGATCCTCTCCTTTCTAATGGGAACATGTTGTACTCGTTACTCTGGCCCTGCTCTATGTGTCTTTAAATTCTTAGTGGGGTTTTTCCTAAATTTCGTCAGCCATTGGACTTACTGCATACCCTATAACTGTATAGAACACCCGCTCCTTTGTAATGGAAACATATCACTACTGTGGTCCTGTTCTATTTGTCTTTAATAGTGATGAGCGAGCACTAAAATGCACGGGTACTCGTTGCTCGGGTCGAGCAAATTGGAATACTCCGGTGCTCGACCCGAGCAACGAGCCCAATGTGAGTCTATGGGAAACTCGAGAATTTTTCAGGCAGCTCCCCCCAGCTGTCTGCAGAGGGCCTAAAAATTGCCCAAATCGATGAGAACAGTGCTCAAATGACATGGGAACAGCATGGGGAAGACCCCTGAAAGCATTTCTGACTGCCAGGTCACTGCTGTCAACAACGTTGACAGAGTATTAAGCCACTTTTACGGACTCACATTAAAACATACAAAAACAAATTCAAAATGGATTTTCCTAGGAACATCCTTTGCAGGGTAATGTCTTGTATATAAGGCAAAATAAATAACCAAAAACAAAAATACTCCTCCACACCTTGGGCTATGTTCACACGTAGTGTTTTTGATGCATTTTTGCACTTTTGCATTGCTTTCAACCAAGACAAATGCACTGGGAAATGTCATTTTAACATTTTACAATCTTATCTGGCCATGTGGTGTGTGACACATCATCAGACACATGCATACAGTGCTGAAAAGACATGGGAACAGCATGGGGAAGACCTCTTGAAGCATTTCTGACTCACAGGTTACTGCCTAAAAGTGTGCCCATCATAAGTGATCCTTGGCGCGTGCGAAGATGCCTCCTGCCAAGCACCTGTCGTTGCAGACTTGCAACAATCACCGTCCACGTCTTTGTCCCAGTGCAGCGTTCAGTTGTCCCTACCACATTCCTTGGAATGCAAGCGCAAGTATGCAACCAGCCACCTACCCTCCCACAGGCTGCAATACTATACTGCCAAATTTTTGATAGCTGCTTGCACTTGAAATGTGGCCTTTTAGGCTCGTGGAGACGAAAGCTGTCCACAATCTTATGGCAGCGGAGACTGGGTATTTATACTTGGTCCCCAGCCCCCACTATTTTTCCCGGTATTGTCTCCGCCTTCAACAAGCACGGGTCCCGCAACATTACCCGTGCCCTCCCCAGTGCACTTACTGGGAAGGACCGCCTAATTACAAACACGTGGACAGGTGAATGTGGCCAGGGACGATACGGAGCCAGTCCACAGCTTTTTTTTGCTGAGTTGTATTTAGCTCGGTGAAAGGACTGAGATAGAGGGAAACCATATCTACTCTGGGTGTCATTTCTCCCAGGAAGTCCTCTAATGCAGCTTGCTGCAGAAGCAATGGCAGCCCGTCCAACATCAACTCGCACTTGTTGTTGGTGCTTTGACACACACACATCTTTCTTTGCACATTTAATTTCATGACTACAGAGTTGGGCAATGGCCTGATCTGCAATGCGGTTTGATAAATAACATGCATAAGCACGTCCGATCCACATTAAAAAAGCAGCCATAGTGTCCGGGAACCATCCCCCACACTTTTCTTTGCCAGGGCTGGTTCTCGGCAGGGATGGACGGACCCACCAGAAAACTGGAGACTCCTCCGGTGGGCCCTGGCTTCTCCTTCAGGAGATTTCATAGTGCCGAGGTGAGGCCATGATGATGATAGAGGCCACCGTCTGCTTAGTTTTCTGTTACTTGGAATGCAAGTGCAAGTATGTAGCCAGCCGCCCACCCGCCCACTCACAGGCCGCAATACTAAACTCCCAGATTTCTGAGCAGCTGTTTGCACTTGAAATGTGGCCTTTTAGGCTCGTGGAGGTGGAAGCTGTCCACAATCTTATGGCGGCGGCGACCAGGTGTCCATACTCGGTCCTCAGCCACCACTATTTTTCCCGGTCTCGTCTCCGCCTTCCACAAGCACGGGTCCCACAACATTACCCGTGCCCTCCCCAGTGCACTTACTGGGAAGGACCGCCTAACCACAAACACGTGGACAGGTGAATATGGCCAGGGACGATACGGAGCCAGTCCACAGCTTTTTTTGCTGAGTTGTATTTCACCTCAGCCATATTCTTTAGCTTGGTGAAAGGACTTGGGAAACCATATCTACCCAGTTGTTATTTCTCCCAGGAAGTCATCTAAAGCTGATTTCACTTGAAATGTGGCCTTTTAGGCTTGTAGAGGCGGAAGCTTTTCATAACCTCATGCCGGCAGCGGCCGGGTGTCCATACTGAGTCCTCAGCCGTCCCTATTTCTCCTGGTATCGTCTCTGCCTTCCACAAGCACAGGTCCCACAAAATTACTTGTGCCCTCCCCAGTGCACTTACTGGGAAGGACCACCTAACCACAAACACGTGGATAGGTGAATGTGGCCAGGGATGGTACGGAGCCAGTCCACAGCTTTTTTTGCTGAGTTGTATTTAGCTCGGTGAAAGGATTGGCATAGAGGGAAACCATATCAACTCTGGTTGTCATTTCTCCCAGGAAATCCTCTAATGCAGCTTGTTGCAGAAGCAATGGCAGCCTGTCCAACATCAACTCGCACTTGGTGGTGGTGCTTTGACACACACACATCTTTCTTTGCGCATTTAATTTCATGACTACAGAGTTGGGCAATGGCCTGATCTGAAATGTGGTTTGAGAAATAACATGCATAAGCACTTCCGATCCACATTAAAAAAGCAGCCATAAAGTGTCCGGGAACCTTCCCCCACACTTTTCTTAGCCAGGGCTGCTTCTCGGCAGGGTTGGACGGGCCCACCAGAAGAATCCTCTGGTGTGCCTTGGCTTCTACCTCAGGAGAGTTCATGATAGCGCAAACTTTGCAGCGACTATGGGGCTCTTGAGTGGGGGAGAAAGTTGAGCCCTCAGAATAAAATCCTCTGGTGGGCACAATGTTTTTCAATCTGAAACAGCTTCTCAGTGGGAGTTGTATTTCACCACAGCCATATTCTTTAGCTCATTGAAAAGACTGGCATAGAGGTAAGCCGTATCTACTCCGGCTGTCATTTCTCCGTAACCAGGTTCCACCCATTGTCACACACGACCATGTCTGGCTGTATGTTCAGCAGTGAGAGCCACAGATCAGGCGGCTGTGTTACAGCTTTCAACAACTATGCAGCGCTGGGCGGTTTGTCACCTAAGCATTAAGCATGTTATCTTCAGCTCAGCCTTACCAAGGCAGTGTTGCAGCGCTGTCAGCTTGTGACTGATGTGGTCATTTCGGAGATGGAAGAGGAGGTGCAGGAGCTGAACAATATGATTACATTGAGGTTAAATTGGTGATGCTGTTTTTTATACTAAAGAAAGATCCTATTGTTTTCCGTTTTCTTACATTATTTTTTAAGACAAATGCATTCACCGGGAAATGTCATTTTAACATTTTACAACCTTATCTGGCAATGTGGTGTGTGACACATCATCAGACACATCTTGTTTTATTTATGATGGAAGGACTCTGAAAGTTATAAAGCCTATTTTTATAGGGCCATCAGTCGGCCCTTACTATTCTTTAAAGGCCAGCAGTCGGCCCTCGCTATTGTTAGAGAGCTATCAGTCGGCTATGCTTTGTTGTTCCCAGTATTAACAAGTGGGTCTCCTATACTGTTATTGCGTATGCAGTGACTGCAAGGGCTGCCAAAAATTTGGACGCAACCCAATACCCCTTTGAAGAGACATAGAGGAGAGTCCCAGTAAAAAAAATGTTCCCATTATAAAGGAGCGGGTCTCCTATAGTGGTAATGCCCATGCTGTGACTGCAAGGGCTGCCAAAATTTGGGAAAAAAAACAATAACAATTTAAAGACACATAGAGCTGGGCCACAGTAACAAAGTACGACATGTTCCCATTAGAAAGGAGAGGGTCTGCTATACAGTTATAGGGTATGCAGTGAGTCCAACGGCTGACCAATTTTAAGAAAAAGCCCACTAAGAATTTAAAGACACATAGAACAGGGCCACAGTAACGACAAATTCCCATTAGAAAGAAGAGAGTCTGCTATACAGTTATAGGGTATGCAGTGAGTCCAACAGCTGACCAATTTTTGGAAAAACCCCACTAAGAATTTAAATACACATAGAGCAGGGCCACAGTAACAAGTACGACATGTTCCCATTAGAAAGGAAAGAGTCTGCTATACCGTTATAAGGTATGCAGTGAGTCCAACGGCTGACCAATTTTAGTAAAAACCCCACTAAGAATTTAAAGACACATAGAGCAGGGCCACAGTAACGACAAATTCCCATTAGAAAGGAGAGGGACTGCTATACAGTTATAGGGTATGCAGTGAGTCCAACGGCTGGCCAAATTAAAGAAAAACCCCACTAAGAATTTAAAGACCATAGAGCAGGGCCACAGTAAACATAAATTCCCATTAGAAAATAGAGGGTCTCCAATAATGTTGGCCTATGCAGTGAATGCAAGTGCTGCCAAAAATTGGGAGGCAATCCAATGCTCCTTGGAAGAGACTTAGAGGGCCTCATAAAAAAATATTTCCCTTTAGAAATGAGTGGGTCTCCTATACTTGTAATGCCCATCCACTAAGTGTATGGGCTGACAAACATTTCCACCCTCGGGGGTATGCATGAACATACTGTATAATTTTTTTTCTTTAAGGGGATCATAAACACCCTTTATAAAAATTATGTGGGTGTTGCATCACGGACTACGGTCAACCTGGTGATATGGTGCTGGAGGATGAGGATGAGGAGAAGGAGGAGAACAAGAGCAAATAGCCAAAATCAGGAAGCGTACACCCATGTGTGGGTGTGAACAGGTGCATGGGAATATACCTCCCAAAAAAAGACACTGGATTTGAGTTTGTTACGCTTCTATCATTCGGTGGTGTTGAGAAGTCTGGCCCAATCCAGCCTTTGTTCATTTGTATAAGAGTCAGCTTGTCAGCATTTTCAGTTGACAGGCGGATGCGCTTATCAGTTATAATTCCACCAGCGGCACTAAAAACACGCTCTGATAAAACGCTGGCGGCAGGGCAGGCCAGGACCTCCAAGGCGTAGAGAGCTAGTTTATTCCACGTATCCAGCTTGGATACCCAATAATTAAAAGGCACAGAGGAATCACGGAGGACGCTGGTACGATCGGCAAGGTACTTCCTCACCATCTTTTGAAATTTCCACTCCTTGTGAGAGTACCCCGCGCCTCAGGGCCTGTAAGCTGGGCGGGTGTCAGAAAACTGTCCCAGAACGTTGACAATGTTCCCCTGCCTCTGCTGGAATGGAGTTGCATCTCTCTCACCTGAACGCCTTGGTTGGGCAACGAACTGTGACCTCTGCCGCTAGTGTGTTCAGATGGGAATTTTTTTAAGAGTTCTGCAGCAAGGGCCTTCTGGTATTGCCCCATTTTTGTAGACCTCTCCACCTCAGGAATAAGGAGGACGTTGGCACGGTCGGCAAGGGACTCTCTCTGCATCTTCCCAAATTTTGAACTCCTTGTGAGAGTACCCCGTACCTCAGGGCCTGTGCGATGGGAGGGTCGGAGAAAATTCTCCCAGAATTTTGACAGTGTTCCCCTGCCTCTGCTGGATTGCACTTGTGTCTCTCTCGCCTGTACTCCTTGGTTGTCCAACGAACTGTGAACTCAGCCGCCAGCGTTTTCAGATGGGAATTTTTTTAATAGTTCCGCAACAAGGGCCTTCTGGTACTGCCCCATTTTTGTACACCTGTCTGCCTCAGGAATAAGAGATACAAAGTGCTCCTTGTAGCATGGGTCTAGAAGTGTCACCAGCCAGTAATGACTGTCACCCAAAATTTTGAGAATGTGAGGGTAATGGGAAAGGCAGCGTAACATAAACTCAGCCATGCGTGCCAGACTGCTAACAGACAAGACTTCCGTGTCCTCACCAAGAGGATGACTGACCATGCTCTCCTCCTCCTCCTCTCCGTCCTCCGGCCATCCACGCTGAACAGACGATATGACAGTTGTGCAGGTAGTGCAGTCTATAGCGCATGAAACTAGCTCCTGTTCTTCCTCCTCCTCCTCCTCTTCCTCATTGTCACCCAATCCACATTGGTATGAGATGAGGCTGGGCTGTGTGTAATCACCCTGTATGGTTCCTTGCTCCATCTCATCGTGCTCCGCCTGCAATGCATCCTCTTTGATTGTGAGCAGAGAGCATTTCAGAAGACAGAGAAGTGGGATGGTGACGCTAATTATGACGTCTTTGCCGCTCACCATCTTGGTGGAGTTCTCAAAGTTTTGGAGGATGGTACATATGTCTGACATCCATGTCCACTCCTGAGGTCTTATGTGTGGAGTGTTACAGATCCGGGTGGTGGAACCTCTGTGTTGCAGAGCAAGGAGGGACCAGAGGGGCGTAACTAGGTATCAACTCGGACTGACCAAGGTTGCACGGCGACTCAATCGACTCCGTGAACCAGGGAAGGACCGAACAGAGGGACCAGGTGCTACTCTGAACCTGTCCTTGTATAAGAGCAGGTGACTCACACGGTAACTGGCAGGAGCCTCCGGGTAGGCATGGCAAGTAACTGGTAGGTGCCTCCAGGTAGGCTGGCTGATAGGCACGGCAGGTAAATGGTGCGTTCTCCGGGTAGGCAGGCAAACCAGGCCCATAGACAGACTGGCGGGTTTGGATCGTAGGCAGACCGTCGGGCTGGAGAGGACACTTGGCTGGCGGAGACAGGTAGTCTGGCTGACGGACTGGACTGGTAGTCAGGCTGGCTAACTGGACTGGTAGTCAGGCTGGCGGACTGGACTGTTAGTCAGGCTGACGGACTGGTAGTCAGGCTGGCAGACTGGACTGGTAGTCAGGCTGGCGGACTGGACTGGTAGTCAGGCTGGCGGAGGGACCTGAGGGCTGAAGCAGAGTTTAGGAAACAAAGCTACAACCTTGCACGGGCACCTCTATTTTGGAGCAGGTGCCTTTTATATGGGAAGTCTTCCGGCCATTGGCTGGGGACTCCTTTGGACGGCGCACGTGGCCACTTTAAGAGGGAGGGAACGTGCACGCGTGTGCCCTAAGCACAGTGCCCGGGAAGCTGCGCGCGCCGGCAGAAGCAGCAGCATTAGAGCCAGAAGACGTCGGGCCGGGAGTGCGGCGGCAAGGGGGGCGGCGTCTCTGCCTGTCAGAGGGCAGAGACGCCGATACTACAGTACCCTCCACTTTACGCCCCCTCTTTTTTAGGCTTGAAAGAATTTTTTTAAGGAGAAGCGGGGCGTGGATGTTCTCCCTGAGTTCCCAAGTTCACTCCTCTGGGCCAAACCCCTTCCAATCTACCAGAAAAAACTTTTTCCTCTTACCCTCTTGGTTGCAAGAATGTTCTCTACCTCATAGACGTCCTCAGCGGAGACCGGTGCTGGGGAGGTACCTGGATTGTCGGAAAAAGAATTAAGCACAACTGGTTTGAGGAAAGATACGTGGAAGGAGTTGGGAATCCGTAAGGTGGCCAAGAGTTTTAACTTGTAGGCCACTGGGTTGATTTGCTTGAGGACTTCAAATGCACCGATGATCCATGGACCGAACTTATAGGAGGGTATTTTGAGACGAACATGTTTGGAGGAGAGCCAAACCTTGTCTCCCGGACTGAATTGAGGTGGGTCCAGGCGTCTCTTATCAGCATGTTTTTTCATCCGCTCGGAGGATTGAAGAAGTGCGGATCTAGTGTCCTCCCAAATGATGGAAAATTCGCTGACCAGAGACTCCGCGGCAGGGTTGACCACAGAAGCAGAAACAGGAAACGGAATCCGGGGATGTTGACCGTAGACCACAAAGAACGGGGACTTGGAGGAAGATTTGCTCTCATGGTTGTTATAGGAGAAAATCAGCCCATGGTAGGAGCTCTACCCAATCGGTATGGTGAGCATTGACGAAGTGCCGGAGGTAGCTGGTAAGGATCTGGTTGATACGTTCCACTTGGTCATTGGACTGCGGATGGTAAGCAGAGGAGAAATCCAGGGTGACATCCAGCAGCCCATACGCAGCTCTCCAGAAACGCAAAGTAAACTGGACCCCGTGATCAGACACAAAGTGAAGGGGTAGGCCGTGGAGACGAAAGATGTGAGGGATGAAGTCCTTAGCCAGCACAGATGCCGACGGGAGACCAGGCAGAGGGATGAAGTGGGCCATTTTAGAAAAGCGGTCAGCGACCACCCAAATGACAGTACAACCGGCAGAAACAGGGAGATCAGTAATAAAGTCCATAGCAATGTGTTGCCACGGGGCAGCAGGTACGGGAAGAGGCAGGAGACGGCGGGCTGGAAGATGTCTGGGAACCTTGTTGCGGGCACAGGACGAACAGGCCGTGACGAAGTCTACCACAGGGTAGGCCACCAGTAATGCCGGGTAATGAGCAGGAAGGTATTCTTCTGGCCAGCATGGCCGGCTAGTTTAGATGAATGACCCCAGTGAAGAACCTTCTTACGATCCGGAACCGCTACAAATGTCTTACCGGGTGGGAGACGAGACGGGTCCAAAGGGGCCACATTCATCACTTTGGAGAGATCAATGATATGCATAGGCTCCTCCTCTTGATCGAAAGACAGGAAGGATTGGGACAAGGTGCCGGCTTTAACGTTCTTGTCCGCGGGGCGGTAATGTAGAGTAAAGTTGAAGCAGGTGAAGAACAAAGACCACCGGGCCTGACGCGGATTGAGTCTTTGGGCATTCTGTAGATATGCCAGGGTTTTGTGGTCAGTGTAGATGACCACCGGGTGCAGAGCCACCTCAAACAGGTAACGCCACTCCTCCAGCGCCAGTTTGATGGCTAGTAGTTCTCGGTCTCCTATGGAGTAGTTGCGCTCGGACGAGGAGAAGAGCTTGGAGAAGAAACCACAGGTTACCATTCTCCCGGACGGAGATTTCTGGGTGAGCACCGCTCCGGCTCCGGAAGAGGAAGCATCAACCTCCAGAAGGAACTGTTTTTTGCAATCTGGATGATGCAGCACTGGGGCAGAAGAAAAGGCTTGATTTAAGGAGAGGAAGGCCTCCTCCGCTTCGGACGGCCATTCCTTAGGATTTGCTCCCTTACGGGTGAGCGCAGAGATGGGAGCAGTCCGTGAAGAGAAATGTGGGATGAAGAGACGGTAATAGTTGGCGAAGCCCAGAAATCGGTGAATTGCCTTCAACCTCTCCGGACGGGGCCACTTTAAGATGGCAGAGACCTTCTCGGGGTCCATCCGTAGACCAGTCTTAGAGATAATATAGCCCAGGAACGGAAGAGAGGTCTGCTCGAAGAGGCATTTCTCAAATTTGGCGTATAGGTGATTCTGCCTGAGCCTAAGCAGGACCTAACGAACATCCCTCCGGTGTGTGGGAAGATCCGGAGAGAAGACCAAGATGTCGTCCAGGTACACAACCACGCAAGAATATAAGAGGTCACGGAAGATGTCGTTAACTGATTCTTAGAAGACGGCTGGAGCATTACAGAGGCCGAAGGGCATCACACGGTATTCATAGTGGCCATCCCGGGTATTGAATGCCGTCTTCCACTCGTCTCCTTGGCGGATCCGGACCAAGTAATACGCCCCACGAAGATCAAGCTTGGTGAAGATCTTCGCGCCTTTAAGGCGGTCGAACAGCTCAGAGATGAGCGGCAGGGGGTATTTGTTTTTGATAGTAATTAGGTTGAGTCCTCTATAATCGATACAGGGGCGTAGTGAACCGTCTTTCTTTTTTACGAAGAAAAATCCGGCTCCAGCCGGGAATGTAGATTTCTGGATGAATCCCCTAGCCAGATTTTCTTCAATGTACTCCGACATGGCCCGGGTTTCGGCCAACGACAACGGGTAAATATTCCCACGGGGTGGAGTGACACCGGGTACCAGGTCGATAGGGCAATCATATGGCCTATGAGGTGTCAGTGTCTCTACTTCCTTCTTGTCGAAGACATCTGCATAGGACCAGTACGGAGGCGGTAGACCAGGTATATTAGCCAGAGTATACGGAGGTCGAGCCGGGTGAACCGGAACCAGGCAGGTCTCATGGTAATCCTGCCCCCAACGGAGCACCTCACTGGATTGCCAATTCCGAACGGGTGCATGTCTCTGTAGCCAGGGTAGACCTAGCAAAAGGGAGTGAGAGAGTCCAGAAAGCACATGGAAGGAGATCCTCTCTGAGTGCAGCATTCCCACCTGAAGGGTTACGGGCTCAGTGACGAGCAAGATGGTCACGGGAAGGAGTCTACCATCCACGGAAGCAACTGCCAATGGTTCAACCAGAGGTTTGGTAGGAATTTGATACTTATCTACAAGGGACTGTGAAATTAGATTCCCAGTGGCTCCGGAATCCAGATGGGCAGTTTCGATGAAGCGGTTCTTTCTACAGGAAATAGAGATGGATAAAGTCAAGAACGGAGAGGATTTACTCTTGCCTAGGACGACCTCTCCGAGCGGTTCCAGACACTGGAGTTTCCCGGCTTCACTGGACAGGAACGGATCAGGTGCTCCTTACTACCACAGTAAAAACAGCTCCCCTTGGCTCGGCGTGTTTCTTGGCGAGACTTGACCATCTTGGTCTGGTCGATCTGCATGGGTTCGGGCGAGCGTGCCCGGGGAGTTGCTGGTTGGGAGGCAGGTCTCTGGAAAACAGGAGCAAGATGAGGAAATCTTCTCTCCCGGGTAGTCTGCTTAGCACGTTCTAGGAAACGGATGTCAATCCGGGTAGCTAGTGACACCAGGTCATCCAGGGTGGTAGGAATGTTCCGGCCGGCTAGCTCATCCTTAATCTGACCAGAAAGACCCTCCCAGAAGGTGGACACCAGGACCTCGTTGTCCCAGGTAAGCTGGCGGACTGGACTGGTAGTCAGGCTGGCGGACTGGACTGGTAGTCAGGCTGGCGGACTGGATTGGTAGTCAGGCTGGCGGACTTTACTGGTAGTCAGGCTGGCGGCAGGACCTGAGGGCTGAAACAGAGTTTAGGACACAAAGCTACAACCTTGCAATGGCACGTCCATCTTGGAAGAGGTGCCTTTTATATGGGAGGTCCTCCGGCCATTGGCCGGGGACTCCTTAGGACGGCGCGCATGGCCCCTTTAAGAGGGAGGGAGCACAGTGCCCAGGAAGCTGCATGCGCCGGCAGCAGCAGCAGGCGAGCCAGAAGACGTCGGGCCGGGAGTGCGGCGGTAAGGGGGACGGTGTTTCTGCCTGTCAGGGGGCAGAGACACCGATATTACATGGAGTCTAAACTGAATACCGATGGCCTTGTTGATGCTGGTACTCAACAACTGCCCTCTTCTGCTCACAAATCCTTCCCAACATCTGCAGTGTAGAATTCCAAAGCGTGGGGACATCACATATCTGTCTGTGAGCCAGAAGCTGCAAACGCTGCTGAAACACGGCAAGGGCAGCGGAGGCTGTAGGTGACTTTCTAAAATGGGCACACAGGCGGCTTTCTTTAGCAAGCAGATCTGGCAGCTCTGGGTAGGATTTAAGAAACTGCTGAACCACGAGGTTAAGCACATGGGCCAGGCATGGTACGTGTGTGAGCTCGCCTCGCCTCAGAGCCGCCACCAGGCTCCGGCCATTGTCACACACGACCATGCCTGGCTGTAGGTTCAGCGATGTGAGCCACAGATCTGCCTGCTCTTTCAGAGCTGTCCTCAACTCTTCAGCATTGTGCGGTTTGTCACCTAAGCATATTAGCTTCAGCACAGCCTGTTGTCACTTGACCGAGGCAGTGCTTTCAACTTGTGACTGACGTGGTCATTTTGGAGATGGAGGCTGAAGAGGAGGAGGAGGCTGAGGAGGATGAGGTGCAGGAGCTGTAGACTGTGGGGGCAACCCTGATTAACCCAGGGCTCGCAATCCGCGGCGTCGGGAGGACGTGTTCCGTCCCAAGGTACGACTGGGTCCCGGCTTCCACTATGTTAACCAAGTGTGCCGTCAGCGAGATGTACCGTCCCTGCCCACAATTACTTGTCCACATGTCAGTTTTAAATACCTGGCCTGTAGGTAACTATTTTGAACAGCAAACTGGTGTCAATAGCTTCACTGACACACTGAAACAAATTTTTAATGAGAGTTAGAAATGGCAGTATTTTCTGAAAACGTATATGTGATACGTGTGACAGAGAAAACACAGTTTTAGATACCTGGCCTGTAGGCAACTATTTTGAACAGCAAATCGGTGTCAAAAAATTTGCTGACACACTGAAAAAAAAGTTAATGGAGGCCAGAAATGTCAGTATTTTCTGAAAACGTATATGTGATCCGTGTGACGAAGAAAACACAGTTTTGAATACCTGGCCTGTAGGTAACTATTTTAAACAGCAATCTGGGGTCAATTGCTTCACTGACACACTGAAACAAATTTTTAATGGAGGCCAGAAATGACAGTATTTTCTGAAAACGTATATGTGATCCATGTGACGGAGAAACCACAGTTTTAAATACCTGGCCTGTAGCTAACTATTTTGAACAGCAATCTGGTGTCAATTGCTTCACTGACACACTGAAACAAATTTTTAATGGAGGTCAGAAATGGCAGTATTTTCTGAAAATATATATGCGATCCGTGTGACTGAGAAAACACAGTTTTAAATAAATGGTCTGTAGGTAACTATTTTGAGCAGCAATTTGGTGTCAATTTCTTCACTGACACACTGAGATAAATTTTTAATGGAGGCCAGAAATGGCAGTATTTTCTGAAACTGTATATGTGATCCGTGTGACGGAGAAAACACAGTTTTAAATACCTGGCCTGTAGGTAACTATTTTGAACAGCATACCAGTGTCAAAAACTTTGCTGACACACTGAAAAAAAAATTTAATGGAGGCCAGAAATGGCAGTATTTTCTGAAAACATATATGTGATCCGTGTGACAGAGAAAACACAGTTTTAAATACCAGGCCTGTAGGTAACTATTTTGAACAGAAATCTGGTGTCAATTGCTTCACTGACACACTGAATCAAATTTTTAATGGAGGCCAGAAATGGCAGTATTTTCTGAATACATATATGTGATCCCTGTTACGGAGAAAACACAGTTTTAAATATCTGGCCTGTAGGTAACTATTTTGAATAGCAAATCGGGTCAAAAACTTTGCTGACACTCTGAAAAAAAAATTAAATGGAGGCCAGAAATGGCAGTATTTTCTGAAAACGCATATGTGATCCGTGTGACGGAGAAAACACAGTTTTAAATAGCTGGATTTTTAGCGCTGTAATATGGAAAGGACCTGGCTGTATTCTGCAGTGCCAACAAGCAAATGGCGCAGAAAAACGGTGTTCTCTGGATTGCTTTTTAAGCAAATAATGTGGATTAAGATCCAAAAAAAATTATTCATGGCCCCTGAGAACTGGGCCTTTGTCTAGAAATATCTAACAGCAGCAGAAGGCAGAACTGGAATGGATCCTCTTGTGCTATATGCACTGCAGTCTGCTATATACACTGCCTGCCTATATACACTGCCTGCCTGATATCTCTGCAGGTGGATTAGTCCTCAGGAGGACTGTTTGTTGAGATGGATATGTGTCTCTAATATAGTTTGGTACACCTACACTAACTAGAAACAAGCAAATCTCTCCCTAGCTCAGCAGCAGCTCTCCCTACACTGTCTAATTCCGGAGTGACTGTCACGAGCATGGCGGCGCCAGGTCTGATATAGACCTGATGACGCTGTGCGGCCAGCCAATCTCTGCAATGCCACAAGCAACATGGCTACGGCATTGCAGTGAGTGGCAGGCAATCCATGCATGTTCATTGGCTCTCTAAAGAGTGCCAAACATGCAGGAAGGAGACCCGAGCTCCCGCCGAGCAACCCCGGAAAAACTTGGCGAGAGCCGAGCATCTCGAGCAGTGAGATGCTCGGGCGAGAACTGAGCAGTAGCGAACATGCTCACTCATCACTAGTCTTTAACTTCTTAGTGGGGTATTTCCAAAAATTTGGTCAGCCCTTGCAGTCACAGCATGGGCATTACCACTATAGGAGACCCGCTCCTTTATGATAGGAAATTTTTTTTTACTGAGACTCTCATCTAGGTCTCTTCAAAGGGGAATTGGGTTGCATCCAAATTTTTGGCATCCCTTGCAGTCACTGCATATGCAATAACAGTATAGGAGACCCACTAGTTAATAATGGAAGAACAAAGCATAGCCGACTGATGGCTCTCTAACAATAGCGAGGGCCGACTGCTGGCCTTTTAAGAACAGTAAGGACCACCTGATGGCCCATTAAAAACAGGCTTTGAGACTTTCAGAGTCCCTCCATCATAAATGAAACAGGCTGTGTCTGATGATGTGTCACACACCACATGGCCAGATAAGGTTGTAAAATGTTAAAATGACATTTCCCAGTGAATGCATTTGTCTTAAAAAAAACATAAAAAAACAAACAAACAGTAGGATCTTTCTATAGTATAAAAAACAGAGTCGCCAATGTAACCTCAATGTAATCACATTGTTCAGCTCCTGCACCTCCTCCTCCATCTCCGAAATGACCACATCAGTCACAAGCTGAAAGCACTGCAGCACTGCCTTGGCCAAGCGGCAACATGCTGTGCTGAAGATAACATGCTTAATGCTTAGGTGACAAACAGCCCAGCGCTGCAGAGTTGTTGAAAGCTGTAACACAGCAGCCTGATCTGTGACTCTCATCGCTGAACATACAGCCAGGCATGGTCGTGTGTGACATGGGCCGAACCTGGTGACGGAGAAATGACAGCCGGAGTAGATATGGTTTCCCTCTATGCCAGTCCTTCCAACGAGCTAAAGAATATGGCTGTGGTGAAATACAACTCCAACTGAGAAGCCCCTTCATTTTGAAAAACATTGGGCCCACCAGAGGATTTGATTCTGATGGCTCAGAAGAGCTCAAGAGCCCCATAGCTGCTGCAAAGTAAGCGCAATCATGACCTCTCCTGATGTAGAAGCCAGGGCTCACCAGAGGATTCTCTGGTGGGACCGTCCAACCCTGCTGAGAAGCAGTCCTGGCTAAGAAAAGTGTGTGGGAAGGTTCCCAGACACTCTATGGCTGCTTTTTTACTGAGGTGGGAACCCATGCAAACACGGGGAGAACATACAAAGTCCTCGCAGATGTTGTCCTTGCTGGGATTTGAACCCAGGATCCCAGTGCTGCAAGGCTTCAGTGCTAACCACTGATCCAATGTGCTGCCGTTCACCCTCTAATATCTAAAAGGCTGGAGAAACTTGCACCTACTGCAACTCTATCTTCAGCTCCTGTGTGAGAAACTATTGTATTTGGGCAGCCACTCAGGCTACCAAATAAAATTCCTGAGAAGGAAACTGGGGATGGCTTCGCTACTGGTACTGGGGGCAGTGCTAATACCATGGCGTCGTACCATAGTTTACTGAAAATATTCCAGGCTGGTAGGAGGCAAGCAAATTCCCATAGAAAAGTACCAGCAGTAATGTTCAGGGACCCGCACTTGTAGAAGGCGGAGACAACATCGGGAGAAATAGTGGCGGCTGTTAACCGAGTATGGACACGAATCATGAGAAGAGATGAGCGTTGTTCTACTCGAACTGTTCGCCAATCTCAAATTCGAGCTGTTTTGGGCGGTGTATGAGCCGTTCGGCGAACACGAACAATTTGAGAAAAATTCGGCTGTTCGAGGTTATGTTCGATAACTGTTCGTGCACCAAAATCATAACTGGATTTTTTCTCAGTAATGATGAAAATTAATGTTAATACACAGTTTGAGTGTACAGCGGGGTGGGGGGAGGGGCAGGGGATGGATCTCTGCAGGAACAATGAAGATCTCCATTTTTTTTTTCTCTTTCCCGCATTTACAGTGGGGAGGTGCAATCTGTCAGCCTATCAGCAGCGCACACACGGAGCGAAGTGCTTTTTTTCACACAAGCAAGGGCATGTGTCATTGGCAGTGTATGTCACATGTCCTTGCCCTATAAGACCAAGCCATTTTCCCCGTCGCCACCATTTTCTCACTGCTGCAGTTGCGTGTTAGACGGCACCGCTGTTGCTGTGTGCGCTATACCTTGTTAATTTCAAGCCAATTTTCGCACAAATCTACAGATAGCTTGGGAGTAGGGAATAGTTGTGATTGCAGTCCTTTTAAGGACTAGGTTACAGCATTTCCTACGACTTTTATCAGGCAGGTCTGTGCTCTTAAATAGATAGATTGTGGGAGTAAAGACTAATTGTAATTGGAGTCCTTTTCAGGACTAGGTTACATCAGTTCCTATCAGTTTTTGCCAGGCAGGTCTGTGCCAGTGCTGTGCAAGTTTTTTTCACAGCATTTGGCTGAATCTAGCAAAGCTAATCCTTTTTGGCCTATTGCACAGTGTGTTAGTCAGTGGAGTACCCTATCTGTGTTGCAAGATTTACCACCTGTGTATAGAATACCAATTTTTTTACTGCACCTAGTGAAGTAAAATCTTTTGGGCATAGCATCATTCTATTAGTCCATCTATACTGACCTCCATCAGGTTGCAAACTGAATATAATTTTTTTCTGCATCTAGCTCTGAAAAAATATTGGGCTTCTAGCTGTGTGTGGGACTTGTTGTATTAGTCCATCTATACTGACCTCCATCAGGTTGCAAACTGCATATATTTTTTTCTTCATCTACCTCTGAAAAAATATTGGGCTTCTAGCTGTGTGTGGGACTTGTTCTATTAATCCATCTATACAGACCTCCATCAGGTTGCAAACTGAATATATTTTTTTCTGCATCTACCTCTGAAAAAATATTTGGGCTTCTAGCTGTGTGTGGGACTTGTTTTATTAGTCCATCTATACTGACCTCCATAAGGTTGCAAACTGAATATATTTTTTTCTGCATCTACCTCTGAAAAAATATTGGGCTTCTAGCTGTGTGTGGGACTTGTTGTATTAGTCCATCTATACAGACCTCCATCAGGTTGCAAACTGAATATATTTTTTTCTGCATCTATCTCTGAAAAAATATTGGGCTTCTAGCTGTATGTGGGACTTGTTGTATTAGTCCATCTATACTGACCTCCATCAGGTTGCAAACTGAATATATTTTTTTCTGCATCTACCTCTGAAAAAATATTGGGCTTCTAGCTGTGTGTGGGACTTGTTCTATTAATCCATCTATACAGACCTCCATCAGGTTGCAAACTGAATATATTTTTTTCTGCATCTACCTCTGAAAAAATATTGGGCTTCTAGCTGTGTGTGGGACTTGTTCTATTAATCCATCTATACAGACCTCCATCAGGTTGCAAACTGAATATATTTTTTTCTGCATCTACCTCTGAAAAAATATTGGGCTTCAAGCTGTGTGTGGGACTTGTTGTATTAGTCCATCTATACTGACCTCCATCAGGTTGCAAACTGAATATATTTTTTTCTGCATCTACCTCTGAAAAAATATTGGGCTTCTAGCTGTGTTTGGGATTTGTTCTATTAACCGGTTCCCGACCGCCCACTGTAGATAAACGTCGGCGCTTGCCGGGCTCTGTGCAGTGCCGACGTTTAAAAACGGTGGGTGGTCTCGCAGTGCTCAGGACCCCCAGGGTCCTGCAAGCACTGCGATTCCGGTGCAGAGCGTTAGCTCTGACAGGGTACATCATCGGGACCTGATTAGATCAGGTCCCAGTGATGTTAACCCTTTGCTGTCTTCTATATGCTGTGATCTATAGTGATCACGGCATATAGGAGACAGCAGGAACAGAGGGGGTCGTCATACTTACCTCCGAAGACCTCCGTTTCCTTCCAGGACCTGGGGTTGCTATGGCAGCTGGAGGTCACATGACCGCCTCCAGCTCTGCCATATATGGTGTCCTTCCTGTCTGACTTCAGCCTGTATGTAGCTGATGCCAGACAGGAAACTGACTGAAACAGTCAGTGAAGATCTCATATAATGTAGTATATGTGTATTACATTACATGAGATCAGTGATCAGAAAAATAAAAATTAATGTCCCATACAGGGACTAAGTAAAAATGTAAAAAAAAGTAAAAAAAAAGTTTTTAAACTATTAAAAAAAAAAATCACAAAATAAATAAAAATAAATAAATAAAATATTAAACCAATAAATCCGTAAATTATTACAAAACCAAAAAAGTACACATATTTGGTATCGCCGCGTCCGAAACAACCCGAGCTATAAAACTGTCACACTAATTAACTCCTTCTGTGCACACCGTAATAAAAATAAATAAAAAACGAAGAAAAAAAATATGCTTTTTCATCATATCGCCAAACAAAAAGTGGAAAAAAATGCAATCAAAAAGCAGAATAGAAATAAAAATGGTACCACTGAAAACGTCATCTTGTTCTGCAAAAAAAAGGCCGCCATACAGCTCCATCAGCCAAAAAATAAAAAAGTTATAGCGCTCAGAATAAAGCAATGCAAAAAAAATATTTTTTTTTCTATAAAATTGTTTTATTGTGTAAAAGCGCCAAAACATGAAAAAAATACAGTAAGTGTAGTATCGCTGTAAACGTACTGACCCGAAGAATAATGCTGCCTGATCACTTTTACCACACGCAGAACGGCATAAAAAAAAACTCAAAAAACAATTCCTGAAGTGTTTGTTTTTGTTAACTTTACCTCCCAAAAAACGGAATAGAAAGCGATCAAAAAATGTCACGTGCCCAAAAATGGTTCCAATAAAAATTTCAACTCGTCCCGCAAAAAACAAGCCATCACATGACTCTATCGGCCGAAATATGGAAAAATTATAGCTCTCAAAATATGGTGATGCAAAAACTAGATTTTGCAAAAAAAAGCGTATTTTAGTGTGTGACAGCTGTCAGTCATAAAAACCCGATATAAATCTGGTATCTCTGTAATCGCACCGACCCGAAGAATAAAGTAATCTAATCAGTTATATCACACTAGGAACGGCATAAAAAATAAATAAAACAAATATTCTTCACCTGCTACTGATTTGTTTATTATGTCTCCCAAAGATCCCAGTAAGGCTCTGCTCACATTTATCCTGTGTTCTGCGCTGAGCACTTACACCAGAGTTTCCGTGTAAATCTCTGAAATACGTGATTCAGCCAGAACCCATGATGGTAGATTCCCTGTAATGAGGCAGATATAGGCCACTGTGGATGCCGTCTAGCCTGGGATCCCACGGTGTCATTTGTTTTAGGCGTGCATAAAAGTGCGGTTGGCCACAGTTTTGTGCACTTCTGAAAAAAAGGACACCACTAAACAGAGGCCAGACGGAGTCCAGAGTAACTCTGCTGCCTCATTACAGTGAATGGATCCTGCAGGGGTTTCATCTGAATTACATCACTTGGAAAATTAGATGGAAACCCCGATGTAAGTGCTCAGCCTAGAGCGCCGGATAAATGTTACGTAAAATGTTCCCAATAAAAGCTTCAACTCAGTCCTCAAAAAAAGCTAGTCCCCACTCAGGTCCATCATCTGTTAAAAATATAAGGGACTTCCAAGTTACTGGTAGCAGAAAGGCTCTGGAAAAGCAAAATGGTCCTTGCCCCCCAAAAGAAATTCAGAAAATGTTGTGCTCCCAAATCCAAATGCCTATTCTACAATAATTTGTTCTCCAATTGTCAAATAGCGCTCCTTCCCCCTCAAATCTCACCGTATGGCTAAGTGGTACGATACAGCCACATATGGGGTATTGACACTTTTAGAAGAAATTGTGTGACACATTTCGGCACCATTTTTACCCATTGCCCTGTGTGAAAATGTAAAATCTGAGGGTAAAACATTTTTTTGTGGTAAAAATATAATTATGCTTTTTTCACTGCCCAATGGTATAAATTTAAAAATTAAAAAATGCTCACTACTTCCCTAGATGAATTCCTTGAGAGGTGTAGTTTACAAAATGGGGTCACTTGTGGGGGTTTCTGCTGTTTTGGCATGTCAGCGACTCTTCAAATGTGACATGGCGTCTGTGCCTATCCCAGCCAACATAGCGCTTCTTTCTCTTCCGAACCCTGCCGTACACCAAAGCAGTGATTTTCACCCACATATGGGGTATCGGCGTGTTCAGGAGAAATTGCACAACAAATTTCTTGGTGCAATTTTTCCTGTTACCCTTATGATAATACAAAATTAGGGAATGAAAAACATTTTTTGAGGGAAAAATGTGAAAATTTTATTTTTACGGCTCAATATTATAAACTTCTGTGAAGCAGCTGGGGGTGCAAGGTGCTCACCACACATCTAGATAAGTTCCCTAAGGGGTCTAGTTTCCAAAATGGTGGCACTTGTGGGGGGTTTCCGCTGTTTAGGCACATTAGGGGCTCCCCAAATGTGACATGGCGTCCGCTAATTATTCAAACAAATTTTACATTCAAAAAGTCAAATGGCGCTCCTTCCCTTTCAAACCCTGCCATGTGCCCAAACAGTAATTTGCCTCCACATATGGGGTATCGGCGTGTTCAGGAGAAATTGCACAACAAATTTCATGGTGCAATTTATCCTGTTACCCTTATGATAATACAAAATTAGGGAATGAAAAACATTTTTTGAGGGAAAAATGTGAAAATTTTATTTTTACGGCTCAATATTATAAACTTCTGTGAAGCAGCTGGGGGTGCAAGGTGCTCACCACACATCTAGATAAGTTCCCTAAGGGGTCTGGTTTCCAAAATGGTGGCACTTGTGGGGGGTTTCCACTGTTTAGGCACATCAGGAGCTCTCCAAACGCAACATGGCGTCCGCTAATTATTCAGACAAATTTTACATTCAAAAAGTCTAATGGCGCTCCTTCCCTTCCGAACCCTGCCGTGCGCCCAAACAGTGGTTTTCCCTCATATATGGGGTATCAGCACGCTCAAGAGAAATTGCACAAAAAAATTTGGGGTCCATTTTTTCATGTTACCCCTGTGAAAATAAAAAAATTGGGTCTAAAGTAACATTTTTGTGAAAAAAGTTAAATGTTAATTTTTTTCTTCCACATTCCAAAAATTCCTGTGAATCACCTGAAGGGTTAATAAAGTTCTTGAATGTGGTTTTGAGCACCTTGAGGGGTGCAGTTTTTAGAATGGTGTCACTTTTGGGTATTTTCTGTCATAAAGGCTCCTCAAAGTGACTTCAAATGTGATGTGGTCCCTAAAAAAATGGTTTTGTAAATTTTGTTGGAAAAATGAGAAATCGCTGGTCAATTTTAACCCTTATAGCTCCCTAACAAAAAAAAATTTGGGTTCCAAAATTGTGCTGATGTAAAGTAGACATGTGGGAAATGTTATTTATTAACTATTTTGTGTGACATATCTCTCTGATTTAAGGGCATGAAAATTCAAAGTTTGAAAATTGCAAAATTTTCAAAATTTTCGCCAAATTTCCGATTTTTTCACAAATAAACGCAAGTGATATCGAAGAAATTTTACCACTATCATGAAGTACAATATGTCACGAAAAAACAATGTCTGAATCAGGGGAATACATTGAAGCGTTCCAGGGTAATTACTTCATAAACTGGCAGTGGTCAGAATTGAAAAAATTGGCCCGGTCACGAAGGCAAAAACAGGCTCTGGTGCGAAGTGGTTAATCCATCTATACAGACCTCCATCAGGTTGCAAACTGAATATATTTTTTTCTGCATCTACCATATTGGGCTTCTAGCTGTGTGTGGGACTTGTTCTATTAATCCATCTATACAGACCTCCATCAGGTTGCAAACTGAATATATTTTTTTCTGCATCTAGCTCTGAAAAAATATTTGGCCTTCTAGCAGTGTGTGGGACTTTCTCTATTAGTCCATCTATACTGACCTCCATCAGGTTGCAAATTGAATATAATTTTTTTCTGCATCTAACCCAGCCAATAGTTTTGGCCTAATACCACAGTTTGGCCACTCAGCTCTGCTCGGTTCCCATCCATTGTTTTTTTGTGCAAACAACTCCAGAGTTGTTAATTAGTTAACCACCAAAATGAGTGGAAAAAGGCCTGCTGCTGGTGGAAAGGGGAATAGGCGTGTTGGGAAGGGGAAAAAAGGTTGTGTCCGTGGGGTAGGTGTTAAAGCAACAGTAACATATGCAGAAGAAAGACCATCTTCCAGCCAAACTAAAATGTCTAATTCTTTTAGCGGACAATGTGATAAGATCCCTTTCTTACGGCCACGCCAATCGCTACAAATTCCAGATGAGTCACAAAAACAGCAGGTGCTTCAACGGATATCAAGTGCTCCTTTAAGTGGGCTCTCCTCCACATCAACTTCAACATCACAAATACTCCAGTCCTCAAAGGTGTCACCCGAATCGCACTTGCTTCCTCACAGCTCCCAAATCTCCAGCTGCCCGTCTGAGTATGAGGTAGAACAGATGGTTGAGTCTGCAGAGCTGTTTACTCATACTATAGCCTGGGAATCAGAGGTCGACTCCAGCGCTTCTGTGAATCCAGACGAGGAAATGATCTGCACTGATGCCCAGAATCTTTATGAGTCGGATCCAGGACCAGACGCAGAAGGTTCTGACCATAATGTAGACCCTCATTCCCAAACTGTAACTCCTGTTGGTGGAGACAATGAGAAAGACGATGATAAGAATCAAATACCTGATTGGAGCGACAACTTTAGTTTTTTGTCAGGGCAGGAACAGGTTGGCTCTGAGGACGACGGGTGTGATAACGCACAGGGTGATGATGATGAGGTTGGAGATCCCACTTACTGTCAACCCACAGTCAGCCAAGAGATGAGGTCAGCAGAGGAGGTGGAGGAAGATGCTAGTGACGACGAGGTCAGGTTGCGCCTTCCTGGACAGAGACGTAGTACTGGAAGCACGTCAACAACTGCATCCTTAAACACAACTCTGCCTCTCACCACAAGTCGTGGTGGCTCTTCAGGTCACATGGGTGCTAAGCCTTGCATAGCCTGGGCATTTTTTCAGATCGATAAAGATGACCCAACTCGTGTTATCTGTAACATTTGTCAGCAAAAGCTAAGTAGAGGCCAAAAAATACATAGTTTGAGTACTTCATGCATGAACCGGCACATGGACATGAAGCATAAGTTGCAGTGGGAAGCTCAGTGTGCTACAATGCGGCCTAGCCGGCCGGGCCAACCACCGTCTGCCATATCTTGTGCATCCGCGGCCTCTTCATCCTCTATGACTGGGGGGACAGCAGTCACACCTGTTTTGGGGCGCAGACCTGCCACCTCTTTACCCGCAACAGCCAGCGTGATTGGCAGGTCATCATTTTCTTTGGAGGTGGTAACACCAGCTGGTGTTGAGCGCTGTCCGACATCGATAGCACCACCTTTGGATCAAGGCAACCTAACATGTCCGCCTGCATCTTCCTCACAGACCGGCTGTTTGCCGGGGACACCCTTATCAATCCCGTCTAAGCACAATAGCCAGCCCTCGGTCCCTCAGATGTGGACAAGTAAAAGACCATTTCCTCCTAGCCATGAGAAAGCAAAGAGGTTGAATTTCACCATCTGCAAGTTCTTGGCTACAGAAATGCTGCCTTTCCGCCTGGTGGACACAGAGGATTTTCGAGACCTTATGTCCGTCGCAGTGCCCCAGTACCAGATGCCCAGTCGGCACTACTTCTCAAAGAAAGGTGTGCCTGCGCTCCACCAGCATGTCGCACACAACATCACCGCTTCTTTGAGAAACTCTGTGTGTGACAGGGTGCATTTCACCACAGACACTTGGACGAGTAGGCATGGACAGGGGCGTTACATGTCGCTGACTGGGCACTGGGTAACTATGGTGACAGCAGGACAAGGGGCTGCTGTCCAAGTCTTGCCGTCCCCACGAGTTGTGCGTCAATCCTCTTTATGTCAAAGTTCCTCCACTGCTTCTGCCTCCTCAACCTCCTCTCGGTCTTCCACCTGCACCCAAAGCCTGTCTGGTCATGCCACAAGCTTTCTAACTGCGCAGAAGGGATCCTGCACACCTCCTTACTATGCTGGCAGTAGGGCTCAACGTCATCAGGCGGTTTTTACATTGAAATGTCTGTTAAATGTGAGTCACACAGCTGAGGAGTTGTGGTCAGCTCTGGAGAACCAATTTCATGAATGGTTGTCTCCACTGGACCTGAAACCAGGGAAGGCCGTATGCGACAATGCTGCAAACCTGGGTGCGGCCCTTCGCCGGGGCAATGTCACACACGTGCCTTGTATGGCTCACGTGTTGAACCTGGTTGTCCAGCAATTTTTAGCCCACTATCCCAGACTAGATGGCCTTCTGCAGAGGGCACGGTCGCTGTGTGCTCACTTTCGCCGTTCGCATCCCGCAGCTCAGCGACTTACATCTCTACAGAAGTCGTTGGGCCTGCCACTTCACCGGCTAAAATGCGATGTGCCTACCCGGTGGAATTCAACTCTGCACATGTTGCAGCGACTGTGGCAGCACCGACAAGCCCTGGTGTAATACGTTCTGACGTATAGCCTGGGCCAACGAGATCCAGAGGTGGGGCAAATCACGCTGGAGGAGTGGTCTCAGATCAGGGACCTATGCACCCTTCTGCACAGTTTTGAAATGGCAACGAAGATGTTTAGTGCTGACGATGCCATTATCAGCATGACTATTCCGGTGATTTACATGCTGGAGCACATGTTAAACAGAATTCGGAGTCAGGTGGTGGCACAAGAGGAGGTGGAGGAAGTAGAGGAGGAGGAGTTGTATGCGGAAGGGCTAACATCTGCAAGGTCCAGATGGTCGGCAGCACCAAGGCGGCAGGCATGTGAGGGTGGGGGAGATGGTTTTACCAGGGCGCATGGTAGCAGCCAAACTAGTGAGGAAGGTGCAGGAGCCCAGGAAGAAGTGGAGGACGAACTGATGGAAGACTCATCAGATGAGGGAGACCTTGATCACATTTCTGTTGTGCGAGGTTGGGGGGAGAGGACAGAGGAAGGAAGCATGATTGTTACCTCGCCACCAACACAACAGGGACTTGGTGCTCCTGGATGCGCAACACACATGAGTGCCTTCTTGCTGCACTACCTGCAACATGACCCTCGAATTGTGAGAATTAGAAATAATCCTGACTACTGGGTTGCCACACTGTTAGATCCCCGGTACAAAAGTAAATTTGCAGAAATTATTCCTGCCATAGAAAGGGATGCACGCATGCAGGAGTATCAGCAGAGACTGTTGCAGAATCTTACATGTGCTTTTCCACAAAATACCAGTGATGCACGTAGTGAATCTCACAGTTCCAACTTGCCAACCGTGGGACCGTCAAGTGTTCAGCACTCAAACCGTAACAGAACCACAGTATCTGCTGGTAACATCAATTTTGCAGAATCATTTCACCACTTTTTTAGCCCATCCTTTGCAAGGCCACAGGAGACAAGAAGTCTGACACATAGTCAACGCCTAGAGACGATGGTACAGGAGTATCTCCAAGTAAACATTGAAGCCACGACTGTGTCACTGGACCCTTGCTCTTTTTGGGCTTCCAATCTGGATAAATGGCCAGAGCTAGCCACTTACGCCTTGGAGATCTTGTCATGCCCCGCAGCCAGCGTTCTGTCTGAATGTGTGTTCAGCGCTGCTGGTGGTGTGCTGACAGATAAGCGCACGCGGCTCTCCACTGATAATGTAGACAGACTCACGTTCATAAAGATGAACAAATTATGGATCCGAAACGACTTTTCTACCCCTGTGTCATCCTGGGGAGAGTAAAAGCTTGATGATTGGTTAAAATCACCCTACCAACCGTTTTAAGCTTTCAAATTACTAATCATGTTTATCTGTATCTTGGCTGGAAAATAATTTGGGCTTTGTAGCAGTGTGCAGCACTGATTCTATTAGGCCATCTATAATAAGCTCCACCAGATTTAAAATTACTAATCATGTTTATCTGTATCTTGACTGGAAAATAATTTGGGCTTTGTAGCAGTGTGCAGCACTGATCCTATTAGGCCATCTATACTAAAGCTTCACCAGATTTAAAATTAATAATAATTTTTAGCTGCATCTAGCCCGGAAAATAATTTTGGGGCTCCGAGATGCGCAAGACACATAAGTGCCTTCTTGCTGCACTACCTGCAGCATGACCCTCATATTGTCAGAATTCGAAGTAATCATGACTACTGGGTTGCCACACTCTTAGATCCCCCAAACTTTTCGATCAACCTTTTCATTTTAATAAAGACCAAAAAAATGGTCATTTTTGAAATTATAAGCATTAGCAGGTTGTTAGAAACTGAAATCGAACAGTTTTCAACTCAAAACTTTATTCTAGGTGATGTTACATTTTCACATAGGACCCCTTGTTCGAAAGGAGCTTCTGAACTCCATTGAATTTGTCAGGTTTTGGATGGTTTCTGCTTCAATTGTTTTGCATGAGGACAGAATACCCTCCCAGAGCTGTTGCTTAGATGTGAACTGCCTCCCGCCATCATAGACACTCCTTTAAATGATGCTCCAAAGGTTCTGAATGGGGTAGAGGTCAGGGGAGCATGGGGGTCACACCATAAGTTTGTCCCCTTTTATGCCCATATCAGCCAGAGATGCAGATGTTTTATGTGCAGCATGAGATGGTGCATTATCATGCAGAAAAATGATCTTGCTGTGAAATACACGGTTCTTCTTCTTGAACCATGGCAGGAAGTGCTGTTTGAGAAAATCCACATACATTATGGAGTTCATCTTTAGCGCCTTCAGGGATCCTAAAGGGGCCGACAATCTCTCTCCCCATGATTCCAGCCCAAAACATTACTCCACCTCCTCCTTGTTGGCGCTGTAGCCGTGTTTGCGTGGGGTGTCCATCAACCAGCCATCCTCCACTCCATCCATCTGGACCATCGAGCGCTGCACGGCACCCATCCGTGAACAAAACAATTTTGAAATCAGTCTTCATGTAATGTTTGGCCCACTGGAGCCGTTTCTGCTTGTGTGAAGTGGATAGAGGAGGTCGACAGGATGGCGTATGCACAGCTGCAAACCTCTGAAGGACCCTGCATCTTGTTGTTCGGGGGACGTTGGAGGCACAAGCAGCTTCAAAAACTTGTCTGCTGCTATGACAAGGCTTTTTTGCCGCTGCTCTTTCAACCTGACGTAATTGCCTGTAGGAAAGAGTCCTCAATTTGCCCTTATCAGCACGCACACGTGTGTACTGTGAATCAGCTACATACTTCTTGATTGCCAAGACACTTCATCCTGATCATCGCACAATGTTGATTGTAGTCATGCCTTGACCTAAACACTCCACAATTTGTTGCTTCTCAGCAGCCGACACATCCTTTTTCTTTCCCATTTTGGCAGAAAATGTAGGCTGCTTAATAATGTGAGACAGCCTTCTTAAGTAGTCTTGCCTTTCATTTTACACACCTGCCAAACTAATTAGCACAGGTGTCTGCAATTTCTTACAGTGATATAAAGAGCCCTGACACACATCACCATCAATGAGTTTAACTGACAAACAAACAAATTCTTCCCTTATCACTCCTAAACACTTTTTGCATAATAATTTGGAACACAGTGTACATGTGCTTTTCCACAAAACACCAGTGGTTCACGTAGTGAATCTTACAGTTCTAACTTGCCAACCGTGGTCTGTATGGAGTTGTTCAATAAAGGGCCCAAAATTAAGATAACAAAGATGGGAGAGGTCTCTATGAATAGGAATTCCTAAGTATTTGATACCCTGTGAGGGCCAGGCAAAGGGAAAGTTGGACTGGATGGAATCCTATATGGATTTGGGGAGGGAGACATCGAGGGCCTCAGACTTCGCTGCATTGATTTTAAAATTTGACCATGTAACAAAGTGATCTATTTCAGCCATAACAGCATGGATGGATATATGTGATTGAGTGATATATACTAGGACATCATCAACAAATAGAGAGCACTTGTACTCGGTGCCTGCCACCTCAATCCACCTAATATTGGGGTTATGGCGAATTGATGAGAGAAGGTGCTCCGTCACTAGGATGTATAAGAGAGGGGACAGAGAACATCCCTGCCTTGTCCCATTGGTGATTGTGAAAGGTGATGAAAATGTTCTGACGCGCCCCCTGGGCCTTGGGACACCCGGAGCCGGACCCTTTTTGGTGGATGCTGGTGGTTGTAGTCTCCGTGGCGGCAACCCGGTTCCATGGCTCAGGGCGGTCAAACCAGTGGCGGAACTATTTATGTGGTTTTGATGTTTAAATGTCCGACTACGCCACCCGTGGATTGCGGTCAGAGTGAACCGCCGCTCCAGGGCAGACCGCTGAGGCTGGTGTTGTGGGTGCAGCAGAGGGTAGCATAACTCCCCACGGGAGGAGTATAGCCTCAGGGCAGTGTATGCGGAGGATGGGGGTGATGGTGCAGGGCAGCAGCAGTAACGACACGGAGTCAGTGATGCAGTCCAGGGCCTTTACTCACAGTTCTTATTATCCAGACCACGTCTGCAAGTAACGGCTGCCCACGTCGTACTGTGCTGACCAGGTGAGGGGCTCAGACAACTCCCAGATAACTTTGGAGTGCTTCACAGGACCTCCTTTGTGTGTCCTTTGTCTGGCCTTTCTTACCAACCCTTCTGTCCGGCTGCCTCGGGCCTCCTCTTGGTAAACTTGGCGCCAGTTTCCCTGACCCTATGTGGTGCCTTCCTAGCGGGTGTAGCGAGGGGCTGCGCCACATAAAATGTCACAGCCTCCTGTTTCTAGCTGAGGGTCGTTTCCTGCCTCCACTAGTTTCGGGGACCGGTCTCCCCCTTTGGCCTGACCCCTCCACGCAGGTGGATTCGGGCGTGCGGTGACGACTCGCCCGTCCGCACCCCTGAGATCCCTTCGTTCCTCGTTCCTGGAGCCTTCTCCGCTCCTCTTCCTTCCTTCTTGATTTTAGAAAGGCAGATTTTAAGAGACTCAGAAAGAGAATAGGAGGGATCCAATGGCTGGATGTCCTTAAGGACAAAAATGTCCAGGAAGGATGGGAAATTTTTAAAAATGAGATTCTCAAAGCACAATCGTTAACAATCCCAAAAAGTAGGAAGAATGGGAAGCTTTTAAGGAAACCAGGATGGATGAACACAGAACTTAAACACATGCTAAAAAGAAAGAAAGAAATGTTTATTAAATGGAAAGAGGGAGGCATATCTAAAGAAGATTATAATGCAGTCTGCAGATCCTGCAGGGCACGTATCAGGTTAGCTAAAGCTGACAATGAATTAAGGCTTGCAAGAGATGTCAAAAGCAATAAAAAAGGATTTTGGGGGTATGTCAAAAGTAAAAGAAAAGTCAAAGATGCTATAGGATTTTTACAGGATGAAAATGGAGAAATGGTAAGAGAGGATGTTGAGAAGGCCAAACTTTTTAATTCCTATTTTGCATCTGTTTTCTCTCATAAAGAAAATGTAACATCAACTGACCTTCACTGTCCTTTTAAAGGAATAGAGGAATCCAAGTTATCTGTAAACAGAAAGATTGTGAGGGAATATTTAGCTAACATAAATGAGTTCAAGTCTCCAGGTCCAGATGAATTACACCCCAGAGTACTGAAGGAGATCGTAGAAGAAATTTTAGAACCACTCTCCATAATCTTTGAAAATTCTTGGAGAACAGGAGAAGTCCCAGAAGACTGGAGAAGAGCAAATGTTGTTCCTATCTTCAAAAAGGGGAAGAAGGTGGACCCAGGGAACTATAGGCCGGTGAGTCTGACTTCTATACCAGGAAAGATCTTTGAACAAATTATTAAACAACATGTATGTAAGTACATGGATAAGAATGAAGTGATTAACCAGAGTCAGCATGGGTTTGTAACTAACAAGTCATGTCAGACTAACTTAATTTCCTTCTATGACAGAATCACTGACTGGGTGGATCAGGGAAATGCTGTAGATATAGTATATCTTGACTTCAGCAAAGCATTTGACAAAGTATCTCACACCATCCTTATTGAAAAAATGACCAAGTATGCAATGGACCAGGCAACTGTTAGGTGGATTCATAACTGGCTTAGTGATCGGACTCAAAGGGTGGTTGTAAATGGCTTCACATCCAGCTGGATGAATGTCTCAAGTGGGGTACCACAGGGCTCCATCCTGGGACCTGTATTGTTCAACATCTTTTTCAATGATTTAGATGAAGGAATTGAGCGTAAGCTGATTAAATTTGCTGATGACACAAAGCTAGGAGGGATAGCTAATACTAGAGAAGAGAGAGAGAGGATTCAAAAAGACCTAAATAAACTGGAGCAGTGGGCAGCAACCAACAGAATGGTTTTTAACAGGGAAAAATGCAAAGTACTACATCTGGGCAATAAAAATGAAAAAAAGCATATACAGAATGGGAGGAATAGAGCTAAGCAACAGTACATGTGAAAAAGACTTAGGTATACTAATAGATCATAGACTGAACATGAGTCAACAGTGTGATGCAGCAGCAAAAAAGGCAAATACAATTCTGGGATGTATTAACAGAAGCATACAGTCTAGATCACGTGAAGTCATTATCGGTCTTTACTCCTCTTCGGTCAGACCTCATCTGGAATACTGTGTACAGTTTTGGGCACCACATTTTAAAAAAGACATAGACAAACTGGAGCAAGTTCAGAGAAGAGCGACCAGAATGGTGACTGGTCTGCAAACCATGTCCTATGAGGAACGGTTGCAGGATTTGGGAATGTTTATCTTGCAAAAAAGAAGACTGAGAGGAGACTTAATAGCTGTCTACAAATATGTCAAGGGCTGTCACATTGTAGAAGGATCATCTTTATTCTCATTTGCACAAGGAAAGACTAGAAGCAATGGGATGAAACTAAATGGGAGGAGACACAGATTAGATATTAGAAAAAACTTTTTGACAGTTAGGGTGATCAATGAGTGGAACAGGCTGCCACGAGAGGTGGTGAGTTCCCCTTCAATGGACGTCTTCAAACAGAGGCTGGACAGACATCTGTCTGAGATGATCTAGTGAATCCTGCTTTGAGCAGGGGGTTGGACCAGATGACCCAGGAGGACCCTTCCAACTCTACCATTCTATGATTCTATGATTCTATGATCCCCAATCCTGGTATGCATGGTCCCCTCATCCCCAATCCTGGTATGCATGGCCCCCTTATCCCCCAATCCTCGTATGCATGGCCTCCTCATCCTCCTATCTATGATTCTATGATTCTATGATTCTCCCTCTTCCAGGCCTGGGCCTCTGTTACTAGGCCCGCCTCCGGAGCAGAGCTCATGCAGAGCCCCTGCTCCCTGCCACTTCTGCTCAGACTTCTCTGCACTGAACTAAGATGGTGCCCACCTTTTATACTCCCTTCTCAATGCACCCAGGAACTGCTTCCTCCCTGCTCCTGCACTACAGGGTTCCCCTTCCTCAGTGTTCCCTCCCCCCACTCCAGCCAGGGACAGGGACTGTCGTGCCCATCTCAGGGGCATATTGGTCGGCCTGCCCCACGGCAATGTGGTGTAATGCATGCAGGTGTCGGGTCCTGATCCACACTACATCCTTACCTGAGAGTGAGATATCACACCTCTGGGTGAGGTGCAATACCTCTGTAGCAACCGAGCCCTCAGGGTGCTACAGTTCCATTTATCTTCAGCCTATGTGACGTATTGCGATACAGGGCCGTGATTTTGGCTATAAAAGGGTCCCCTAGACCCCTACCCCAAGCTTTTTAAGAGAATCATATATGGCGTGCCAGGAGACTCTATGGAATGCTTTCTCAGCATCCAACGAGAGTTTCTAATTACAAATTTTTAACTGCATCTAGCCCAGGAAATACTTTGTGCCTAGTAGCAGGGTCTGCTAGTCAGCGGATTATCCCGGCTGTTAAGCAAGCTACACCACCTGTAGTTTGGACACTTCATTTTTTCAAAGGAAATGCTTCGGGACCACGGGATACTCAGTGAAGAGCATCAGGAGGCACCCCAAGGCATAGGGGCTCGGACTGGCAGTAGGATGCCTTGCGGTGGACAGCCGAGCTCGATCCTTATAAAAGCTTTTTAACTGCAGCAGCTTTAGTGGACGCTACTGGAGCTGGAATTACGCGGCTGCTGGCATGAGACTTGCCCTCCAATAGATCCTTGTAAATGGATTTAAAGTGTATTTATTCAAATTAGAGAGACAATTTAAATTAAAAAGCTTAGAGCTGCCTCCACCACAGGGGGGCTCGCTCGACCCACCAGCGGACAGGCACCAGTATTGGGAGAGGGGGGCTGGCCGTCAGGGTCCACCATGGCTCTGGCACAAACCCGGCGACACGGAGGTGGCACGGGCAGGAACGGACTGGCCGTGTCGGCTTCTCACTTTTGGATTTTAGAAGGGCATGACATGCCTATATCTGTGTCTCCCCCTCCTTTTACTCCTCCACCTCTTTTCTTTTCGCATGACTATATGTACTTGTCACTTTTCCATGTGTTAGTTATGTCTTCTGAGCAGTTTGTCAGCTTTTGGACACATTTGAAGGTGTTTTCTATGTGTTTCTATGTGTTTTTGTTTGCCTGCCATTGGTTTTAACGGTGTTCGAAGGTGTTCGACGAACAGTTCGACGAACAGTTCGGCAAGCACACGGGTGTTCGACGAACCGAACCGAACTCGAACACTACGGGGGTGGCTCAACACTACTAGTTGTGCAGTCAGCATGTTGATACCACATGTGCCTTATAGAATTTTATACCATTGGGCACTGATGAAAGAATAGTTATATTCTAACTCGAACACTACGGGGGTGGCTCAACACTAATCATGAGGCATGAGGTTGTGAAAAGCTTCTGCCTCCACGAGCCTAAAAGGCCACATTTCAAGTGCAAACAGCTGCTCAGAAATCTGGGAGTTTAGTATTGCGGCCTGTGAGTGGGCGGGTGGGCGGCTGGCTACATACTTGCACTTACATTCCAAGTAACAGAATTCAAAGCATATGGTGGCCTCTATCATCATCATGGCCTCACCTCGGCACTATGAACTCTCCTGAAGGAGAAGCCAGGGCCCACCGGAGGAGTCTTTGGTTTTCTGGTGGGCCCGTCCAACCCTGCCGAGAAGCAGCCGTGGCTAAGAAAAGTGTGGGGGAAGGTTCCTGGACACTTTATGGCTGCTTTTTTAATGTGGATCAGACGTGCTTATGCATGTTATTTCCCAAACTGCATTGCAGATCAGGCCATTGCCCAACTCTGTAGTCATGGAATTAAATGCGCAAAGGAAGATGTTTGTGTGTCAAAGCATCACCGACAAGTGCGAGCTGATGTTGGACGGGCTGCCATTGCTTCTGCAACAAGCTGCATTAGAGGACTTCCTGGGAGAAATGACACCCAGAGTAGATACGGTTTCCCTCTATGCCAGTCCTTTCACTGAGCTAAAGAATATGGCTGTGGTGAAATACAACTCCCAGCAAAAAAAGCTGTGGACTGGCTCCGTACTGTCCCTGGCCACATACACCTGTCCACGTGTTTGTGGTTAGGCTGTTGATGCGCCCCCTGGGCCGTGGGGGTACCCGGAGATGGGCCTTGTGGATGCTGGGGGTTGTAGTCACCGTGGCGGTGACCCGGTCCGTGACCCAGGGCGGTCAAACCATGGTAGTCTATGGGTGTCTGTTATATAAAGTCCGACTACGCCACCTGTGGAATGCGGTTATTGGGAAACGCCGCTGCGTAGCGGTCCTCTGAAGCTGATGGTGTGTGCAGCAAGGTGATGTGACTTCCCACAGGAAGAGTGGAGCTTCAGGGCAGCGTGTATGGATGATGGTGGTGATAGTGCCGGGATCAGTAATCACAACACGGAGTCGTTGCAGTGCAGTCCTAGGGTTTTTACTGGTTGCAATTATATACGCCCCAACGGGAATACTTGCTAGGGATGAGGGCCTGGTCAGTCTGGGAGCAATCCTGGAATCCTCCTGGCCAGGTGGAGTTGTAGGCCTGCTGTTCTGACTGTACTCTTTGGCTATCCTACTTATAGTCGTGTGGTAGCCCACATCCCTGAGTGTAACGTGCTGTGCTCACCCGTATGGCTGGCGACTCGGATCCCGTGTATTCCTCGCTCCTCTGTGGCGGCACTGATCCTCTCGTGTGACTGAGCCTCCGTGCTTCTGATGGAGCCAGGAGACCTGCAATCTCCTGCCGTGCGGTTTCTGCTGCTGGGTATGCAATCCCACAGCCTCGGACTCCGGTGTCCGGTTCTCTGTATGTACTCTGGCCAGGACGAGCTCTGCCAGCTCCAGTCCTCTGCTCCTTGCTCCTTCGTGTCCTACTTCACTCCTCACAAGGCTCTGACTAGACTCACTAACTCCGCTCCCAGATCCAGTTATATAGGGCAGGATCCTCCCCTTTCTGTTCTGGAGCAGGAGGTGTTGCATGTACACTGTGCTCTGAATTATTAGGCAAGTTGTATTTTAGAGGATTATTTTTATTATTGATCAACAACTATGTTCTCAATCAACCCAAAAGACTCATAAATATCCAAGCTTAATATTTTTGGAAATTGGAGTGGGTTTTTTTTAGATTTGGCTATCTTAGGAGGATATCTGTTTGTGCAGGTAACTATTACTGTCCCGAATTATTAGGCAACTTAATAAAAAAACAATATAATCCCATCTCACTTGTTTATTTTCACCAGGTAAACCAATATCAGTGCACAAAATTTAGAAATAAACATTTCTGACATGCAAAAACAAAAACCAAAATAATTAATGATCAATATAGCCACCTTTCTTTATGATGACACTCAACAGCCTTCCATCCATAGATTCTGTCAGTTGCTTGATCTGTTTTCAATCAACATTGCGTGCAGCAGCCACCACAGCCTCTCAGACACTGTTCTGAGAGGTGTACTGTTTTCCCTCCCTGTAGATCTCACATTTTATGATGGACCATAGGTTCTCTATGGGGTTCAGATCAGGTGAACAAGGGGCCCATGTCATTATTTTTTCTTCTTTTAGACCTTTACTGGCCAGCCACGTTGTGGAGTGGTTGGATGCATGTGATGGCGCATTGTCCTGCATGAAAATCATGTTTTTCTTGAACGATACTGACTTCTTCCTGTATCACTGCTTGAAGAAGTTGTCTTCCAGAAACTGGCAGTTGGTCTGGGAGTTGAGCTTCACTCCATCCTCAACCCGAAAAGGTCCCACAAGTTCATCTTGGATGATACCAGCTCATACCAGTACCCCACCTCCACCTTGCTGGCATCTGAGTCGGAGTGGAGCTCGCTGCCCTTTACTGATCCAGCCTCTGGCCCATCACGAGTCACTCTCATTTCATCAGTCCATAAAACCGTTGAGAAATCACTCTTAAGATATTTCTTGAACCATTCTTGAAGTTTTATCTTACGTTTCTTGTTCAAAGGTGGTCGTTTGTCAGCCTTCCTTACCTTGGCCATGTCCCTGAGTATTGCACACCTTGTGCTTTTTAATACTCCAGTAACATTGCAGCTCTGAAATATGGCAAAACTGGTGGCGAATGGCATCTTGGCAGCTTCACGCTTGATTTTCTTCAATTCATGGGCAGTTATTCTGTGCCTTTTTTGGCCAACACGCTTCTTGCGACCTTGTTAGCTATTTTCCATGAAACACTTGATTGTTCGGTGATCACGCTTCAAAAGTTTGGAAATTTCAAGACTGCTGCATCCCTCTGCAAGACATCTGACAATTTTGGACTTTTCAGAGCCCATCAAAACTCTCTTCTGACCCATTTTGCCAAAGGAAAGGAAGTTGCCTAATAATTAACCACACCTTATATAGGGTGTTGATGTCATTAGTCAACACCCCTCCTCATTACAGAGATGCACATCACCAGATTTACTTAATTGGTAGTTGGCTCTCAAGCCTATGCAGCTTGGAGTAGGACAACATGTATAAAAAGTATCATGTGATCAAAGTACTCATTTGCCTAATAATTCGGAACACAGTGTAATGTCTTCCTGGCCAGGAAACCCCTGTTTTGCTCCCAGACATGGTATTACTACCACTGTGGCAACCAGACCCCCTGGGGTGCCACACTGTCCTACCCAGTAAGTGCACTGGGGAGGGCACGGGTAATGTTGTGGGACCCATGCTTGTGGAAGGAGGAGATGATATCGGGAGAAACAGTGACGGCTGTGGACCGAGTATGTACACCTGGCTGCCGCCGGCATGAGGTTGTGAAAAGCTTCCGCCTCCATGAGCCTAAAAGGCCACATTTCAAGTGAAAGCAGCTTTAGAGGACTTCCTGGGAGAAATGACAGCTGGTGTAGACATGGTTTCCCAAGTCCTTTCACCAAGCTAAACAATATGGCTGTGGTGAAATAGAACTCAGAAAAATAAGCCGTGGACTGGCTCCGTACCGTCCCTGGCCACATTCACTTGACCACGTGTTTGTGGGTAGGCGGTCCTTCCCAGTAAGTTCACTGGGGAGGGTACAGGTAAAGTTGTGGGACACGTGCTTGTGGAAGGCAGAAACGATACCGGGAGAAATAGTGGCGGCTGGGGACCGAGTATGGACACCCGGCCGCCGCCGGCATGAGGTTATGAAAAATTCCGCCTCCCTGAGACTAAAAGGCCACATTTCAAGTGAAAGCAGCTTTAGAGGACTTCCTGGGAGAAATGACAGCTGGAGTACACATGGTTTCCCAAGTCCTTTCACCAAGCTAAACAATATGGCTGTGGTGAAATAGAACTCAGCAAAATAAGCCGTTGACTGGCTCCGTACCGTCCCTGGCCACATTCACTTGACCACGTGTTTGTGGGTAGGCGGTCCTTCCCAGTAAGTTCACTGGGGAGGGTACGGGTAATGTTGTGGGAACCGTCATTGTGGAAGGTGGAGATGACATCGGGACAAATATTGGCGGCTGAGGACCGAGTATGGATACCCGGTCGTCGCCGCCATAAGATTGTGGACAGCTTCCACCTCCACGAGCCTAAAAGGCCACATTTCAAATGCAAGCAGCTATCAAAAATTTGGCAGTATAGTATTGCAGTCTGTGGGTGGGTGGGTGGCTGGCTGCACACTTGCGCTTGCATTCCAAGGAATGGGGTAGGGACAACTGAACGCTGCACTGGGACAAGGACATGGACGGTGATTGTTGCAAGTCTGCAACGACAGGTGCATGGCGGGAGGCATCTTCACATGCACCAAGGATCACTTATGATGGGCACACTTTTAGGCAGTAACCTGGGAGTCAGAGATGCTTCCAGAGGTCTTCCCCATGCTGTTCCCATGTCTTTTCAGCACTGTATGCATGTGTCTAATGATGTGTCATAAACCACATGGCCAGGTAAGGTTGTAAAATGTTAAAATGACATTTCCCAGTGAATGCATTTGTCTCGGTTGAAAGCAATGCAAAAGTGCAAAAACACATCAAAAACGCTACGTGTGAACATAGCCCAAGGTGTGGAGGAGTATTTTTGGTTTTGGTTATTTCTTTTGCCTTATATGCAAGTCATTACCCTACAAAGGATGTTCCTTAACATATTTCCTAGGAAAATCCATTTTGAATTTGTTTTTGTATGTTTTATTGTGAGTCCGTAAAAGTGGCGTAATACTCTGACAACGTTGTTGACTGCAGTGACCTGGGAGTCAGAAATGCTTCCAGGGGTCTTCCCCCATGCTGTTCCCATGTCATTTGAGCACTGTTCCCATCGATTTGAGAAATTTTTAGGCCCTCTGCAGACCGCCGGGGGGAGCCGCCGGAAAAATGCTCGAGTTTCCCATAGATTTACATTGGGCTCGTTGCTCGGGTCGAGCACCCAAGTATTTCAATGTGCTCGACCCAAGCATCGAGCACCCAAGCATTTTAGTGCTCGACCATTGCTAACCACATCACATTTGAAGGGACTTTGAGGTGCCTTTATGACTGAAAATACACAAAAATGACACCATTCTAAAAGCTGCACCCCTCAAGGTGCTCAAAACCACATTAAAAAAGTTTATTAACCCTTCACGTGATTGACAGGAACTTTTGGAATGGGGAAGAAATAAATGAACGTTTAACTTTTTTCGCAAAAATGTTACTTTAGACCCCAATTTTTTATTTTTGCAGGAGTAACACCAAAAAATTGACCCCAAAATTTGTTGTGCAATTTCCCCTGAGCACGCAGATACCCCATACGTGGGGAGAAAACACTGTTTGGGCACACAGCAGGGCTCAGAAGGGAAGGAGCACCATTTGACTTTTTGAATGTAAAATTTTCTTGAATAATTATCAGACGCTTTTAGAAAGCCCCTGATTTGCCTAAACAGTGGAAATCCCCCATAAGTGATACCATTTTGGAAACTAGACCCCTCAAGGAACTTATCTATATGTGTGGTGAGCAACTTGAACCCCCAGGTGCTTCAAAGAAGTTATAACATAGAGCCGTGAAAATAAAATTTTCACATTTTTCCCACAAGAATGTTTTTTCAGCCCCCAGTTTTGCATTTTCATAAGGGTAACAGGAGAAATTGCAGCATGCAACTTGTTGTGCAATCTCTCCTGACTAAGCCGATACCCCATATGGGGGGAAACCACTGCTTGGGCACACGGCAGGGTTCAGAAGGGAAGGAGCACCATTTGACTTTTTGAATGTAAAATTTGTTTGAATAATTAGCGGATGCCATGTTGCGTTAGGGAAGCCCCTGATGTGCCTAAACAGTGGAAACCCCCCACAAGTGACACCATTTTGGAAACTAGACCCCTCAGGGAACTTATCTAGATGTGTGGTGAGCACCCTTAACCGCCAGGTGCTTCACAGAAGTTGAGAACATGAAGCCGTGAAAATAAAAAAATTAAACTTTTTCCACAAAAATGATCTTTTAGCCCCAAATTTTTTAGTTTCACAAGTATAAGAGGAGAAAATGGAACCTAAAAACTGTTGTGCAATTTCTCCTGAGTACACCTATACCCCATATGTGGGGAAAATACCCTGGTTGGGCACACATCAAGGTTCAGAAGGGAAGGAGCACTGTGTGACTTTTTAAACGCAAAATTGGCTGGAATCAAGAGCGGACGCCATGTCGCATTTCGGGAGCCCCTGATGTGCCTAAATAGTGGAAACCCCCCACAATTGACTCCATTTTGGAAACTAGACCCTTTAAGAATTTTATCAAGGGGTAAAGTGTATATTTTGAACCCAGGGGTATGACAGAATGTGATAACATTAGGTCATCATATTGAATAAGCTGTCATTAGTTTTGAGCGCAAGTGCTCGCTAATTGAGTTTGCATCGGGTACTGCACCATATATCATGGGTGCTCAAGTGAGATGCTCGAGTCCCTGCCCTGCATGTTTCACGGTTGTTAGACACCCAAAATAGACTCGAGCATGTCACTCCAACTCCGACGATACTCAGTGCATACACGAGCACCCGATGCAAACTCAGGTAGCGAGCACTTGTGCTCAACACTGGTCGCCATATCATCATCATTTTTTTTTCTTTACTTTTGAAAAAATCCCAACCCTAACCCCAATCCTTATACAACCCTAACCCCAACCCTAACCCTAGCCCAACCCCTAACCCTAGCCCAACCTTAACCCTCACTCCAACCCTAACCCTAACCTCAACCCCAACCCTTACCCCAACCCTGATCCCAACCCTAATCCCAACCCTAACCCCAAACCTAACCCTAGCCCCAAACCTAACCCTAGCCCCAACCCTAACTCTACCCTTACCCCAACCCTAACCCTTGCCCAACCCTAACCCCAGCCCAACCCTATCCCTAGCCCAACCCTAACCCTAGCCCAACCCTAATCCCCAACCCTAACCCAACCCTAGCCCCTAGCCCAACCCTAACCCCATCCCAACCCTAGCCCAAACCTAACCCTAGCCTAACCCTAACACTAGCCCAACCCTAGCCCTAACCCTAGCCCAACCCTAACCCTAGCTCCACCCTAACCCTAGCTCAACTCTAACCCTAGCCCAACCCTAACCCCAACCCTAATACCCTAATACAACCCTGATCCTAGCACAACCCTAACCCTAGTGTTTATTTTTTTATTCCGTTCCTCGTGTGGTATAAGTGATTAGACGACTTTATTCTTCAGGTCGGCGCGATTACAGCAATACCAGATTCATATCGGGTTTTTATGATAGACAGCTGTCACACACTAAAAGACGCTTTTTTTGCAATGACTAGTTTTTGCATCGCCATATTTTGAGAGCTATAATTTTTCTATATTTTGGCCAACAGAATCATGTGATGGCTTGTTTTTTGCGGGACAAGTTGACGTTTTTATTTGTACCATTTTCGGGCATGTGACATTTTTTGATCGCTTTCTATTCCGATTTTTGGGAGGCAGAATAAACAAAAACCATCAATTCCGGAATTGTTTTATGGGTTTTTTTTTATGCCATTCCGCGTGTGGTAAAATTGATAATTAGCTTTCTTCTTTGAGTTAGTACGTTTACAGCGGTAACGCATTTATATTTTTTTTATGTTTTGGCTCTTTTACACAATAAAAACTATTTTATAGAAAAAATAATTTTTTTTGTATCGCTTTATTCTGAGAGCTATAACTTTTTTATTTTTTGGATGATGGAGCTCTATGGCGGCTTGTTTTTTGCGGGACAAGATGACGTTTTCAGCAGTACCATTGTTATTTACATTCGTCTTTTTGATCTCATGTTATTCCATTTTTTGTTTTGCGGTATGATGATAAAGCATTGTTTTTTGCTTCGTTTTTTATTTTAATTTTTTACCGTGTTCAATAAAGGGGTTATCATGGGTTCAATATATTTTTATTTTTGGGGGATTATTTTTTTAATTTTTTTTATATTTTTACAAGTTTTTTTAATTTTTTTTCACTTTTCTATTTTTTTTTTACTCTTACACATTGTCTCACTATGGGACTTTCACTTTTTGCAGCCTGTTTGGCTGCATGGCATAGAGAGCAGCAGCTCCCTATGCCATGCAGCCTGTCAGCGCTGCACACAAGTGAGAAATGACTTTGGTCATGCACTTCGCATGATCAAAGTAATGTCCTGCCTCCTGGTTACCCAGATGTTGTCATGACAACATCGGGTCGTCATGACATCACCCAGAAGCCGCCGCAGACATCGCCGGACGCCGGCTGGGGAGGTGAGTATAGCGATCACCTCCCCCCTTGCCACCGTAATGCTGCGATCGACGTTGATTGGGACCGCTTACTTCACATAGCACCGGGTGTCAGCTGTGACAATCAGCTGACACCCGGCGGAGATCGCCCCGCACCGCTTGTGTGCGGGCTCGATCGCTGCACGCGTAATAGTACGTAGCTGGTCCATATGTCCCAGGGCGCAGCTACGTACTATTACTGACCTGGTCGGAAAGGGGTTAAATATAAAATACACTGAAAATTAATTAAAAAGTCGAGTTTTGAGTGCTTTTTAATTTATTTTTTTATTTAATTAATTTTCTGGGTATTTTATATTAAATAAAGTTGAATATATTTCTGAAATATTTTGCAGCACAACAAATTTTTCTTTTTTTTTGTTTATCTTTTGTTATTCAGGTGCATCTCCTTTCAGTTACCTTTGTCTATAAGAATGGTTGGTCTTAGAATAGAAAAGCTGTAGCTTCTTCTCAATTTTGCATGGATATATTCCACAGCAAAGTGTGGCTGGTGCTTTATACCTCCATCTACACATAATGCACTATAAAATAACTTGGGTTTACAGTGCAAATCACAGCAACCTCGCAGCATATACATTTTCACCAACCATTTTGAATGATAGGAACTATTCTGCCCTTAAAGCGCCTTTCCAGTGTTTTTCTTATTTCACCACCAGAGTGGTATCACTAATATATGTTCCCTGCAGTAAAATGCTTACCAGCCGTCGATTCCTTCTATTTTCAGCATCACTCCAGGTGGTGTGGCCATTGGCGTATGGCTGCTATACTCTGCCCAAGGTGACCAGATATTCTCAATTGTGTCTACTTTGTCAGATAGTATACGGTTAATGAGAACCTCTTAGCTATATTAAGATATCTGTATTTTTACTTCTGAGAGGTCAAACCCTGTTTTTTTCCAAGCTGAGGTAATAGTTTGTTTAGCAGCAAGGGATATGAAGGAAAGAAGAGTTTGGGAATATTTGGAATGTGTTAATTTAATAAGGTTTTCAAGGGGTTTTTCTTTAAATTATGGCCTTTTGTGATATGCAGAAGTAGTGCTGTTGCAGAGTGTGACATGCAGAGGTAGTGCTGTTGCTTTCAAAGCATTCAGCAGCTATTAGAAGTAGCACAAGCACATGAGACAGGAAGTGTTGTGCTCCAGAAGCATCCAGCAACTAGAGGGGTTAACACAGTTACAGGAGAAGGAGAGTGTTTTGCCAGAGCCCCAGGGGTATTGTGGGGAAGTTGTTTACTGTCTGGCTGGAGCCCAAAAGAAAGGTGGTGTGTGTGTTCTGTATCTCACAGAAGCGCCCCTGTAAGTGAAAGGGATTCAAGTCAGGAGTGAAGCTAAGCACAGGTCAGGTAGAGTTCCTGAATTAACATTGCAGAGTATTGTCAGGTATAAAGATAAGGACTAGAAGAAATGGTGTCACAGGGATCATCTCCCTCAGAAAACCCTCCCCCCCCTCCTCCATCTCACAGTGCTGTAAAGAATGCTGTGTTCATTAATGTGCCTTTGCATTAGAACTGTGCTGTCCTGTACTACTGGGAAGACTGGGAACTGCTGTGCTGCTAAGGAAACCGTACTGTTTGTCACTGGAGCGTGTTTCTCATAAGACTTAACTTGCACTGGCTGTGCAGCTTCTTATTAAATGCTACTTTTCTACCGTTTATGAGTACTCTTGTCAAGTGTGTCTGGTCAGAAAGTGAAACAACCTACGTGTCTGTGCCTGAGGGTCAATTCCCCTGTGTACCTGAGAGAAGCTGCAGCACATGGTCTATGGTCGCCCTGAGTAACGGTTCCCCCAGAATTCCAAAGAATTTATGTAACCTGTCTTGCCCCTATCTGAACCTAGCGGCGTCTATGTAACACTTTATCTGAGAGAATGAGCAAGTACACTATTCCAAAGTCTATGGACTTTGGGGCAAAGCCACTATATATGCTACATATCACCTATAGATTGACATCCTCTAGCACATTGAGAGGAATAGTTAGGAGCAGCTTTGGCTACTCTAGATGACACAGCCTTCTGCACAGTATAATGGCTCCGCACAGTATAGGGCTCCTACACAGCCCTTCACACAGTATTATGCCTCCCCCCCGCCACACTACTCCATACAGTATAATGTCCCCTCATACTGCCCTACACACAGTATAATGGCATCCACACAGCCTCCCACATAGTATAATAGCCCCAAAACAGTCCTTCATATGATATAATGACCCCCATCAGTCCTCCAAGCAGTAAAATGGCCCCCAAAAAAACTTTCATCCAGCATAATAGATCACACACAGCATAATGGCCCCAAATGATTGGTGTGGACTGCCGACATGGGCATAAGGTCCCTCTGAATCATGGGCCTCAAAGCAGCCGTGTTAGCTACTGCTATTATGGGTACACCACTGGGTGCCAGAGCAGAGCCTTGAAAAACAGATATGGAGAGCATCAGAAGAGGAGGTGGTGTGCAAGTTTCAGACAATAAGTTTTTAATTAGTAAGGAATGAAAAAATCCAGGAAAGGTGCAACACTGTGAAGCCAAGAGATGAGAAGATCTGTAGTAGAAGAAAGGGAGTGGTAAACAATATTAAAGGAAGCGGCGAGGTCCAGGAAATAATGTTTTTTGGCTTTGGAAGTTATTTGTGACTTTAGTTAGGGCAGTTTTAGTTGAACATATGATCAGGGCATGGTTGTTTAAGGCAAACAAGCCCTTTAAATGGGTCCATATGCTACTGCAAGAATTTACAGATTCTTTGAAAGGTCTGAGATAATAGTACTAGAGTGATAAAACATGCCTGACTCATAGGTTAAACAAAGTCAGTTATCAAAACTCTTTTAAAATTTGCATGTTCAATCCAAATATAGGTTGCATATTGTCGGAAGCACACTGTTTACACATTGTGCATGGGCTGCTGACCAACGATGATTTTTTATACCACCATAAATGATGTGATCAGCTGAAAAACCAGCACTGGCACGTTCCAATGATTGGAAGAGAATGTTTCTATAAATGTTTGTTTGGCCGTGCATCTGCCCATTTAAAAGACCTGAGGGAGTTCTGGTCTGGAATTTTTTGAGCTGGAAATAACACATTTTTTGGCATAATATAATAACCAACTAGTTTGCTGACTTCTTTACATTGGGATCTATTGTACAATCTATCTTCAAGATGTATCTCTCCTGATGTCTGCTTTGTATGACAATAGATAATAGAAGCCTTCTCCTCTTGGAAATACACATGGATCTTCTCCCTCTGCTCATTACTTTGATTTGTTGTAATATTTCAAGAGCTATTTAGGAGGGGCATCATTGGATTTCTTTTAACAGTTTACATCAAGTAAAGCATAAAACATTTCTATGGCAACTGTCTCAATGGAATCAAAGGACATGGGAGTGAAGGGCTGCACGTTTTCTTTAACCCCATTCATATGATCATGTTAGTGGAGATGTTGTGTTATATCCATGGAAAGATCTATTTAAAGATTACTGCACAAGCGCTATACAAAATCAACACGCTGGAAAGTGACAGGGTGCAGGACTGTCCATTTGCTTTAGCTTCTTGCTCGGAGCACGCAAACATCTTTCATCTTTTGTCTAGATTTAGTATCTTCATGTTCTTTTAATAGCTAAATACCAATTCACAGAGTTTACAGCAATTTCCTGCTTTCATAACATCCATCGGCTAACACTATAAATAATGGCGAAAAATTGAATTTTCTAAATATATTGTGCATAGTATTGACCATGCAATCAGCTCATGAGAATTTAAGTATCATCTGATTTGGGCTTGTTCTAAGTTAAAGGGAACCTGTCACTAGAGATGAGCCAACATGTTCGAAAAACGTTTTTATTTTTAAATACTGCACGAACATTGCACTTCGGATTCGTGATCGGATACCCGAGCGATTTTAATGAAAATCGGCCCAATTAGGCAAAAGTGCGGGAAATGGTTTCCTCTACTGTATTTATTAGGATTCTGGCTAGGGTAGTGGTGCTGTATGATGAGCGGGGGGGGGGGGACATGTTTGCTGAGGATGGGGTCGGAGAGTTCAGAGTAGCGGTGGGCTGTTAATCTTTTTTTTTTCTTCACTTACTGTGTGCAGATTTCGGCAAGCCAATCAGCGCGCAGGAGCCATCCACAATGTCCAGATACAAGGGCTTCTGTCATTGGATGCTGAAGTCACATGCCCCTCTCCATATAAAGAGCGGACATTATTCTTTAGCTCCATTTTGTCAGTATAGCAGTGCAGAGAGACTACTCCTGATGCTGCTCCTGGATATTGAGAGATTTGAGATAGTAAGCTAGGCGGTTGCTTTTAAGTCAGGTAGTTTAGATAGATAGGATCCTGTGTGGCTGTGAAATTGACCTTCCAGCAGATCAATCATGTGGTCCTGACAGAGACAGCAGGCCACATTATAGCATCGAACTCTGCTGTCCACTGCTGACATTGTGCTGCATGCAGGAGTACACCCTTGAAACTCTAATTTTTTCTGTTGCTACCATGCTGCATACAGCAGGTCACATCTCAGCTTCAAATTTTTGGTGCATATATTCTGCTGTATACAGGCCTCATGTACAGTAAAAAATCTTATTTTTTTCTGTTACTAACGTGATACAGCAGGCCACATCTCAGCTTGTAATGTGTTGGCTCATTTATTCTGCTGTATACAGGCCTCATCCATAGTAAAAAAAAAATCAAATTTCTTCTGTTACTACCATGATACATAAAGCATGCCACATCTCCGCTTGTAATTTTTTGGCGCACATATTCTGCTGTATACATGCCTCATCCACAGTAAAAAAATCTAATTTCTTCTGTTACTACCGTGATACATAAAGCACGCCACATCTCCGCTTGAAATTTTTTGGTGCATATATTCTGCTGTATACATGCCTCATCCACAGTAAAAAAATCTAATTTCTTCTGTTACTACCGTGATAAATAAAGCACGCCACATCTCAGCTTGTAATTTTTGGCGCATATATTCTGCTGTATACATGCCTCATCCACAGTAAAAAAAATCTAAATTTTTTCTGTTACTACCGTGCTACATAAACCATGCCATTTTTGAGCTTTTAATTCGTTGGTGCTAATATACTGCTCCATCCAGGGGTTCACATTATAAAACCTAAATTTTTCTGTTACTATCGTGATACATAAATCAGGCCACATCTGAGCTTGTAAGTGTTTTGCACTGAGATTCTGCTCCATCCAGAGCTTCATATTATAAAACCTTAATTTGTTCTGTTACTATCGTGCTACAGAAACCATGCCATATTTGAGCTTTTAATTCTTTGGTGCGGATATTCTGCTCCTTCCAGGGGTTTACAAGATAAAATCTAAATTTGTTGTCTTACCACCTTGCTACATAAAGCAGGACACATTTTAGCTTTAAATTCTTTGGTGCTGACATTCTGCTCTATCCAGAGGTTAACATTGTAAAATCTAATTTTTTGCTGCTACCATCATGCTACATAAACCAGGCCACATCTTAGCTTGTAATTATTTTGCGCTGAGATTCTGCTGTATTCAGGGCTCCACATTAGAAAATCAATTTTTTTCTGGTGCTACTTTGCTACAGAAACCATGCCACATTTCAGATTTTAATTCTTTTGTGCTAGTATTGTACTCCAGCCAGGAGTCCACATTTCACAATCTAAGTTCTTTGTGCTAATAATGTGGTCCAGAAATCAGGCCAGATATTAGTATATAAATATTTTGTGCTAGTATTGTGACCCATCCAGGAGTCCAAATTTCAGAATCTAAATTGGTTGTACTAATAGCATGGTCCTGGTCCTGCCACATTTCAGCATTGGACAGGGCTTGGAGCAGCATTTTTAGCTTAAACTTTGATCACTAACAGATGGATTAGTGACTGGTGTAGGCCTGGTGGTCCGAGAGCTCTGCCAAATTCAGGCAACACACATGAAGGAGACCCAACTTGGAGACCAAACATTTCCAAGAATTATGGGCAGATACCACTAAAGTGGCATCAATTTTTATTTATTTATTTATTTTACTCACTTATATAGCGCCATTAACTACACAGCGCTTTACAAACAGTATCAATTTCCCCAGAGTAGAAATAGTATAATAGAGCTTGGACATCCCTTCCACTACAGGCAACCCACCAGATGGAGACCCAACTTGGAGCCTCCACATTTCAAAAAATTGTTAGTTACATTAGCAGCAGTAGCAACAGCAGGCACAGAAACCATGACAAAGGTGTCACAGATTGCAATAATGCGAGATCAATGCAGCACACTAAAAACTACACCATCGCCTAGTCTGCCCAGTCTGAGGTGCAAAAGTAATTGGAGATTTTACTTCTACGCGCTTGCGCACAATTTCCCTGCTCTACATGATACATAGATGGAAGGAAGGAGTTAAGTACGAAGGCGCGGGATTTGGACACAACTACTACACGTCACAGGGCACTGTGACCTTCAGGGGAAGGGGGAAATATTTTAATTAGAACATCAGGCGGGATTTCTTGCGGGTCCCCGGACGGGAACACATCATAAACCAGAAGGAATGAAAAGCAATTTCTCACCAACAAGACCTCTAATATCAGGCATACAGGTATGTATAGATTTACATTTCACCAGTATGCCCATATTAGAGGTCAGATAAGTGCCAGGGGGTAACAGATTCCCTTTAAGTTCCCAATCATCTCTGCATAGCACAAAAAAATACCTTTTATTGTCCCCCCCATACTGGGTGGTCCAGTCCGATGGGCATTGCTGGTCTAGCTGATCTATCACCTCCTCTCTCATCGCAGTCGCCATCCTTCTGCTTCCTTTATGTGTATGGCGTGTCCTACGTCATCCACAGAGTGTCCCCCAGTCATGCTCCTGCACAGGAGTATTTTGTTCTGCCCTGCTGAGGGTAGACCAAAGTACTGTAATCCTTATGCGCCGGCTTTATTTCTGGGTCATCGGCGCTCTTTGGTCTTTACCAGCGCATGTTCTATGCCAGTCTTAATGAATCTCCTTCATTGTCTTCTAATGAAGAAGTTGCAAATTTTAACACACAACAAAATTTACTACTCCTCTTGCTTCTCAACATTTTTCAAGGATGTAAGAGGAGCCATGGCCAGATAGCCATATTTATTAAAACTTACACCAGAAATTAGTGCAATTTTAAGTTTGAATCTTTGCCTGTAGATTTCAGTTTTTGGTGCAAGCACGATCAAATATGCAATAAATGGATTAAAAAGCATATCATGTATTGGCCATGTTCTTTGAAAAGACTACACCCAAGAAGATCATTCTTTTTGCACAATTTTGGGTGGTCTTCTCAAACTGATTTAACAACTTCACTACATTTTTATGCAAGAGAATCCTGTTTGTGCAAGAATGCCAGTGAATAGAAAAAATAGCCTTATTTTTATGGACTGTCTTTAAATTGTCATTTCACATCTATTGATTAATATCTTAAGAGATATATTTACTTTTGTTCCAGCTTTGACTCAAATATAAGGCTCATGTAAAGAGAATATATTCTCAAATAACTAAAACTATAAATATTTCTTCTTAAAATGGACAGAATCGTGACTTTTTAGGTAACAGAAGCCTATTCTCTTCACTTTACTGCATTGGGTTAGGAATTTAAATTTGCAAGACAAACCTCAGAGATCAATAATGGTGGTGGGGAGGCTCCTTCTCAGAAAAGCCTTCTATCTAGCAGGTTTGGTTCATAAAAGGTGAAGTAATTGACAAAGCTCAGCTTGCCTAGCTGCCTAAATTGCTTCTTCTATTTAAACATAAAGCACAGAAGGTCATGTCATACTGAAATGTGGGATAATTCCTGTCTGCTGAACTGATTTATATGATAAGACATGACTGTTAGATGGAAAGATGTTAATTTCCAAGATTGTGTGGTCATGGAAAATATCATCAGATTTATATAATGCACCATAAAATAGGTCATAGTTCTGTAGTGAACTCACATCATGATTTGTGTGCTTATAAACCGCAGTTCAGACAGATCTTTGACCTGAAAAAAATCAAGAAATATATGGATGCAATAAAATTGTTGTAATAGACATTAGTACGGGTCAAAATTATTACGATTAAAATTATCTGTTGTTGACTTCTGCTGGACTTTTGACATTATTTTATTTCATAGGGTCAGTATTATATTAGTTTTCACTGACAATGAAATTTAAAGAAGTTGTCCACTACTTGGACAACTCCTTCTCATACCCCACGCTTGGCCCTGATAAAATAAAAAGCTTATACTCCTCTCCCATGCCGGCGCCGTTTCCGTGGTGTCGGCACTTGCGGTCCTGGGGCTTCCGTGCTGCTGTTGTGACACATGACCCAGGCGCCCAATCAGCGCTGGCGTCACTGTCCCCGCCTCCTATTGAATTGAACATGAAGAGGAAGTCCAGGCTGCAGCTGTTCTCTGACTTCCCCCTTCATGTTCGATTTGTCTGAAGGCGAGGACAGTAACGCCAGCGCTCATTGGGCACCTGGCCATTGTGTCACAACTACCGCACAAGAGCCTGCGGGACCGCGATTGCCCACACCGTGGGAACTGCACCGGCGCAGGAGGTCAGTATAAGCTTTTTTATTTTATCAGGGCAAAGCCTGGGGTATGAGAAGGGGTTGTCCTAGTAGTGGAAAGCCCCTTTAAGTTAATGTCGTTTATGTTGCAAGCTCCCAAAATCTATGATGATTTGTCATAAGAACATGCTTATATCCTCCTAATCCAAGCAGCTGAAAGGCACAGGTACAGGCCAGGGGCGGACATATCATTGGTGCAACCTGTGCAGTCGCACAAGGGTCCAGGAGGTAAGGGGGCAACTTTTATCTCCAAAGCAGCCAACAGCTTCTATCACACACACAATGGAGTCCATTATGATGATCTATTAAAACGCAAAGGGCTCATGTACCCATTTTGCACAGGAGCTCTTTTCTGTCCGTTTCTGCCTCTGGTATGGGCACAGATGAATAACAGAGTTGAGGAAGGGGGGAGATGAGCAGTGAAGGGTTTGCATACATTAGTTTTTAGGTGGATGACCAAACGCAATACTTCACAGGCTTAAGAATCACTTCCTATAGTTTTAATTTCTTGAAGATGCATATCTGGAGCAGAAATGGTGGAATTAAAAAGTGACTGACTGAGCAGACTACGGAATAAGCACATGCATGAAGATAATATTTTTATTGTTTTGCTAAGAATCTTTTAAAACTAGATGTAAGGATTTGACCCATTGGAAATCCTTGGATTTAGAGATAATAGCTCTGTCTGACAATCCCTCTGAACTGATCCAGTCACTTTTTTCATTGATAAAGGAATACGTGATATTAATTTTTATATATTTCTTTTAACCCTTACATTTTTCAGTTCTGATTTGGCCAGTAAGGAAATTATATACTTGGATAATGTACTCATTGCATGACAAGAAGAGAAGGATAACTCATTGATCGTACCTTATCTTAATACCAATGATTAATAAATAAAATTCTTCCCGCAGCCCATGCAGCAGAGGTGTCCATCCTAGATATTACACTTAAAGGAATCCTGTCACCAGAAATAACTCTGTTAACCTGCAAATACAGTTAATCTGCAGGTTAACAGTGTTATTATGCTGCCCAGCGCCTGCACGCGGCTGAATGCTGTGGGAAGAAAGTGAACTTTATTCTCCGTGCCACCATTCGGCGATCAGTCTTGGGGGCGGGGGCGGTGCCAGTTCAGTCACTGCTCTGAGAATACAGAGTGGCGGCTGTAAGGCAGAGTGTCAGTCAGGGCCGGGGGTGCAGTTACAGCCACCACTCTCTATATACTCAGACCGGTGACTGAATGCCAAATGGTGGTGGGGAAAATAAAGTTAATTTTCTCCCCACTGCATTTGTCTGCGTGAAGGCACCAGGCAGAATAATAATGCTGTTAACCTGCAGGTTAACCCCATATCTGCAGGCTAACAGCGTTATTTCTGGTTACAGGTTCCCTTTAAGAAGAAAGGTATATTATCAACCAAACTTTATAGGCTGAAGCACAGACTTTGGGTGGTCTGTGCTGTGGATTATCTGCAAAAACAAGTAATAGAGTAATTTAGAAAAAATGATTATACTGTAGAATCCTGCACTACATCGTTTTCATGTGAAAGTTGATGTACGCTTTAAAAGGAATCTGTCACAATGTTTTTGCTATGTAATCTGAGAGCAGCATGATGTATGGAAAGAGATCCTGAATTTCCTTTAAATGCCAGGCTAATGAGCATGTCATGTGCAAGTATATGTCAAAGTCCTCAAATTTTGCTTCCATACAGAATGGACTTACATATGCTAATCAATCTTAAACTAAGTCTAAAAAGATTTTTAGAACAAACATGATGATGTCTAACGATTTCCAAATATAGAACATAGCTTGCATTTCCTTCCTTGTAAAATAAATACCAGATGAAACCACTCACCAAAAAAAACTATTTTATCCTAAATGGTAATGTAATTAGTGCTAGAATTGTGAATTTCTCATAATTTACTCACATACAAAAAATTTAATTGACAATGAATTTAAGAAATAGTTTGGATAGTTTTAAGAAATTTTACCCCTTAATTCGGACATTAACTTTAAAGGTCAGGTGCTGAAATTTAATCATGGCTATAAAGTACATTTTAATTCTTGTGTTGTTTTATCCTTTTAAGAGACACAAGTAAATTAGATTTATAAATGCAAATGAAATAGTAGGGGCATTAAGCCACAAAAATGACAAGTGATGAAAAAAGTTCTGAAAGATTCAACAGATTAAAGAAGAATTATGACAAGTGCCTGGGGTCAGTATAAGGAACACTGAACTAATGTCAAGGTTTTTCCATGTGGCTGGGCCATCTGGTTCCAGAAATAAAAATAGCTAAGATTGGGCTTTTGAGTGGTGGAAGGCAAACAGAATATGATGGCTGCACCTCTAAATGCAAATAATATTAACAAGGTATATATACATATATGTCCACTGATCAGCCATAGCATTAAAGCCATTTAATGGATGACAGAATCGATTCTATGCTAATCAAATTGTTTTTGAATATTTAGGAATTTGCTAAACCCGGCAAATTTGAATAATAACTAGTTTGCTCTGTGCAAATCGTCGAAAATGGCTGCCACCATTTCCATGCAGTCAGAGAAGGTTCACATGAACTCTGGCGCTGCCATTATGCTTCCCCATATATCCATGTGCAATAGAAAACGAAGAAGATGGTGGCACTAACCGATTCTGTATGAAAGTCAAAAAGTTTATTCACATTATTAAAACAGTTGGCATGGGAGAGAGTGGCACATAGGATGATGGCCGTTTCGCGCCTGTCTGTGCTTTAACAGGAATCCATTCCACAACCCGTTGAAGCGCAGACAGGCGTGAAACGGCCATCTTTTGTCCTATGTGCCACTCTCTCCCATGCCAAAGGATTTAATAATTTGAATAAACTCTGGACTTTTATACAGAACTGCTGAGTGCCATAATTTTCTTCATTTTCTATTGCACGTGGCTTAATTCTGGATGAGCACACGATTACTACTGCTTGGCGATCAGTTCCATACTCAGCATATATAACCCCTTTTTCCATGGTGCCATTTTTATTATTTCTTTTTTGCCTTCCCCATATATCCTCACAGCTATGACATCATGGCACAGCCAACCAGAAGCGGCTATTATGTGGTGAATCAGGATAGTGACAGGACATCACAGCTCACATCTTAGCCATAGAGGAAGGTAGAAAAAGCCATGAAACACTGAAGAAACTGTACAGATAGTGTGTGACAGCACAGCAGAATAGAAGATTAGTGTATGAGGAAAACTGAACAATGCCAAAAAAATTGATAAGGATAGAAAAATAGAGTGTCATTCACATCTTTCCAGGACAATTAGAGGCTTTAGAATACTTTCAATTTGCAGTGAATCGATTAGATGATAATTACATTTTCTGGAAATATTTGATGAAGGTGACAAATTAAATTTCAAAGATTCATTCATCACCGCTAAAGGGACTGGTAGACCATATTATCGTGAGCTAGGAACGCTCGTTTCACAATAATCAATCAGTATAAACAGGCTGTTGATGCCCTTACGAACGAGCAAAATGCTTGTTCGTCTTGTGAAATAATTCTCTGGTGTACCCAAAACATCATTGTTCTTGGCAATGCATCATCTGGTGTAAACAACACCTGCGCAGTCAAGTTCAAAGGCAGTCTATGGGCATTGAATGATTTATCACTGATTATTCAGTACACATCGGAAGTGCTGTCGGCCTGTGTAAATAGGCTATTAAACAATGGAAGATCAGTGGTCATTTAACACTGCACATTGCACTTTAAAAGCGTCCTTATTAGATATGAGCAGATGAGGCAAAATTCCAATTCGCCTGTTTGTACATATTTTTCCAAGAAATTCGATTCACGGAGAAGTTATTTTACAGGAATTTAGTGCCCCTTATAAAAAGAGACCCCAAAGCATAATAAACATAATATGTAAAAAAAAAATGCTTATCCTCACCTTACCGCTCACCTCTCCGGCCCATCCGCTCCTCATCATCACCCATTTGTTTGTCTTTTCATTTTCAGAATACCACTGCTCACATTTAATTCATGCTAAGCTCCCACTTATAATTCTGATGAGGCCTGGGAGAGTTCCAGTTAAGTTGCGTCAAAGGTCATAATGTCATAGCATGTCCAGAACCCTACTGGGTACAATCGAACCCAGAAGTCCCGGGTCAGCATGAGAGACCCGAGGAATTCAACACGAGTATACACTTGTATTGAGCGAGACCGCACATGTGTAGTCGGAATGTGGTCGTAATTATATAAATTGCATACTTGCCGTCACGCGACCGCCTGCTCGTGGCGCTGGTACCAGAGAATCCTCATATAAAATGACTGAAGACTTTAACTTCAAGCCTGGACAAACCACTTTAGACAGTTACTGTAGCATCGGCGTCTCTGCCCGTACTAGGCAGAGACGCCGTCCCTCTCACCTCCCCGCTCCTGGCGCGGCGTCCTCCAGCGCTTATCTCCCCGCTGCTTCCGGCACGCGCTCCTTCCCCGGCAGTGTGCTTAGGGCGCGCGCGCTCTCCCCCTCTCTTAAAGGGACCGCACGCGCCGTCCTAAGGAGTCCCCGGCCAATTGCCGGAGGACCTCCCATATATAAGGCACCTCCTCCAAAATGGAGGTGCCCGAGCAATGGTGTTGCAAAGCCTTCACTCTGCTTCAGCCCTCAGGTTCCGTTACCAGTTACCTGCCAGTCACCTGCCAGATTCCTGCTTGTTACCTGCCAGTCACCTGCCAGATTCCTGCCTGTTACCTGCCAATCACCTGCCAGATTCCTGCTTGATACCTGCCTGATATGCGCTTACCTGCTTGCAAGCCTGCGGTCCGACGGTCTGCCCTCCGACACCTGTCAGTCTGTCTATGGACCAGCCTGCCCGCTCACCTGGGAGCGCTCACCTGTTACCTGCCTGCTAGCCTACCTGGAGGCTCTGCCGTCACTTGCTGTGACCACCTGCCTGTCCAGAGACTCTTGCCCGCTCACTTGGGAGCGCTCACCTGCTACCTGCCTGCTAGCCTACCTGGAGGCTCTGCTGTCACTTGCCGTGACGACCTGCCTGTCCAGAGACTCTTGCCCGCTCACCTGGGAGCGTCCACCCGCTACCTGTCTGCTAGTCTACCTGGAGGTTCTGCCGTCACTTGCCGTGACCACCTGCCTGTCCAGAGACTCTCGCCCGCTCACCTGGGAGCGCTCACCAGCCACCAGCCCCCTGCCCTTCTACCCAGAGACTGTCCCTGTCACTTGCCGTGACTACCTGCCCTTCTACCCAGAGACTGTCTCTGTCACTTGCCGTGACTACCTGCCCGTCTTCCCTGGGAGCCACCCGCTTCCTTACAAGGACTGCCCCCTTGTATAGTTGCTCAGAGGTTCCACCTCCCAGACCCGTTACAGTTTGCTCGGGCCATGGAACCCGGTGGCCCCCAGATCTCGACCTGCACCAGGAAGTCTTACGTCAGAAAACTCAGCAGGAGGTGGTACTGTCCTATCTATGGTCAGTTAACTCTCGTCTAGGCGCATTGTGTGACTCGTCTATGTCTACCTCTGGTCCAGCCGTGCCCATTCCTGCGGTACCGCAATCCTGTCCCTTCATGGTACCCGACTATGGACCTCGGCTTCTGGCACCTCCACGCTTTGCCGGCGAACCTACTTTAGCTCGGGGTTTCATAAACCAGTGCACCCTGCACTTTGAGCTATTGGCATACCAGTTCATCTCCGACCAGGCCAAGGTGGCCTTCATCATGTCCCATCTCACTGGGGAGGCACTGGCATGGCTAAATCCCCTGTGGGAGAGAGGGGATCCCCTGGTGTCCGACCTGCCGTCTTTCCTCGCTGCTTTCCGGAAAGTCTTCGATGAACCTGGACGGAAAACCTCTTCTACCTCCTCTCTGCTACGTCTCCGCCAAAGGAGTCTCTCCGTGGGCGAATATGCCATACGGTTCCCCACCCTCGCTTCTGAGCTTGCCTGGGAAAATGAGGCTCTGGTGTCCGTCTTCTGGGAGGGTCTTTCCGGTCGGATTAAGGATGAGTTAGCTGGTCGGGACATTCCTACCACTCTGGATGACCTGGTGTCACTAGCTACCCGGATTGGCATCCGGTTCCAAGAACGTGCCAAAGAGACAGCCTGGGAGAAAGACTTTCCTTGCTCTGCTCCTACTTCCCTGAGACCTGCCTCTCAACCAGTCACTCCGCGGGCGCTCTCGCCTGAACCTATGCAGATCGACCAGACCAAGATGGTCAGATCTCGCCAAGAATCTCGCCGAGCCGAGGGAAGCTGTTTCTATTGTGGCAGTATGGAGCACTTCATCCGTTCCTGCCCGGAAAAGCCGGGAAACGCCAGTGTCTAGGACCGCTCGGAGAGGTCGTCCTAGGCAAAAGTAAGCCCTCTCCGTCTCTGACTTTACCGGTCTCTATTGCTTGGGGAGAAAACCGTCACTTTGAACTCGCCCACCTGGATTCTGGAGCTGCTGGAAACCTCATCTCCCAGTCTCTGGTAGAGAGATACCGTATTCCCACCAAGTCCCTGGCTGAACCATTATCAGTCGCCTCCGTGGATGGAAGACTTCTCTCGGAGACCATCCTGCTCATCACTGAACCCATAACCCTGCAGGTGGGAATGCTGCACTCTGAGGAAATCTCATTCCATGTGCTGTCCGGACTTTCTCACTCCCTGTTGCTAATCTGAACTGGTGATCCGCTGAAGTACTCCGATGGGGTCCAGACTGCCATAGGACCTGCCTGGTTCCGGTCCGCCCAGCTCGCCCTCCGCCTACTCCAGCTAATTTACCAGGTCTCCCGGCTCCTTACTGGCCCTATGCGGACGTCTTCGGTAAGAAGGAAGCAGAGACGTTGCCACCCCATAGGCCATATGACTGCCCGATCGACCTGGTACCTGGCACCACTCCTCCCAGTGGGTGTATCTACCCGTTGTCTGCAGCCGAGACCCGGGCCATGTCTGAGTACATTGAAGAGAATCTGGCTAGGGGATTTATCCGAAAATCTATCTCACCGGCTGGAGCCGGATTCTTCTTTGTCAAAAAGAAAGACGGCTCGCTACGTCCCTGTATTGACTACAGAGGACTCAATCTCATCACAGTAAAAAACAAATACCCCCTGCCGCTCATCTCCGAATTGTTTGACTGTCTCAAGGGCGCCAGGATCTTCTCCAAGCTGGATCTATGAGGAGCATATAACCTGGTCCGTATCCGTCAAGGAGACGAGTGGAAGACGGCATTCAATACCCGGGACGGTCACTATGAGTACCTTGTGATGCCCTTCGGTCTCTGTAATGCTCCCGCTGTCTTTCAAGAACTAGTCAACGACATCTTCCACGACCTCCTGTACTCCTGCGTAGTGGTATACCTGGACGATATCTTGGTCTTCTCTCCGGATCTCCCCACACACCGAAGGGATGTTCGTCAGGTCCTGCTTAGGCTTCGGCAGAACCACCTCTATGCCAAATACGAGAAGTGCCTCTTCGACCAGACCTCCCTACCGTTCTTGGGCTATGTTATCTCCCAGACAGGTCTGCAAATGGATCCCGAGAAGCTCTCTTCCGTTCTAAAATGGCCTCGTCCTGAAGGTTTGAAGGCGATACAGCGATTCCCGGGCTTCGCTAATTACTATCGTCTTTTCATCCCACACTTCTCGTCTCGGACTGCTCCCATATCTGCACTTACTCGTAAGGGGGCTAATCCCAGGACATGGTCGCCTGAAGCCGAGGAGGCCTTCCTTTCCTTAAAGAAAGCCTTCGCCTCTGCTCCCGTCCTGCACCGTCCGGACTGTAATAAACAATTCTACCTGGAGGTTGATGCCTCCACCTCCGGAGCCGGAGCGGTGCTCACCCAAAAATCTTCTACTGGGAGAATGGTAACCTGCGGCTTCTTCTCCAAAATCTTCTCCTCGTCTGAGCGCAACTACTCCATAGGAGACCGTGAATTGTTAGCCATCAAATTGGCACTGGGGGAGTGGCGCTATCTGCTTGAAGGGGGCTCTCTACCCGGTAATTATCTACACGGATCACAAAAACCTGGCATATCTCCAAAATGCCCAGAGACTCATTCCTTGCCAGGCCCGGTGGTCGTTGTTTTTTGCCCGTTTCGACTTCATTCTTCATTTCCGTCCGGCGGACAAGAACGTCAAAGCTGATGCCTTGTCCCGGTCCTTCCTGTCCTCCGATCAAGAGGAGGAGCCTACGCACATCATCGACTCCTCCAAGGTGATGAATGTGGCCCCCTTGGATCTGACTCGTCTCCCACCCGGTAAGACATTTGTAGCTGTACCAGATCAGGAGAGGGTTCTTCATTACTGGTGGCCTACCCTGCGTAAGGATGTGGTAGACTTCGTCGCGACCTGCTCATCCTGTGCCCGTAACAAAGTTCCCAGACATCTTCCTGCCGGCAATCTCCGGCCCCTTCCCGTACCTGCTGCTCCTTGGCAGCACATTGCTATGGACTTTATCACCGATCTTCCTATTTCATAGAATCATAGAATCATAGAATCATAGAATGGTAGAGTTGGAAGGGACCTCCTGGGTCATCTGGTCCAACCCCCTGCTCAAAGCAGGATTCACTAGATCATCTCAGACAGATGTCTGTCCAGCCTCTGTTTGAAGACGTCCATTGAAGGGGAACTCACCACCTCTCGTGGCAGCCTGTTCCACTCATTAATCACCCTAACTGTCAAAAAGTTTTTTCTAATATCTAATCTGTGTCTCCTCCCATTTAGTTTCATCCCATTGCTTCTAGTCTTTCCTTGTGCAAATGAGAATAAAGATGATCCTTCTACAATGTGACAGCCCTTGACATATTTGTAGACAGCTATTAAGTCTCCTCTCAGTCTTCTTTTTTGCAAGCTAAACATTCCCAAATCCTGCAACCGTTCCTCATAGGACATGGTTTGCAGACCAGTCACCATTCTGGTCGCTCTTCTCTGAACTTGCTCCAGTTTGTCTATGTCTTTTTTAAAATGTGGTGCCCAAAACTGTACACAGTATTCCAGATGAGGTCTGACCAAAGAGGAGTAAAGACCGATAATGACTTCACGTGATCTAGACTGTATGCTTCTGTTAATACATCCCAGAATTGTATTTGCCTTTTTTGCTGCTGCATCACACTGTTGACTCATGTTCAGTCTATGATCTATTAGTATACCTAAGTCTTTTTCACATGTACTGTTGCTTAGCTCTATTCCTCCCATTCTGTATATGCTTTTTTCATTTTTATTGCCCAGATGTAGTACTTTGCATTTTTCCCTGTTAAAAACCATTCTGTTGGTTGCTGCCCACTGCTCCAGTTTATTTAGGTCTTTTTGAATCCTCTCTCTCTCTTCTCTAGTATTAGCTATCCCTCCTAGCTTTGTGTCATCAGCAAATTTAATCAGTTTACCCTCAATTCCTTCATCTAAATCATTGATAAAGATGTTGAACAATACAGGTCCCAGGACGGAGCCCTGTGTTACCCCACTTGAGACATTCATCCAGCTGGATGTGAAGCCATTTACAACCACCCTTTGAGTCCGATCACTAAGCCAGTTATGTATCCACCTAACAGTTGCCTGGTCCATTGCATACTTGGTCATTTTTTCAATAAGGATGGTGTGAGATACTTTGTCAAATGCTTTGCTGAAGTCAAGATATACTATATCTACAGCATTTCCCTGATCCACCCAGTCAGTGATTCTGTCATAGAAGGAAATTAAGTTAGTCTGACATGACTTGTTAGTTACAAACCCATGCTGACTCTGGTTAATCACTTCATTCTTATCCATGTACTTACATACATGTTGTTTAATAATTTGTTCAAAGATCTTTCCTGGTATAGAAGTCAGACTCACCGGCCTATAGTTCCCTGGGTCCACCTTCTTCCCCTTTTTGAAGATAGGAACAACATTTGCTCTTCTCCAGTCTTCTGGGACTTCTCCTGTTCTCCAAGAATTTTCAAAGATTATGGAGAGTGGTTCTAAAATTTCTTCTACGATCTCCTTCAGTACTCTGGGGTGTAATTCATCTGGACCTGGAGACTTGAACTCATTTATGTTAGCTAAATATTCCCTCACAATCTTTCTGTTTACAGATAACTTGGATTCCTCTATTCCTTTAAAAGGACAGTGAAGATCAGTTGATGTTACATTTTGTTTCTGAGAGAAAACAGATGCAAAATAGGAATTAAAAAGTTCGGCCTTCTCAACATCCTCTCTTACCATTTCTCCATTTTCATCCTGTAAAAATCCTATAGCATCTTTGACTTTTCTTTTACTTTTGACATACCCCCAAAATCCTTTTTTATTGCTTTTGACATCTCTTGCAAGCCTTAATTCATTGTCAGCTTTAGCTAACCTGATACGTGCCCTACAGGATCTGCAGACTGCATTATAATCTTCTTTAGATATGCCTCCCTCTTTCCATTTAATAAACATTTCTTTCTTTCTTTTTAGCATGTGCTTAAGTTCTGTGTTCATCCATCCTGGTTTCCTTAAATGCTTCCCATTCTTCCTACTTTTCGGGATTGTTAACGATTGTGCTTTGAGAATCTCATTTTTAAAAATTTCCCATCCTTCCTGGACATTTTTGTCCTTAAGGACATCCAGCCATTGGATCCCTCCTATTCTCTTTCTGAGTCTCTTAAAATCTGCCTTTCTAAAATCTAACCTTGAAGTTTGAGTCTTCACATGTCTTCCTCCTCTAGTTATCCAAAATTCTATAATAGCATGATCGCTGCCTCCTAGGGTCCCAGCCACCTTTACCTCCTCAACCATTTCCTCCCTGTTTATAAGGATTAGATCCAAAGTAGCAGATCCCCTTGTTTTCTCCCCTACCTTTTGGAAGATAAAGTTGTCAGCAAGAGAGGATAAGAATTTGCTTGACCTGTTAGTTTTACTTGAGAGAGATTCCCAACAAATGTCTGGATAGTTGAAATCTCCCATGACCACTACGTCATATTTTTTGGAGAACTTGGTCATTTGATACATAAAGAGTTCATCCATATCTTCAGCTTGCCCAGGTGGCCTGTAGTAAATGCCTACAATGGTGTCCTTTCCGTTGTTCTCTCCTTGTATTCTTACCCAAACAGTTTCCACAGAACTCCCAGTCTCTGAAGCTTCAATCTCTGTGCAGATATACGCTTTTCTAACATACAATGCAACACCTCCTCCTCGTTTATCAAGTCTGTTTCTTGCAAATAAGTTGTATCCTTTTAGCCTTTTATTCCAATCATGTGTATCGTCCCACCAAGTTTCAGTGATTCCAATGACATCATATTCCTTTTCCTGCATTAGTAGTTCCAATTCTCCTTGTTTGTTGCCCATGCTTTGTGCATTTGTATAAAAACATTTTAGTTTGTGATTGGTTTCTCTTCCTCCCATATTTTTATTATTTAAATTGTTTTGTCTTTGTTCTTCCTTTCCACTTCCAGTAGCAGAGATCTCAATAGTATTTGTCAGCTGTATGGCTTTTTCTGGCCTTTTGCTTCCCTTCCCACATTGTTCTAGTTTAAAGCTCTTCTGATGAGTGTAGCAAGGCGACTTCCAAATACATGTTTTCCAGTCTTCGTAAGGTGCACCCCATCTCTAGCAAGTAGTCCATCGTATAGGTAATTCATTCCGTGATCCAGAAATCCAAATCCTTGTTGACGGCACCATCGACGTAGCCAGTTGTTCACCTGTAGAATCTTATTCCACCTCATTGTTCCATGGCCATCCACTGGGAGGATGGATGAGAAGACCACCTGCGCTCCCAATTCTTTCACTTTCTTGCCTAAGTCTTCAAAGTCACTGCAGATGGTTTCCAGGTCCTTTCTTGCGGTGTTATTTGTCCCCACATGTATTAGCAGGAATGGGTAGTGATCTGTAGGTCTGAAGAGTCTTGATATCCTGTCAGACACATCTTTAATTTTTGCTCCTGGAAGACAGCACATTTCTCTTGAGGTTATGTATGGTCTGCAGATAGCGGCCTCTGTTCCTCTTAACAGGGAATCCCCCATGACCACCACTCTCCGTTTTTTCTTCACAACATTCTTCTTTCTCCATCCAGGAGGATTCTGAGGGCTTACAAGGTTATTCATTGCTGGCAAAGTCTTATTTTGCTGTATTTCTTCATGGTTCTCCTGCGTGAGAGCCTGGTACTGGTTCCTGAGCAGTATGGGTGCTGACTGCCTCTCGATCCTCCTGCTTCTGTGGGTCACATGCTTCCATTCCTCTGTTTCCTCAGGTGCAGTTCGAATTTCTTCTCTTTCTGAATCATGAAGAGATAATTCTGCTCTGTCTAAGAACTCTTCACCTTCCTTAATGATTTTCAAGGTAGTTAACCTCTCTTCTAGATTTCGCAACTTGTCCTCCAACAGGGACACAAGCTTGCATTTCTGGCATGTAAAGTTTGGCTTTTCCACTGGCAAGTCTGTGAACATGTAGCAGGATATGCAGTTCACCAAATGGCTCCTGGAGTCTTCCATGTTCTTATTGTTAATGTTCCCAAAATGCAGTGGGAATATGCAAATTATCTCCTCAGGACTCCTCCCCTGGTTTTGTACAGTTGTACAGTCATTTGGGTTGTCGCTGACCGCTTTTCTAAGATGGCCCACTTCATTCCCCTGCCTGGTCTCCCATCTGCACCCGAGCTGGCTAAAGACTTTATCCGCCACATCTTCCGTCTCCATGGCCTGCCCCTCCACATCGTGTCGGATCATGGGGTTCAGTTCACCTCACGCTTCTGGAGAGCCACATGTAAGCTGCTAGACATCACCCTGGACTTCTCCTCCGCTTACCACCCACAGTCCAATGGTCAAGTGGAGCGGATCAATCAGATCCTGACCAGTTACCTCCGGCACTTCGTTAATCCACACCATTCGGACTGGGTGGATCTCCTACCATGGGCCGAGTTCTCTTACAATAACCATGAGAGCGAATCCTCTTCCAAGTCCCCGTTCTTTATAGTCGGTGGCCAACATCCCCGGATTCCACTTCCTGTCTCCGTTTCTGTGGACAACCCTGCTGCGGAGTCTCTTGTCAGCGAATTTTCTACTATTTGGGAGAGTACCAGGTCCGCTCTTCTTCTGTCCTCTGAGCGGATGAAGAGATATGCTGATAAGAGACGTCTGGATCCGCCTCAATTCCGTCCGGGATACAAGGTTTGGCTCTCGTCCAAACATGTGCTGCTCAAAGTACCCTCCTTCAAGTTGGGCCCTCGATTCATCGGTCCCTTTGAAGTCCTCAGGCAAATTAACCCTGTGGCCTACAAATTAAAACTCCCGGCTACCCTACGGATTCCCAACTCCTTCCACGTATCTCTCCTCAAACCCGTTGTCTTTAACTCTTTTTCCAATAATCCAGGTGCCCCTCCTGCTCCGGTTTCCACTGATGACGTCTTTGAGGTAGAGAGTATTCTGGCCTCCAAGAGGGTAAGAGGAAAGACCTTTTTTCTGGTAGATTGGAAGGGGTTTGGTCCTGAGGAGAGAACTTGGGAACCCAGGGAGAACATCAATGCCCCGCTTCTCCTTGAAAAATTTCTTTCTGGCCAAAAAAAGAGGGGGACTAAAGGGGGGGGTACTGTAGCATCGGCGTCTCTGCCCCATACTAGGCAGAGACGCCGTCCCTCTCACCTCCCCGCTCCTGGCGCAGCGTCCTCCAGCGCTTCTCTCCCCGCTGCTTCCGGCACGCGCTCCTTCCCCGGCAGTGTGCTTAGGGCGCGCGCTCCCCCTCTCTTTATGGGACCGCGCGCGCCGTCCTAAGGAGTCCCTGGCCAATTGCCGGAGGACCTCCCATATATAAGGCACCTCCTCCAAAATGGAGGTGCCCGAGCAATGTTGTTGCAAAGCCTTCACTCTGCTTCAGCCCTCAGGTCCCGTTACCAGTTACCTGCCAGTCACCGGCCAGATTCCTGCTTGTTACCTGCCAGTCACCTGCCTGATTCCTGCCTGTTACCTGCAAGTCACCTGCCAGATTCCTGCTTGATACCTGCCTGATATCTGCTTACCTGCTTGCAAGCCTGCGGTCCGACGGTCTGCCCTCCGACACCTGTCAGTCTGTCTATGGACCAGCCTGCCCGCTCACCTGGGAGCGCTCACCTGTTACCTGCCTGCTAGCCTACCTGGAGGCTCTGCCGTCACTTGCCGTGACCACCTGCCTGTCCAGAGACTCTTGCCCGCTCACCTGGGAGCGCTCACCTGCTACCTGCCTGCTAGCCTACCTGGAGGCTCTGCCGTCACTTGCCGTGACCACCTGCATGTCCAGAGACTCTTGCCCGCTCACCTGGGAGCGTCCACCCGCTACCTGTCTGCTAGTCTACCTGGAGGTACTGACGTCACTTGCCGTGACCACCTGCCTGTCCAGAGACTCTCGCCCGCTCACCTGGGAGCACTCACCAGCCACCAGCCCCCTGCCCTTCTACCCAGAGACTGTCCCTGTCACTTGCCGTGACTACCTGCCCTTCTACCCAGAGACTGTCCCTGTCACTTGCCGTGACTACCTGCCCGTCTTCCCTGGGAGCCACCAGCTTCCTTACAAGGACTGCCCCCTTGTATAGTTGCTCAGAGGTTCCACCTCCCACACCCGTTACTGTTACCTCTTTCAGCTGAATAATGTATCCTGTCATGTTGCAAAAATTGTTCAGGAATGATTTAAGGAATACATTTAAACTGCTGACTTTGCCTCCAAATTCCCAGGTCTCAGTCTGATCAAGCATCTGCTGAATGTCCTGGAAAAGCATGCCCAATCCATGGAAATCCCAATGATATACCAAGTGATGTCACAATAATGTAGTCATGACCACAGTGTCTTACTTCATGGGGATAATTATGTCACAAAACAGGGATTTAAAAAATAATGATGTCACAGTATGATCATTAACACTGCAAGATCACATGAGTTGTTGTATATAGTGATGTCACACTTAGTAACTGACATGCACAGTGATCTCACAGAAAAAAATAATATGAATCCCAGTGATGTCACAGCATAGAAAAAAAATAAGCACAGCATTATAAAACAAGAACACAGTGGTGTCATAGTACAGGGAAAATGAGTCTGTGGAGGGAAATTTGTAGGTTTTTAAACCGCTCTTATTTAACAACTTTAGGTAGTTAAAAGGGTTCTGATTTTTCTACCTTTTCTGAACTTAAACTTGGAGTATGAGAGGCAGCAGTGAGACCTCACTCTACTGATCATGGAGACCAATATCAACTAACATGACTGAAGCTGTCCAAAAGACATTCTATGGCTGGTTAGTGGGGGTCCCATCAGTTGAACGGGGCTCGCTGATGACTTGTTGATGATGGAAAGCAACCAAAAAACAAAATCAACATTAATGTCTTTAATGGTCTACACTAGGTGACGTAGAGCGGAGCACTGATTACTTGGCTTTTTCCATACATCCATCGAACTTCATTGGAGATCTATACTCAAGCATAGCCTTAATCTTAGCACAAACAAACAGCATGGGACACCAATTATAAGTGGAGTTCCCAGAATATGAACCCTTATATCAAGCACTGAGTGCATAACTTTTCCATACATCATAAATACTTCAGAAGGGAATCTCTCGGTAAGGCTTCTCTATGAGTGGTATGTCTCTACTAACAGATCCTAATACACATTCTTACCGAGAAATGAAAAGTAACTACTGCATAATTACATTTAGTTTCAAATAAAACTTTATATTGTCTTTGAAAAAAATCATTCATGACCTCCTTATATGTTCCAAAAACCCAACATCATAACTAATGGTGACTCAAGGCCTCAAGCAAGCTCCAGTTTTATGCCAGCTGCGTAGTTCTCATGCTGTGATACAAGCCTGTCGACGTTTCTATGTGCCGTGCATTTTTGGAGAAAGATGTATAAACACGAGGGCCAATTTCATAGGAAGCCAAATAAACTATCTATGCTTTTGGAGTGAGAAACAAAACTTGACTTCCTGGAGGAAATATACAAATGTAGGGAAAATAATTATACTCAGATGTTGATGATCGATGTTGAGGCACATAAAAATAAATAGTAAATTTCATGCAAAAAATAATCATGTTTTGGACATTTATATAATCTCAATGACCAGATAATTACATTAAATGCTTACTAATAGTTATATGTGACTACCATTATTGTCATTGTCATAAAATGTTATACTTATATTATGACCAACAGCTCTGGAGCACAAACTGCTGCTCTAGTCATGGAAATATTTCGTTAACTCAAAGGACAAAAATCATGAACACATTTAATTAGGTTGTACCCACAAAATAAGTAATAGGAGCCTAATCAATGGGCATCCCACCACTAGTGTCCCCATTAATCACAAGAACTAGAGTCCCAAGTCCCCCATTTAAATGGAACAGCAGAAGAACATGAGCACTACAGCTTTATTCACTAGGGAATCACTAGTCAAGCCATGTTAAATGGAGCAGTAGTGACAAGCTATAGGGCTGTCAGCCATTGTTGTCCAAACTACTCTACTTCACATCAAGCCACGAAAAAGGACCTTATGGACCTAAACATTTTCTTACGCCACCTTCCTGATACGTAGAATAACTTGACCTATTAATAAAGTTATTACATTCACTGCAATCTATCCGAGTGTTGTGGTTCTCTGGACTTTGACTCATGGATGGTGATAAGTTGCAATCTTGACTCAACCCCTTTTATATTTTGTTAATCTTTATAGACATAGTCAAATTAAAGAGGTATTCCCATCTTCAAGGTCCTATCAAAATATGTTGTAGGTGTAATAATAATAATAACAATAATAATAATAATAATATTAGCAAATACCTCCAATTATAAATGTAGTATAGTTCTTCTGATTCACTATGTCACTTACCCTATGTGCAGTACATTGCAGTAGCTAGGTATCCATGGTTATGACCACTAACATTTACTAACTGTCAACATATGAGTGGTCATAACCATGGAAATGTAAGCTACTACAATACCCTGCACATGGGGTAAGCGACATAGTGAATCAGAAGAACTATACTGCATTTTTTATTGGAAGTATTTGCTAATATTATTATTATTACACCTACAATATATTGGGATGGGATTTGGATATGGAAATACCCCTTTAATTTCTATGAATTCAGATCTTACCAACTATTAGTACTAAATGTATAACTAAAAAAATACAAATAAAAATGAGTTAAATCCCAGCATTATTCTTTAAAGGGTCTCTCTGGTCTGACTCCTAAACTGACAGTATATACAAAGCACATAGAATTGTATGGGATATGGCATCTAAAACACCTTTAGTCTTATAACTACTGGCTCTGTTCTGCAAAAACTGAAGTTTAAATGGAATCTGTTACCATGAAATTACAGTCCAATTTGCAGGCACCTTGTTATAGAGCAGGGGAAGCTGAGTAAATTGATATATAGTTTTGGGAGAAAAGATTCAGTATAATCGATGTTTAAATAGTTTAAACCTGTACTGTTTATGGAATTTTGGGTCCAGTGGGCAATCCTATCAGTGTCTGACTGGTGTCTCTGAATGCACTCTTATACAAAGAAAGCTGTCAGTCACTGATAGGATCAGCCACTGGACTCAAAATCCCAGAAAGGGCAGAGATTTATATGCTGAAGACTATATATCAATCTCCCCCTGCTCTGTAACATGGTGCCTGCAGATTGCACTGTAATAAACTATGCTAAGTAGGGTGCTCAGGGTACCCTTGGTGTGGCCAGGATACTCAGTGCACTGTTCCCCGCCCACTGGTTTTACATGTCCCTGGTCCCCTCACTGGTGATTGACAGTGCTTGCTTGCCTTAGCTTTCTTTGCAGACAGTGCAGCTCACTCAATCTAGCCAGTGCTATCAATCACTAGTGGCGAGTGGGGGAGGCAAGGACATGTAAAGCCAAACCACGGAGGGTACACTGAGCACCCTAATTAGCATATGTGATTAAACTTCACTTACAGCATAAATGAGGCAGTAGTAAGACCGGTAGAGAATAAAGATGTGATTTTTGTAAAAGCTCATCACCTACAAGCCTATATGCTTAGTTTATTCAGTCAGTTTGGGCTGACGGACTTCACGTAATTCTGCATTTATGAAGCAAAAGAACAATAAAAATGTTCTTTAGGAATAAGGAGGCAAATTAGAAGCTCAATGTTTAGACATGTGGTATTTTTGACCTTCATCAATGCAAAACAGGAGAACTGACACTAAAGTCCCTGTCCTCTTCCTCTCTGAAAGTTATTTGCACACTTGAGTCAGTACAGGTGCATGTCTTTGAGTTCAGGCATGGACACCTTCAGGATTTAGTATGCGGATTACTGTGCAAACTGAAACCTCAATTCCTGGTGCCACCCATTCTTTCTACAGGTCCTTTATGATCACTTGAGTACTTTTGATGACTTGTTTCTTCAAAAATCTGGTGGCAACTGGTGATAGTGTCTTCTTTCTGCCACATCCAAGTAGTATAACCAGTTTTGCTTTAACTTTGAACTTGTGAACTATTATTCCAACTGTATTTGTAGGAACATCTTCAGGGCTCTCTCACACAAGCGTATACATCAGTGTCGGAATTCCTGTTGTTCATCTACAGTTTGACCACTAGTGGCTGCTATTGTTCACCTTAATAATTGTGCTGCAATCCCATTCCTTACTACTGGAGGCTGCTGTTGTGTTCTGCAATTACCCTTTACTAAAATGGCAGATTCTGAACCTGTGGGATCCATCTTGTTTCCTGTTTGGGCCTATATAAAGCCGCATTGATCTCTCACTCATTGCTTGAGTATTGTGTCTAGCTGTTAGCTTAGTTCCAGTCTCCAGCTCTTGAACATTCTTACCCAAACTGTTCTCACCTATCTACAGATTGTGTCCTACAACTCCTTTTGCTAACTTCAAGAACTTATACTACTGCTTGCTGTTCCTGATTGTGCTCCTTCAGCCACTGGTTTCCAGCAGTACTATGACAGTATTGTAACAATCGGACGAGTGCTATCCAATATTTTATCGGATAGCACTCAGACCAATGTTATTTAATGAGGCAATGCTGATCAGCAAATTGGATGCCTCTTACCTATTCAAGTCTATGAGTGCATGAAAAACATCAGGCTGCACTTGGGTGACAATCTTGTTCTCCATCTTCTCCTCACCTGTGCTTTGATTCTCTCATCTGGGAGAATCAGTTCACACTAAGCTGACACTCGGATCAGAGTGTCTTTAACACAGTTGATACGATTCTCTCAAAGCGATACGATTTTATCAGAAGACAGAATCTAGGCTCATGTAACCCCGGCCTGAGAAGTCCTGGGAGAATCTGGCGGGGCAATCACAGTTGAAAGCCCAAGATTATTGGTAAACTGGAGGCCATTGACTATGAGGAATGGGCTGGGATTCCTCAGAATAACGATGTGTCATGTCTGTAGCAGGTCATAATGACGCGCCCCCTGGGCCGTGGGATACTCGGTAGCCGGGCCGGTCCTGTATCAGGGTAGTCACAGTGGCAGTGACCCGGTCCGTGACCCAGGGCAGTCAATTAAAGGGAAAGTAAAAGGGAAATAAAGTTTTTAGAGATAATGTTTGTGACGCCACCTGTGGTATGCAGCTATATGGGGGCCACCGCTGCGGTGCAGATCCACTAGAGCTGATGGTGACGCAGCAGAGTTGGTTCAGCTCTCCACAGGCAGAGCTAAGCTCCAGGGCAGTGTAGATGATGATTTTATGAGGTAGATGTTGCTGGTGCTGTGTAGTGCTGGGCTGGTGGTGCAGTAATAAGTCAAAGACACAGTGGAGTACAGTCTTCAGGCTTTACTCACAGTTCAAGGCAGTTCCAGGTCACCGCTGCAGCCAGTAATGACCGCCCACGTCGCCCTGTGTCCACCGGGGTAGTGATTCACTAATCTCTCAGGTACCTCAGGAGCACTTAACGGGACCCCGTTCTATGTACCTCTCCCGGTCGTCTCACTGCGCTGGCTCTCACCCTCCTGCCCTGTGCCTCACAATCAGTGTCCCAAGCCAGTGGCCTCGGGCCTTGTCGGGCGATGTGTAGTCCCCAGGACCCTATGCGGCCACATTTTCGGCGATGTAATTGTGGATGTTGGCTGCAGCACCTTGAAAATGCAGCAGCCTCCGGTTGTCTAGCTGAGCCTGGTTGTTCTCCACTAGTTTAGGGGCCGGTTCTCTCTCTGCGGCCTGATCCTTCCACTTCAGCGTGAATTCGGGCGCACGGGTGGCCTCTGCATTCGCCGTGCCCCTGGGATCCCCTCTGTTTCTCCTGGAGCCCTCCTCGCTGCTCCTCTCTTTCCTTCTCCTGGGCCCCTCTCTGGGCCCGACTCCTCTCTCTCAACAGAACTCCTGCTCCAAGCACTGGAGCCAGGAGCGTGGACCCTTCTGCACTGCTCTCCTGAACAGGATTGGACCCTTCTAGATTTTTCTCTCTGTCTTTTATACCCTTTCTGTCTGGGCTCCACTGTTCTTCCTCCACCCACACCCACTACATGGTTCCCCCTCTCTTGGTTCCCCCCCTTCCAGCCAGGAACAGGGCTCAGCAGTGGACAAATGCATCTTGCTTCCCCTGCTGGTCTGGAGTGGTGTAGTGTTGGATGTAGGTAAGAGGGTCCCGTGTATTGCTCCCTCCTTACCTGAGAGTGGGGTACCATACCACTGGGTGAGATGCAGTACCTCTGTGGCGACTGGACCCGCAGGGGTGCCAGAATAACAAATGCTCTACTAAAAATGATGGAGCTGAATGATTCTGAGACTTCAGTAGTCAATAATTTGGCATTTTATGTTGAATTTGGAAAATCCAGTTGTTATGTTAGTTGTGTTGAGCTATTTAAATTGTTCTTGTTTGGATTATTGCTATCAGCACAAAGTTTGTAATTTTTGCAAATAAACCTTATTTCCAATACAGGTTGAATAATTTTGATTGTATCTGTACTATTCAATGCTGACATCCAAAGGGATACATCGATAAATGTAAATTGCAGTGTGTTGTACAGGCTGCAGACATCCTGAAGGTATTCTGTTGAGAATGGTTGAAGTAGTTCTGAGAGAGAAATAAGATGCCAAGCTTGGTAAAGTGCCCGGGGCGTTATCTTTATGAAACTTCTCACTCGCTAACTCCAGCCAAATAATTTTATTTATGGGTATTTTTAGTCTACAGCTGTAAATTATACATTTTTATGTAACAGTTTAATCTTGTTTCCCATTGCTTAAGGCAACAACTGATACATTGTAAGGAGTTAGAGGCTATGTACAGCTCTGCACAGAAAACATTTTCTACCTTAGCGCTGCTATAGAGCATCACTGTTCTAAAGGTGTCAATAGCCTTGAAATATTAGAGTGGGCTTATAGGACTCATTCACAAGACTTCCCTTTCCCTGTTGGTTTGGTATGTGTAAAAATTGAGCAATTTAAAATATATACTCTCTTTGGGCTCATAGGACGTACATAAACTTGTGTAAAGTAGTATTGGTGCATACCTCTTATTGAATCCAGGTTTTGTCACTGAGTGCCATTGCCACATCTATATAAAAAACAGTCACTCGCCCCGCAGTCTGCCTTTACTACCATTTGTGAAAAAAATTACTCCTTGTAAAGTGCTCACTGAATTTGAGCGTGGTCTTGTAATAGGATGTCATCGTTGTAACTTGTCAATTTGTGAAATTTTTTCCCATCTAAATATTCCAATATTGAAAAGTGGAAGCATTTAGGAACCACAGTAACACAAGATATAAGACTAAGGCTATGTTCACACTAGTCATTTTTTCAGTGTTTTTTTTCTGAAAAAAAATGATCTCTTGGCAAAAAAGAAGCCGCATCAAAAAAGCAGATTTTGGTGTGTTTCTGGTGTGTGTTTCAGGATCCCAAAGTTCAGCTTTGCTTCCACCACAGAAGCATGAACACAGGTCACCAATGCAAGATATATGTTCATGAAAAAATGCACATTACAAATGTAACAGTGGGGAAGGTGAATTTGGTCAGGAATAGTGTACCTAAGACACTGGCAGAGTATTCAGTTTGTAAGACCCTGTTTACTTTCACACTTTGGTCTGCCATTGAGTTGCTCAGCCATTGTTCAATATCACACCTTGGTCGGCCAATGTTAACTTTGTTCATATCAGTACTATAATTAAACTGTAATAATCCAAACTGCTAGTTCAGGTGACCAAGACCTTGGGAAAATCACAAAGATAAATATGTTTCACATACTGCTGTACTTGCTTTTTGTCACTAAAAAAGCAGCAAAACGTTCACACCAGGAGTTTTTTCTGCATATTTTGCCCTGAAAAAACGCTGAAAGAAGTGTCATGCTCTATTGTGCAAAAAAACTTGCAAAGCACAAAATATTGAGTTTTTTTTTACCCAGCTGTGTCCATGATATTTCTGAAATCTCATAGACTTTGCTGGTACTGGAAAAACGCAAGTGAAAATTTGCTTAAAAAATGCTTAAAAAAAACGCGTCGTGTAAACATAGCCTAAGTGAAGTTACAGATTGGGGTCGCCGACTTCTGAGATGTACGAATAGTGCATAAGAGCCACTCCATTACTGCAGATCTCCTAACTTCCTCTGGTATTAAAAGGAATCTGTGAGCAGGTTTTTGCTATGTAATCTGAAGACAGCATAATATAGGGGTTAAAACACTAAATTCAGCAGTTTCATTTATTAGGTTGTGTGCTGTTGGTAACTTAAAATGAATGTTTTATCACTAGGAGATTATCACTGCTTGGACTACCGCTCACGTGAGCTCTGGTGTGGCCACACCTCCTCCTCTGAGAATTAGCTCATTGTCAATAGACATTGTATACAGGAATCTGTGATGTCGGCTGGGGCAGCTTTCTGAGCTCTGCTTCATGATACATCTAAAAACTCTGATTATGTCACAACTGCTGCACCCAGTAAACTAAGTGATATATTGTTAGAATCAGGGTCTCTATTCCTACATTATGCTGCTCTCTGGTTAGGTAAAACAAATCTGGTGACAGATTCCCTTTAACATCTGCACAAAATACTGTGCACCAGGAGATTCACAGCATGGGTTTCCATGGCAGAGCAGCTGCATTCAAGCCTTACATTACCAAGCACAATGTCTGATGGAGTGGAGTAAAGGATGCCATCATTGGACGCTGCAGCAGTGGAAATATGTTCTTTGTAGTGATGAATCATATTTCTCTACATGGCAGTCTCATGGATGAGACTGGTTTGGCAAATGGCAGGAGAACATTACCTGTCTGAATGACTTGTGCCAGCTGTAAGAAAATCATTTGGAATTTAGACTAATAGAAATAGTTTAAAGAGAGTGTGTAACAGCTATAAATATGTGGAATGCATACCAAAGATGGCAAAATAATAAATTTTTTCTCTAAAAAACTTTTTGCCAGTGAGGGTGATCAATGAGTGGAACAGGAAGTCTTCAAACAGAGGCTGGACAGACATCAGTCCAAGATGGCTTAGTGAATCCTGAATTGAGCAGGGGGTTGGACACGATGACCCTGGAGGTCCCCTCCAACTGTACCATTCTATGATTCTATAAATATAATACTATAAAATAACTGTATGCCTCAAGTCTTCTTCTGTTAAGTCACCTGACTGTTCCAGCCAAATAAAGACCTTAGCAAACAGGTTACCAAACAGTGGGACATCATCACCTCCTGTCCCAGGGCAGTCCACCAGAGTGGACAGCATTATATGCACAGGGGTAACAGCGAGTGAGCATGCTTCATTTTATTTTTTTAAATCATCTCAACATTGGCTAAACTTCAGTATAGGTTGGACAACCTGTTTACAGTGTAAGTACAGTACAGACCAAAAGTTTGGACACACCTTTTTATTTAAAGATTTTTCTGTATTTTCATGACTATGAAAATTGCACATTCACACTGAAGGCATCAAAACTATGAATTAACACATGTGGAATTATATACTTAACAAGAAAGTGTGAAACAACTGAAAATATGTCTTATTTATCGGTCGACCATGACAGCACCACGAGAGAGGGGATCCGCCCAGCAAGGACAGGAAACCTACAGGCTTAAAAGGGGGCGGGCCTCTCTCTCACCTCAGTTTGTCACCCAGGCTTTCAGGAAAGATAGTTCCTTGTTTATCTCCTACCAAGGGGTTAGAAAGGGTCTTAAGGTTGCTAAGTCCACCATAGCTGGGTGGATCAGGGAGGCTATTACCCTAGCCTATGTCTCCAGCGGTGAGGAAGCGCCACAGGGGTTGAAGGCTCACTCTACCCGAGCAGTGGCAACCTCGTGGGCGGAGAAGACGGGTGTCTCGATGGAAGACTTATGTAAGGTTGCTACCTGGTCTTCTCCATCTTCCTTCTATAGGCACTATAGACTGGATTTGGGTGTTTCATCTGACCTCACATTTGGGAGAAGGGTGCTCCAGGCTATGGTCGCTCCCTAGACTTTTTCATCTCTGCAATTCTCTCGTGGTGCTGTCATGGTCGACCAATAACGTTATAAGTTACTTACCGGTAACGGGATTTTTCGGAGACCATGACAGCACCCTTATATTCCCTCCCATCACTTTATGGGAGCACTCCTCATCTATTAATTACAATTTTCTCAGAAGTGTTGTATAAAAATATTATTTTTATGATTGTTTGCTACGTCTACTAACCTGGTGGTCCTCTCAATGCTCTGTAATCCAAACTGAGGCGAGAGAGAGGGCCGCCCCCTTTTAAGCCTGTAGGTTTCCTGTTCTTGGTGGGCAGATCCCCTCTCTCGTGGTGCTGTCATGGTCTCCGAAAAATCCCATTAGTGGTAAGTAACTTATGACTATTCTAGGTTCTTCAAAGTAGCCACCTTTTGCTTTGATGACTGCTTTGCACGCTCTTGGCATTCTCTTGATGAGCTTCAAGAGGTAGTCACCGGAAATGGTTTTCACTTCACAGGTGTTCCCTGTCAGGTTTAATAAGTGGGATTTCTTGCCTTATAAATGGGGTTGGGACCATCAGTTGTGTTGTGCAGAAGTCTGGTGGATACACAGCTGATAGTCCTACTGAATAGACTGTTAGAATTTGTATTATGGCAAGAAAAAAGTAGCTAAGTAAAGAAAAACGAGTGGCCATCATTACTTTAAGAAATGAAGGTCAGTCAGTCCGAAAAATTGGGAAAACTCAGAAAGTGTCCCCAAGTGCAGTTGCAAAAACCATCAAGCACCACAAAGAAACTGGCTCTCATGAGGACCGCCCCAGGAAAGGAAGACCAAGAGTCACCTCTGCTTCTGAGGATAAGTTTATCCGAGTCACCAGCCTCAGAAATCACAGGTTAACAGCAGCTCAGATTACAGACCAGGTCAATGCCACACAGAGTTCTAGTAGCAGACACATCTCTTCAACAACTGTTAAGAGGAGACTTTGTGCAGCAGGTCTTCATGGTAAAATAGCTGCTAGGAAACCACTGCTAAGGACAGGCTACACGCATAAGAGACTTGTTTGGGCTAAAGAAGACAAGGAATGGACATTAGACCAGTGGAAATCTGTGCTTTGGTCTGATGAGTCCAAATTTGAGATCTTTGATTCCAACCACCGTGTCTTTGTGCGACGCAGAAAAGGTGAACGGATGGACTTTACATGCCTGGTTCCCACCGTGAAGCATGGAGGAGGAGGTGTGATGGTGTGGGGGTGCTTTGCTGGTGACACTGTTGGGGATTTATTCAAAATTGAAGGCATACTGAACCAACATGGCTACCACAGCATCTTGCAGCGGCATGCTATTCCTCCGGTTTGCGTTTAGTTGGACCATCATTTATTTTTCAACAGGACAATGACCCCAAACACACCTCCAGGCTGTGTAAGGGCTATTTGACCAAGAAGGAGAGTGATGGGGTGCTACGCCAGATGACCTGGCCTCCACAGTCACCAGACCTGAACCCAATCGAGATAGTTTGGGGTGAGCTGGACCTCAGAGTGAAGGCAAAAGGGCCAACAAGTGCTAAGCATCTCTGAGAACTCCTTCAAGATTGTTGGAAGACCCTTTCCGGTGACTACCTCTTGAAGCTCATCAAGAGAATACCAAGAGTGTGCAAAGCAGTCATCAAAGCAAAAGGTGGCTACTTTGAAGAACCTAGAATACAAGACATATTTTCAGTTGTTTCACACTTTTTTGTTAAGTATATAATTCCACATGTGTTAATTCATAGTTTTGATGCCTTCAGTGTGAATGTACAATTTTTATAGTCATGAAAATACAGAAAAATCTTTAAATGAGAAGGTGTGTCCAAACTTTTGGTCTGTACTGTACATCAAAAAGAGAACTGAATAATAGCATAAGGCTGGGGCTGTGTGTGGCTATATAACATAAGATCACGTCATGCTGCTACACTGCAACTAATAATAGTGTATGTGTTCACGTTCCAATTCACAAATTGCCGTGATCTTGTCAAGATAGTCGACAGCCCTGCTGGAATTCTGCGCAATTATATTCACTATCAATATTTTTTTTATTGTGATGCCACAAGTTGCTTTGTTGCTCTCTCCCAATGGGCATTAAAACTTTATCTTTGTTTTTGACAGGGTTACCAACACTAGTTTATGCATTAAAGCCATGGACGACATTAAATGAAAGTTACATCATGCATATGAGTAAGAGACTATAATTAATTGGAAATGACCTAATTTCTCTAGTTCAGTGTATTATAATGTGTATCTCCCTGATTTCACATAACTGAGATCACACAGCCATATCATTGACTTGTTTACATACTCTTTTAATAAGAAACTCCAGAAAAACAACACATATAGTACTGTAAAAAACTTTAGGCAGGTGGGGAAGAAATGCTGCAATGTAAGAATGCTCTGAAGTGGCAATAGCTTATCTTTATCAATTAACAAAATGCAAAATGAGTAATCAAAACCAAATAAATATTTGATGTGATTGCCCTTTGACTTCAAAGCAGAAACAAAGACTCAATTCTTTTAAGTACACTTGAACAATGTCAGGGATTTTGTAGGATTATACTCAGGTGTATAAGTAACCAATTACACCAAACAGGTGATAATGATCATCATATTCATATGTACGTTAGAAAGCAATCATTAACTTAACATAAGCAGCTAAGTAGGAGGTTTAAAACTGAGTGAGGAACAGCCAAGTTCTGCTACAAAGGTGAGGTTGTAAGTTTCATGTCACAGGTCATACACCGTAGCAAGACTGAACACAGCAACAAGATACTAGGTAGTTATTCTGCATCAAATAGGTCTCTTCTAGGGAAAGATTTTAAAGTAGGAGGTTTAAAACTGAGTGAGGAACAGCCAAGTTCTGCTACAAAGATGAGGTTGTAAGTTTCATGTCACAGGTCATACACCGTAGCAAGACTGAACACAGCAACAAGATACTAGGTAGTTATTCTGCATCAAATAGGTCTCTTCTAGGGAAAGATTTTAAAGTAGACTGGGATTTCAATATGTGCTTTTCACCCACTTGAAGAAGCACTAATATAACTGAGAAACCTAGAGGACCGGAGAGGCAGTGGTTGGCCAAGGATACTTACCGTATATACTCGAGTATAAGCCTAGGTACCTAATTTTACCACAAAAAACTGGGAAAACTTATCGACTCGAGTATAAGCCTAGGGAGGGAAATGCAGCAGCTACTGGTAAATTTTCTCATCCTGGTAAGCATTGTCCATGGGGATAAGGGGGCATGCATGGCCCCTCATCCCCAATCCTGGTATGCATGGCCCCCTTATCCCCAATCCTGGTATGCATGGCCCCTTCATTCCCAATCCTGCTATGCATGGCCCCCTCATCCCTCATCCTACTCAGAAAGAGAATAGGAGGGATCCAATGGCTGGATGTCCTTAAGGACAAAAATGTCCAGGAAGGATGGGAAATTTTTAAAAATGAGATTCTCAAAGCACAATCGTTAACAATCCCGAAAAGTAGGAAGAATGGGAAGCATTTAAGGAAACCAGGATGGATGAACACAGAACTTAAACACATGCTAAAAAGAAAGAAAGAAATGTTTATTAAATGGAAAGAGAGAGGCATATCTAAAGAAGATTATAATGCAGTCTGCAGATCCTGCAGGGCACGTATCAGGTTAGCTAAAGCTGACAATGAATTAAGGCTTGCAAGAGATGTCAAAAGCAATAAAAAAGGATTTTGGGGGTATGTCAAAAGTAAAAGAAAAGTCAAAGATGCTATAGGATTTTTACAGGATGAAAATGGAGAAATGGTAAGAGAGGATGTTGAGAAGGCCGAACTTTTTAATTCCTATTTTGCATCTGTTTTCTCTCAGAAAGAAAATGTAACATCAACTGATCTTCACTGTCCTTTTAAAGGAATAGAGGAATCCAAGTTATCTGTAAACAGAAAGATTGTGAGGGAATATTTAGCTAACATAAATGAGTTCAAGTCTCCAGGTCCAGATGAATTACACCCCAGAGTACTGAAGGAGATCGTAGAAGAAATTTTAGAACCACTCTCCATAATCTTTGAAAATTCTTGGAGAACAGGAGAAGTCCCAGAAGACTGGAAAAGAGCAAATGTTGTTCCTATCTTCAAAAAGGGGAAGAAGGTGGACCCAGGGAACTATAGGCCGGTGAGTCTGACTTCTATACCAGGAAAGATCTTTGAACAAATTATTAAACAACATGTATGTAAGTACATGGATAAGAATGAAGTGATTAACCAGAGTCAGCATGGGTTTGTAACTAACAAGTCATGTCAGACTAACTTAATTTCCTTCTATGACAGAATCACTGACTGGGTGGATCAGGGAAATGCTGTAGATATAGTATATCTTGACTTCAGCAAAGCATTTGACAAAGTATCTCACACCATCCTTATTGAAAAAATGACCAAGTATGCAATGGACCAGGCAACTGTTAGGTGGATTCATAACTGGCTTAGTGATCGGACTCAAAGGGTGGTTGTAAATGGCTTCACATTCAGCTGGATGAATGTCTCAAGTGGGGTACCACAGGGCTCCGTCCTGGGACCTGTATTGTTCAACATCTTTATCAATGATTTAGATGAAGGAATTGAGGGTAAACTGATTAAATTTGCTGATGACACAAAGCTAGGAGGGATAGCTAATACTAGAGAAGAGAGAGAGAGGATTCAAAAAGACCTAAATAAACTGGAGCAGTGGGCAGCAACCAACAGAATGGTTTTTAACAGGGAAAAATGCAAAGTACTACATCTGGGCAATAAAAATAAAAAAAGCATATACAGAATGGGAGGAATAGAGCTAAGCAACAGTACATGTGAAAAAGACTTAGGTATACTAATAGATCATAGACTGAACATGAGTCAACAGTGTGATGCAGCAGCAAAAAAGGCAAATACAATTCTGGGATGTATTAACAGAAGCATACAGTCTAGATCACGTGAAGTCATTATCGGTCTTTACTCCTCTTTGGTCACACCTCATCTGGAATACTGTGTACAGTTTTGGGCACCACATTTTAAAAAAGACATAGACAAACTGGAGCAAGTTCAGAGAAGAGCGACCAGAATGGTGACTGGTCTGCAAACCATGTCCTATGAGGAACGGTTGCAGGATTTGGGAATGTTTAGCTTGCAAAAAAGAAGACTTAGAGGAGACTTAATAGCTGTCTACAAATATGTCAAGGGCTGTCACATTGTAGAAGGATCATCTTTATTCTCATTTGCACAAGGAAAGACTAGAAGCAATGGGATGAAACTAAATGGGAGGAGACACAGATTAGATATTAGAAAAAACTTTTTGACAGTTAGGGTGATTAATGAGTGGAACAGGCTGCCACGAGAGGTGGTGAGTTCCCCTTCAATGGACATCTTCAAACTGAGGCTGGACAGACATCTGTCTGAGATGATCTAGTGAATCCTGCTTTGAGCAGGGGGTTGGACCAGATGACCCAGGAGGTCCCTTCCAACTCTACCATTCTATGATTCTATGATTCTATGATCCCCAATCCTGGTATGCATGGTCCCCTCATCCCCAATCCTGGTATGCATGGCCCCCTTATCCCCCAATCCTCGTATGCATGGCCTCCTCATCCTCCTATCCTGGTATGTATAGGACCCTTCATCCCCTAATCCTGGTATTTATTGCCTCCTCATCCTCCAGTCCTGGTATGTATGTCCTCCTCATCCCCCAATCCTGGTATGCATGGCCCCCTCATCCCCCAATCCCGGTATGCATAGGACCCCTCATCCCCCAATCTTGGTATGCATGGCACCCTTCATCCCCCAATCCTGGTATGTATGGCACTCCTCATCCCCCAATCCTGGTATGTATAGGACCCCTCATCCCCCAATCCTGGTATGCATGGTCCCCTCATCCCCAATCCTGATATGCATATCCCCCAAGCCTGGTATGCATGGCCTCCTCATCCCCCAATCCTGGTATGTATGGCACCCCTGCTGGCATATTCACTCCTCTCCGTGCCGGGACTATATGCGTGGAGAAGAATGCTTCCGGGAATATATGCGTGGAGTAGCTCAGCGCTACTAAAGAGAATGACTATTCCCTTTTCTCCACGCCCATTGGCGTGGAGAAGAGGGGATATTCATCTCCCTTTAGCAGCGGGCACACGTGGTAGCTGCAGCAGCTAGCTACTGCGTGTGCCCCGCTCCTCTGCCGTCACAACTTGATCTTCCGCCACCGCAACCCCTCCCACTATGCACCAACGGAATCTCTATATACTCGGGTATATATCCAAGTATAAGCCGAGGGGGGCTTTTTCAGCACAAAAAATGTGCTGAAAAAACTCAGCTTATACTCCAGTATATACGGTAGTTAAGCAAATGAAAGAAACTTCAAACTTACTTCCCTTTGAATTGGAAGATTTCCAGCAGCGCCACCAGCTCAGAACTGACAGCATCTAGTGCAGTGGTGGGAAACCTCAGGCCTGAGGGCCATTTATAGCCCTCGATAACCTTTAATCTGGCCCCAGGGCAGATTTCCAGGGACTGCAGTGCTTGGGCCGGCAGCTGTATTTTGACAGGTGCCAGCCCTTTAATTTATTCTTGCTCTGTGAGTACGCACATGCAGTGTTCACTACTGAATGCTGAGGTGCATGCAATGAAAGATTACGTCTTGACACCAGTACTAGCATCAGTTCGTACTTTGAGGGCGGAGTTAGCATGCGATTTTTGCATCCCCTGAAGGATGGTATTAGCATCTAAATAGCCCTAGGAAGAAATAAGGTTCCACACCTCTGATTTAGCGGAACCCAGCTAGTCCCATCTACTGTTCAAAAAATTCTCGTCAGAAATGGTCTTCATGGAAGAATTGTGGCCAAAAGTACATACCATAGACATGGAAACAAGGCCAAGGGACTCAACTATGCACAAAAGCATAAGAACTGGGGTGCAAAAAAATAGCAGCAGGTGATCTGGACTGATGAGTCAAGTGTGAAACATTTTTCTTTATCAAAAGGCAGTTGGATTGCTAAAGGGCTGGAGAGCAGTACAGTATAATAATAAGTGTCTGCAGAAACAGTAAGGCATAGTAGAGGTTCCTTGCGAGTTTGAGGCTGCATTTAAGCAAATAGAATAGGAAATTTGGTCAGCGCTATTTGTGTATCCAATGCTGGGTAATACAGGCAGAAACTTAACCATAATCCAATGCCATCAGGAAGGCATCTGATTGGCTCTAAATTTATTCAGCATTAGAATAACAAACCCACACATACAACCAATGTCATTAAAAACAGTCTTCAGTGTAAAAAGGAACAAGAAGTCCTGGAAATGATGATAAGGCCCCTACAGAGCCCTGATCCCAACATCATCCAGTCTGTCTGGGGTTACATGAAGAGACAGAAGGATTTGCTGGTTCCTACACCCACAGAAGATCTGAGCTTAGTTCTACAAGTTGTTTGAAACAACTTCCCTGCCGAGTTCTTTCAAGAACTGTATACAAGTATATCTTGAAAAATTGATGTTGTTTTTAAAGCTATGGGTGGTCACACCAAATATTGATTTAGATAAAGATTTTTCTTTTGTTCATTCACTTTGCATGTTGTTAATTAATAAAAATAAACTATTAACACTTCTATTTTTTAAAGCATTCTTACTTTGCAGCAATTTTTCCATACCTGCTTAAAACTTTTTCCCAACACTACTGTACATATAATTCTTTAGCTACTACCACTATAATTGCAGCAAGTATATGTAATGGTCACTGTAGGCCATATGTAATCATAAAAATGATTAATTTCAATTAGATTTGGTTATATAAGCTAAGCTCTATAGGCCAAGGAAATTGCATAACGACACCAATCATGTACCTTATTGTCATTGCTTTATTAAAAGGCATATGTGATAAAATGATGCACCGTGAGATTTCTTTAATGCTTTTGAATAGAAGAGGCCAAGCTCTGGTGGTTCCTATCCTCAGTATTATTATTAGGTAAGAACATGCACAAAAATCTCTCTCTCGAGGAACTACCTTGTTAGCAAACAAGAGGGCAAGGAATTGATCCAATGATTGATGAAAGATGGTGAAAGGTTACCATATTTGGACTCCAGTTTGGTCCATGTATGCTACTGGTTATATCAATTTTCCACTAAGGTCTTTTTCAATACCTTCTAAATTTAATCCGAAAAAATAATATTGGCTATTTTTAATAGAACTCTTACAGAGATATTTATTCCATTTATATGATAGAAACATTTCTAAATAGAAAGATCCTAGGTGCCACATTTTTATTCAAAATAGAGATACAAGACACTTATGGTGAGTGATGCTTTTTCTTTCTTCTTAGTATTAAAAAGATTTCATATTGTAAGATTTCCTTTTTTTTGTTACTAATGTTTTAAAAAATATATTTTTTAAAGAAGGAGTTAAAAATAATTCAGTAAAAAATAATTCATACAAACTTCTGCTTTTTAAGGATTGGATACTTTCAGATACTTTCGGCGTATTATCTTTTTGTACATGGTTTCTTAACTACATTTTGTTCATGTCCCCAATGAATACGTCTATCAGTCAAATGAACTGCTGACCTTTCAGTCTAAATGAATTCTGAATTATTCATCCTCAGCATTACAGATTGACAATAGCGAAAATCCCATGTTACTGCTCCTAGATAGCAGCTGGCAAAATAAACAGTTAATGTAATGTATTAATCAAAACTGAGTGGTGATTGACTAATTGTGGATTTTCTATAAAGACTTGAATGCAACTGATTATCTAATAATTACACAGTAAATATTCCACTTTATTGATATCTACGTTGGCTGCATATTATACACTAGGCTCATATTTATGACTAAACTATTGGAAATATTGTTTAAAGGGGTTGTCAAATCAATAAAACAAAATATTTTAAAATTAGAAAAGGCCCCCATACTCACCCTCACCAATCCCTGTAAATCCCATTCGATGCTTACCTTGTCCCCACTGGTCCCTGCTTCTGGAAATATTCTCAATACACCAGAAATAGCCACAAAGGCTTACTCTGGCAAAGTAATCATGAATCATACAGAAGTCTGAGAGTAAAACACAACCCATAAAGGAGGTTAGGCTGGCACACTTTCAGTACATCATAAGCAAGATAACATTAATTACTTCAATGTTCCAACCATACTTAAAAAAAATCATCCCTGAGTTCCAAGGTGTTTTAAGGTCCAATTACACGGAGCGATTGGTGGCCCTAAATAGGCGACTTTTGGTCAATATGAACTGATCAGCTATTATTTAACAGCCTGTTTACACAGAGAGACGCAGCAAGCCATGCTCACTGAGCGATCTGTATTAGATCGCTCAGTCCAAATAGGCTGATATTGGTCTCGGCAGCACAAGTCCTGTTTAAACAGGATGATGCACTCCCAAGAACAATGATCTTTTAAAAGGTCATGTTAAAAGACTCTATTAACCTGCAGATATGGGGTTAATCTGCAGGTTAATAACATTCTAAGGCTGTGTGGCCTCCACATTGAGAGCACGGCTACTGAGAAGAAATGTACTTTATGCCTCCCAGGCAGCCTCTGGCTTTCAGTCATAGAGGCACAGCCATTGTGCCTTCAGTCACCGCTTAGTGCATAGTGAGTGGTAGCTGTAACCGCGTCCCAGCACTGACTGACAGCCGGTTCAGCACTGAAGCGGGAGAGTGATCACAGCCACCACTCATTGTTTATCAAGCAGTGTCTGAAACCATGCCGGCCACGCCTCTATGACTGAAAGCCAGAGGCTGCCTGGAGAATTAAACTTCATTTGCTTCTGGTAGCTGAGCTGTCAGTACGGTGGCCACATGACTTCAGAAAGCTATTTACTGGCGGTTAATCCTAATATCTGCAAATTAATAGCGTTTGGGGAAATGCTCCCTTTAAGGCTGTTAAAAAAAATTTCACCCAGCAAATGAGTGTTTTGATCATTCATCAGGTGATTGGCAGACTATGTATACTGCAAAATTGTGGTGAAAAGAATCTTCCTAGGAATGCTCGTTCATAAGAATCTTGCAGTGTAAATGTACTTTTTGTCTCTCTCTCCAGTTCATTCTGAATATCTTTATCTAGTTCACTGTCGATTAGTTATTCCCATAGCAGCTTATACTCCAATATTAAGAATTCAGCTTTTTGTAAAAGCGATTATTAATGGAAGACACATCAGGAAACATAGAAGGATCATTAATAAATGTATTAACTTTTCCAAATATAACCTTAGGAGCAAAATATCTATTTCTTAAAAATTGCAAAAGTTTTAATGCAGAAAATAGTTAACTACTTCAAGACTGGTCCATTTTAGTCCCATTCATGACCAGACACATTTTCATGTATGAACATACAGAGAATAAGAAAGACCAAACAATCAATTAATACAAAATATATCAATAAATAGAAGATAATAGAACATCTATTGCCAATAAAATCAATGCATACAGTAGTATTTGAGAAATACAGAGAACAAAAAAAGCTGTACATCTTGTAAAAAATTCACATATTGTAGCAAGTAATGTGCAAATAAATAGTAGGAGCCATATGTAAATATACCAATTGGTCAAGTGAATAAATCACTATATAATAATGTATTGGCCAACCATAAATATATTGAATATACCATAAAAAAGGGGAATAGACATACAGTTGTGCTCAAAAGTTTACATACCCCGGCAGAATTTTTCCTTTCTTGGCCTTGGTTTAGAGAATATCAATGATAACAAAAAACTTTTTCTCCACTCATAGTTATTGATTGGGTGCAGCCATTTATTGTCAAACTACTGTGTTTTCTCTTTTTAAATCTTAATGACAACCAAAAATATCCAAATGATTCTGATCAAAAGTTCACATACACCAGTTCTTAATACCGTGTATTGCCCCCTCTAACATCAATGACAGCTTGAAGTCTTTTGTGGTAGTTGTTGATGAGGTTCTTTATTTTCTCAGATGGTAAAGCTGCCCATTCTTCTTGGCAAAAAGCCTCCTGTTCCTGTAAATTCCTGGACTGTCTATCATGAACTGCACGCTTGAGATATCCTCAGAGTGGCTCAATGATGTTGAGGTCAGGAGATTGAGATGGCCACTCCAGAACCTTCACTTTGTTCTGCTGTAGCCAATAACAGGTCGACTTGGCCTTGTGTTTATCGTTGTCATGTTGGAACGTCCAAGTACGTCCCTTGTGCAGCTTCTGGGCTGATGAGTGCAAATTTGCCTTGAGCATTTGCTGACAACATGCTGCATTTATCTTTCCATCAACTTTTACTAAATTTCCTATGCCTTTGTAGCTCACACATTAGCTATCCACCTCTGTGCTTTACTGTAGGAATGGGGTACCTTTCATCATAGGCCTCATTGACCTCTCTCCAAATGTAACGTTTATGGTTGTGGCCAAAAAGTTTAATTTTGTTCCCATCACTCCAAATTACCTTGTTCCAGAAGTTTTGAGGCTTGTCTCTGTGCTGTTTGGCGTATTGTAGGCGAGATACTTTGTGGCATTTGCGCAGTAATGGCTTTCTTCTGGTGACTCGACCATGCAGCCCATTTTTCTTCAAGTGCCTCCTTATTGTGCATCTTGAAACAGCCACACCGCTAGTTTTCAGAGAGTCTTGAATTTCAGCTGATGTTATTTGTGGATTTTTCTTTTGCATCCCGAACAATTTTCCTGGCAGTTGTGGCCGAAATTTTTGTTGGTCTACCTGACCGTGGTTTGGTTTTTAAAAAGCCCCTGATTTTCCATTTGTTAATTACAGTTTGAACGCTGCTGACTGGAATTATCAATTCCTTGGATATTTTTTTGTATCCCTTTCATGTGTTATACAGTTCAATTACCTTTTTCCGTAGATCCGTTGACAATTCTTTTGCTTTCTCCATGACTCAGAATCTAGAAATGTCAGTGGCTGGATGAAAGATGCGAGAGTTTGTCTGGATCCCAGAAACTCACTCAGCTTTTATGCACACACACTGATTACAAGCAAACAGGTCACAGGTGAGGATGTTACCTTTAGTAGCCATTCAAACCCATTTGTGTCAAATTCTGTGCATGTTATCAGGCCAAAATCACCAGGGTATGTGAACTTTTGATCAGAATCATTTGGATGTTTTTGGTTGTCATTAAGATTTAAAAAGAGAAAACACAGTAGTTTGACAATAAATGGCTTCACCCCACCAATAACCATTAGTGGAGAAAAAGATTTGAAGGAGCTATAATTCTCAGGGTTCCTTTCTGTGGGGCGTAGTTTCCGGCTGGCGTAAGCGATTACCCGTTCTCTCCCCTGCTGGATCTGGGACAGTACGGCTCCTAGCCCGATGTTGCTTGTGTCCGTGTGGAGGATAAAGGGCTGGCCGTAGTCAGGGTTTCATCCCCCGTGAGGGCCATCTTCAGTTGACGGAAGGACTCCTCTTCCAGATTTTCCCACCTGAAGGGTGGCCTCTGGTTTTTGGCCTTCCTGGACTGGCCTATAAGGAGGTCCTGCATAGGAGCTGCCATTCTGGTGAAACCGGGAGTGAATCTTCGGTAGTAGCCTACCAACCCGAGAAACTGCCGCACTTCCTTTACGCTGGAGGGGCTTGGCCAGTCATTAATCACGGTGATCTTATGGGGGTCGGGAGCCACTCCGTCAGCACTCACCACGTGTCCCAGGTACTGTACTTTTGGTTTCAGTAGATGACACTTGGAGGGTTTCACCTTTAGGCCGTAGCTTGCCAGGGCGTCAAATACTTCTGCCAGGTGTTTCAGATGGTCCTCGTAGGTCTTGGAGTAAACGACGACATCGTCCTGGTATAACAGGACCATCTCGAAATTCCGGTGTCCCAGACAGCATTCCATCAACCGCTGGAAGGTTCCTGGTGCGTTGCAGAGCCCGAAAGGCATACAGTTGAATTCACTGAGACCCATCGGGGTGGTGAACGCAGTCTTCTCCTTGTTTGCCTCTGCTACAGGAGCCTGCCAGTACCCGCTAGTAAGATCCAAAGTGGAGAAGAAGTTAGCAGATTTTAATGCAGCTAAGGATTCTTCTATCCTAGGTAAAGGGTACGCATCTTTGTGTGTGATTCAGTTGACCTTTCTGTAGTCTACACACATTCTCATGGTGTTGTCTTTCTTTTTCACTAAGACTAGTGGAGCTGCCCAGGGGCTACAGCTGTCCCTGATTACCCCAGCCTCCTTTATGTCTCGCAACATCCCCTTTGCATGCTGATAGTGTGCAGGGGGTACAGGTCGGTATCTTTCCTTTATGGGTGGATGGTCTCCTGTGGGGATGTGATGTTCTACCCCCTTTACTCGCCCGAAGTCTAGCGGGTGTTTACTAAAGACTCTTTTGTACTCCTGAACCACCCAGTAGACTCCCTGTTTTTGGTGTGAGGGAGTGGAGTCAGTACCCAAATGCAGCTGCTGACACCAGTCTTCCATTTGTTTCTTAGAGCCGTTACCTTCCTCTGATTGAGACGGAGGCAAGGGTTCTACGGCCTTTACAGAATTTTGGTTTATGGTGAACAATTTGGCTAGCGTGGCATACCGGGGCAGGTATACTTCTCTCTCCCCGATATTTATGATGCGGACGGGCACCCTCCCATGGCGTACATCGACCACCCCCCGTGCTGTCAAAATGGTGGGCCTACTGTTCGAGTAGACGGGTTCGACCATTGCTTGGTAGTCTCTACCTCTTAGACCAATAGCTGCCCAGCACCATATCATCATCTCACTTTTCGGGGGCATGGCAATAGGGAACGGGTCACACATTCTCACGCTACCAATCTCACCACCAGATAGTTCCACCTGTTGCCGTTTCATCAGCGCCCGGATCTCCTTTTGTAGGACACGCTGCTGGCTGGAACTGGCGTTCATGGCAACCTGCTGTAAAATGAGAATTATCTCTGCAAGACAATTTTCAATCACGTTAGTACCCAAGGTTATTTTAGGGTGACTCTCACGACGGTCAATGTCCACAATAATCAGTCCCTGTGCCGCCAGTTCAACTTTACCGATTTTAATGGTCACCTCTTTAAATCCCACCTGCGGCACGGGCTGACCATTGCTGGCGATGATACTCAGGTCGTTATCTATGTAGCGGGTTATGTCCGAGTTATTCCAGTACCGCTTAAAGAGCACATAAGGGATGGTAGTCACCTGTGACCCGGTGTCTAGTAGGGCACTCATAGGAATGCCATCCAGTACCAAAGGCAAGACTGGACGTCCCCCTATGTATTTATCATGCCAGTTCGATGGGCCTGATGATCTTATGCCTGGGGGTTGGCCCTCTGCCCCAGGTTGTGCCTGTTTAAATGACAGTACCTTGCCATATGTCCGGGTTGATTGCAGCGGCAGCAGATGGGTTGTCCGTCCGCGTTGTATCGGTTGCTGGGTCTTCCTCTGGACGAGGAGATCCTCCTCTGTCGGCGCCACGGGACGTCCTCCGGTCCAGATGCCAGCTGGATCTTTCCTGGAGGAGAGACCTGTAAAGACTGCACAGTTCTGGTTAGCGCGGCAACGCTTTTGGTTAGCTCTTGGACCTGATGGTGCAGGTCTGTAGCCGGGTTGTTGTCCAAAGACTGCGCATCAGCTCCCACAGGCCCTGCAGACAAGGGCGCTGCCCCCTTGGGATAAGTGATAGCGGGGCACCTGTGTGTTACAGTGCCACCCGGTACCGGTTCTCGGAGCACCCGGATGGCTCTGTCCTTGAACTTTGCAAAATCTAAATCAGGGTCCTGTAGGGCCATTGCCCGCAACTGGGTTCGGTGGGCATTGGACAGTAGACCCTCTATGAATTGTTCAGTCAACAGCTTATATTCATTCCGCACGCTGTCAGGGTTTGCCTGCTTAATGGCTCTCAGGGCCTCCTGCAAGTTCAAAGCATAATCCCTTATACTTTCCTGTGCCCGTTGCTTGCACCCGTAAAATCTTAGTTTAATCTCTGCTGAGGTGCGGGTATCGAAAGTGTCCTTTAGACGGGCCAGTATTTCTCTGACAGTCCCCTTCTCCCGTGGTGGCCAGGACTTTACCTCCCTTTGGGCTGCTCCGATTAACTGGCCCACCAAGATGCTCACTTTTTGTTCTTCTGTCAGGGGATATACTTGGAAGAGGCTGTTTAGTCTTTCCTTAAAGTCACTTAGGGTGTGTGACTCCCCTGAGTACTGGGGTAGCCATGCCGCTCCGGGGATATATGGCATCGTGAACGGCATCACTGCGGCAGCAGCTGCGCTGGCGGTGGGAGCTCCCTCCATTCCTGGTATCTTTCGCCCCCCCTAGTTAACCGAGGCCTACCTCTTGTTGCTCTTCCTCCGTAGGCTGCGGCTCCGCAAGCGATCGTCGGGGTTGAGGACCTTGTGTCGCGTGCTGATGACGTTGGCGTCCGCTGGGCTCCTTCCAGGACCGTGCGCAGCGTCAGGACGTAGGGCAGGGCTTCAGCTCTCGCGCTTTTTCGGCGTCCATGCCCCTCTTCTTCCCGCGCTGCGTCCCGAAGATGGCGCCCAATGGTGGGAAAACGACTGAGGATGGTGGGAAAACGGCTGCGGATGGCGGGAAACTTCACCACGGCAGGTATGGCAGTCTTTTGAAGGCACGCAGTACCCAGTGGTTGCAGGCACGAGATCCTGCTGACTACGCCAAAGTTGACGCGCCCCCTGGGCCATGTGTGCACACGTGTGGGTTACCCGGAGCCGGGTCTCTGGGGGTTGTAGTCTCCGTGGCGGTGACCTGGTCCCGTGGCTCAGGGTGGTCAAACCAGTTGCAGTCTTTTATATGTTTTAGGTTAATGTCCGACTACGCCACCCGTGGATTACGGTCAGGGTATACCGCCGCTGCGAGGCAGACCGCTGAGGCTGGTGTTGTGTGCGCAGCAGAGAATGGGACAACTCCCCACGGGAGGAGTATAGCCTCAGAGCAGTGAGTGTGGGTGATGGGAGTGATGGTGCACAGGTGTAGCAGGAACGACTCAGAGTCTTTGCAGTGCAGTTCAGGGTCTTTACTGATGATGATAAGGTAGACCCTCCCGGGAATACTTGCTAGCATAAGAGTCCTGGTCAGTCTGTGAACAAACAGGAGTTCCCCTGGCCAGGTGGAGTTGTAGGCCTCCCCGTCTGTCTGCACTCTTCCTGGCTACCTTGCTGTAAGCGATTGGAAGTAGCCCACGTCCCTCAGCGTACCGTGTAGTGCTCACCCGTATGGCTGGTGACTTGGGGCCTTCTGATAGCCTCCGCTCCTCGATGACGGTGCTGGTCCCTTGCTCATGACTGAGCCTCTAGGCTTCTATGGCCAGAGGACCTGGAATCCCCTGCCGGCTGGTTTCTGCTGCTGGACTTAGAGATCCTCACAGCCTCGGACTCGGTTGTCTGGTAGTAGTGTCTTCAGCCAGGATGAGCTATATCTGCTTCCAGTCCCTGGCACTCAGCTCCTGCGCCTACAGAGCTCCTAGCTGTTGCTTTCCCTATGTCTGGAACTTCACTCTCTACTCTCTCTCTGCTTCACTACTCTAACCCCGCCGCAGATCCAATTTATATAGGGCAGTTTCCTCCCCTATCTGGTCTGGGACAGGAGGTGTTGCATGTTCAAGGGCTCCTGACCAGGGAACCTCCCACTTGCTCTCAGACGTGATATTTCTATCACCGTGGCAACCAGACCCCTGGGGTGCCACATGTATACAGTATATATCAATCTGAACTAACAGTCCTTCTGAGGACTAATCCAGCTGCATATATTCAGTGGTGATAGCAGGAGTTAGGCAGGCAGGCAGTGTATGTGGCAGACTGCAGTGCATATAGTGCAAGAGGGTCCATTGAACGTCTTGTTTGTATAGGTATTCCACAACATATATATATATATATATATATATATATATATATATATATACATACACTACTCAAAAAAATAAAGGGAACACTTAAACAACAGAATATAACTCCAAGTAAATCAAACTTCTGTGAAATCAAACTGTCCACTTAGGAAGTGTAAGGCAGTGACTGGGATCGTATACGAGGGATGTTATATATCCCCCAGAATGTTCACAGAGTCCTATAAAATCCATTGGAGTGCATTGCAGTCACAAACTCACCTGCGGCTGCAATGCTGAAATAAAGGTGAGCATTGACCTGGTCAGGCTATCTGGCTAAGACAGATTAGTAAAACTCGGCAGGGCCTTCATTTCTTGGAGGAGGTTACAGGAAGGCAGTGGGGTGGCCTCCTCCCTCCAACCCGGGTTTTCCAGTGGCTCTTGCCACTGGTCCTTTAAAAACCCTGCAGTAAGGATTAGTGTTGTTCAGTGTTGGGACCTGCTAGGAGGATAGCAGGAAAACTGGGCTGGACTGTGCATAGCTGAACCCACGCCTGGGAAGGCTCTGCACCCATCATGCTCTGAGCGGCACGGCGCGTCCGTTGCCCACGGCAACCATTGTGTATGGACTTCTGTTAACCCGTCTGTGAACCGGAGAACTTTCTGTTAACCCGTGAGTTGCTGAAATAAAAGCTGTTTATGTTGGACTTGCTTGGGTCACTGCCTCAGTTACTGCATGGTGTGAACACCGCTGCCTTACAGTTTGGTGGAGAATGCGGGCATAGTGACTGAGGCATACCCAGCCGGCAGCTGCATGACCACAATCCGGCCGGCCCCCTTTCAGCCTAACCCCGTGGCCAAAAAGGAAGAGCTGTTAAGGCAATTGGTCCTCACGCAGCGGCAGCAGCAGGAGCAGCTCAAGCAGCAGCAGCAGCACACCAATGAGCTGATCGTGCAGCAACTCACAGCCCTGCAGGAGACGCAGGCGGCACTAGCCCCAGAATGTTGAGAGGCCAGGGACAAGTTTCGCTCAGCATTGAGGAAGATGGGACCGGAGGATGATGTGGAAGCCTTCCTGACCATTTATGAGCGCACAGTGGAGCGGGAAAATGTACCAGTCGGACAGAGGGCAGAAGTGGTGGCTCCGTTTCTGGTCGGCGATGCCCAAAAGGCTTACTTCGACCTCAGTCGGGAGGACGCCCAAGACTATCAGAGGTTCAAAGGTGAGATCCTTGCCCAACTGGGAGTCAATACATACGTGAGGGCTCAGCGCGTATTTTCATGGGCCTATGTGGAGACCCGACCCGCCCGGTCTCAGACTTATGAACTTTTGCAGCTGGTAAAGAGGTGGCTCCAGCCTGAATCTTTGACTCTGCCGGCCGCTATCCAACGTTGGGTGGGACAAGAGGACCCCGGCACCCTTGACCAGGTGGTCAGCCTGATCAAACGCTACTCGGCCCCTCAAGACTTTATCCGAGACTCTGCCCATTGCGGCTGTCACACCGATCCCTGCCAACCCAGGAACCGGGAAAGGGCTCGCGTCCCTCTGCTGAGGACAGTCAGCACCGTACCCGTGCTGAAGGGGTACCCTGGAGTGAGAGTAGCAGGAGACCGGTTCCCTCCCAAACAGACATAAGACCTAACAGTACCTCCACCATTAGGTGCTGGTGGTGTCAGGGGCCAGGACACGTGGTTGCTAACTGCCCCCTGACTACGGAACCCATGGACTGCGGGTATATCCGCCTGGTTTCAATGTACGCCCAGACCGTCCGCACTGCAAGTGCCGACCCCTCGGATAGTGAACCTTAACTGTGCGAGGTACTGATTAATGGGTACCCCACGGAGGCCCTCCTAGACTCGGGGAGCCTAGTGACTTTGGTACATGGGTCGCTGGTGGCAGGAGACAACCTCAGTGGACGGACAGTCGGGGTTGTGTGTATCCATGGGGACCTCCGAGAGTACCCAACCGCGGAGGTAGTTTTGTCCACGCCATGTGAAGACATAAAACATGTCCAACCGCGGAGGTAGCTTTGTCCACGCCATGTGAAGACATAAAACATGTGGTGGGGATGGTAAAAACTCTTCCCTATGGGACTGTGTTGGGAAGAGACTTGACCCTGTTCTAGACTCTCCCCCGGTAATATTTGTTACAGGTCCTGTGCCCGACGAACCCGAGTCAGGGGTACCTGCCGTAGGGGTGTCCAACCTAGGGACAGAGTGTGACCCCGATAGGTCTCCCCTAGAGGTGCTGGCAGGAGAGGTCGAGGAGACCCTATCGATCCCCGAGCTGGAAGTGTCCCGGGGCACGTTTGGGACAGCTCAGCTACAGGATTCCACTCTGACTCGGGTGCGGGAAAGGGTGTTAGAGGTAAATGGCGTAACTAAACAGCCCAGTGCAGATACTGTATTTCCACGCATGGTAGTCAACGATGAGTTGCTCTATAGGGTAGACAAAATCAGGGACAGGGTAGTGGAACAGTTAGTGGTACCTCAGTCGCACCGTCAGGCAGTTCTGAAGTTGGCACACACACACCTGCTGGGTGGACACTTAGGGGTTATAAAGACGCAAGAGCATATCTTGCAGCGGTTCTTTTGGCCGGGGTTTACGCAGAGGTCCAAAAGTACTGGGAATCCTGCCCCGAATGTCAGTTGACCACACCCACCACAAGTTTCCGTAGTCCATTGGTACCCCTGCCAGTGATAGAGGTTTGCAATAAACTTGGTAGGGGCCATTGTAAAATCCGCTCGTGGCCACTAACATATACTGGTGGACGTCGACTATGCCACCTGGTACCCGGAGGCTATACCGCTACGCCACACCTCAGCGAAACTGATTGCACGGGAACTGTTTGCCATGTTCTATCGCCTTGGACTACCTAAGGAGATCCTCACGGATCAAGGGACCCTTTTTATGTCCAAGGTGACAAGAGTACTGCGCAAACTGCTAAAAATTAAACAACTGCGCACACCGCACACCCTCAAACCGACGGGCTAGTAGAATGGTTCAATAAAAACCTCAAGTCCATGTTAAAAAAGGTGGTTTCTACGGACGGAAGGGATTGGGACATGTTGCTACCCTATTTGATGTTCGCCATCCGTGAGGTACCCAAGGCTTCCACAGGGTTCTTTCCCTTTGAGTTATTGTACGGCAGACACCCTAGGGGTCTGTTGGATGTAGCCAAAGAGATGTGGGAACAAGAGCCGACTCCACATACTATAGGAGTATAATTGAACATGTGGCTAGTATGCAGGACCAGATTGTGGCGGTCATGCCCATTGTGAAAGAACATCTGTTAGATGCCCAGGCAGACCAGTGGCGCACATTTAATAAAAGAGCCACGGTCAGGTCTTTTAACAAGGGTGATCAAGTGTTAGTACTGGTACCCACAGCCGAGAATAAACTCATGGACACGTGGCAAGGGCCATATGAGGTTCGAGAAAAGGTGGGGGAGGTAAATTACCTGGTGTATCAGCCCGGAAGGAGGAAACCGGAGCAGCTTTACCATGTAAACCTGCTGAAACCTTGGAAAGATCGAGAGTGTTTAGTTACAGACGTCACTTCGGGCATGCAGTCAGAGTGTTCTCTACCTTCACCCAGGGATGCGTCCGGGGGAGAGGTCAGGATAAGTGATGCTTTCACTAAACAGCAGTGATGGGAGGCTCGCTCGCTGGTGCAGCAGAATACCGACGTGTTCTCAGAGCTACCGGGTAGGACTACCGTTCTCCAACATGACATTGTCACCGACAAACCTTTCAGTTCATAAAGTTGGCCCTGTGTGGACAGCCGGTCCTCGTCAGCCCCAACTTCAAGGAAACCTTCATTGTATAGACAGACGCCTCGGAGGTAGGCCTCGGGGCGGTATTGTCACAAAAAGTGAATGGCAAAGAGCACCCGGTCACCTACTTGAGTAGAAAACTTATCCCAGAAGAGAAAAACTATAGCGTGGTAGAGAAGGAGTGTTTGGCTATTAAGTGGGCCTTTGAATCACTACGTTATTATTTACTCGGGCATCAGTTCTGCTTGGTGACGGACCACTCACCCTTGGTATGGATGAGGAACGCCAAGGAGAGTAATGCGCGAGTCACCAGGTGGTTCCTGTCACTGCAAAATTTCAGTTTCTCTGTAGATCATCGACCTGTGAAATCAAACTGTCCACTTAGGAAGTGTGAGACAGTGACTGGGATCGTATACGAGGGATGTTATATATCCCCCAGAATGTTCACAGAGACCTATTAAATCCATTGGAGTGCATTGCAGTCATAAACTCACCTGTGGCTGCAATGCAGGAATGAAGGTGAGCATTGACCTGGTCAGGCTATCCGGCTAAGGTAGATTAGTAAAACCCGGCAGGGCCTTCATTTCTTGGGGGAGGCTACAGGAAGGCATTGGGGCGGACTCCTCCATCCAACCCGTGTTTTCCAGTGGCTCTTTCTACAGGTCCTTTAAAAACCCTGCACTGAGGATTAGTGTTGTTCAGTGTTGGGACATGCTAGAAGCATAGCAGGAAAGTTTGGCGGGCCCATGAGTAGCTGAACCCACGCCTGGGAAGGCTCTGCACCTGTCAGGCTCTGAGCGACCGTTGTTTAAGGACTAATGTTAACCTGGCTGCGAACCGGAGGACTTTTCTGCTTACCCGTGAGTTGCTGAATAAAGCTGTTTATGTTGGACTTGCTTTGGTCACTGCCTCAGTTACTGCATGGTGTAAATACTGCCGCCTTACACATGAGACAGACTCTACAACCAACAGAAGTTGCTCAGATAGTGCAGCTCATCCAGGATGGCACATCAATGCGAGCTGTGGCAAGAAGGTTTGCTGTGTCTGTCAGCGTAGTGTCCAGAGGCTGGAGGTGCTACCAGGAGACAGGCCAGTACACCAGGAGATGTGGACGGGGCCGTTGGAGGGCAACAACCCAGCAGCAGGACCGCTACCTCCGCCTTTGTGCTAGGAGGAACAGGAGGAGCACTGCCAGAGCCCTGCAAAATGACCTCCAGCAGGCCACAAATGTGCATGTATCTGCACAAACATTTAGAAACCGACTCCATGAGGGTGGTATGAGGGCCCGACATCCATAAATTGGGGTTGTGCTCACAGTCCAACACCATGCAGGACGCTTGGCATTTGCCACAGAACACCAGGATTGGCAAAGTCGCCACTGGCGGCCTGTGCTCTTCACAGATGAAAGCAGGTTCACACTGAGCACATGTGAAAGACGTGACAGAGTCTGGAGACGCTGTGGAAAGTGATCTGCTGCCTGCAACATCCTTCAGCATGACCAGTTTGGCAGTGGGTCAGTAATGGTGTGAGGTGGCATTTCTTTGGAGGGCCACACAGCCCTCCATGTGCTCGCCAGAGGTAGCCTGACAGCCATTAGGTACCGAGATGAGATCCTAAGACCCCTTGTGAGACCATATGCTGATGCGGTTGGCCCTGGGTTCCTCCTAATGCTGGACAATGCCAGACCTCATGTGGCTGGAGTGTGTCAGCAGTTCCTGCAAGTTGAAGGCATTGAAGCTATGGACTGGCCCGCCCGTTCCCCAGACATGAATCTGATTGAGCACATGTGGGACATCATGTCTAGCTCCATCCAAGTTGCACCACAGACTGTCTAGGAGTTGGCGGATGCTTTAGTACAGGTCTGGGAGGAGATCGCACAGGAGACCATCCGCAACCTCATCAGGAGCATGCTAAGGCATTGTATGGAGGTCATACAGGCACGTGGAGTCCACACACAATACTGAGCCTCATTTTGACTTGTTTTAAGGACATTACATCGAAGTTGGATCAGCCTGTAGTGTGTTTTTCCACTTTAATTTTGGGGGTGACTCCAAATCCAGGCCTCCATTGGTTAATAAATTTGATTTCCATTGATGATTTTTGAGTGATTTTGTTGTCAGCACATTCAACTTTGTATAGAACAAAGTATTCAATGAGAATATTTTATTCATTCAGATCTAGGATGTGTTATTTGAGTGTTCCCTTTATTTTTTTGAGCAGTGTATACATCCATCTGAACTAAAGGTTCTTCTGATGACTAATCCAGCTGCATATAATCAGTGCTAAGCAGACTGCAGTGTATGATACAGCACAAGAGGGTCCATTGAACGTCCTGTCTGCTGCTGTAATAATTACAGATATTTGTAGACATAGCCCAAGATATCAGGGGCCAGGGCAATTTTTTTTATCTTAATCCTGGTTATTTGCTTAAAAAGCACTCCAGAGTACACTATGATTCTGCTTCATTTGCTTGTTCCCACTGTAGAATAAATCCAGATCTGTACCACATTCCAGTGATAAAAATCCAGAAATTTAAACTGAACATGGAAAATATTGGCCTCCTTTTCCATTCTGTTGCAGTGTGTCGGTCAAGCTATTCACACTAGGTCTCTGTGTAGAATAGTATTAGTAAATTACAGGCTTGCTATTTAAAACTGTGGTTCTCTGTCAGACATATCATCTATAAGAGTGTTCCAAAATCAGCCATTTCTTCCATTTTCATTTTGTTGCAGTGTGTAAGTCAAGATATTCACACTAGGTCTCTGTGTAGAATAGTATTAGTAAATTACAGGATTGCTATTTAAAACTATGGTTCTTTGTCAGACTTATCACCTATAAGAGTGTTGCAAAATCAGCCATTTCTTCCATTTTCGTTTCGGTGCAGTGTGTCAGTCAAGCTATTCACACTAGTTGTCTGTGAGAAATAGTAGTAGCAAATTACAGGCCTGCTATTTAAAACCGTCATTCTCTGTCAGACATATCACCTATAAGAGTGTTCCAAAATCAGCCATTTCTTCATTTTTCATTTCGTTGCAGTGTGTCAGTCAAATTATTCACACTAGGTCTCTGTGTAGAATAGTATTAGTAAATTACAGGCCTGCTATTTAAAATTGTGGTTCTCTGTCAGACGTATTACATATAACTGCATTCCAAAATCAGCCATTTCTGGTGAACGTGGAAAATATTGTCCTCCATTAAAAATGGGCAAGGTGCGTAGCAAGGGACGGGGAAGTGGATGTGATGGTGATGGTGCAAGCAGAGGCCAAGGACGTGGCCATGGGCAAGCTGAAATTGTGCCACAACAAACACCCACATCTTGTCGCTCGACCTTCTTGTCCCAATTACTAGGGGACCGGAGTACACCACTATTGAATCCAGAGCAGTGTCAAAGGGTTGTTGGTTGGATAGCGAATAATGCTTCCAGTCACTTTGCCACCACCACCACCCTGTCTTCCACACGGTCAAGTCTCAGTATCCGTGAGTCTGGACCGCATATTCCTCACCCTGATTCTCCTTCCTCCCACCATGCCAAGTGTCCAGAGACAACTGATCCTACACTTGGACACTCCGAAGAGCTGTTCACTTTTCCATAGGTAGAATCGGGCCTCTCTCCTGGCCAGGTTCAAGTGAGTCAAGAGGAGAACACCTGTAGCGCTGCCCAAATATTGGAGCAGCCATGGTGACATGAAGGCGATGGTGGGAAAGTGTAATTACTGTCGCAAGAGGTGGATAATGATGATGATGAGACATAATTGCCAGAAAGTCAGGAGGAGGACCAGGGTACGGAAGTGGAAGACGAGGTGGTGGATGATATAGTAACTGACTCAACCTGGCAAAGGGACATACAGAGCAAGGACAGCAGCACACAGGGGGAGGGAGGCATAGCACCCCAACAGGCAGGAAGAAGCAGTGTGGTGGTCGCAGACACAAGGCGGGAAAGCGTTCCTCGTAACACCAACATGACCGAAGTTGACAGTACAACTGTTAGGTCTTCCGGAGTCTGGTTACTTTCTAAAGACTCTGCAGATGACCCCAAAAAGGCCATTTGCACCACCTGCCACACCAGCATCAGCAGGAGTAGCAAAACTAGCAGCCTGACCACCACCAGCATGATCAGGCAGATGGCAGCAAAGCACCTGACTAAGTGGTCCGAACCCCAGGCTTCAGCAACAGTGTCTGTGGGTGACACCACTGCTTGTTCCGCTGTTGTGCGTGCATGCCAATCCCCTGTCCATGTCGCATGCCAAGATGTCTCCCACCCTGCACCTGTCGTTGAACACTCTCAAGTAGCACCATCAGCAAGCACGTCCATGTCCTTATCCCAGCGCAGCGTTCTGTTGTCCTTACCCCAGTCCTTGGAATGCAAGAGCAAATACGCAGCCAATGCCTCACAGGCCACACTATTAAATTCACAGATTTCGTGAATGCTTGCACTTGAAATGCCTTTTAGGCTTGTGGAGACGGAAGCTTTCCCCATCCGATGGCAGCAGCCGTCCCTCGGTACTCAGTCCCGAGCTGCCACTATTTCTCCCGGTTTGCTGTCCCCGCATTACACGAGCATGTGTCCCACAACATTAGACATGCCCTCAACAATGCAGGAGGGCCTAGCCAGAGAGGCCCAGGACAGACTGAGGAGGAGAGGAGCAGGAGAAAGGCTCCAGGAGTGAAGAAGGGATCCCAGGGTTACGGGCAGTGCTGGAGGCCACCCGTACACCCAAATCTGCTGGGGGTGGAAGGATCGAGCCGCAGAGAGGACCGGCCCCTAATCAGTGAGAATTACAAAGTTCAACTGGAAACCGGAGGCTTCTGTACTTCCAGGGTGCAGTTGCCACATCCGCAGTCAAGTCGCCAAAAAGGTAACCACGTCGGATCCAGGGAACTCCAGGTTGCCCAGAAAGATCAGAGGATACCGGCTTGGGACATTGTTTGGCGAGGTGCAGGGCAAGAAGGGTGAGGACCAGCGCAGGAAGACGGCTGAGAAGGGCATATAGAACAGGGTCCTGTCAGGCACTCTTGAAACACCTGGGAGTTTGCTGAACCCCTGCCTGGTGAACGCAGCGCAACGTGGGAGGCTGTAATCTGGAAAGTGCAACCTGTGGAACTTAACAATTGTGAGTAAACTCTGAGGACTTCACCCCACTGTCTCTGTGAAATTATTGCTGCGCCATCACCCCCTGCACTACACAGCAACATCTTTAACATCTACACTGCCCTGGAGCTAAGCTCTACCTGTGGAGAGCTAAACCAACTCTGCTGCATTAACAACAGCTCCACAGGACCTGCTCCGCAGTGGTGGCTCCCTTTAGCCGCATACCACAGGTGGTGCCACGAACTGTACATAAAAACTATAAATCCCCTGTAAATTTTCCCCTTTTGATTGACCGCCCTGGGTCACGGACCGGGTCACCGCTACTTTGACATCTCCCCTAGCAACGACCGGCCCAACACCGAGTACCCCACAGCCCAGGGGGCGAGTCACAGCATATGCTTAGGTGACAAACCGCACAATGCTGAAGAGTTGTGGACAGCTCTATAAGAGCAGGCAGATCTGTGGCTGACACTGCTGACTCTACAGCCAAGCATGGTCATGTGTGACAATGGCCAGAACGTGGTGGCGGTTCTGAAGTGAGGCGAGCTCACATGTACCATGCCTGGCCCATGTGCTTAACCTCGTAGTTCAGTGGTTTCTCAAAACCTTCCTGGATCTGTTGGATCTGCTTGTCAAAGTATGCCGCCTGTGTACCCATTTTAGAAAGTCAGCTACCGCTTCCACCGCCCTTGCCGTGCTTCAGCAGCATTTGCAGCTTCCAGCTCATCGACTGATCGACGATGTCCCCACGCGTTGGAACTTTACATTGCAGATGTTGGGAAGGATTTATGAGCAGAAGAGGGCAGTTGTTGACTACCAGCATCAACAAGGCCGTCGGTATTCAGGTCAGACTCCACACATAAAACAAGGAGTGGGCATAGATGTAAGATATATGTGTAGCGTCCCGAGTGTTCGGTTGCTACCGAGGTGTTGCATCTCACCCAGAGGTGTGATATCTCACTTCCAGGTAAGGATGGAGTGTGGCTCAGGACCCTAACACCCACATGCACTACACCAAATTTCCAGGGGACAGGGCGACAATGCTCCCGGGTGTGAGCACAACTGTCCCTGTCCCTGGCTGGAGTGGAGAGAGGAAACACCTAGAAAGGGGGAACCCAGTAGTGTGTGTGTGGGGAGAGTAGATCCCAGGTGCACTGTATAGGAGAGTATATATGGTGGGCACTATCTTAGAGTCAAGGTAGAAGTAGAAAGGAAGGAGAAGAGTGAAGAGAGAGAAGGAGGCTGGGAGCAGAGTCTCTTCATGGGCTCTGCTCTGCAGGCAGGCCAAGTCACAAGGCCTGGTCCTGGAGGAGAGGAACGGAGAGGAGAGGAATGGAGGAAGCTCTAGGAGAAGACCGAAGGGACCCCAGGGGTGTGGACCGGTGAATCGCCACCGCACGCCCGAATCTACCTGCGTAGGGGGGTCAGGCCAAAGGGGGAGACCGGTCCCTGAAACTAGTGGAGCCCTCAGCTAGAAACCAGAGGCTATGACATTTTATGTAGCCCAGCCCCTCACTACACCCGTTAGGAAGGCACCACATAGGTCCCAGGGAAACGGAACATACGTTTGCCCGCCAAGGCCCGAGGCAGCTGGACAGAAACGTGGTCAATTGTGGGGTACGACAGGCCAGAGAAAGGACACACAAAAGGGGTCCTGAAAAGCACTTCAAAGGTACGTGGGAGTTGGCCGAGCCCCTCACATGGTCAGCACAGCACGACGTGGGCAGCCATCATCTGCAGAAGTGGCTTGGAGTGTAAAAGTGTGAGTAAAGACCCCGAACTGCATCACTGGACTCTGAGTCATTACTGCTGCTCCCGCGCACCATCACCCCCACCATCTGCACTCACTGCCCTGAGGCTATACTCCTCCCGTGGGGAGTTATACTACCCCCTGCTGCGCACACAACATCAGCCTCAGCGGTCTGCCCGCAGCGGCGGTTCGCAGTGACCGCAATCCACAGGTGGCGTAGTCGAACATTTAAGTATTACAAAAACCAAGTAGACAGATCCGCCACTGGTTTGACCACCCTCAGCCACGGGACCAGGTCGCCGCCATGGAGACTACAACCCCCAGTATTACACAGAGACTCAGTTCCGGGTATTCCCCTATACGCACACGGCCCAGGGGCGCGTCATATGTACCATCCTCCAAAACTTTGAGGACTCCACCAAGATGGTGAGCGTCGATGGCTCCATAATTAGTGTCACCATCCTGCTTCTCTGTCTTCTGAAATGCTCTCTGCTCACAATTAAAGAGGATGCATTGCAGGCGGAGCACGATGAGAAGGAGCAAGGAACCATACAGGGTGATTCCACACAGTCCAGCCTAATCTCAACCCAACGTGGATTGGGTGACAATGAGGAAGAGGAGGAGGAAGAACAGGAGCTAGTTTCCTGCTCTATAGATGGTATTACCTGCACAACTGTCATACCGTCTGTTCAGCGTGGATGGCCAGAGGACAGGGAGGAAGAGGAGGAGGATGAGGAGGAGAGCATGGTCAGTCGTCCTCTTGGTTAGGACACAGAAGTCTTGCCTCTTTGTTGTCTGGTACACATGGCTGAGTTTATGTTACGCTGCCTTTCCCATGACCCTCGCGTTGTCTAAATTTTCGGTGACAGTCATTATTGGTTGGTGACACTTCTAGACCCACACTACAAGGAGAACTTTCTGTCTCTTATTCCTGCACAGGACAGGCCTAATTAAATGGGGCAGTATGAGAAGGCCCTTGTTGCTGAATTATTAAAAAAAATTCCCATCTGAAAGCGCTGGCGGCAGAGGTCACAGTTCGTTGGACAACCAAAGAGTACAAGCGGGAGAGACACAAATGCAATTGAGCAGAAGTAGAGGAACACTGTCAATGTTCTGGGACAGTTTTCTCAGACTCTCCCATTGCACAAGCCCTGATGCACGGAATACTCTCTCAAGGAGGGATAAGATGCGGAAGATGTTGAGGGAGTACCTTGCCGACCATACCAACGTCCTCCTTTATTCCTTTGTGCCTTAAAATTATTGGGTATCCCAGCTAGACACGTGGCATGAACTGGCTCTCTTTCCCTTGGAGGTCCTGGCCTGCCCTGCCGCTATCGTTTTGTGAGAGCGGGATTTTAGTGCCGCCGGTGGAATTATAGCTGATAAACACATCCGCCTATCAACTGAAAATGCTGACAGGCTGACTTATAAAAATGAACAAGGGCTGGATTGGGCCAGACTTCTCAACACCACCGAATGATAGCACCATAACATAAACTCAAATACAGTGTCTTTTTTTTGGAAGGTCTAACTCTATTCCCATTCACCTATGTCATCACACCCAGACGTGGGTTTACGCTTCCTGATTTTGTCTATTTGCTCTTGTCCTCCTCCACCACCATATCACCACCATATGTACCATATCAACATATCTCCTGCAAGGGACATTGGCGTTCCTCCAAATTTTGGCAGCCGTTGCTTCACTGTATAGGCAAACAGTATGGGAGACAGATTTCCTAATAATGGGAACATTGTTTTCAGGAGGCCCTCCGACCTCTACATCTCTTGCAAGGGGCATTGGAGTTCCTCCAAATTTTTGGCAGCCGTTGCTTCACTGCATAGGCAAACATTATGGAAGACACACTTCCTAATAATGGGAACATTGTTTTCAGGAGGCCCTCCAACCTTTGCATCTCTTGCAAGGGACATTGGAGTTCCTCCAAATTTTTGGAAGCCGTTGCATTCGCTGCATACCCTTTAACTGTATATCAGACCCTCTCCTTCCTAATGGGAACATTTCCTTACTGTGGCCAAGCTCTATGTGTCTTTAAATTGTTAGTAGGGTTTTTCCTAAATTTTGGCTGCCGTTGCACTCATTGCATACCCTATAACTGAATAGCAGACCCTCTCCTTTCTAAAGGGAACATGTTGTACTCGTTACTTTTGCCCAGCTGTATGTGTCTTTAAATTGTTAGTGGGGTTGTTCCCAAATTTTGGCAGCCCTTGCAGTCATTAGCATGGGCATTACCACTATAGGAGACCCACTCCTTTATAATGGGAATTTTTTTTTACTGACTCTCCTCTATGTCTCTTCAAAGGGGTATTGAGTTGCGTCCAAATTTTTGGCAGCCCTTGCAGTCACTGCATACGCAATTACAGTATAGGAGACCCACTCGTTAATGGGATAATAATGGGAACAACAAAGCATAGCCGGCTGATGGCACTCTAACAATAGCGAGGACCGACTGCTGACCCTTTAAGAATAGTAAGGCTGTAAAAATAGTGTTTGTGACTTTCACAATCCCTCCTTCATAAATCAAACAGGATGTGTCTGATGATGTTTCACACCACATGGCCAGATAAAAAAATGACATTTCCCAGTGAATGCATTTGTCTTGGTTGAAAGTAATGCAAAAATGCAAAAACACATCAAAATCCCTACGTGTGAACATAGCCCAAGGTGTGGAGGAGCATTTTTGTTTTTTGTTATTTATTTTGCCTTATGTACAAGTCATTATCCTGGAAAGGATGTTCCTTAACATATTTCCCAGGAAAATTCATTTTGGTTTAGTTTTTTTACGTTTTATTGTGAGTCTGTAAAAGTGGCATAATACCTCTGACAATGTTGTTGACAGCAGTGATCTGGGAGTCAGAAATCCTTCCAGTGGTCTCCCCCATGCTGTTCCCATGTCAGTTATCACCTATGCACAGATACAGAGGACGAGGTTCAAAAAATTTCCTGTAGTACTGCTGGATATAGCTGAGTGTTACTTGACTCAACCAGGGGGATATGGGGGACTCGGTACCCGGGCCTTTACCTTCTTTGGGGGTCACGGCAGTCGGCTCCCGGGCCCGTACCCTGGGGTCACTCTTTAAAAAGGGGGCTGTTGCTTGAAGGGATGATAAACGGTTTTGTCTCGTGACGCAACCTGTGGTTCCTGGTAATGGTTACCAGCGCTGCTGCAGACCTCTGGAGCAGAAGTTAGGGCAGCTGGGTTGGTGCGGTTCTCCACAGACTGAGCTCAGCTCCAGGGCAGTGTAGATGTAAGTGGTGATGCTGGGCATTGTACTGCAGGAGCGATGGCGCAGCAGCAATAACTGACAGAGACAGTGGGGTGCAGTCGTCCGAGTTTACTCACAGTAGTTAAGTTCCTCAGGTTCACCAGGCAGGGGTTCAGCACTCCCTCAAGTATCTCAAGAGCATTTAACGGGATCCCTTTCTGTATGTTCCTCTCTTAGCCGACTTCCCGTGCTGGGTCTCTCCCTCCTGTCTTGCTCCCCGCCAAACAAAGTCCCGACCAGGTACCTTGGGGTCCCTCTGGGCGACTTGGAGTTCCCGGACCTTACTTGGTGACCTTTTCGGCGACTTAGGTGCGGATGCGGCAACTGCACCTTGAAAGTGCAGAAGCCTCCGGTTTTCTAGCTGAGACCTATAGTAACTTGGCTAGTCCAGGGACCGCTTCCCTTCTTGCGGCCTGATCCCTCCACCGCCTGGCAGATTCGGGCGTACACCTCCTCTTCAAGTGCTCCCCTGATCTGCATCCTCCACCCACACCCACTACATGGTTCTCTCTCACTTTGCTTCCCCCCACTCCAGCCAGGGATGGGGCCAGCAGAAAGCAGTGCAAATTGCCCTTCCAGCTGGTCTGGAGTAGTGTAGTGTTGGGTGCAGGTGTTAGGGTCCCGGGCTGCACCCCATCCTTACCTGAGAGAATGAGATGCCACACCTCTGGATGAGGTGCAGTACCTCTGTGGCGACTAAACCCTCAGGGGCGCCACATTACTCACCTGTCTTGGCTCCAGCATCAGCCCTTCTACTTTGGCCGCCTCCTTTTGCAGTAGTCTGTGCCAGATTTATCAGGTAAGCCATCAAATTCCTCTGACATCATCACCATATGCTTTTTAAGGCCAACTCCGGCAGAGATTAGGTGCTTGGGTAATAAGTAATACTGGCCACAGTTGCTTCAAGTTTGTAAAGAGATTACTGTCACTTCATTTGGCTGAGCTCCAGCCATGTGTCTTTCATCTCCTATTTTACTCTTGACTATTCTACAACCAGTGTTATTTTTAAGCTCAGTCCTATTTACTAGATGCTGTCCACACCAACTCTCAGGAAGTTACCAACTTCTCACAACTGTTCTCAGTGCTATTACACCTGGCCTCGGTAATCAAGGTAACATATCTCCGAAAGTAAGTCTCAATTTTTCCTTTCTCACATTAGTGCTTTTACCTGTGCTTGCTTTGTGCTGATATAGATTCTTTTTAACATAGCCTCTACGCAATCCCCTGGTATCTGCAATCAAAATGAAAGCCTAATTGATTTGATTTTTCTTTTTTATTTTAGATATTTTTTTTAATGTCCATTTTTCTCTTTGAGTCCTTTGTTTATCATTGCTTTTTGGTTTGAAAATGGCTGTTTTGTGACTTAAACCTTGCCTTCCTATCATTTTTGTGAATTTTAATCTGAAAAGCATGTTTAAACATTAATAAGAGACAATCTACTGTATGTGTTACTGTCGCAAAGATAAAAGACAGAATGTAAAAAAGATATTTGCATTATTAATGAAACACAGAAGGACCCACTTACAATAATAGTAGTGTCCCGTTTCTGTGGCAAGGAGAAGTCCTATACCAAAGAAGGTCCGGTATTCATAGATCAACACAACAGTGTGTTAAGGCAAGATGCTATGCATAGTATGTACTTAATCCGTTGGTGTCCTGTGCACAGCGTTGATGATTATGGCCAGGAAGCTCAGGCCACTATCATCCCTGGTAGCAACACATGCAGGTTCGTGAGGATAGTGTGTGACATCACTGGCGGCTTGGTATAGTGTTACGCACACACCCGGACTGACTGGCGTGAGCGTGGTTAGTGATCACACTGAACCATGAACCGAGGATTGCCTAGAGGGGCCTGACTAAGTATCAACTCGGTCCGACCAAGGTCACACGGCGGCTCAGTCAACTCCGTGAACCAGGAAGGAACTGAGGAGAGGGACCAGGTGCTACTCAAGGTCAGACCCCGGTCACAGCTGTTGACCCACACCGGGGAATGCAGGAACAGGCAGGTACAGCTGGTATGCAGACAGGCGGGTACTGGCAGGAACGGCTGGTATGCAGACAGGCGGGTATTGACAGGCACAGCTGGTATACGGACAGGCAGATACTGGCAGGTAGGAACGCAGGCTGGATAAGGACCAGTACAGACTGGGATACAGGAACAGAACCGCAGGCGTGATGCAGTGCAAAACAAAACCGGAGGACAAGCGGAGGACAAGCGGAGCAGAGCGAAACCGCAGATGCGGTGAACAAGCAGAGCAGAGCGAAATCACAGATGCGGTGAACAAGCAGAGCAGAGCGAAACCGCAGGTGCGGTGAAGAAGCAGAGCGGAGCGAAACCGCAGGTGTGGGGGACAAGCAGAGCGGGCGAAACCGCAGGTGCAGTAAACAAGCAGAGCAGAGCAAAACCGCAGGTGCGGTGAACAAGCAGAGCATAGCAAAACCGCAGGTGCGGTGAACAAGCAGAGCAGAGCGAAACCGCAGGTGTGGTGAACAAGCAGAGCAGAGTGAAACCGCAGGTGCGGTGAACAAGCAGAGCAGAGCGAAACCGCAGATGCGGTGGACAAGCAGAGCAGAGCGAAATCGCAGATGCGATGGATAAGCAGAGCAGAGCGAAACCGCAAGTGCAGTGCAGTGGACAAGCAGAGCAGAGCAGAAGGTGCAGGCAGACAGGACAGGGTTCTGTTCACATGGAACAGACTGGAAAATACAGGAAGATAGTTAGAACACAGGAGGTAGATATAGAGGCAGGGAAACGGGACAAGCAGAACCAGATACACACAAGGTACTTACAATGAAGTAACGAGTGGACACAAAACTCACAAACAGAAGTACAGAGACAACGAGGTGCAGGTTCAGACACTGCAGGAAAAGGGAAGGTACGGACATAGAGACAAACAGGTAATGGGCTATGCCACAGTTCAGACAGGAACTGAACCCAGAACAAGATACAGAAACGAGCCTGGGAACTCAGCCCCCAGGGTGGCGGAAACAGACTAGAAGTCACAGATGCAGATAACGGGACTGGGTATACAGCCCCCAGGGTGGCGGAACAGACTAGAAGTCACAGATACAGATAACGGGCCTGGGTATACAGCCCCCAGGGTGGCAGAACAGACTAGAAGTTACAGATACAGGTAACAGGCCTGGTATACAGCCCCCAGGACAGGAAAGAAGACAAGATACTGGACAGGACCTTGCAACTCAGTTGCACAGAACACACTGAAAGAAAGTGTTGCTCAGGCACCTCCTACTGGGTGGAGGGGGTATCCAGTGACTCACAGAAATAGGCTGGGGTGGCATTAGGACTGCGCACACTGTAAGTTTAAGAATCAGGCAGTAACAGCGCCACCGCCCTAAGCAATCAGACAAGAGACATGCACACAGCACATATTGGAGCGAAGTGTGCAGCCTGGACTGATAGGTAAGATGGCTGTCTTGCATGGTGGGAGGTGGTAAGCCACGCCAGCACGCCGCCAGGGATGTTACATACAGTATCCTCTAGGAATCGAAAAAACATTGTGTTTCAAAGAACACAGTTCTTCTTCATCAAGTTCTGGCTTCTGCTATGTCTTGGCTACCTTATATTGCCTATTAGCCCGGCCACAGGAGAAGTTAGATTAGATTAGATTCAAAGGAAAAAAAACCTACTACAGCACCTTTGTTCAGTAGAAAATGGATTATTAAAATAAATTACACTTTATTAAATAAGAAGCTTAAAATACATTTATTCTATAAAATATGATATATAAATTCATTAAAACAATACTAATAAAGACTTGGATTAGATAGAAAGGGCTAAAAGGCTTAGAAAATATTGGTTAACAATTTATTTATGTATGTAAAATAGTATCTAAAAATTTTTAGATTATCTATATTTACATATTGACTGCTAATGTATACAAAGTGTGGTAAAATAGCATACTTAAACAAGAACCTGGTTATCAAAAAGCATATAATTCTATTTTGAGATTAAGGTCCCTTAATGGATTTTAACCTGAACATTTGGCCTAAATAATCACCTCCTCTTCACCTCTTGGGGACAATTTGTTTCCCAAAAAATATAGTTCCTTTTCAGGATTGGCTATGCACCTCCCAACAGTGTAGCAAGAATGGGTGTCCTTTATAGCCTAATTATGCTTCTTAATTATTTTGGATAGCAGACGTTTAGTACGTGCCACATATGGCTTTTTACATGGACATTAAGTGACCTCTGTAGTAGAACACAAAATTGAATCTTTAATTGTAAAGCGTTTTTTACCGTCTGAATTAGTAAATACTTCCTGAATGTTTCTGTTAATTGTGGATTGTTTACAACAGGAGCATTTATCACATAGTTGAAATCTCACCCTTTTGTGTAAAAAGTGGATATTTTCCTTTTAATGCTTTCTGTATGTACCATTTTCTTCAACAGCTGGTGCCAGAAACTTGCCAGTAACCTTATCTTGTTTCAGAATTGGCCAATATTTATAAATTATATCTTTAACGCACCTTGATTGCTATGGCACTAAGTGGTTATTAGAACTTGACTGATTTGTTGTATATTGGCAGGTATTGGAAGCGATTTTAATGTGTGAATGAGATTAGCTTTTGAAATAGATTGCACTTCCTTTAGCATGGTTTCTAGTGAGTATGGGTTGTATCTTCTGTTTATAAATTGAAGTTTAAGGAACTCAGCCTCCGAAAGATAGTTCATGTACATTCAGTTACGGCAGATTCGAATGAATTGTCCTTTAGGGACATTAATGAACCTTTCAGGCAGGTGACAACTGGTTATATGAATAAAACTGTTGGAGTCTACCTCTTTTGAGTAGCTTTTAGTTGCTAAACGATCCTGATCCACAAAAGTAGTGAGATCTTCGAAATTTTCACTTTCAGAACTAAATGTAGGAGTAAATTCCAGAACACAGCCATTCTTGTTAATGTCATCAAGGAAGTTCAACAATGAATCTTGAGATCCTTCCTATATGAAAAAAAAGATCATCAATGAAGTTTTGCTATAGGATCAGGCCCTCCCGTGATCATAAAAAATGATGGATTCAATAATTTCACGAGCGGGGTTTGCTTTTCCAAACTTCTCGGAGCTGGGGCAAAAATGCCGTAAATGAGTTAAAAGTCGCATTTTTTGCGCAACCTTGTGTTTGCTCAAAAAAAGTCACATTTCAAAGATTTTTTCAGCAGAAATCTGGCAAAAAAAACTTTGATGAATCGTCCCTTTAATGTCTGCAAATAAACACCTCTAATTTTTACTTCCATTTTCTTACCCAATCTGAGATCTAAACCTAAATTACACCTCCTGTGACCGATTCAAAACTGCGTAGAAAATTTTACGTTGAAATGTATGCTTGAAAACTTCCAGTCTATATGTTGTCCTTGTTACCACCATCTGGCCAGTATATGTTGGTATATAGCTTTTCCAATTTTTTTTTAATTAGCGCTCAGTAGTTGACTTTGCTATTCTTTACAGAATACACGTATGTATCAGCATTCTTTTTTGGAAGACTAGAGATGTATGCGCTAACCTATATCGAAGGTTTACATTGGGAATTAATCCCAACATATATTGGCAATGTACACTGCAAATAAAGGGTGAATATACACCTTTAGGCTATGTGCCCACGATGCAGAAATGCTCAGGATTTTTTGCTGAGCGTTTCTGCATCTCCCTGGCAGAAAAAAACGCATGCGGATTGTACATACGGATTGTACATGCGTTTTCCTGCCAGGGACATGCGGAAATGGAGCGTTATTCACTGACATTTCCGCATGCAGGTTGTCAAGCGCTTTCCCAGCGATTTTAGCATCACTTGGAAAGTGCTTGTGACAACTTGGTCACACTATATAAATCCATGCAAACGGCATGGATTTATATAGTGTGACCGGAGAGAATGGTTAAAAATAAAAAATAAATGTATACTTACCCTCCGATGGCCCCCGGTGTCCTGCTTTACGCTCCGTTCTCCCTTGCCGGCAGCGGTGGATTGAAAGACCAGCCGACGTCAGCGTCGTGTGACCCGTCACGTGACTCTGATGACAGCGCAGGTCCTTCAATCCACCGCGAAGTGCCGGGAAGCAAGAAGGAGCGCAGCGTGGGCCGCCAGAAGGTAAGTATATATTTATTTTTTATTTTATTCGTTTTTTTACAGATTTTTTAATGGTACCTGGGTGTGGATGAGACTCTCCTCTCCTCCACACCCGGGTAGCATCCACACATTAGAACGCGCCAATTACGCAAATACAGATGCAGTCTAATGCAAGTCAATGGCGGCGAAAACACAGCACTTCCGCAAAATAATTGGTAGTGCTGCGTTTTTTTCCGCAATGATAATCCACAGCGGAAATTTCCGCAGCATGTTCACAGCACATGGGGATTATCATTGGGGAACATTGCTGCCCTTCTACCATGCGTTTTTAATGCGTTTCCGCAGCGTTTCCGCAGCTGCAAAAACGCTGCAGAAACACATTAAAAACGCATCGTGGGCACAGAGCCTTATAAGAAGGAATTCCTAACGACAAATTAAACTTTTAACCCAATAACTTAAGACTCGATAACACAACGGGCCATTATAAAATAGAAGAAATGATTGCCGATATTGGGTCTTTGTACCTATTTACTGTGATAACAGTAATTTTACAGCATTAGCATTATCTAAACTCGTTTTATGATGGATTTAATGTCACTTTCATTAAAAATAAAAGCTTATTTAAGGAAAATATGAGTGATTCCAAACTTTTAAATGATCGTTTACTTATATAAATGTCACATTATATCAATGTCAGATGAGACCACGAACACGTATTTGCTTGTATGGGTGCGATGCACCATATGCATACTCGTTGGAAACACCTTTTATACATGATTGTGATCTACATCTCCAGTTAGGTGGAATTTACTGGGACAAATTTATGCCGTCTCTATTTTTATCACAGTCCCAAGGGTCTAGTGAGAACTAGATAAGCGCACACCCTGAAGCATGTACCATTGGGTGCTCCGTGAAGTTAATATACCAAGGTCTTGATAATAAGTAATTCTCGAGGATTGCCATTAAAATTCCTGGAATTTATGAACCTGTCTGACATTTTCTGTTATTTTTTTTATTTTGCTTGCTCATATAGCGCCACCAACATATTCCACAGTGCTTTATGGATATTTTACATTGTTGTCCCCATTTGGATATTTGGAGGAAACCCACATAATCATGGGGAGAACAGATGTTGTCCTTGGTGGGATTTTAACCCAGGACACCAGTGCTGCAAAGCAACAGTGCTAACCACTGAGCCACCGTGCTGTCCCTACATGCATCTACAGGCAGTGATCTACAAGAGAGGAAGTTTAAGAGCAAGTGACTAGCAAGGACTAGGCACACACACTTTGAAGCATGAACTGTTGGGTGCTCCATGCAGTTAAAGGGGTTTTCCCATGAACAAAGGTTCATTTTAATCAATAGATCTTGGAGTAATAATAAGTTCCACAATTAGATGTGTTAAAATTAAATATTCCTGTGCTGAGATAATCTTATAAATGTTCCCCTGCTGTGTACTGTGTAATGGTTGTGTCTCACAAGGCAGAGACAAGGTCTGATCATACCACATCTCCTGGGCAGGGGAGGAAGAAAAAGAGTATACAGACAGGACAGCAGTCGATCACAGCTCATTCTTTCTTTGAAGTAAAATATTGTTCAAAAACATGCAGGGAAATGTTTTACCTCACAAAAGAAGCAGCTGTGATCCCCTGCTGTCCTGTCTGTATACTTTCTTTTGCCTCCTCCCTGCCCAAGAGATGTGGTATGATCAAACCATGTTCCTGTATGGTCAGACACAGCCATTACACAATACACAGCAGGGGCACATTTATAAGATTATCTCAGCACAGGAACATTATATTTAAACACATCCAATTGTGGAAGTTATTATTATTTTAATTAACTGTTGTTCGAGGGAAAACCTCTTCATAGGAAATCTGTCAGCAGGTCTTTTCTATGTAATCTGAGGTGTAAAGGGAATCTGTCAGCATGATGTAGGGGTTGAGACCCTTACTCCAGCAATGTGTCACTCCCTGGTCTGTATGCTACCATTTTGATACAATCACAGCTTTTTCTTGATGCAGATGATATATTGCTCAGAATGCTGAGCACTGTATATCCCCGCTCACACCACTGATTGGCAGCTTTCTGAATACACTGTACATTGAAAAAAAGCTGCTAATTAGCGATGGGGGCAAACTTACACAGAACAGTTGACTAGTAGGCACAAGACACCTAGTCCTGTAATGAAAATCTCCTACTGATAAAAACAGTGATTTTATTGAAGCAACAAAAACACACAGCCTTTTAAGTGACACATTGCTGGTATCAGGGTGTCAGTCGTTATATCTCGTTGCTCTCAGATTACATAGCAAAAAACAGGCTAACAGATTTCCTTTAACCCCTTACCAACATATGAGTCGAGTTAGCGAGTCGGCGGCGCCTCCACAGAAGAACAATTATGGCAATGCCGATAGCAGGGTGGAAAAGATACTGTGTAATCGTGCGAGTGCAGGGCGCAGGCATGGGATTCCGGCACCACAACTTCACGTCACATGGCACTGTGACATCCAGGAAAGGGGGTGATACGCAAATTAACACCGGAGGCAGAGTTTTCTTCCAGGCACCGCACACCCCAGAGCCTGGAAGAACTAATTAACATAAATGATTAATAGTCTATTTCTCAACAACAAGACAGAAGCTATGAGGCATACAGGTACGACTATTTTAACAATGCGATCACTTGTATGCCCAGAGTAATAGCTTCAATGCATCCCAGGGGTTGACAGATTCCCTTTACCATATCCCAATATACGTGCTTTATTTGCCGTGTTGTTGTTAGCAGATTCAGAGACCGTGCTGGTTTAGTCAGCTGAATGGCCGTCGCTTTTATTGTAAATAGCGGCCAGATGATAGAGCGGAAAATAAAAGAATAATGGCAGTAAACCAGATTGACAATATTTTTGTCTGTGGCCACTTAGCAAACGAAAGTGAGTCACGCCGATCAATGTGAAACACCCTCAGTCCTACAGCGTACGGCTTTACAGGATAATTACCAGCCTGTAACTCAAGATAGGCTGTTTACCTCAATCATGGTGTTGAGGTGCTCGTTCCCCTTCAGTTTTAGTGCTGTAAAAGCTATGACTGCTACCTTCTTCGAAGTGTCACATCACTTATTTGCTGAAAACACTTGAGCGGTTTGTAAGTTAAGTATTTTTGTGACATCAGTCACAACAAAAATAATAGCAGACAGGAAAAAATAAGTAACACTTTGTCATAAAAGAAAAAGAAGCAGTAGCTTAAGCAGTCGGCTTAAGTGATAGCTGAGCTCCGACTGTCACAGCCAGGGTCGGCGCCTGCACCACCACCACTGTTTAACCCCCAAAATGCCGCAACCAATATCGATCGCAACATTTAGGAGGCTAGGAGAGGTAGGGGGCTCACTGAAGTAGGGAAGGAAAGGAGGTAGAGGAGAGGGAGGGGGCTCACTGAAGTAGGGAGGGGAGAGAGATAGAGGAGAGGGAGGGGGCTCACTGAAGTAGGGAGGGGAGGGAGATAGAGGAGAGGGAGGGGGCTCACTGAAGTAGGGAGGGGAGAGAGATAGAGGAGAGGGAGGGGGCTCACTGAAGTAGGGAGGGGAGGGAGATAGAGGAGAGGAAGGGGGCTCACTGAAGTAGGGAGGGGAGGGAGATAGAGGAGAGGGAGGGGGCTCATTGAAGTAAGGAGGGGAGGGAGATAGAGGAGAGGGAGGGGGCTCCCTCTCCCACACAATTGTCACTCCCACGACACCATCACGAGGGACGGATGGTAGTCATAGCAAACCGAGGTCGGTTCTCTCAGTGTAACACTGACTGGTATACTAATGCTGGTGCATTGCAATGCATTATACTCGGGATCAGAGTAATAAGAGTTAAAGCCCCAGAGAGGGACCAGGTAAAAAAGTTAAAAAATATTTTAAAAAATTGTAAAACTAAAAAAAAAAAATCACTAAATAAATTGAAAAAATAATAAAAAAAATATTATACCAGTAAGTATGTAAAAACAAAAAAAGGCACATATTTGGTATTGCCACATCTGGAATAACCTGGTCTATTAAACTGTAACACAAGTTAACCCCTTCAGTGAGCACCATTAAAAAAAAATAAAAAACCTGGCAAAAAACTGTTGTTCTTCATCAAACCGCCAAAAAAAGAGGAATAAATCACGATCAAAAAGTCAATTGTAAATCAAAATGGTATCACTGAAAACATCATCTTGTCCTGCAAAAACAAACTTCCATACTGTTCCGTCAGCAGAGAAAAAAAAGCTATAGCTCTCAGAATTTAGCAATGCAAAAACAATTCTTTTTTCTATAAAATAGTTTTTATTGTGTAAAATCAGCAAAACATTAAAAAAAATACATAAATGTGGTATCGCTGTATTCGTACTGAACTGAATAATAAAGCTGCCTTATCAATTTTACCATACAGTGAACGACATAAAAAAAAACATTCCTGAATTGCTGGTTATTGTTCATTTGGCCTAACAATATTGCAATAGAAAGCAATCAAGAAATATTATGTGCCCAAAAATGGTACCAATGGCAATGTCATTTCGTCCCGCAAAAAAATAAGCCCTTATATGACTCTGTCAGCAGAAATATTGAAAAATTCAAGGTCTCAAAATATGGCAATGCAAAATCTTTTTTTTGCAAAAAAAATCATCTTTTAGTGTGTGACAGCAGCCAAATATAAAAAAAGGAATATAAATCTGGTATCGCTGTAATCACACCGACCAGAAGAATAAATAATAAAGTCAACTAATCAATTATACCGCCCTTAAATAAAAGCCGTTCTGGCACCTCAAGGGATCTTCCAGGGGGTCAAGGCACCGGTAAACCGTAACAATAAAATTTGCACTAAAAAGGGCGTTCCTTCCCTTCTGAGCTTCTCACTGTGCCTGAAAGGTATTTCCCGATTGCATGTAGGGTACTGACATACTGAGGAGAAATTGCACATTAAACTGTGAGGCCCATTTTTTCCTATTGGCCCATATAAAAATTAAACACTTGGGTCTAAAACAACATTTTATGTGTAAAAATATAACTATTCTTTCATCAGTGCCCAATGGTATAAAATTCTATAAGGCACATGTGGTATCAACATGCTGACTGCACAACTAGTAGTGTTGAGCCACCCCGGTAGTGTTCGAGTTCGGTTCAGTTCGTCGAACACCCGTGTGCTTGCCGAACTGTTCGTCGAACTGTTCGTCGAACACCTTCGAACCGTTAAAACCAATGGCAGGCAAACAAAAACACATAGAAACACATAGAAAACACCTTCAAAGGTGTCCAAAAGCTGACAAACTGCTCAGAAGACATAACTAACACATGGAAAAGTGACAAGTACATATAGTCATGCGAAAAGAAAAGAGGTGGAGGAGTAAAAGGAGGGGGAGACACAGATATAGGCATGTCATGCCCTTCTAAAATCCAAAAAGTGAGAAGCCGACACGGCCAGTCCGCTCCTGCCCGTGTCACCTCCGTGTCGCCGGGTTTGTGCCAGAGCCGCGGTGAACCCTGACGGCCAGCCCCCCTCTCCCAATACTGGTGCCTGTCCGCTGGTGGGTCGAGCGAGCCTCCCTGTGGTGGAGGCAGCTCTAAGCTTTTTAATTTAAATTGTCTCTCTAATTTGAATGAATACACTTTAAATCCTTTTACAAGGATCTATTGGAGGGCAAGTCTCATGCCAGCAGCCGCGTAATTCCAGCTCCATTAGCGTCCACTAAAGCTGCTTCAGTTAAAAAGCTTTTATTAGGATCGAGCTCGGCTGTCCACCACAAGGCATCCTACCGCCAGTCCCAGCCCCTATGCCTTGGGGTGCCTCCTGATGCTCTTCACTGAGTATCCCGTGGTCCCGAAGCATTTCGAAAAAATTAAAAATTTCGAAAAAATTAAGTGTCCAAACTGAAGGTGGTGTAGCTTGCTTAACAGTCGGGATAATCCGCTGACTAGCAGACACTGCTACTAGGCACAAAGTATTTCCTGGGCTATATGCAGTTAAAAATTTGTAATTAGATACTCTGGTTGGATGCTGAGAAAGCATTCCATAAAGTCTCCTGGCACGCCATATATTATTCTCTTAAAAAGCTTGGGGTAGGGGTCTAGGGGACCCTTTTATAGCCAAAATCACGGCCCTGGATCGCAATACGTCACCTAGGCTGAAGATAAATGGAACTGTAGAACCCTGAGGGCTTGGTTGCTACAGAGGTATTGCACCTCACCCAGAGGTGTGATATCTCACTCTCAGGTAAGGATGGAGTGTGGATCAGGACCCGACACCTGCATGCATTACACCACATTGCCGTGGGGAAGGGCGACCAATATGCCCCTGAGATGGGCACGATAGTCCCTGTCCCTGGCTGGAGTGGGGGGAGGGAACACTGAGGAAGGGGAACTCTGTAGTGCAGAAGCAGGGAGGAAGCAGATCCTGGGCGCATTGAGAAGGGAGTATAAAAGGTGGGCACCATCTTAGTTCAGTGCAGAGAAGTCTGAGCAGAAGTGACAAGGAGCAGGGGCTGTGCATGAGCTCTGCTCCGGAGGTGGGCCTAGTAACAGAGGCCCAGGCCTGGAAGAGGGAGAAGGAAGGAAGAGGAGCAGAGAAGGCTCCAGGAACGAGGAACGAAGGGATCCCAGGCGTGCGGACGGGCGAGTCGCCACCGCATGCCCGAATCCACCGGCGTGGAGGGGTCAGGCCAAAGGGGGAGACCGGTCCCCGAAACTAGTGGAGGCGGGAAATGACCCTCAGCTAGAAACCGGAGGCTGTGACATTTTATGTGGCGCAGCCCCTCGCTACACCCGCTAGGAAGGCACCACATAGAGTCAGGGAAACTGGCGCCAAGTTTACCAAGAGGAGGCCCGAGGCAGCCGGACAGAAGGGTTGGTAAGAAAGGCCAGACAAAGGACGCACAAAGGGGGTCCTGTGAAGCGCTCCAAAGTTATCTGGGAGTTGTCTGAGCCCCTCACCTGGTGAGCACAGTACGACGTGGGCAGCCGTTACCAGCAGAAGTGGTCTGGATAATAAGAACTGTGAGTAAAGGCCCTGGACTGCATCACTGACTCCGTGTCTTTACTGCTGCTGCCCTGCACCATCACCCCCATCTCCGCATACACTGCCCTGAGGCTATACTCCTCCCGTGGGGAGTTATGCTATGCTCTGCTGCACCCACAACACCAGCCTCAGCGGTCTGCCCTGCAGCGGCGGTTCACTCTGACCGCAATCCATGGGTGGCGTAGTCGGACATTTAAACATCAAAACCGCATAAATAGTTCCGCCACTGGTTTGACTGCCCTGAGCCACGGAACCGGGTCGCCGCCACAGAGACTACAACCACCAACATCCACCAAAAAGGGTCCGGCTCCGGGTGTCCCAAGGCCCAGGGGGCGCGTCAGAACATTTTCATCACCTTTCATAATCACCAATGGGACAAGGCAGGGATGTCCTCTGTCCCCTCTCTTATACATCCTAGTGACGGAGCACCTGCTCTCATCAATTCGCCATAACCCCAATATTAGGTGGATTGAGGTGGGAGGCACGGAGTACAAGTGCTCTCTATTTGCTGATGATGTCCTAGTATACATCACTCAATCACATATATCCATCCCTGCTGTTATGGCTGAAATAGATCACTTTGTTACATGGTCAAATTTTAAAATCAATGCAGTGAAGTCTGAGGCCCTCGATGTCTCCCTCCCCAAATCCATAGAGGTTTCCATCCAGTCCAACTTTCCCTTTGCCTGGCCCTCACAGGGTATCAAATACTTAGGAATTCCTATTCATAGAGACCTCTCCCGTCTATGTTATCTTAATTTTGGGCCCTTTATTGAACAACTCCATACAGACCACGGTTGGCAAGTTAGAACTGTAAGATTGATTTCGTGAACCACTGGTGTTTTGTGGAAAAGCACATGTACACTGTTTTCCAAATTATTATGCAAAAAGTGTTTAGGAGTGATAAGGGAAGAATTTGTTTGTTTGTCAGTTAAACTCATTGATGGCGATGTGTGTCAGGGCTCTTTATATCACTGTAAGCAATTGCAGACACCTGTGCTAATTAGTTTGGCAGGTGTGTCCAATGAAAGGCAAGACTACTTAAGAAGGCTGTCCCACATTATTAAGCAGCCTACATTTTCTGCCAAAATGGGAAAGAAAAAGGATGTGTCGGCTGCTGAGAAGCAACAAATTTTGGAGTGTTTAGGTCAAGGCATGACTACAATCAACATTGTGCTATGATCAGGATGAAGTGTCTTGGCAATCAAGAAGTATGTAGCTGATTCACAGTACACACGTGTGCGTGCTGATAAGGGCAAATTGAGGACTCTTTCCTACAGGCAATTACGTCAGGTTAAAAGAGCAGCGGCAAAAAAGCCTTGTCATAGCAGCAGACAAGTTTTTGAAGCTGCTGGTGGCTCCAACGTCCCCCAAACAACAAGATGCAGGGTCCTTCAGAGGTTTGCAGCTGTGCGTACGCCATCCTGTCGACCTCCTCTATCCACTTCACACAAGCAGAAATGGCTCCAGTGGGCCAAACATTACATGAAGTCTGATTTCAAAACTGTTTTGTTCACGGATGAGTGCCGTGCAACGCTCGATGGTCCAGATGGATGGAGTGGAGGATGGCTGGTTGATGGACACCCCACGCAAACACGGCTACAGCGCCAACAAGGAGGAGGTGGAGTAATGTTTTGGGCTGGAATCATGGGGAGAGAGATTGTCGGCCCCTTTAGGATCCCTGAAGGCGTAAAGATGAACTCCATAATGTATGTGGAGTTTCTCAAATAGCACTTCCTGCCATGGTTCAAGAAGAAGAGCCGTGTATTCCACAGCAAGATCATTTTCATGCATGATAATGCCCCGTCTCATGCTGCACATAACACATCTGCATCTCTGGCTGATATGGGCATAAAAGGGGACAAACTTATGGTGTGACCCCCATGCTCCCCTGACCTCTACCCCATTCAGAACCAAGGAGTGTCTATGATGGCGGGAGGCAGTTCACATCTAAGCAACATCTCTGGGAGGGTATTCTGTCCTCATGCAAAACAATTGAAGCAGAAACCATCAAAAACCTGACAAATTCAATGGACGAGAGAGTTCAGAAGCTCCGTTCGAACAAGGGGTCCTATGTGCAAATGTAACATCACCTAGAATAAAGTTTTGAGTTGAAAACTGTTTGATTTCAGTTTCTAATAACCTGCTAATGCTTATAATATCAAAAATGACCATTTTTTGGTCTTTATTAAAATGAAAAGGTTGATCGAAGAGTGTGGGGATCTAAGAGTGTGGCAACCCAGTAGTCAGGATTACTTCGAATTCTGACAATCTGAGGGTCATGTTTCAGGTAGTGCAGCAAGAAGGCACTTATGTGTATTGCGCATCTCGAAGCCCCAAAATTATTTTCCGGGCTAGATGCAGCTAAAAAGTATTATTAATTTTAAATCTGGTGGAGCTTAGTATAGATGGCCTAATAGAATCAGTGCTGCACACTGCTACAAAGCCCAAATTATTTTCCAGCCAAGATACAGATAAACATGATTAGTAATTTTAAATCTGGTGGAGATTAGTATAGATGGCCTAATTGAATCAGTGCTGCACACTGCTACAAAGCCCAAATTATTTTCCAGCCAAGATACAGATAAACATGATTAGTAATTTTAAATCTGGTGGAGATTAGTATAGATGGCCTAATAGAATCAGTACTGCACACTGCTACAAAGCCCAAATTATTTTCCAGCCAAGATACAGATAAACATGATTAGTAATTTTAAATCTGGTGGAGCTTAGTATAGATGGCCTAATAGAATCAGTACTGCACACTGCTACAAAGCCCAAATTATTTTCCAGCCAAGATACAGATAAACATGATTAGTAATTTGAAAGCTTAAAATGGTTGGTGAGGTGATTTTAACCAATCATCAAGCTTTTACTCTCCCCAGGATGACACAGGGGTAGAAAAGTCGTTTCGGATCCATGATTTGTTCATCTTTATGAACGTGAGTCTGTCTACATTATCAGTGGAGAGCCGCATGCGCATATCTGTCAGCACACCACCAGCAGCACTGAACACACGTTCAGACAGAACGCTGGCTGCGGGGCATGACAAGATCTCCAAGGCGTAAGTGGCTAGCTCCGGCCATTTATCCAGATTGGAAGCCCAAAAAGAGCAAGGGTCCAGTGACACAGTCATGGCTTCAATGTTTACTTGGAGATACTCCTGTACCATCGTCTCTAGACCTTGAATATGTGTCAGACTTCTTGTCTCCTGTGGCCTTGCAAAGGATGGGCTAAAAAAGTGGTGAAATGATTCCGCAAAATTGATGTTACCAGCAGTTACTGTGTTTCTGTTACGGTTTGAGTGCTGAACACTCGACGGTCCCACGGTTGGCAAGTTGGAACTGTGAGATTCACTACGTGCACCACTGGTGTTTTGTGGAAAAGCACATGTAAGATTCTGCAACAGTCTCTGCTGATACTCCTGCATGCGTGCATCCCTTTCTATGGCAGGAATAATTTCTGCAAATTTACTTTTGTACCGGGGATCTAACAGTGTGGCAACCCAGTAGTCAGGATTATTTCTAATTCTCACAATTCGAGGGTCATGTTGCAGGTAATGCAGCAAGAAGGCACTCATGTGTCTTGCGCATCCAGGAGCACCAAGTCCCTGTTGTGTTGGTGGCGAGGTAACAATCATGCTTCCTTCCTCTATCCTCTCCCCCCAACCTCGCACAACAGAAATGTGATCAAGGTCTCCCTCATCTGATGAGTCTTCCATCAGTTCGTCCTCCACTTCTTCCTGGGCTCCTGTACCTTCCTCACTAGTTTGGCTGCTACCATGGGCCTGGTAAAACCATCTCCCCCACCCTCACATGCCTGCCGCCTTGGTGCTGCCGACCGTCTGGACCTTGCAGATGTTAGCCCTTCCGCACACAACTCCTCCTCCTCTACTTCCTCCACCTCCTCTTGTGCCACCACCTGACTCCGAATTCTGTTTAACATGTGCTCCAGAATGTAAATCACCGGAATAGTCATGCTGATAATGGCATCGTCAGCACTAAACATCTTCGTCGCCATTTCAAAACTGTGCAGAAGGGTGCATAGGTCCCTGATCTGAGACCACTCCTTTAGGCGTGATTTGCCCCACCTCTGAATCTCGTTGGCCCAGGCTATACATCAGAACGTATTGCACCAGTGATTGTCGGTGCTGCCACAGTCGCTGCAACATGTGCAGAGTTGAATTCTACCGGGTAGGCACATCGCATTTTAGCCGGTGAAGTGGCAGGCCCAACGACTTCTGTAGAGATGTAAGTCGCTGAGCTGCGGGATGCGAACGGCGGAAGTGAGCACACAGCGACCGTGCCCTCTGCAGAAGCCCATCTAGTCCGGGATAGTGGGCTAAAAATTGCTGGACAACTAGGTTCAACACGTGAGCCATACAAGGCACGTGTGTGACATTGCCCCGGCGAAGGGCCGCACCCAGGATTGCAGCATTGTCGCACACGGCCTTCCCTGGTTTCAGGTCCAGTGGAGACGACCATTCATGAAATTGGTTCTCCAGAGCTGACCACAACTCCTCAGCTGTGTGACTCACATTTTCCAGACATTTCAAAGTAAAAACCGCCTGATGACGTTGAGCCCTACTGCCAGCATAGTAAGGAGGTGTGCAGGATCCCTTCTGCACAGTTAGAAAGCTTGTGGCATGACCAGACAGGCTTTGGGTGCAGGTGGAGGACCGAGAAGAGGTTGAGGAGGCAGAAGCAGTGGAGGAACTTTGAGATAAAGAGTATTGACGCACAACTCGTGGGGATGGCAAGATTGGACAGCAGCTCCTTGTCCTGCTGTCACCATAGTTACCCAGTGCCCAGTTAGCGACATGTAACGCCCCTGTCCATGCCTACTCGTCCAAGTGTCTGTGGTGAAATGCACCCTGTCACACAGAGTTTCTCAAAGAAGCGGTGATGTTGTGTGCGACATGCTGGTGGAGCGCAGGCACACCTTTCTTTGAGAAGTAGTGCCGACTGGGCATCTGGTACTGGGGCACTGCGACGGACATAAGGTCTCGCAAATCCTCTGTGTCCACCAGGCGGAAAGGCAGCATTTCTGTAGCCAAGAGCTTGCAGATGGTGAAATTCAACCTCTTAGCTTTCTCATGGCTAGGAGGAAATGGTCTTTTACTTGTCCACATCTGAGGGACCGAGGGCTGGCTGTTGTGCTTTGACGGGGTTGATAAGGGTGTCCCCGGCAAACTGCCGGTCTGTGAGGAAGATGCAGGCGGACATGTTAGGTTGCCTTGATCCAAAGGTGGTGCTATCGATATCGGACAGCGCTCAACACCAGCTGGTGTTACCACCTCCAAAGAAAATGATGACCTGCCAATCACACTGGCTGTTGCGGGTAAAGAGGTGGCAGGTCTACGTCCCTAAACAGGTGTGACTGCTGTCCCCCCAGTCACAGAGGATGAAGAGGCCGCGGATGCACAAGATGTGGCAGACGGTGGTTGGCCCGGCCGGCTAGACCGCATTGTAGCACAGTGAGCTTCCCACTGCAACTTATGCTTCATGTCCATGTGCCGGTTCATGCATGAAGTACTCAAACTATGTATTTTTTGGCCTCTACTTAGCTTTTGCTGACAAATGTTAGAGATAACACGAGTTGGGTCATCTTTATGGATCTGAAAAAATGCCCAGGCTATGCAAGGCTTAGCACCCATGCGGCCTGAAGAGCCACCACAACTTGTGGTGAGAGGCAGAGTTGTGTTTGAGGATGCAGTTGTTGACGTGCTTCCAGTACTACGTCTCTGTCCAGGAAGGCGCAACCTGACCTCGTCGTCACTAGCATTCTCCTCCACCTCCTCTGCTGACCTCATCTCTTGGCTGACTGTGGGTTGACAGTAAGTGGGAACTCCAACCTCATCATTATCACCCTGTGTGTTATCACACCCGTCATCCTCAGAGCCAACCTGTTCCTGCCCTGACAAAAAACTAAAGTTGGCGCTCCAATCAGGTATTTGAGTCTCATCATCGTCTTCCTCATTGTCTCCACCAACAGGAGTTACAGTTTGGGAATGAGGGTCTACATTATGGTCAGAACCTTCTGCGTCTGGTCCTGGATCCGACTCATAAAGATTCTGGGCATCAGTGCAGATCATTTCCTCGTCTGGATTCACAGAAGCGCTGGAGCCGACCTCTGATTCCCAGGCTATAGTATGAGTAAACAGCTCTGCAGACTCAACCATCTGTTCTACCTCATACTCAGACGGGCAGCTGGAGATTTGGGAGCTGTGAGGAAGCAAGTGCGATTGGGGTGACACCTCTGAGGACTGGAGTATTTGTGATGTTGAAGTTGATGTGGAGGAGAGCCCACTTAAAGGAGCACTTGATATACGTTGAAGCACCTGCTGTTTCTGTGCCTCATCTGGAATTTGTAGCGATTGGCGTGGCCGTAAGAAAGGGATCGTATCACATTGTCCGCTAAAAGAAGTAGACATTTTAGTTTGGCTGGAAGATGGTCTTTCTTCTGCAGATGTTACTGTTGCTTTAACACCTACCCCACGGACACAACCTTTTTTCCCCTTCCCAACACGTCTATTCCCCTTTCCACCAGCAGCAGGCCTTTTTCCACTCATTTTGGTGGTTAACTAATTCACAACTCTGGAGTTGTTTGCACAAAAAAACAATGGATGGGAACCGAGCAGAGCTGAGTGGCCAAACTGTGGTATTAGGCTAAAACTATTGGCTGGGTTAGATGCAGAAAAAAATTATATTCAATTTGCAACCTGATGGAGGTCAGTATAGATGGACTAATAGAACAAGTCCCACACACTGCTAGAAGCCCAAATATTTTTTCAGAGCTAGATGCAGAAAAAAATTATATTCAATTTGCAACCTGATGGAGGTCAGTATAGATGGACTAATAGACCAAGTCCCACACACTGCTAGAAGCCCAAATATTTTTTCAGAGCTAGATGCAGAAAAAAATTATATTGAATTTGCAACCTGATGGAGGTCAGTATAGATGGACTAATAGACCAAGTCCCACACACTGCTAGAAGCCCAAATACTTTTTCAGAGCTAGATGCAGAAAAAAATTAGATTCAATTTGCAACCTGGTGGAGGTCAGTATAGATGGACTAATAGAACAAGTCCCACACACTGCTAGAAGCCCAAATATTTTTTCAGAGCTAGATGCAGAAAAAAATTATATTCAATTTGCAACCTGATGGAGGTCAGTATAGATGGACTAATAGACCAAGTCCCACACACTGCTAGAAGCCCAAATATTTTTTCAGAGCTAGATGCAGATAAAAATTATATTTAATTTGCAACCTGATGGAGGTCAGTATAGATGGACTAATAGACCAAGTCCCACACACTGCTAGAAGCCCAAATATTTTTTCAGAGCTAGATGCAGAAAAAAATTATATTCAATTTGCAACCTGATGGAGGTCAGTATAGATGGACTAATAGAATGATGCCCAAAAGGTTTTACTTCACTAGGTGCAGTAAAAAAATTGGTATTCTGTACACAGCTGGTGTAGCTTGCAACACAGATAGGCTACTCCACCGACTAACACACTCTGCAATAGGCCAAAAAGGATTAGCTTTGCTAGATTTAGCCAAATGCTGTGAAAAAAACTTGCACAGCACTGGCACAGACCTGCCTGGCAAAAACTGATAGGAACTGATGTAACTTAGTCCTGAAAAGGACTGCAATTACAATTAGTCTTTACTCCCAACCTATCTATTTATTTATTTATTTATTGCAGCAGTGAGAAAATGGTGGCGACAGGGAAAATATCTGGGTCTTATAGGGCAAGGATATGTGACATACACTGCCAATGACACATGCCCTTTCATGTGTGAAAAAGAGCACTTAGCTCCGTGTGTGCGCTGCTGATAGGCCCACAGATTGCACCTCCCCACTGTTAATGCGGGAAAGAGAAAAAAAAATGGAGATCTTCATTATTCCTGCAGAGATCCATCCCCTGCCCCTCCCCCCGCCCCGCTGTACGCTCAAACTGCGTATTAACATTAATTTTCATCATTACTGAGAAAAAATCCAGTTTTGATTTTGGTGCACGAACAGTTATCGAACATAACCTCGAACAGCCGAATTTTTTTCAAATCATTCGTGTTCGCCGAACGGCTCGAGCACCGCCCAAAACAGCTCGAATTTGAGATTGGCGAACAGTTCGAGTCGAACAACGCTCATCTCTAACCCCTAGATGAAATTACTGGGGGGTGTAGTTTAACAAATGGGGTCATGTATGGAGGGATTCTGCTGTTCTGGCAACTCAGCGGCTCTGCCAATGTGACATGGCACCCTCAAACCATTCCAGCACAACTCCAGTATGACACTCCTTCCTATCTGACTTATGCAACATACCTCAAAAGTAGTTTTTGACCACATATGGGATATTGGCGTTCTCAGGTGATATTGCACAACAAATTGTGCATGACATTGGCTCTTCGAATGGGACATGGCATTCACAATCTAGTCTAGCCAAAGTTGCGCTACAGAATTCAATTAGCACTCCTTTCGTTCCAAGCCCTGCCATGTGCCCAAACAGTATTTTTCCACCACATATAGGATATCGCTGTACTCAGGAGAAATTGAACAACAGACTGTAGGGTTCATTTTCTCCTATTATCCTTGTGAAAAAGATTAATCTGAGGCTAAAACAACATTTTTGAGGGAACATTTTATTTTTTCACTGTCATGGCTCAACGTTATAAAATTCTGTGAAGCACCTGTGGGTTCAAGATGCTCACCACACATCGAGATAAATTCCTTGAGGAGTCTAGTTTCAGAAATTGAGTCACTAGGGGGGTTTCCACTGTTTAGGCACACCAGGGGATCTTCAAATGCAACATGATGTCCGCTATCTATTCCAGCCAATTTTGCACTTCAAAAGTGAAATAGTGTTCCTTCCCTTCCGAGCACTGCTGTGCACCGAAGCAGTAGTTTTCACCACATATGGGGTATTGGAGTACTCAGGAAAAACTACACAACAAACTGTATGGTCCATTTACTCCTTTTACCCTTATGAAAGTGAAAAACTTGAAACTAAAGCAACATTTTTGTTGGAAAAATATATTTTTTCATTTTCACGGGGGGGGGGGGGTGAAAGTTTGAAGGGTGAAGTTTCCAAAGTGGGGTCATTTGTGGGGGTTTCCAGTTTTTTAGGCACATCAGAGGCTCTGCAAATGTGACATGGCATTTGTTATCTATTCAAATCAATTTTGTGCTCCAAATGTCAAATGGCACTCCTTACATTCCAAGCCCTACCGTTCACCCAAACAGTAGTTTTCAACCATATATGGGGTAACGGCGTACTCAGGAGAAATCGCACAACAATTTTATGTTCCATTTTCCCCTGCTACCCTTATGAAAATGAAAAACTTGCAGCTAAAGCAATACTGTATATTTGTTGGAAAAAATTAAAATTAAAGTTTTATGTTTCCGCATTGATTTAATTCCTGTGAAGCATCTAAAGGGTTAATAAACCTTTTGAATGCGGTTTTGAGCACTTTGAGGGGTGTAGTTTTTAAAATAGTGTCACTTTTGGGTATTTTATGTAATATAGACACTTTAAAGTTACTTTATATGTTATGTGGTCCATATAAAAATTGGTTTTGTAAATTTTGTTGGAGAAATGAAAAATTGCTGATTAATTTTTAACCCTTGTAACTTCCTAACAAAAAAATTGATGTTTCAAAAATTATAGTGATCTAAAGTATACATGTGGAAAATGTTATTTATTAACTATTTTGTTTAGTATAACAATCTGATATAAAGGCATAAAAATTCAAACTTTGAAAATTGCAAAATGTTCCCATTTTTTGTAGAATTTTTGATATTTTCACAAATAAACTCAATTAACAGGTGTGGGCAATATAAGAATTACAATTGAAACCAGATAAAAAGGGGAGATGTTGACTCAATCTTTGCATTGTGTGTCTGTGTGTGTCACACAAAGCATGGAGAACAGAAAGAGAAGAGAACTGTCTGAGGATTTGAGAACCAAAATGATTGAACAATATAAAAAATCTCAAGATTACAAGTACATCTCTCCTTTGTCCTCAATGCACAACATAATCAAGTTTACAACCCATTGCACTGAGTCACAGTAGATAATCTCCCTGAACGTGGACAGCAGCGAAAAATTAATGAAAGGTTGCAACGCACGATATTCCGGATGGTGGATAAGCAACCGTAATCAAGTTTCAAGGAAATTCAAGCTGCCCTGCAGGCTCAGGGTGCATCAGTATCAGCGCTAACTATACTTCGACATTTGAATGGAATGAAACATTATGGCAGGAGACCCAGGAGGACCCCACTGCTAACACAAAGACATAAAAAATTTAGACTGTAGTTTGCCATAATCTATGTGAGTAAGCCAAAATCCTTCTGTGAAAGCATCTTGTGGACCTATGAGACCAAAATAAAGCTTTTTGGTATAGCACATTGTTCTACTGTTTAGTGAAAATGGAATGAGGCTTACAAAGAAAAGAACACAGTACTTACAGTCAAATAAGGTGGAGGTTCAAAGATGTTTGGGGTTATTTTGCTGCCTCTGGTACTGGGTGCCTTGACCATGTGCAATGCATCATGAAATCTTAAAATTACCAAAGGATTTTGGGTCACAATGTAGTGCTGTTGGGAGAAGGCATCCTTCAAATATGAGAGACCTGGAGCAGTTTGCAAAAGAATAGTTCAAAATTCCAGCTGAGAGGTATAATAAGCTTGTTGATGGTTATAGCAATTGATTGATTGCAGTTTTTAATTCCAAAGGGTGTGCAACCAAATATTAACTTGAGGGTGCAAACTATTTTTCCCGCCTCATTTTGGGGATTTTATGTGAAATTATGTCCAATCTGCCTTTTTTTCTCTATTTTTTTGTGTTGTTCCAATTCACACAAAGTAAAGAAACGAGTATAACAAAACATGTGTGTGGAAACACGGAGGTCTCCCATTGGCATAATACTACCCAGACAACACAGGGTGAGGGTAAAACAGTGTGGCAATACGATATTGTACCACCAAACAGACAATAAACATATAGAACAGTCCCACCAAATACCCAAGATCGTGCAAAATTACAGAGTCTCACCCTTCTGCTGGCTCACATGGATTTGAGCAGCTGTGATTTCAAGGTTTCCAGGGCCAAGTACCACAACCAGTGGACCCACGCTTTTGGCAGACACCCACAGAGAGGAGGTAGCAGAAAGCTTAGGAAGCTGACAGTCCATTCAAGTATGTGGCCAGGAGACCCGAAGATCCCAACCTGGCTTTCTCCAAGCGTATCCATGGGTTCCAGGTGACCGGTGGGTCCCAACTTGACTGCCCCAAAACATCTCCATGGGACCAGGTGACCTGATTGTCCCAACCTGGTTTCCCTAAATGTATCCATGGGTTTTGTGATAGTCAATGGAGCAGATATGTATTCCTTCAGCCAGGGCCGTGGTTCCTTAAGATGGTATCTTGTAGAATTCAAATCTGTGTAACTCTGTATGGAGCCATGTGTCCTAGCTGCTGTTTTGAAGAGTTACTTTGAAAAAAATAGTCTCTCTTGGCTGTGATTTTGTAAAAGTCTTTCTCATCATTCACAGGTCAGGGGGGAAGGAGGCAGGGGCTCATGTCTCATTGTTTGAGCATTTAATCACTTTGCATAGTTTGTCCTCCATTGCTCTGTAGATCATCAAACTAGTTGGCCGGGTTCAATATGTAATTAGCATATTAGCAAACATCATTGTTTCATGACCTTCAATCCCTGTCCTCCAGAGATAACAGACAATAAATTGCAGTAAATATCAACTCAAGTGTCAACATTCAGGCTTATACAGATAATAGTTTGTCCTTCTTAACCAACCAAAGAAAAACACATAAATTCAAAAGTCAACATAAAGATAATAGTATATTTCTCCTGGCCTACTGAATTTAGCCATTCAGATAATTAAGATTAAAAGCTATGTCATTACAATGTGTGATTGCAATCATTTTCTGGGAGAAATACTTCATCTTCTGGAACAATTTCAAGAGTGCCAACACTTTCGGTCATGAGTGTACCTTCAGTGGACAAATAATTCTGCTTCAAAATCTATTGAAATTTAACACAAATAAGAGCCAAAACTAAGTTCCCCAATTAGAAAAAATTTGGACACGATGAGTTTTTGGTAAGCACTAAGCATGTGAGGCAGCGCATTTTTGCTGTGCAAAAAACGCATCGCTTTTAAGTTCAGCTAAGTGGATGGGATTTATAGAAATCTCATGCCCACTGTGCTTTTTTATTACACTGAGTAAATTGACCTGCGTGTTTGAAATCCACAATATGTCAACCACTCTTGTGAATAATCTGAGTTTTATGTGCAGATTTTCCTCATAGAATTACATTAGATGCAAAAAATCCACAGGTAAAAAACTCATTTATTTCAACGCACTAAAAATGCATGTAAATATCACACAACTATTTGAGTATTGTTTCGTAAAAGCCAAATACCAGATAGTATCAAAAACAAGCAGTTTTATATTAAGCATGACATATCAAAAATAGACAAAAACTACAGCATCAAAAACGCGATAAATAAGAATGCATGTAAAAAACACAGTAGCAAACACAATGAAAAGAGCGCAAATAACCTAATCAAAGTAGATATGCTGCAAAAAATCTGCAACATTAAAACATCAACATTAGATGGTGATTTAACTTTATTTGGATAAAAACAAAAAATGTAGAGACGTATGGAAAGAATTTCGCAGATTACAATTATGTATTTAATAATAATAGGGCACAATGAGAAGGTTTTTAGTAGAGGAATTATTAGTAAATTGTAGCTGGAGCGGATAAGATGCAGGTATAAGACATTCTAATTCTCTAATGCCTCAGCTCTCACCATTATTCTAAACACTTTAGTCATTCTCATTAAGATATTTTTTTTTCTCCTGAGCTGAGAATTGACAGAGCATAAAAAAGATCTCAGCATTTTAAAGTGAAGGTGCGCTCTAATTATCATTGAATGTGTACTCAGCACAAGTATAATCTGGCATCTTTGTAACTTTTATCTTCCTAACCATTTTTAACTCTCACTTATTTTTTCTGTTCATTTTTAGAGTGTAAAAGAAAATATATTGTCACATTGAAATGATCAGTAAGCAGTCCACATAAAATCCATCAACTAGTACATGACTTATGATCGATTTTTTATGGCTTTATCCTTATTTTGAACTTTTGGTCTTTTGTTTACTTGATTATGCCTACGTGATGCCTAAAGCTTCCATACACATTAGACTTTGGAAATGATAAAAATTACTAGTTTTGAGCGAACATGCTCGACACTGCTCGGTACTCGCCCGAGCATCACGCTACTCGGGATGTTCTGCGAGCACCGAGCATTTCCGGGTTACTCGGGCAGGAGCTCGGGTCTCCGCCCTGCATGTTTGGCGCTCTTTACAGAGCCAATGAACATGCAGGGATTGCCAGCCAGTCACTGTAATGCTGCAGCCATGTTGGTTGTGGGCATTACAGTGATTGGCTGGCCGCACAGCATCACCTCGAGTATTTAAAACGGGGCGCCGCCATCTTGGACACAGTCGCTCCGGATTAGACAGTGTAGGGACAGCGCTGCTGATTTAGGGAGAGATATAAACTGAGAAATAGTTAGTGTAGGGTCTGTAAAGGCTGCCAGAACAAACAAACAGTCCTTTTCAGGACTAATATCCATCCCAGATACCAGGCAGGCAGGCTGTATAGGAGACAGAGTGGTTATACCAGAAAACGCTGCATTACAGTCCTGTGTGCTCCTGTTGCTGAAATTGCTGGACTTAGCACCTGGTGTCAGGGGCCAGGAAAAATCCTTTTTTTTTCATCTAAATCCTCCTTTTTTTTTCCTCCTTCACACTGTACAAATACCCGTCTTATTAACCTTTTGGTGGGTCCCCCCCCCACAAAAAAAGCGTGTCTCTGATTTTCAGACACAAATATAACTGTTGAAAATAGTCTGGTGTAGGCTAGAGAAACAGAAGTGTTGTTTTGCACTTCCACGGTTCAAACCTCTGTATTATCCATTTTGGGCCATTTGTATCTAAAAAAAAAACAGTTTGAGTGTGTCGTTCAGCCGCAAATATCTCTATTTAACAAAGTGTGGTATACCCCAGTAAACAATAACTGTGGTTTTGCCATCCCACGGTAAAAAATCTCTATTATTCAGCTTTTGGTAGTTTTTTCCGTAAACAAAAACAGTAGTGTCTCCTGACTGTTGTGACACAAAAATATATCTGTTGAAAATAGTCTTGTGTAGGCCCGACATCCCAGTGTGGTTTCGCAGTTCCACGGGTCAAATCGCTGTACTATCCAGTTTTGGGCCTTTGGTATCTAAAAAAAAAGCAGTTTGAGTGTGTCGCTCACTGTTCAGCCGCAAATATCTCTATTTAAAAAAGTGTGGTATATCCCAGTAAACAATAACTGTGGTTTTGCCATCCCATGGTAAAAAATGTCTATTATTCAGCTTTTGGTAGTTTTTTCCGTAAAGAAAAACAGTAGTGTCTCCTGACTGTTGTGACACAAAAATATATCTGTTGAAAATAGTCTTGTGTAGGCCCGACATCCCAGTGTGGTTTTGCAGTTCCACGGGTCAAATCGCTGTACTATCCAGTTTTGGGCCTTTGGTATCTAAAAAAAAAGCAGTTTGAGTGTGTCGCTCACTGTTCAGCCGCAAATATCTCTATTTAAAAAAGTGTGGTATTCCCCAGTAAACAATAACTGTGGTTTTCCTCTTCCACGGTTCTAATCTCCTCCTCTCAGTCTTCACTTGTTATGGCAGTTTCTCATGAAACAGCATCAACGTCCACATCCACGTCCCACCGCAGCGTTCAATTGTCCATATCCCAGACCTTTGAACGAAAGCGGAAATTCGCAACTAACGCCCCACAGGCCACAGTCCTAAATTCGCACATTTCACAACTGCTTGCATTGGAAATGCTGCCTTTTAGGCTGGTGGAGACGGAATCCTTCCGCAATCTTATGGCGGTGGCCGTCCCTCCGTACTCGGTCCCCAGCCGACACGATTTTGCCCGGTGTGCCATCCCCGCACTACACAAGCACGTGTCCCAAAGCATCTGCCGTGCCCTCAACAATGCAGTTACTTGGAGAGTCCACCTGACAACGGACACGTGGAGAAGTGCTTGTGGCCAGGGATGGTACATCTCTCTGACGGCACACTGGGTAAACATAGTGGAAGCCGGGACCCAGTCAGACCTTGGGACGGAACACATCCTCCCCACACCGAGGATTGCGGGCCCTATGTCAGTCAGAGTTGCCCCCACAGTGTACAGCTCCTGCGCATCCTCCTCCTCCTCCTCATGTTCAGCCTCCATCTCAGATATCACCACATCAGTTACAAGCTGGAAGCATTGCAGTGCTGCCTCCGCCAAGCGGCAACAGGCTGTGCTATAACTCATAAGCTTAGGTGATAAACCTCACACTGCTTGTGAGTTGTGGACAGCTGTGAAAGAGCAGGCAGATCTGTGGCTGAGACCGCTGAACCTACATCCCAGCATGGTCGTGTGTGACAATGGCCGTAACCTGGTGGCGGCTCTGAGGCGAGGTGAGATTACACACGTACCATGCCTGGCTCATGTGCTTAACCTCGTGGTTCAGCGGTTTCTTAAATCGTACCCCGAGTTGCCAGATCTGCTCGTGAAAGTACGCCGCCTGTCAGCTCATTTTCGCAAGTCGGCTACAGCTTCCGCCGCCCTTGCTGTGTTGCAGGAGCGTTTGCAGCTTTCGGCACACCGACTGGTGTGTGATGTCCCCACACGTTGGAACTCTACCCTCCACATGTTGCAAAGGATTTGTGAGAAGAAGAGAGCAGTTGTGGAGTACCAGCTGCAACAAGGCCATCGATATTCAGGTCAGACTCAACACATAAGACCTCAGGAGTGGACCTGGATGTCTGACATATGTACCATCCTGACAAACTTTGAGGAGGCCACCAAGATGGTGAGTGGCGATGACGCCATCATTAGTGTCAGCATCCCACTTGTCTGTCTTTTGCAACGCTTTCTGCAGAGAATTAGAGAGGAGGCATTGCAGCCAGAGTATGATGAGATGGATCAAGAAGCCGTAGCGGACGATTACACACAGCCCAGCCTCATCTCATCCCAACGTGCATTGGGGGACAATGAGGGAGAGGAGGAGGAGGAGGAGGAAGAACAGGAGCTGCTATCATGCGTTGTAGACGGTAGTACCTGTACAAGTGTCATACCGTCGGTTCAGCGTGGGTGGCCTGAGGACAGGGGGGAGGAGGAAGAGGAGGAGGAGAGCATCGTCAGTCGTCATCCTGGTGAGGACACGGAAATCTTGCCTGTTACCAGTCTGGCACGCATGGCTGACTTTATGTTACGCTGCCTTAACCGTGACTCTCGCGTTGTCAAAATATTGGGTGACAGTCATTACTGGTTGGTGACACTTGTAGACCCCCGCTACAAGGAGAACTTTCACTCTCTTATTCCTGAGGTGGAGAGGTCTACAAAAATGGGGCAATACCAGAAGGCCCTTGCTGCAGAACTCTTAAAAAAATTCCCATCTGAACACGCTAGCGGCAGAGGTCACAGTTCGTTGCCCAACCAAGGCGTTCAGGTGAGAGAGATGCAACTCCATTCCAGCAGAGGCAGGGGAACATTGTCAACGTTCTGGGACAGTTTTCTGACACCCGCCCAGCTTACAGGCCCTGAGGCGCGGGGTACTCTCACAAGGAGTGGAAATTTCAAAAGATGGTGAGGGAGTACCTTGCCGATCGTACCAGCGTCCTCCGTGATTCCTCTGTGCCTTTTAATTATTGGGTATCCAAGCTGGACACTTTGAATGAACTCGCTCTGTACGCCTTGGAGGTCCTGGCCTGCCCTGCCGCTAGCGTGTTATCGGAGCGTGTTTTTAGTGCCTCTGGGGGAATTATAACTGATAAGCGCACTCGCCTGTCAACTGACAATGCTGACAAGCTGACCCTTATCAAAATGAACAAGGGCTGGATTGGGCCAGACTTCTCATCACCACCAAATGACAGCAGAGTAATATAAAGTCAAATCCACTGTGTTATTTCGGGAGGTGTATTCACATGCACCGCTTCACACCCACACATAGGTATACGCTTCCTCGTTTCAGCTGTTTAATCTTCTTCTCCATATCCTCAGCCTCCACCACGCCTATACCACCAGGGTGCCAGCATTGCAAGTTCCTCCGTCCTTATTTTTGGCAGCTTTTGCTTGCAAGGCATAAGCAAATACTATGGGACACCCACTCCCCAATAATGGGGCTTATGTTTGTAATATGCTGTACTGCATGGCTCTTGTAAGGGGCATTGCAAGTTGCTTCGTCCTAATTTTTGGCAGCTTTTGCTTGGAAAGCATAAGCAAATACTATGGGACACCTACTCCCCAATAATGGGACTTATGTTTGTAATATGCTGTACTGCATGGCTCTTGTAAGGGGCATTGCAAGTTGCTCCGTCCTAATTTTTGGCAGCTGTTGCTGGGAAAGCATAAGCAAATACTATGGGACACCCACTCCCCAATAATGGGACTTATGTTTGTAATTTGCTGTACTGCATGTGACGCGCCCCCTGGGCCGTGTGTACACGTGTGTGGGATACCCGGTGCCGGGTCTCTGGGGTCTGTAGTCTCCGTGGCGGTGACCCGGTCCCGTGGCTCAGGCTGGTCAAACCAGTGGCAGTCTTTCTTAGGTTTTGAGGTTAATTGTCCGACTGCGCCACCCGTGGATTGCGGTCAGGGAGTACCACCGCTGCGTTTCAGACCGCTGAGGCTGGTGTTGTGTGCGCAGCATAGAATGGGATAACTCCCCTCGGGAGGAGTATAGCCTCAGGGCAGTGAGTGTGGATGATGGGGGTGATGGTGCACAAGCGCAGCAGGAATGACTCAGAGTCTTTGCAGTGCAGTTCAGGGTCTTTACTGATGATTATAAGGTAGACCCTGCCGGGAGTACTGGCTAGCATAAGAGGCCTGGTCAGTCTGTGAGCAAGCAGGAGTTCCCCTGGCCAGGTGGAGTTGTAGGCCTCCCCGTCTGTCTGCACTCTTCCTGGCTACCTTGCTGTAAGCGGGTAGAAGTAGCCCACGTCCCTGAGTGTACCGTGTAGTGCTCACCCGTATGACTTGGGGCCTTCTGTTAGCCTCCGCTCCACGACGGCGGTGCTGGTCCCTTGCTTGTGACTGAGCCTCCGGGCTTCTATGGCCAGAGGACCTGAAATCCCCTGCCGGCTGGTTTCTGCTGCTGGATATATAAGTCCTCACAGCTTCGGACTCCTGTGTTCGGTTCTTATTGTCTTCTGCCAGGGCGAGCTCTTCTCAGCTTCCAGCCCCTGGTCTTTAGCTCCTAGCTCCTACAGAGCTCCTTGCTGTTACTTTCCCTTGCTCTCACTCTGACTCTGACTGTTCTCTGACTCACTCAACCCCGCCCCAGATCCAGTTTATAAGGGCAGAATTCTCCCCTCCCAGGATTGGGGCAGGAGGATGTTGCATGTTTAAGGAATCCTGACCAGGAAACCTCCCACTTGCTCTCCGACGTAATATCTCTATTACTGTGGTGACCAGACCCCTGGGGTGCCACACATGGCTCTTGTAAGGGGCATTGCAGTTCCTCATAATTTTTGGAAAGCCTTCCATTCACTGCTTAGGCCAACAGTGCATGGGAGACCCAGTTGCTATAAATGGAAAAAAAGGTTTAGTTAACGCCCTCTGACCTCCATGTCATTTCCAAGGGGCATTGGAGTGGCTCGAAATTTTTGGTAGGCATTGCACTCACTGTATGCCATATAACTGTATAGCCGAATCGCTCCTTTTGTTACAGAAACATATCCTACAAGACATATCTGGTTGACTGGCCTGATATTGATGTGAATGGTCCCTGTTCCTCCTGCTCTTTCTCCTTTGCCACTACCTCATCCATCATTTATCACCTGAAGCTTTGTTTTCACAGGAATCATAGAACTTGGATAGTAGCAGGAAAACATCCAGCAATCCTCGGAGGAGGTAGAATATGCGCCAAAACGCTGACTACCTCAGGCCTAGCCGCTACTACATACATGCGCTTGCATTACAACAAAACAAAGCAGATGCTAACTTCTATCATCCTCATCATGCTCCTCACCTTGGCACTCTCAACTCCCCTGATGGTGAAGCCAGGGCCCACCGGAGGAGTCTAATAGTCCGGTGGGCTCGGCCAATGCTGCCCTAAAGCAGGCCAGGCTAAGAAAAGTGTGGTAAAGGTTACCGGGACAAATAGGGGTGGCTGGGGACCGAGTATGGACACCCGGCCACCCACTGGAGGCTGGGGAGCAAGCGGGGACACCCGGCCACCAGGCGGCTGGGGACTGAGTATGGATACCAGGCCGCCGACACAGCCATGGCGTGGTGGCCAGATTCCGCCTCCACATGCCTAAAAGGCCCAATTTAAAGTGCAAGCAAGCAAGCAGTATGGTATTGCAGCCTGGGGGTGGGTGGGTGGCAGGCTGCATACTTGCGCTTGCATTGCAAGGAATGGGAGAGGTACAATTGAACACTGCCCTGGGACAAGGACTTGAACGGGGATAGTTGCAAGTCTGCAACGACAGGTGCAAGGTGGGAGGCATCTTCGCATGTACCATGAACAGGGGTTTGGCATGCACACACTACAGCGGAATAGGCTCTCCTTCCCACTAAATGCACTGGGGAGGGCACAGGTAATGTTTTGGTATACGCGCTTAATCTTATGTATAAGGCACACCAGGACAAATATGGGCTGCTGGGGACTGAGTATGGATACCTCGCTGCCGAAGCAGTCATGAGGTAGTGGCCAGCTTCGGCCTCCTCCAAACTAAAAGGCCCCATTTCAAGTGCAAGCTAGCAGTATGGAATTGCAGTCTGGGGGTGGGTGGGTGGCAGGCTGCACACTTACACTTGCATTAAAAGAAAACATAGCAGATGCTAACTTCTGTCATCATCATCATGCTCCTCACCTTGGCACTCTCAATTCCACCGATGGAGAAGTCAGGGCCCACCGGAGGAGTCTGGTTCTCTGGTGGGCTCGTCCAATGCTGCCTAAAGCAGGTCGGGCTAAGAAAAGTGTGTGGGGGGATGTTCCAAGGAGAAATAGGGGCGGCTGGGGACCGTTTATGGACACCCGGCTGCCCCCAGGCGGCTGGGGACTGTGTGTGGACACCCGGCTGCGGGGCGGCTGGGGACCGAGTATGGACACCCGGCCACCGGGCGGCTGGAGACTGAGTATGGATTCCAGGCCACCAACACAGCCATGACGTGGTGGCCAGATTCCGCCTCCACATGCCTAAAAGGCCCAATTTCAAGTTCTAGCAAGCAAGCAGTATGGTATTGCAGCCTGGGGGTGGGTGGGTGGCAGGCTGCATACTTGAGCTTGTATTGCAAGGAATGGGGGAGGTACAATTGAACACTGCCCTGGGACTATAACTTTCATGGGGATAGTTGCAAGTCTACATCTTCTGATGCGGTAAGGATCACTTACGATGGGCACACTTTTAGACAGTGACCTGGGAGCCAGAGATGCTTCCAGGGGTCTTCCCCATGCTGTTCCCCTGTCTTTTCAGCTCTTTATGCATGTGTCACACAGCACATGGCCAGATAAGGTTGTAAAATGTTAAAATGACATTTCACGGTGAATGCATTTGTCATAGTTGAAAGCAATACAAAAGTGCAAAAACGCATAAAAAATGCTACTTGTGAACATAGCCGAAGGTGTGGAGGAGTATTTTTGTTTTTGGTCATTTATTTTAACTTATACACAAGTCTTTACCCTGGAAAGGATGCTCCTTAACATATTTCACAGGAAAAAAGTTTCACTTTCGTTTTTGAACGTTTTATTGTGAGCCTGTAAAAGTGGCTTAATAGCTCTGACCACGTTGTTGACAGCAGTGACCTGGGGGTCAGGAATGCTTCCAGGGGCGATCCCCATGCTGTCCCCATGTCATTTGAGCACTGTCACTATCGTTTTGGGCACTTGTTAGGCTTTTAAATGACTGCCGGGGGTGCCACCGCAAAAATGCTCGAGTCTCCCATAGACTAACATTGGTCTCGTTGCTCGGGTCAAGCACCCGAGTATCACGGCGAGCTCGGCCCGAGCTTCGAGCACCCGAGCATTTTAGTGCTCGCTCAACACTAAAAATTACCTATTTCAACCATAACAAACATTTACCAGGTGAACAAGACCAAAGGAGAAGTGTTTTAGTGTAGATTTACGTCTGCTTTGGAGGCTTTGTGGGAAACCAACAAAACTGTGGGAAATGTTGTAATGTTTTGTCTGGTATAATTCCAGATGTCATAATGGAGATCCAACAGACCCCATCTCAGTCAGTAGGGTCTGCCAGGCTATAATTTGTGTTTTGTTGTTTTGTGATTGATCAAGTACTAGTGTTAACTTAGTTGTTCTGCTGCAAACATAGAGGATAAGAACAGAATTAATGAGCATGAGTAGGAACCAAGCTTTTCCGAACAAGGTTGTTTGCCATTTCTCCGGTATTATTGAGCATGCATTGCCAGTGTGAATGACTGCAATAGACAGTATGGACTAAGGCTATGTGCCCACGATGCAGAAATGAAGCAGAAAATTTCTGCAGCATTTCTGCATCTCCCTGGCAAAAAAAAGCATGCAGATTGTGCATGCGCTTTTCCTGCAGAATACATGCGGATTCACATGCGTATCCACATGCGTTAACGCATGTGTTTCTGTATGTGGACTGACAAGCACTTTCCAGGCGATAGCATCACTTGGAAAGTGCTTGACAACTAGGACACACTATATAAATCCATGCAAAAGGCATGGATTTATATAGTGTGACCGTAAAAATAAAAAAATAAAGCTATACTTACCCGATGCCCCACCGCGTGTGCTGTCGCGCTCGTCCTGGCTTCTTCCGGGTTGCCGGCACATCGCGAGACAGCCTGCGGTCACATGACCGCGACGTCATCTCAGGTCCTGGAAGGAGAAGCGCTGCAGGGGCCGCCGGACAGGTGAATATAAACTTTTTTATTATTTTATTCTTTTTTTCACAGGTACAATGGTACCCAAGTCTGGATGAGAGTCTCCTCTCCTCCAGACCTGGGTACCATCCGCACATTGAATCACATATAATCCGCGTGTACAAATTTACAGACACGGATTATGTGCGTCTCAATGCAAGTCAATGGCGGCGCTTCCGCTGCGCTTCCGCAAAATTAATGAACATGCTGCGGATTTATGAGCGCTGCAGAAATGCTGCGGAAAAATCCGCAGCATGTGCATTGACATTGTGGAATGCCACTGGGGACCATGGGGTGCGGATTACCATGCGGTTTTGATGCGTTTCCGCTGCGGAAATTCCGCAGCGGAAACGCATGAAAAGCGCATCATGGGCACGCAGCCTAAAAGTTGTATGGCTGTGTTGGCCAATCAACACTCACAAACAATCATTCATTCAACAGATGTATAAACCTTCAACCTACTTCTGTCTACAGTGTATAGCTGCAATTACTAGCACATGAGCATTCAGATATCTTGATTATCAATAAAGCTTAATACTTGTATTGCAGTATATAGAACAGGCAACCAAAAAATTGCAAGTTAAAGTCCCCTAATGGGACTAAAAAGAAAAGTAAAACATAATAAAAAAAGTGTTAAAAAATATAAAAAAAATTAACAATAAAAATTTGAATCATATCCCTTGCCACATCTATTAAAATAGAAAATGAATTAATCCGTATGCCATAAGCATAACATATGCCAGAATTCCATTTTTTGGATTACCACACCTCCCTAAAAAAAGTGATAAAAAGAAAACAAAATATTATGTGCAGCACATATTGTTATAAGTAAAAACATCAGCTTAGCAAAAAAAAAAAAAAACAGAGCTCTGTAGAAGAAAAATACAAACATTGTGGGTCTCAGAAAATGGCAACACAAACCACATCACTTTTATTTTTACAAATTTCTATTTTTATTTTTATTTCCACCATTTAAAGAGTATCTATCATTTCATTGTTTTATATATACACAAGTGGTCAAAATTGTTGGTACCCCTCGTTTAACCCCTTTACAACCCAAGGTGGTTTGCACGTTAATGACCAGGCCAATTTTTACAATTCTGACCACTGTCACTTTATGAGGTAATTACTCTGTAACGATTCAACAGATCCCCCAGATTCTGAGATTGTTTTTTCATGACATATTGTACTTCATGATTGTGGTAAAATGTCTTCGATATCACTTGTGTTTATATATGTCACGAAAAAAAGTAAATAAATAACATTTCCCACATGTCTACTTTACATCAGCACAATTTTGGAACCAATTTTTTTTTTTATTAGGGAGCTACAAGGGTTAAAAGTTGACCAGCGATTTCTCATTTTTCCAACAAAATTTACAAAACCATTTTCTAGGGACCACATCACATTTGAAGTCACTTTGAGGGGTCTTTATGACAGAAAATACCCAAAAGTGACACCATTCAAAAAACTGCACCCCTCAAGGTGCTCAAAACCACATTCAAGAACTTTATTAACCCTTCAGGTGCTTCACAGGAATTTTTGGAATGTGGAAGAAAAAAATTAACATTTAACTTTTTTCACAAAAATGTTACTTTAGACCCAATTTTTTTTATTTTTGCAGGGGTAAGGCTATGTGCCCACGATGCAGAAATGAAGCAGAAAATTTCTGCAGCATTTCTGCATCTCCCTGGCAGAAAAAAACGCATGCAGATTGTGCATGCGTTTTTCCTGCAGAATACATGCGGATCCACATGCGGGTTCACATGCGTTTCCGCATGCAGATTGACAAGCACTTTCCAGGCGATAGCATCACTTGGAAGTGCTTGACAACTAGGTCACACTGTATAAATCCATGCAAACAGCATGGATTTATACAGTGTGAACCGTAAAAATTAAAACAAATAAAGCTATACTCACCCCCGAGGCCCCGGCGTGGCTGCAGCGCTGCTTCCTGGCTGGTTCCCGGCTGCCGGCATATCGCGAGACAGAGCGGTGAAGGGCCTGCGGTCACATGACTGTGACGTCACCGAAGGTCCTTCAGCGCTGCTGGCATTCAGAGAGAAGACGCCGGACAGGTGAGTATAAACTTTATTTGTTATTTTATTCTTTTTTTACAGGTACAATGGTACCCAGGTCTGGATGAGAGTCTCCTCTCCTCCAGAACTGGGTACCATCCGCACATAGAGACGCATAGAAGCCGCTTGTAAAAATGTACAGTCGCGGTTTCTGTGCGTCTCAATGCAAGTCAATGGCGGGAGTTCCGCTGCACTTCCGCAAAATTAAATGACATGCTGCGGATTTTTGTACGCAGCATAAACGCTGCGGAAAAATCCGCAGCATGTGCATAGAACATGCGGAATCCCCTTGGGGACCATGGGGTGCGGATTACCTTGCGTTTTACAAGCGTTTCCGCTGCGGAAATTCCGCAGCATAAACGCTTGAAAAACGCTACGTGGGCACACAGCCTAACAGGAAAAAGTGGACCCCAAAATTTGTTGTGCAATTTCCCCTGAGCACGCAGATACCCCATATGTGGGGAAAAAACACTGTTTGGGCGCTCGGAAGGGAAGAAGCGCCATTTGACTTTTTGAATGTAAAATTTGCTTGAATAATTAGCGGACACCATGTTGCTTTTGGAGAGCCCCTGATGTGCCTAAACAGTGGAAACCCCCCACAAGTGACACCATTTTGGAAACTAGACCCCTCAGGAAACTTATCTAGATGTGTGGTGAGCACCTTGAACCCCCAGGTGCTTCACAGAAGTTTATAACATTGAGCCGTAAAAATAACATTTTCAAATTTTTCCCACAAAAATGTTTTTCAGCCCCCGATTTTGCATTTTCATAAAGGTAACAGGAGAAATTGCACCATGCAGTTTATTATGCAATTTCTGCAGCGTAAGCAGATACCCCATATGTGGGGGAAAACCACTGCTTGGGCGCACAGCAGGGTTCAGAAGGGAAGGAGCACCATTTGACTTTTTGAATGAAAAATTTGCTTGAATAATTAGCGGATGTGCCCCTGATGTGCCTATACAGTGGAAACCCCCCACGAGTGACACCATTTTGGAAACTAGACCCCTCAGGGAACTTATCTGGATGTGTGGTGAGCACCCTGAACCCCCAGGTGCTTCACAGAAGTTTATAACATGGAGCCGTGAAAATAAAAAAATCAAACTTTTTCCACAAAAATTATGTTTTAGCCCCAATTTTTTTTATTTTCACAAGAGCAAGAGGAGAAAATGGACCCCAAAAACATTTGTGCAATTTCTCCCGAGTGCGCCAATACCCAATATGTGGGGAAAATACAGTGTTTGGGCTCACAGCAAAGTTCAGAAGGGAAGGAGCACTGTGTGACTTTTTTAACGCAAAATTGGCTGGAATCGAGAGCCGACCCCACGTCACGTTTGGAGAGCCCCTGATGTGCCTAAATAGAGGAAATCCCCCCACAAGTGACCCCATTTTGGAAACTACGCCCCTCAAGGATTTTATCAAGGGGTATAGTGAACATTTTGAACCCAGAGGTACGACACAGAATTTAATAACATTAGGTCATCATATTGAATAAGTTGTCATTAGTCTTGAGCGCAAGTGCTCGCTACTTGAGTTTGCATCGGGTACTCAGGTATGCACCATGTATCGTGCGTGCTCAAGTGACATGCTCGAGTCCCCACCCGCATGTTTCACGGTTATTAGACACCCAAAAAAAAAACATGCAGGGATTCCTCGTGCATGGCAAGCAATCCCCACGAGGTTTTTTTGGCCACGAAGCATATGGGGCGGAGACTCGAGCATATCACTCGAGCACCCGCGATACTCAGTGCATACCCTAACCCCAGCCCAACCCTAACCCTAGTCCAACCTTAACCCCAACCCCAACCCTAACCCTAGCCCAACCCTAACTCTAACCCTATCCCAACTCCAGCCCTAGCACAACCTTAAACCTAACCCGAGAGTTTATATTTCATGCCGTTCCTCGTGCGGTATAAGTGATTAGACGACTTTATTCTTTGGGTCGGTGCGATTACAGCGATACCAGATTCATGTTGGGTTTTTATGATTGACAGCTGTCTCACACTAAAAGATGCATTTTTTTGTAAAATCTAGTTTTTGCATCACCATATTTTGAGAGCTATAATTTTTCCAGATTTTGGCCAACAGAGTCATGAGACAGCTTTTTTTTTGCTGGATGAGTTGACGTTTTTATTGGTGCCATTTTCAGGCACGTGACATTTTTTGATCGCTTTTTATTCCGATTTTTGGGAGTCAGAATAAACAAAAAACAACAATTCAGGAATTGTTTGTTTTTTTTAAAAAAAAATTTATGCTGTTCCGCGTGTGGTAAAATTCATAAGGTAGATTTATTCTTCGGATCAGTACGTTTACAGCGGTACCACATTTATGTCATTTTTCGATGTTTTGGCGCTTTTACACAATAAAAGCTATTTCATAGAAAAAAAATTATTTTTTTGCATCGCTTTATTCTGAGAGCTATAACTTTTTTATTTTTCGGCTGATGGAGCTGTATGGCAGCTTGTTTTTTGCGGGACAAGATGATGTTTTCAGCGGTACCATTTTTATTTATATTCATCTTTTTGATCGCGTGTTATTACAATTTTGTTTGGCAGTATGATGATAAAGCATTGTTTTTCGCTTTGTTTTATATTTATTGTTTTTTACTGAGTTCACTAAAGGGGTTAACTAGTGGGACAGTTTTATAGGTCAGGTCGTTCCGGACGTGGCGATACCAAATATGTGTACTTTTATTGTTTGTTTTTTTTCATAATAATATTTATTGATGGGTACATTATATTTTTATTTCTGGTGGATTATTTGTACATTTTTTTATGTTTTTTTTTCACTTTCTGACACTTTTTTTATTTTTATACTTTGTCCCACTATGGGACTTTCACTTTTTTTATTCTAATCGCCTGTATAGCACAGGAATGCTGCACCATTCCTGTGATATGCAGGCTGTCAGCGCTGCACAGGGAGAAGATAGTTTGGTCATGCACTGCGCATGACCAAAACATCTTCCTGCTGTCTGGTGACCCGGATGTTGCCATGACGACATCGGGTCATCATGGCAACATCCGGGAAGCCGCGGCAGACAGCGCTGGAGGCCGGAAGAGGAGGTTAGTATTGCGATCACCTCCCCTTGCCACCGCAATGCTGCGATTGACTTCGGGACCGCTCCCTGCACATAGCACCGGGTGTTAGCTGTGACAATCAGCTGACACCCGGTGGCGATCGCGCCCGCACAGCCTGTGTGCGCGTGTGATCGCAATGACGTATTAGTACGGGTCAGGCTCTTAAAGCCGAGGTCGTAGACGCGTATTAATACGTCTTGGGCTTTAAAGGGGTTAATGAAAGAAAAACCCACAATAGTCACAGAAATAACTTGAATCTGACAAAAGTAATAATAAACTAAAAATCTATGAAAATGAACAAATGAAAGTCAGACATTGCTTTTCAACCCTGCTTCCACAGAATTTTAAAAAAAATTAAACTCATGAAATAGGCCTGGACAGAAATGATAGTACCCCTGAAAATAATGTGACAAAAGGGACATGCTTAATCAAGTTGTGTTCACTAATTAGCATCACAGGTGTCTACAATCTTGTAATCAGTCAGTGGGCCTGTATATAGGGCTACAGATACTCATTGTGCTGTTTGGTGACAAGGTATGTACCACACTCAACATGGACCAGAGGAAGCAAAGGAAAGAGTTGTCTCAGGAGATTAGAAAGAAAATTATAGACAAGCATGTTAAAGGTAAAGGTTACGGGACCATCTCCAAGCAGCTTGATGTTCCTGTGACTACAGTTGCACATATTATTCAGAAATTTAAGATCCATGGGACTGTAGCCAACCTCCCTGGATGTGGCCGCAGGAGGAAAATTGATGACTAGTGTTGAGCGATACCTTCCGATATCAGGAAATATCGTATCGGATTGGATCGGGCCGATACCCAAAAAGTATCGGATATCGCCGATTCCGATACCGGAAACCAATGCAAGTCAATGGGACACAAATATCGGAATGAAAATAAACCCTTTCTTTCCTTGTAGGTTAATTCTACATGAAGTAAAACAACTAAGAATAATGTAGAATGACATGAAAAGCCGGCAATTCATCAGCGGCATACACCGGTACCCAACAATTTACAACAGAAAGAATAGAGCATCACACATAGATTAGATAGATAGAAACATGTCAGTCACATATATATGAAGTATAGTGACAGTGTTGCTTACTGTACTTGTCATTTAGTGTAAAGGATTTATTAAAAAAAATATTAGTGTTTTCGTGCACCGTCTCTTTAAAAAAGCCGGCCGGCAATTCAGCAGCGGTACCCGACAATTTATAACAGAAAGAATAGAGCTTCACACATAGATTAGATAGATAGAAACATGTCAGTCACATATATATGAAGTACAGTGACAGTGTTGCTTACTGTACTTGTCATTTAGTGTAAAGGATTTATTTAAAAAAATAATAGTGTTTTCATGCACCGTCTCTTTAAGAAAGCCGGCCGGCAATTCAGCATCTGTACCCGACAATTTAGAACAGAAAGAATAGAGAATCACACATAGATTAGATAGATAGAAACATGTCAGTCACATATATATGAAGTACAGTGACAGTGTTGATTACTGTACTTGTCATTTAGTGTTAAAATAAAGGATTTATTTAAAAAAAAATTGGCGTGGGGTTCCCCTTAATTTTAGGCTCTAGCGGAGGTTAAGCAGACAGCTGGGGCAAATGTTTGAAGCCTGGGAAGGGGGTAATACCCACGGAGCTTCCCAGGCTACTAATATCAGCCCCCAGCTGAATACCTAGCCTTTACTAGCTATTAAAATGGGGGAACCCCCCCAAAAAAATAACGTGGGGTCCCCCCTAATTTAATAGCTAGCACAGGCTAGGCAGACAGCTGGGGGCTGATATTAATAGCCCAGGAAGGGTGCCATGAATATTGGCCCCCTCCCAGGCTAGAAACACCAGCCGTCAGCCGCCCCAGAAATGGCGCATCCATAGGATGCGCCAATTCTGGCACTTAGCCTCGCTCTTCCACGCTGCCCTGGTGCGGTGGCAGGGGGTAATAGGGTTGGGGTTGATGTCAGCTTATAATGCCAGCTGACATCAAGCCCAGGTTAGTAATGGAGAGGCGTCTATAAGACACCCCCATTACTAACCCCATAGTCAAAGTTAAAAGAAAACACAAACACCCAGAGTAAAGTCCTTTAATTGAAATAAAGACACAATTCTTTATTGTTCTAAATTAAACCATACTTACCATCACGCCCATTCCAGCTGAAGCCAACGATCTCCTGCAATAAAAGAAAAATAATAAAGCAACCTCATCCTTACCTTTCGATGGTTCCCAGGACAGCTCCAGCTCTGCTACATCGAGATGACAGGCTGGACCGCAGCAGAAAGCTGCCATCCAGCCTGTCATCCCGCAGACACTGAGAAGGCAGGCATGCTTGCGCTCCTCAGTGTCTCTCTGTGACGTCATCCAGATGAGCCGAGTTCATGTCCAATGAACTCAGCTCACCTCATGCACGTCACTGACAGCGTGGGAAAGTTCTCCTGCACTCAGCGCTTCAGCGTGAGAATTCTCCCACGCTGTCAGTGACATACATGAGGTGAGGTCATGTCCAATGAACTCAGCTCACCTCATGCACGTCACTGACAGTGTGGGAAAATTCTCACGCTGAAGTGCTGAGTGCAGGAGAATTTTCCCACGCTGTCAGTGACGTACATGAGGTGAGCTGAGTTCATTGGACATGACCTCGGCTCATCTTTATGCCGTCACAGCCAGACATTGAGGAGCACAAGCATGCCTGTGCTTCTCAGTGTCTGCGGGATGACAGGATGGATGGCAGCGTTCTGCTGCGGTCCAGCCTGTCATCTCGATGTAGCAGAGCTGAAGCTGTCGTGGGAGCCATGGAAAGGTAAGGATGAGGTTGCTTTATTATTTTACTTTTATTGCAGGAGATCGTTGGCTTCAGCTGGAATGGGCGTGATGGTAAGTATGGTTTAATTTAGAACAATAAAGAATTGTGTGTTTATTTCAATTAAAGGACTTTTTTCTGGGTGTTGTGTTTTTTTAAATACTTTACTAGAAATTCATGGTGGTCATGTCTAATATTGGCGTGACCCCATGAATTTTGGGCTTAGGGCCAGCTGATAATACCAAGCTGGCCTTAACCCCTTTATTACCCAGTGAGCCACCGCACCAGGGCCCTGGATGAGTTGGGTACAGCGCCAGAAGATGGCGCTTCAATGAACGCGCCATTTTCTGGGGCGGCTGCGGACTGCAATTTGCAGCGGGGGTGGCCCAGAAAGCTTGGGTCTCCCTGCGCTGCGGATTCCAGCCCCCAGCTGCATAGTTGTATCTGGCTGGACACAAAAATAGGGCGAAGCCCCAAGCATTTTTTTTTTTAATTATTTCATGAAATTCATGGAATAATTAAGAAAAAAAGGGCTTCCCTATATTGTTGTGTCCAACCAGGTACAAATAGGCAGCTGGTGGTTGGGGGCAGCCCATTCCTGCCTGCTGTACCTGGCTGGACACAAATATAGTGCGAAGCCCCACGTCAATTTTTTTTTAATTATTTCATGAAATTCATGGAATAATTAAGAAAAAAAGGGCTTCCCTATATTGTTGTGTCCAACCAGGTACAAATAGGCAGCTGGTGGTTGGGGGCAGCCCATTCCTGCCTGCTGTACCTGGCTGGACACAAATATAGGGCGAAGCCCCACGTCAATTTTTTTTTAATTATTTCATGAAATTCATGGAATAATTAAGAAAAAAAGGGCTTCCCTATATTGTTGTGTCCGGCCAGGTACAAATAGGCAGCTGGTGGTTGGGGGCAGCCCGTTCCTGCCTGCTGTACCTGACTGGACACAAATATAGGGCGAAGCCCCACATAATTTTTTTTTAATTATTTCATGAATTTCCTGAAATAATTAAAAAAAAATTGACGTGGGGCTTCACACTATATTTGTGTCCAGCCAGGTACAGCAGGCAGGAACGGGCTGCCCCCAGCCACCAGCTGCCTATTTGTACCTGGCCAGACACAACAATATAGGGAAGCCCTTTTTTTCTTAATTATTCCATGAATTTCATGAAATAATTAAAAAAAAAAAAACGTGGGGCTTCTCCCTATTTTTGTGTCCAGCCAGGTACAACTAGGCAGCTGGGGGATGGAATCTGCAGCGCAGGGAGGCCCAAGCTTTCTGCCCCCCGCTGAAAATTGCAGTCCGCGGCCGCCCCGGAAAATGGCGCGTTCATAGAAGCTGGATGCTGTACCTGGCTGGCATACAAAAATATGGCGAAGCCCACGTCAAAAGTTTTGGGAAAAATTTATTAAAAAATAAATAATAATTTAGGGACTGCATCTTTATTAAGTCCTCAAATGTCATTTAGTGTTAAAATAAAGGATTTATTTTAAAAAAAAATGGCGTGGGATCCCCCATAATTTTAGTCTCTAGCGGAGGTTAAGCAGACGGCTGGGGCAGATGTTTGAAGCCTGGGAAGGGGGTAAAACCCACGGAGCTTCCCAGGCTACTAATATCAGCCCCCAGCTGAATACCTAGCCTTTACTAGCTATTAAAATGGGGGACCCCCCCAAAAAAAATGACGTGGGGTCCCCCCTATTTTAATAGCTAGCAAAGGCTAGGCAGACAGCTGGGGGCTGATATTAATAGCTCAGGAAGGGTGCCATGAATATTGGCCCCCTCCCAGGCTAGAAACACCAGCCGTCAGCCGCCCCAGAAATGGCGCATCCATAGGATGCGCCAATTCTGGCACTTAGCCTCGCTCTTCCACGCTGCCCTGGTGCGGTGGCAGGGGGTAATAGTGGTGGGGTTCATGTCAGCGCCAGCTGCCATGAAGCCCAGGTTAGTAATGATGGGTGTCTATAAGACACCCCCATTACTAACCTACAAAGTGTTAAAAAGAAAAAACACACTACACCCAGAAAAAAATAATTTATTTGAAATAAAACACCATTTTATTTAATTCTTAGTTTACTAAAAAAAAATAGTTACCTGTCCACGTTCCTGCGCTGATCTCCCATGCACAGCTGTCACATCTGGAGATGGTGACAGCTGTGCATGGCTGCTGTAAGCTCACGCTGCCGGGAACACGTCCGCTCCCGGCAGCGGGAGCCACTGACTGAGTGCATTCAGGCAGCGCAGCTCCGGAGACCTCCTTTACGGCAGTGCTGTACCGTGGGAATTTCTCACGATACAGCAGTGCCGTAAAGCAGCTAACCGGAGCAGCGCTGCCTTAACTCTGGTGAACCCTTACGGCCCCGTCATTCTAGCGGCGGCAGCGGTTCAGAGCGGTCACATTCTATGTGGCTGCTCTGAACTGGAGATCTTCGTGGGACACTCGTGGACTGCTACGGAGGGGTAAGGATAAGGTTGTGGTTTATTATTTTATATTTTATTACAGGAGATCGATGGCTTCGGGGAATTAGGTGTCTAGGTGAGTATAGGTGTAGTTTTTTATTTTTTACTTTATTTTAGGTGACGATCGGCGGGGACAGGTAATGTATAAACTAATTTCTTTTAGGTAACCACTGGCCACCAATGACATGTATCTAACATTTATTGGGGACACAGTAGGGCAATTTATATAGCAGGATCAGTCTGATGGGAACTACTGCTCCCATCGAGCTGATCCTGCTGGCACGAGTGGACGGGGGACAGACATAGGCCGATGGGAGTAGTAGTGTCACATCGGCCTATGTCTGCCTGCACGCACACACACCCCGCACACACACACCCCGCACACACACCCCGCACACACACACAACCCGCACACACACACCCCGCACACACTAATCATGACGGGTCTGGGAGGTGAGGCTGACCTATGCGGCCGTGGGAAAGTTCATGTGAGTTCATGCAGTCAAGCATGAACTCACATGAACCCTCTGAGGGCACCGCGGCTACTTCAAATGAACAGCTGATCGGCATCACCTGATACCTCAGCTGTTCATTTGAAATAACCGGCGGGAAAGCGCAGCACAGAACGGGAAAGCCGGCGGTGAAGTCTTTTCACTGCCGGCTTCCCCGCCCGGGTCCTTCGCTCCTTGGTGCTGCGCTCCCCGCCCGGTCCTAATTTACGATTGGGATTGGAGGTGGCGAGGGGAGCGGAGGATCGGGGTGGGAGGCTGCGGGGAAGCAGTATGGGGCTGTGTGATTGTTTAAAAGCCGGCGGCTTTTTACCGCCCGCCGGCTTTTAAACAATCAGGAGAATTCTCCCACGCTGGGATGGCATTCTGATGACAAGCTGGATCGCAGCTGAGCGCTGCCATCCAGCTTGTCATCCTTCACAGACACTGCAGAGCGCAGGCATTATGGGAACTTCCGATTCCGGTATTCGATATTATAAAAGTATCGGAATTAAGTATCGGAATTCCGATACAGTGAATATCGGCCGATACCCGATATTTCAGTATCGGAATGCTCAACACTATTGATGACAAATCAAAGAGACGGATAATACGAATGGAAACAAAAGAGCCCAGAATAACTTCTAAAGAGATTAAAGGTGAACTGTCAGATCGCACCATCCGTCGTTGTTTGATCCAAAGTGGACTTCATCGGGGACGACCAAGGAGAACACCATTGTTGAAAAAAAATCATAAAAAAGCCAGACTGGAATTTGCCAAACTACATGTTGACAAGCCACAAAGCTTCTGGGAGAATGCCCTATGGACAGATGAGACAAAAATTAAAGTTTTTGGCAAGGCACATCAGCTCTATGTTCACAGACAGAAAAAATGAAGCATGTCAAGAAAAGAACACTGTCCCTACTGTGAAACATGAAGGAGGCTCTGTTATGTTCTGGGGCTGCTTTGCTGCATCTGGCACAGGGTATCTTGAATCTGTGCAGGGTATAATGAAATCTCAAGACTATCAAGGGATTCTAGAGAGAAATGTGCTGCCCAGTGTCAGAAAGCTTGGTCTCAGTCGTAGGTCATGGGTCTTGCAACAGGATAATGACCCAAAACACACATCTAGAAACACCCAAGAATGACTAAGAGGAAAACATTGGACTATTCTGTAGTGGCCTTCTATGAGTCCTGACCTAAATCCTATTGAGCATCTTTGGAAAGAGCTGAAACATGCCGTCTGGAAAAGGCAACCTTCAAATACGAGGCAACTGGAGCAGTTTGCTCATGAGGAGTGGGCCAAAATACCTGTCGAGAAGTGCAGAAGTCTCAATGACAGTTACAGGAATTGTTTGATTGCAGTGATTGCCTCATAAGGTTGTTCAATAAAATATTAAGTTAAGAGTACCATCATTTCTGTCTAGGCATATTTCATGAGTTTAATTTATTTCTAAATTCTGTGTAAGCAAGGTTGAAAAGCAATGACTGACTTTCATTTGTTCATTTTCATAGATCATAGAATCATAGAATCATAGAATCATAGAATGGTAGAGTTGGAAGGGACCTCCTGGGTCATCTGGTCCAACCCCCTGCTCAAAGCAGGATTCACTAGATCATCTCAGACAGATGTCTGTCCAGCCTCTGTTTGAAGACGTCCATTGAAGGGGAACTCACCACCTCTCGTGGCAGCCTGTTCCACTCATTAATCACCCTAACTGTCAAAAAGTTTTTTCTAATATCTAATCTGTGTCTCCTCCCATTTAGTTTCATCCCATTGCTTCTAGTCTTTCCTTGTGCAAATGAGAATAAAGATGATCCTTCTACAATGTGACAGCCCTTGACATATTTGTAGACAGCTATTAAGTCTCCTCTCAGTCTTCTTTTTTGCAAGCTAAACATTCCCAAATCCTGCAACCGTTTCTCATAGGACATGGTTTGCAGACCAGTCACCATTCTGGTCGCTCTTCTCTGAACTTGCTCCAGTTTGTCTATGTCTTTTTTAAAATGTGGTGCCCAAAACTGTACACAGTATTCCAGATGAGGTCTGACCAAAGAGGAGTAAAGACTAGAGATGAGCGGTGTTCGACTAGAACTGTTCGCCAATCTCAAATTCGAGCTGTTTTGGGCGGTGTTCGAGTTGTTCGACGAACCCAAACGATTTGCAAAAAATTCGGCTGTTCGAGGTTATGTTCGATAACTGTTCGTGCACCAAAAGCGTGTCCTGCATGTCTGGCGCTATTTAGAGCACCAATCATGCAGGGATTGTCTGCCACTCACTGTAATGCCACAGCCATGGTGGTTGTGGCATTACAGTGATTGCCCAAATCGATGGGAACAGTGCTCACAGTGAAACATGAAAAGCCGGCAATTCATCAGCGGCATACACCGGTACCCGACAATTTAGAACAGAAAGAATAGAGCTTCACACATAGATTAGATAGATAGAAACATGTCAGTCACATATATATGAAGTACAGTGACAGTGTTGCTTACTGTACTTGTCATTTAGTGTAAAGGATTTATCAAAAAAAATAATAGTGTTTTCATGCACCGTCTCTTTAAAAAAGCCGGCCGGCAATTCAGCAGCGGTACCCGACAATTTATAACAGACAGAATAGAGCTTCACACATAGATTAGATAGATAGAAACATGTCAGTCACATATATATGAAGTACAGTGACAGTGTTGATTACTGTACTTGTCATTTAGTGTAAAGGATTTATTAAAAAAAATAATAGTGTTTTCATGCACCGTCTCTTTAAAAAAGCCGGCCGGCAATTCAGCATCTGTACCCAACAATTTAGAATAGAAGAAATAGAGAATCACACATAGATTAGGTAGATAGAAACATGTCAGTCACATATATATGAAGTACAGTGACAGTGTTGCTTACTGTACTTGTCATTTAGTGTAAAGGATTTATTAAAAAAAAATAATAGTGTTTTCATGCACCGTCTCTTTAAAAAAGCCGGCCGGCAATTCAGCATCTGTACCCGACAATTTAGAATAGAAGGAATAGAGAATCACACATAGATTAGATAGATAGAAACAGGTCAGTCACATATATATGAAGTACAGTGACAGTGTTGCTTACTGTACTTGTCATTTAATGTAAAGGATTTATTAAAAAAAAATAATAGTGTTTTCATGCACCGTCTCTTTAAAAAAGCCGGCCGGCAATTCAGCATCTGTACCCAACAATTTAGAATAGAAGGAATAGAGAATCACACATAGATTAGATAGATAGAAACATGTCAGTCACATATATATGAAGTACAGTGACAGTGTTGATTACTGTACTTGTCATTTAGTGTTAAAATAAAGGATTTATTTAAAAAAAAATTGGCGTGGGGTTCCCCTTAATTTTAGTCTCTAGCGGAGGTTAAGCAGACTGCTGGGGCAGATGTTTGAAGCCTGGGAAGGGGGTAATACCCACGGAGCTTCCCAGGCTACTAATATCAGCCCCCAGCGGAATACCTAGCCTTTACTAGCTATTAAAATGGGGGACCCCCCAAAAAAATGACGTGGGGTCCCCCCTATTTTAATAGCTAGCAAAGGCTAGGCAGACAGCTGGGGGCTGATATTAATAGCCCAGGAAGGGTGCCATGAATATTGGCCCCCTCCCAGGCTAGAAACACCAGCCGTCAGCCGCCCCAGAAATGGCGCATCCTTAGAATGCGCCAATTCTGGCACTTAGCCTCGCTCTTCCCACTGCCCTGTAGCGGTGGCAGTGGGGTAATAGGGTTGGGGTTGATGTCAGCTTATAATGCCAGCTGACATCAAGCCCAGGTTAGTAATGGAGAGGCGTCTATAAGACACCCCCATTACTAACCCCATAGTCAAAGTTAAAAGAAAACACAAACACCCAGAATAAAGTCCTTTAATTGAAATAAAGACACATTCCTTTATTGTTCTAAATTAAACCATACTTACCGTCACGCCCATTCCAGCTGAAGCCAACGATCTCCTGCAATAAAAGAAAAATAATAAAGCAACCTCATCCTTACCTTTCCATGGTTCCCACGACAGCTTCAGCTCTGCTACATCGAGATAACAGGCTGGACCGCAGCAGAACGCCGCCATCCAGCCTGTCATCCCGCAGACACTGAGAAGCGCAGGCATTCTTGCGCTCTGCAGTGTCTGGCTGTGACGGCATCCAGATGAGCCGAGGTCATGTCCAATGAACTCGGCGCACCTCATGCACGTCACTGACAGCGTGGGAGAATTCTCCTGCACTCAGCACTTCAGCGTGAGAATTCTCCCACGCTGTCAGTGACGTACATGAGGTCAGCTGAGTTCATTGGACATGAATGAGCTCACCTCATGCACGTCACTGACAGCGTGGGAGAATTCTCACGCTGTAGCGCTGAGTGCAGGAGAATTTTCCCACGCTGTCAGTGACGTGCATGAGGTGAGCTGAGATCATTGGACATGAATGAGCTCACCTCATGCACGTCACTGACAGCGTGGGAAAATTCTCCTGCACTCAGCGCTTCAGCGTGAGAATTTTCCCACGCTGTCAGTGACGTGCATGAGGTGAGCTCATTCATGTCCAATGAACTCAGCTGTCCTCATGTACGTCACTGACAGCGTGGGAGAATTCTCACGCTGAAGTGCTGAGTGCAGGAGAATTCTCCCACGCTGTCAGTGACGTGCATGAGGTGAGCCGAGTTCATTGGACATGAACTTGTCTCATCTTTATGCCATCACAGCCAGACACTGCAGAGCGCAAGCAAGCCTGCGCTTCTCAGTGTCCGCGGGATGACAGGCTGGATGGCAGCTTTCTGCTGCGGTCCAGCCTGTCATCTCGATGTAGCAGAGCTGAAGCTGTCCTGGGAACCATGGAAAGGTAAGGATGATGTTGGTTTATTATTTTACTTTTATTGCAGAAGACATTGGCTTCAGCTGGAATGGGCGTGATGGTAAGTATGGTTTAATTTAGAACAATAAAGAATTGTGTGTTTATTTCAATTAAAGGACTTTATTCTGGGTGTTTGTGTTTTTTTAAATACTTTACTAGAAATTCATGGTGGTCATGTCTAATATTGGCGTGACCGCATCAATTTCGGGCTTAGGGCCAGCTGATAATGCCAAGCTGGCCTTAACCCCTTTATTACCCAGTGAGCCACCGCACCAGGGCCCTGGATGAGTTGGGTACAGCGCCAGAAGATGGCGCTTCTATGAACGCGCCATTTTCTGGGGCGGCTGCGGACTGCAATTTGCAGCGGGTGGGGCCCAGAAAGCTTGGGCCTCCCTGCGCTGCGGATTCCAGCTCCCAGCTGCCTAGTTGTACCTGGCTGGGCACAAAAATAGGGCGAAGCCCCACGCATTTTTTTTTTTAATTATTTCATGAAATTCATGGAATAATTAAGAAAAAAAGGGCTTCCCTATATTGTTGTGTCCAACCAGGTACAAATAGGCAGCTGGTGGTTGGGGGCAGCCCGTCCCTGCCTGCTGTACCTGGCTGGACACAAATATAGTGTGAAGCCCCACGTCAATTTTTTTTTAATTATTTCATGAAATAATTTTTTTAAAAAAGGGCTTCCCTATATTGTTGTGTCTGGCCAGGTACAAATAGGCAGCTGGTGGTTGGGGGCAGCCCGTTCCTGCCTGCTGTACCTGACTGGACACAAATATAGGGCGAAGCCCCACGTCAATTTTTTTTAAATTATTTCAGGAAATTCATGAAATAATGAAAAAAAAATTGATGTGGGGCTTCGCCCTATATTTGTGTCCAGTCAGGTACAGCAGGCAGGAACGGGCTGCTCCCAACCACCAGCTGCCTATTTGTACCTAGCCGGACACAACAATATAGGGAAGCCCTTTTTTTCTTAATTATTCCATGAATTTCATGAATCTAAAAAAAAAATGCGTGGAGCTACGCCCTATTTTTGTGTCCAGCCAGGTACAACTAGGCAGCTGGGGGCTGGAATCTGCAGCGCAGGGAGGCCCAAGCTTTCTGGGCCCCACCCGCTGCAAATTGCAGTCCGCAGCCGCCCCGGAAAATGGCGCGTTCATAGAAGCGCCATCTTCTGGCGCTGTACCCAACTCATCCAGGGCCCTGGTGCGGTGGCTCACTGGGTAATAAAGGGGTTAAGGCCAGCTTGGCATTATCAGCTGGCCCTAAGCCCGAAATTCATGGGGTCACGCCAATATTAGACATGACCACCATGAATTTCTAGTAAAGTATTTAAAAAAACACAACACCCAGAAAAAAGTCCTTTAATTGAAATAAACACACAATTCTTTATTGTTCTAAATTAAACCATACTTACCATCACGCCCATTCCAGCTGAAGCCAACGATCTCCTGCAATAAAAGAAAAATAATAAAGCAACATCATCCTTACCTTTCCATGGCTCCCACGACAGCTTCAGCTCTGCTACATCGAGATGACAGGCTGGACCGCAGCAGAACGCTGCCATCCAGCCTGTCATCCCGCAGACACTGAGAAGCGCAGGCTTGCTTGCGCTACTCAGTGTCTGGCTGTGACGGCATCCAGATGAGCCGAGGTCATGTCCAATGAACTCGGCGCACCTCATGCACGTCACTGACAGCGTGGGAAAATTCTCACGCTGAAGCGCTGAGTGCAGGAGAATTTTCCCACGCTGTCAGTGACGTACATGAGGTGAGCCGAGTTCATTGTCGGCTCATCTGGATGCCGTCACAGTCAGACACTGAGGAGCGCAAGCATGCCTGCGCTTCTCAGTGTCCGCGGGATGACAGGCTGGATGGCAGCGTTCTGCTGCGGTCCAGCCTGTCATCTCGATGTAGCAGAGCTGGAGCTGTCCTGGGAACCATGGAAAGGTAAGGATGAGGTTGCTTTATTATTTTTCTTTTATTGCAGGAGATCGTTGGCTTCAGCTGGAATGGGCGTGATGGTAAGTATGGTTTAATTTAGAACAATAAAGAATTGTGTCTTTATTTCAATTAAAGGACTTTATTCTGGGTGTTTGTGTTTTTTTTTTAACTTTGACTATGGGGTTAGTAATGGGGGTGTCTTATAGACGCCTCTCCATTACTAACCTGGGCTTGATGTCAGCTGGCATTATAAGCTGACATCAACCCCAACCCTATTACCCCCTGCCACCGCACCAGGGCAGCGTGGAAGAGCGAGGCTAAGTGCCAGAATTGGCGCATCCTATGGATGCGCCATTTCTGGGGCGGCTGACGGCTGGTGTTTCTAGCCTGGGAGGGGGCCAATATTCATGGCTCCCTTCCTGGGCTATTAATATCAGCCCCCAGCTGTCTGCCTAGCCTTTGCTAGCTATTAAATTAGGGGGGACCCCACGTCATTTTTTTGGGGGGGGTCCTCGATTTTAATAGCTAGTAAAGGCTAGGTATTCAGCTGGGGGCTGATATTAGTAGCCTGGGAAGCTCCGTGGGTATTACCCCCTTCCCAGGCTTCAAACATCTGCCCCAGCCGTCTGCTTAACCTCCGCTAGAGACTAAAATTACGGGGAACCCCACGCCAATTTTTTTTAATAATAAATCCTTTATTTTAATACTAAATGACAAGTACAGTAACCAACACTATCACTGTACTTATTATATATGTGACTGACATGTTTCTATCTATCTAATCTATGTGTGAAGCTCTATTCTGTCTGTTATAAATTGTCGGGTACAGATGCTGAATTGCCGGCCGGCTTTCTTAAAGAGACGGTGCATGAAAACACTATTATTTTTTTTGATAAATCCTTTACACTAAATGACAATTACAGTAAGCAACACTGTCACTGTACTTCATATATATGTGACTGACATGTTTCTATCTATCTAATCTATGTGTGAAGCTCTATTCCTTCTATTCTAAATTGTCGGGTACAGATGCTGAATTGCCGGCCGGCTTTTTTAAAGAGACGGTGCATGAAAACACTATTATTTTTTTTAATAAATCCTTTGCAGTAAATGACAAGTACAGTAAGCAACACTGTCACTGTACTTCATATATATGTGACTGACATGTTTCTATCTATCTAATCTATGTGTGAAGCTCTATTCTGTCTGTTATAAATTGTCGGGTACCGCTGCTGAATTGCCGGCCGGCTTTTTTAAAGAGACGGTGCACGAAAACACTATTATATTTCTTAATAAATCCTTTACACTAAATGACAAGTACAGTAAGCAACACTGTCACTGTACTTCATATATATGTGACTGACATGTTTCTATCTATCTAATCTATGTGTGATGCTCTATTCCTTCATGTCTAAATTGTCGGGTACCGGTGTATGCCGCTGCTGAATTGCCGGCCGGCTTTTTTAAAGAAAGCGTCTTCTGAGCAGTTTGTCAGCTTTTGGACACCTTTGAAGGTGTTTTCTATGTGTTCCTATGTGTTTTTGTTTGCCTGCCATTGGTTTTAACGGTGTTCGACGGTGTTCTAAGGTGTTCGACGAACAGTTCGACGAACAGTTCCTCGAACATCCCGGTGTTCGACGAACCGAACCGAACCCGAACACTACGGGGGTGGCTCAACACTAGTAAAGACCGATAATGACTTCACGTGATCTAGACTGTATGCTTCTGTTAATACATCCCAGAATTGTATTTGCCTTTTTTGCTGCTGCATCACACTGTTGACTCATGTTCAGTCTATGATCTATTAGTATACCTAAGTCTTTTTCACATGTACTGTTGCTTAGCTCTATTCCTCCCATTCTGTATATGCTTTTTTCATTTTTATTGCCCAGATGTAGTACTTTGCATTTTTCCCTGTTAAAAACCATTCTGTTGGTTGCTGCCCACTGCTCCAGTTTATTTAGGTCTTTTTGAATCCTCTCTCCCTCTTCTCTAGTATTAGCTATCCCTCCTAGCTTTGTGTCATCAGCAAATTTAATCAGTTTACCCTCAATTCCTTCATCTAAATCATTGATAAAGATGTTGAACAATACAGGTCCCAGGACGGAGCCCTGTGGTACCCCACTTGAGACATTCATCCAGCTGGATGTGAAGCCATTTACAACCACCCTTTGAGTCCGATCACTAAGCCAGTTATGAATCCACCTAACAGTTGCCTGGTCCATTGCATACTTGGTCATTTTTTCAATAAGGATGGTGTGAGATACTTTGTCAAATGCTTTGCTGAAGTCAAGATATACTATATCTACAGCATTTCCCTGATCCACCCAGTCAGTGATTCTGTCATAGAAGGAAATTAAGTTAGTCTGACATGACTTGTTAGTTACAAACCCATGCTGACTCTGGTTAATCACTTCATTCTTATCCATGTACTTACATACATGTTGTTTAATAATTTGTTCAAAGATCTTTCCTGGTATAGAAGTCAGACTCACCGGCCTATAGTTCCCTGGGTCCACCTTCTTCCCCTTTTTGAAGATAGGAACAACATTTGCTCTTCTCCAGTCTTCTGGGACTTCTCCTGTTCTCCAAGAATTTTCAAAGATTATGGAGAGTGGTTCTAAAATTTCTTCTACGATCTCCTTCAGTACTCTGGGGTGTAATTCATTTGGACCTGGAGACTTGAACTCATTTATGTTAGCTAAATATTCCCTCACAATCTTTCTGTTTACAGATAACTTGGATTCCTCTATTCCTTTAAAAGGACAGTGAAGATCAGTTGATGTTACATTTTCTTTCTGAGAGAAAACAGATGCAAAATAGGAATTAAAAAGTTCGGCCTTCTCAACATCCTCTCTTACCATTTCTCCATTTTCATCCTGTAAAAATCCTATAGCATCTTTGACTTTTCTTTTACTTTTGACATACCCCCAAAATCCTTTTTTATTGCTTTTGACATCTCTTGCAAGCCTTAATTCATTGTCAGCTTTAGCTAACCTGATACGTGCCCTGCAGGATCTGCAGACTGCATTATAATCTTCTTTAGATATGCCTCCCTCTTTCCATTTAATAAACATTTCTTTCTTTCTTTTTAGCATGTGTTTAAGTTCTGTGTTCATCCATCCTGGTTTCCTTAAATGCTTCCCATTCTTCCTACTTTTCGGGATTGTTAATGATTGTGCTTTGAGAATCTCATTTTTAAAAATTTCCCATCCTTCCTGGACATTTTTGTCCTTAAGGACATCCAGCCATTGGATCCCTCCTATTCTCTTTCTGAGTCTCTTAAAATCTGCCTTTCTAAAATCTAACCTTGAAGTTTGAGTCTTCACATGTCTTCCTCCTCTAGTTATCCAAAATTCTATAATAGCATGATCGCTGCCTCCTAGGGTCCCAGCCACCTTTACCTCCTCAACCATTTCCTCCCTGTTTATAAGGATTAGATCCAAAGTAGCAGATCCCCTTGTTTTCTCCCCTACCTTTTGGAAGATAAAGTTGTCAGCAAGAGAGGATAAGAATTTGCTTGACCTGTTAGTTTTACTTGAGAGAGATTCCCAACATCTGGATGTCTGGATAGTTGAAATCTCCCATGACCACTACGTCATATTTTTTGGAGAACTTGGTCATTTGATACATAAAGAGTTCATCCATATCTTCAGCTTGCCCAGGTGGCCTGTAGTAAATGCCTACAATGGTGTCCTTTCCGTTGTTCTCTCCTTGTATTCTTACCCAAACAGTTTCCACAGAACTCCCAGTCTCTGAAGCTTCAATCTCTGTGCAGATATACGCTTTTCTAACATACAATGCAACACCTCCTCCTCGTTTATCAAGTCTGTTTCTTGCAAATAAGTTGTATCCTTTTAGCCTTTTATTCCAATCATGTGTATCGTCCCACCAAGTTTCAGTGATTCTAATGACATCATATTCCTTTTCCTGCATTAGTAGTTCCAATTCTCCTTGTTTGTTGCCCATGCTTTGTGCATTTGTATAAAAACATTTTAGTTTGTGATTGGTTTCTCTTCCTCCCATATTTTTATTATTTAAATTGTTTTGTCTTTGTTCTTCCTTTCCACTTCCAGTAGCAGAGATCTCAATAGTATTTGTCAGCTGTATGGCTTTTTCTGGCCTTTTGCTTCCCTTCCCACATTGTTCTAGTTTAAAGCTTTTCTGATGAGTGTAGCAAGGCGACTTCCAAATACATGTTTTCCAGTCTTCGTAAGGTGCACCCCATCTCTAGCAAGTAGTCCATCATATAGGTAATTCATTCCGTGATCCAGAAATCCAAATCCTTGTTGACGGCACCATCGACGTAGCCAGTTGTTCACCTGTAGAATCTTATTCCACCTCATTGTTCCATGGCCATCCACTGGGAGGATGGATGAGAAGGCCACCTGCGCTCCCAATTCTTTCACTTTCTTGCCTAAGTCTTCAAAGTCACTGCAGATGGTTTCCAGGTCCTTTCTTGCGGTGTCATTTGTCCCCACATGTATTAGCAGGAATGGGTAGTGATCTGTAGGTCTGAAGAGTCTTGATATCCTGTCAGACACATCTTTAATTTTTGCTCCTGGAAGACAGCACATTTCTCTTGAGGTTATGTCTGGTCTGCAGATAGTGGCCTCTGTTCCTCTTAACAGGGAATCCCCCATGACCATCACTCTCCGTTTTTTCTTCACAACATTCTTCTTTCTCCATCCAGGAGGATTCTGAGGGCTTACAAGGTTATTCATTGCTGGCAAAGTCTTATTTTGCTGTATTTCTTCATGGTTCTCCTGCGTGAGAGCCTGGTACTGGTTCCTGAGCAGTATAGGTGCTGACTGCCTCTCGATCCTCCTGCTTCTGTGGGTCACATGCTTCCATTCCTCTGTTTCGTCAGGTGCAGTTCGAATTTCTTCTCTTACTGAATCATGAAGAGATAATTCTGCTCTGTCTAAGAACTCTTCACCTTCCTTAATGATTTTCAAGGTAGTTAACCTCTCTTCTAGATTTCGCAACTTTTCCTCCAACAGGGACACAAGCTTGCATTTCTGGCATGTGAAGTTTGGCTTTTCCACTGGCAAGTCTGTGAACATGTAGCAGGATATGAAGCTCACCAAATGGCTCCTGGACTCTTCCATGTTCTTATTGTTAATGTTCTGAAAACAGTGAAAAAAGCTTAAAAAAAAAAAAGAAGCTTCAAAACCGGCGCGCGGTTTACCGATGTCCTCTTTTCAGCTCCAACAGCCAAAATCCAGTGTTCTTTGAGCTCGCGGAGACTCTTCACTTACCCCAAAATGCAGTGGGAATATGCAAATTATCTCCTCAGGACTCCTCCCCTGGTTTGCCGATGTCCTCTTTTCAGCTCCAACAGCCAAAATCCAGTGTTCTTTGAGCTCGCGGAGACTCTTCACTTACCCCAAAATGCAGTGGGAATATGCAAATTATCTCCTCAGGACTCCTCCCCTGGTTTGCCGATGTCCTCTTTTCAGCTCCAACAGCCAAAATCCAGTGTTCTTTGAGCTCGCGGAGACTCTTCACTTACCCCAAAATGCAGTGGGAATATGCAAATTATCTCCTCAGGACTCCTCCCCTGGTTTGCCGATGTCCTCTTTTCAGCTCCAACAGCCAAAATCCAGTGTTCTTTGAGCTTTTTAATGTATTATTACTTTTGTCAGATTCAAGTTATTTCTGTGACTATTGTGGGTTTTTCTTTCATTAAACGAGGGGTACCAACAATTTTTACCACGTGTGTATATATATTTATGTTTATATATATATATATATATATATATATATATATACATACGTATATACATTACTCAAAAAAATAAAGGGAACACTCAAACAACAGAATATAACTCCAAGTAAATCAAACTTCTGTGAAATCAAACTGTCCACTTAGGAAGCAACACTGATTGACAATCAATTTCACATGCTGTTGTCTAAATAGAATAGACAATAGATGGAAATTTTTAGCAATTATCAAGACACACTCAATAAAGGAGTGTTTCTGCAGGTGGGGACCACAGACCACATCTCAGTACCAATGCTTTCTGGCTGATGTTTTGGTCACTTTTGAATGTTGGTTTTGCTTTCACACTCGTGGTAGCATGAGACGGACTCTACAACCCGCAGAAGTTGCTCAGGTAGTGCAGCTCATCCAGGATGGCACATCAATGCGAGCTGTGGCAAGAAGGTTTGCTGTGTCTGTCAGCATAGTGTCCAGAGGCTGGAGGCGCTACCAGGAGACAGGCCAGTACACCAGGAAACGTGGAGGGGCCGTTGGAGGGCAACAACCCGGCAGCAGGACTGCTACCTTTGCCTTTGTGCAAGGAGGAACAGGAGATTGCTGCCAAATGACCTCCAGCAGGCCACAAATGTTCATGTGTTTGCACAAACGGTTAGAAACCGACTCCATGAGGGTGGTACGAGGGCCGACGTCCACAGATGGGGGTTGTGCTCAAAGCACAACACAGTGCAGGACGCTTGGCATTTGCCATAGAACATCAGGTATGGCAAAGTCACCACTGGCGCCCTGTGCTCTTCACAGATGAAAGCAGGTTCACACTGAGCACATGTGACAGACATGACAGAGTCTGGAGACGCCATGGAGATCGATCTGCTGCCTGCAACATCCTTCAGCATGACCGGTATGGCAGTGGGTCAGTAATGGTGTGGGGTGGCATTTCTTTGGAGGGCCACACAGCCCTCCATGTGCTCGCCAGAGGTAGCCTGACTGCCATTAGGTACCGAGATGAGAGCTTCAGACCCCTTGTGAGATCTTATGCAGGACAATGTCAGACCTCATGTGGCTGGAGTGTGTCAGCAGTTCCTGCAAGATGAAGGCATTGAAGCTATGGACTGTCTCGCCTGTTCCCCAGACCTGAATCCGATTGAGCACATCTGGGACATCATGTCTCACTCCATCAACCAACATCACCACAGACTGTCCAGAAGTTGGCCGAAGTATAGCCCATTTTAGTTTTTGGAGTTTTTTAGCTGAGACAGTCCAGGGGTGGAAATTTAGGTCCAGCCAGGGGGCAGGATGGGGTGTGACCCAGAGGGAGTAAGAGCTCCAGCAGCCATAGTTCAGTGTCTTTTTCCCTGGGAGGTCGTGATGACACGTTGTGTCGGAGAAGTCCTGTAACAAAGCGGACCACAGCCTCTTATGTGGCAGCCTCTCCCCCGCAAGCCAGGTCTTTCATTTGACTGGTAACTGACTCTTAATATTTGCTTATATCTTTTGTACCACTACTATTGTGTTTGCATCTCTGACCATTATGTATGTGTAACCCTTATATATATAATGTATTGTCGAGCGTGCCCTTAAGGCGATTAAATATATCATTTAATTGGACTGCTCTTTTATCGCGATCCACAAACCCACACGTTCATTGATTGGCTTAATCCTCATGCTACCAGGGTGGGTTTCTGGCCCGATAGAATTCCCATTAACGGACCGGGGACTTATATCTTATAGAAACTGGTGGCAGGTCTACCAGTTTGACAAGGTTCTGCTTCACTGGAGCTAGTGATGGGGCCTCTCAGCATGTCAAGGGTGTGAGCGAGGCTGGTGCTATGTCAGTGACTGAGTAAGCCACCTCTTCTCACTCCCGGTGCCTTCCTGTACCCGTGTGGACAGTGGGTGACTGTTTAGAACTGTACCAATCTGACCTTACGCTCCCCAAGGGGGTGCGGAACGTCATGTTGGTGCAAAGGGCAGATCCGTATTACGTGTTCCGTCTGACGTAATTCTGACGTCATGCAGTGGCAAGGTATGGATCCTTCACAAGTGGTGGCAACGGTGGGATTCTGTGGCGTCCCTCTGGTGCCATTCTTCACAGATACATATACATCTATAAATCAATGGTGCTTATGAAAATAAGAAACTTTGTATATATCTTATCAGATAGATCGACTTCTTTCTCCTTCTGGACTGTTCATTCACTTTTAACATTCTCAGTTCCCAGGCTAAAACTATCATCAGTGAATACAGATTTTTCCAGTACAGAGATTGGTGATGACACTTGCTGCTCATTGGATTCTATGGAGAGAGGAGTAGGGCGGAGCTAGAGGCAAACACAGATATTCTGCTGCAAGTTCTCCTGAAACAACAGTTACACTTCCTGCAAAAAAAAAATCAATGGAGAAAAATAAAAAAATGGTATGACTTTTGGAAGAAAGAAATAATAATAATAATAACTATTAGTAAACTATCAACAATATTTATATTATTCCATTACTATTATATATTGTTTTTATTTTTATTTAGTCCTCAGTTAACAACCCTACATTCAGAGACAATTCTATATTAGTATGCCTGCAGTTCCATTATGTCCTGTTATCAACATAAACTTTCAACGAGATTATGGGATGTCTCACCCTACAGTCATTTTAAGGAGTAAGGTTCTTTAAATTGCAATGTATTTAATCAATCGTTGCTGTATGGCATCTGAGATACTTAGGTTAATCTCTAAGGGGGATTTCTAAGCATGTGGATCAATGTTATATAATTAAAATCTTACTCTTTTTCTCTTTTCCTTACATTCTTTCTTAGAATAAGACAAGCAGCACAAATCACAAATGTTACTGTGTTGTTCTTGTTATTATAGGCTGATTGGATTCTGATATACAACATGTGCTTTAAGCCCTCCAGGTTCCCCCCTACTAAGGTGTATTCGCATCAATATATGTGTAGCAGGGCCATGATAATCTTTGTCTCACTAATAGTTGAGCAATCTGTACTTTCTAACCATTACAGCTCTTGCTGTAAAGGAAATTACCTCTCAATGTACTGATTTCCTAATGAGCCAGTGATAGACTTGTGTTCATACAAGGCAACCAATCAAAGGATGCAAAGTTGAAGGGTGAAAAGGAGCAGCAGCCCCAACCAATCATAAGACAGGGGTGTGTCTCAGACCACTGCAGACTCCCTGTAAACACTGTGGCTGAGCTGTGGTCACTGATCACAGCTCTTTTCTTTTTTTTTCTTTTAAACATCTTTTTATTAAGTTTTTTTTAAAGAAGGTTAACAATTGAACAAAGAAAAGTCACATTGTTAATGAAACAAATCAAAGATAACGATATCACATAGATTATAAGAACAGAAATTAACCAGACTGCATAAATTTCAGCCAAACATTGACACGTTTCGGAAAAGAAAAAAAATATATAAGAGAGAGGTTCAATTCTTTTGAACTTGTCGTAGTACAAAATTGTGGTCACATAACATGTTTTCATATTCAAGAAGGTTTATTGTGATATCCTGGAAATAAAAACTTCAGAAGAGAAAAAAACCTGGAGAAGGGGGGAAGATTGAAAGGGAAGTGGGATAAACGGGGAGATGAGATGGAGGGGGGGGGTGGAACTACAACGATATAGATGATGGGAGGGGGGGAAAGGGAGTTGGGATTAGAATGGGCTAGCGATCTAAGTATTTTAGGTTAGTATTGTGCGGTCTGTAATATATTTGTGCCAGGTACGCCATATCAACGAGAATTGTTTATGCCTTTTTTCATCCCAACTAGCCAATTCTTCTAGCCTGTATATTTGTTCAACCTTCATTTCCCAGAGTGAGATATTTGGGGTCTTCGCAGATTTCCATAAGGATGTCACAAGTAACTTAGCCGAGGCCAGGAGCTGTCTAAGAAGGGTTAACTTTATTTTAGGGATGTTATCTGGGAACAGAAACAGAAGACAGATCTCCGGCGAGGTCAAGAGTTGCAAGTTTAAAATTTTATTAATAGTTTGAATTATTTTTGTCCAGAAGGGCTTAATCAATGTACAGTTCCACCACATGTAGAGCATAGTGCCCACATCAGAAGAGCATCTCCAGCAGTTAGGATCAAGTCCTTTGTAAAATTTCTGAAGTTTTGATGGAGTCATATACCACCTGGAGAGAACTTTATAGCCATTCTCTTGTACTCTAACACATCTAGAGGAGACTTTAGGTGCTAGTAGTATTCTTTTAATTTCAGATGGGGTGAAAGGTCTATTCAGATCCTGTTCCCACTTCATTACATATGGCAGTTTCTTAGGGGCTCTGGCTAAGTTTTTGTAGAGCAGATAACGTTCTTTTTTGGGGTTTTTTTTGCAGCTATAAGTTTTTCAAAATCAGTCATTTCCCTAATATAATATGGAGTTTTAAAGACTAGTTTTAAGTTAGACGTAAATTTCTGGTACATAAAGGGGTGAAAAGAGATAGTATCTAGCATTTGATTGAGTTCTGCCAAGGAGGGCATGGCCCCATTATCTGTAATTTTTTGGAGTGGTGTTATCAATAGTGTTGAGCCACCCCCGTAGTGTTCGAGTTCGGTTCGGTTCGTCGAACACCCGTGTGTTCGCCGAACTGTTCGTCGAACTGTTCGTCGAACACCTTCGAACACCGTTAAAACCAATGGCAGGCAAACAAAAACACATAGAAACACATAGAAAACACCTTCAAAGGTGTCCAAAAGCTGACAAACTGCTCAGAAGACACAACTAACACATGGAAAAGTGACAAGTACATATAGTCATGCGAAAAGAAAAGAGGTGGAGAAGTAAAAGGAGGGGGAGACACAGATATAGGCATGTCATGCCCTTCTAAAATCCAAAAAGTGAGAAGCCGACACGTTCAGTCCGCTCCTGCCCGTGCCACCTCCGTGTCGCCGGGTTTGCGCCAGAGCCGCGGTGAACCCTGACGGCCAGCCCCCCTCTCCAAATACTGGTGCCTGTCCGCTGGTGGGTCGAGCGAGCCCCCCTGTGGTGGAGGCAGCTCTAAGCTTTTTAATTTAAATTGTCTCTCTAATTTGAATAAATACACTTTAAATCCATTTACAAGGATCTATTGGAGGGCAAGTCTCATGCCAGCAGCAGCGTAATTCCAGCTCCAGTAGCGTCCACTAAAGCTGCTGCAGTTAAAAAGCTTTTATAAGGATCGAGCTCGGCTGTCCACCGCAAGGCATCCTACTGCCAGTCCGAGCCCCTATGCCTTGGGGTGCCTCCTGATGCTCTTCACTGAGTATCCCGTGGTCCCGAAGCATTTCCTTTGAAAAAATGAAGTGTCCAAACTACAGGTGGTGTAGCTTGCTTAACAGCCGGGATAATCCGCTGACTAGCAGACCCTGCTACTAGGCACAAAGTATTTCCTGGGCTAGATGCAGTTAAAAATTTGTAATTAGATACTCTCGTTGGATGCTGAGAAAGCATTCCATAGAGTCTCCTGGCACGCCATATATGATTCTCTTAAAAAGCTTGGGGTAGGGGTCTAGGGGACCCTTTTATAGCCAAAATCACGGCCCTGTATCGCAATACATCACCTAGGCTGAAGATAAATGGAACTGTAGCACCCTGAGGGCTCAGTTGCTACAGAGGTATTGCACCTCAACCAGAGGTGTGATATCTCACTCTCAGGTAAGGATGTAGTGTGGATCAGGACCCGACACCTGCATGCATTACACCACATTGCCGTGGGGCAGGGCGACCAATATGCCCCTGAGATGGGCACGACAGTCCCTGTCCCTGGCTGGAGTGGGGGGATGGAACACTGAGGAAGGGGAACCCTGTAGTGCAAAAGCAGGGAGGAAGCAGTTCCTGGGTGCATTGAGAAGGGAGTATAAAAGGTGGGCACCATCTTAGTTCAGTGCAGAGAAGTCTGAGCAGAAGTGGCAGGGAGCAGGGGCTCTGCATGAGCTCTGTTCCGGAGGCGGGCCTAGTAACAGAGGCCCAGGCCTGGAAGAGGGAGAAGGAAGGAAGAGGAGCGGAGAAGGCTTCAGGAACGAGGAACGAAGGGATCTCAGGGGTGCGGACGGGCGAGTCGCCACCGCACGCCCAAATCCACCTGCGTGGAGGGGTCAGGCCAAAGGGGGAGACCGGTCCCCGAAACTAGTGGAGGCAGGAAAAGACCCTCAGCTAGAAACAGGAGGCTGTGACATTTTATGTGGCGCAGCCCCTCGCTACACCCGCTAGGAAGGCACCACATAGGGTCAGGGAAACTGGTGCCAAGTTTACCAAGAGGAGGCCCGAGGCAGCCGGACAGAAGGGTTGGTAAGAAAGGCCAGACAAAGGACACACAAAGGGGGTCCTGTGAAGCACTCCAAAGTTATCTGGGAGTTGTCTGAGCCCCTCACCTGGTGAGCACAGTACGACGTGGGCAGCCGTTACCTGCAGACGTGGTCTGGATAATAAGAACTGTGAGTAAAGGCCCTGGACTGCATCACTGACTCCGTGTCAATACTGCTGCTGCCCTGCACCATCACCCCCATCCTCCGCATACACTGCCCTGAGGCTATACTCCTCCCGTGGGGAGTTATGCTACGCTCTGCTGCACCCACAACACCAGCCTCAGGGGTCTGCCCTGGAGCGGCGTTTCACTCTGACCGCAATCCACGGGTGGCGTAGTTGGACATTTAAACATCAAAACCACATAAATAGTTCCGCCACTGGTTTGACCACCCTGAGCCACGGAACCGGGTTGCCGCCACGGAGACTACAACCACCAGCATCCACCAAAAAGGGTCCGGCTCCGGGTGTCCCAAGGCCCAGGGGGCGCGTCAGAATATTTTCATCACCTTTCACAATCACCAATGGGACAAGGCAGGGATGTTCTCTGTCCCCTCTCTTATACATTCTAGTGACGGAGCACCTGCTCTCATCAATTCGCCATAACCCCAATATTAGGTGGATTGAGGTGGGAGGCACCGAGTACAAGTGCTCTCTATTTGCTGATGATGTCCTAGTATATATCACTCAATCACATATATCCATCCATGCTGTTATGGCTGAAATAGATCACTTTGTTACATGGTCAAATTTTAAAATCAATGCAGCGAAGTCTGAGGCCCTCGATGTCTCCCTCCCCAAATCCATATAGGATTCCATCCAGTCCAACTTTCCCTTTGCCTGGCCCTCACAGGGTATCAAATACTTAGGAATTCCTATTCATAGAGACCTCTCCCATCTATGTTATCTTAATTTTGGGCCCTTTATTGAACAACTCCATACAGACCATGGTTGGCAAGTTAGAACTGTAAGATTCACTACGTGAACCACTGGTGTTTTGTGGAAAAGCACATGTACACTGTGTTCCAAATTATTATGCAAAAAGTGTTTAGGAGTGATAAGGGAAGAATTTGTTTGTTTGTCAGTTAAACTCATTTATGGTGATGTGTGTCAGGGCTCTTTATATCACTGTAAGCAATTGCAGACACCTGTGCTAATTAGTTTGGCAGGTGTGTCCAATGAAAGGCAAGACTACTTAAGAAGGCTGTCTCACATTATTAAGCAGCCTACATTTTCTGCCAAAATGGGAAAGAAAAAGTATGTGTCGGCTGCTGAGAAGCAACAAATTGTGGAGTGTTTAGGTCAAGGCATGACTACAATCAACATTGTGCGATGATCAGGATGAAGTGTCTTGGCAATCAAGAAGTATGTAGCTGATTCACAGTACACACGTGTGCGTGCTGATAAGGGCAAATTGAGGACTCTTTCCTACAGGCAATTACGTCAGGTTGAAAGAGCAGCGGCAAAAAAGCCTTGTCATAGCAGCAGACAAGTTTTTGAAGCTGCTTGTGCCTCCAACGTCCCCCGAACAACAAGATGCAGGGTCCTTCAGAGGTTTGCAGCTGTGCATACGCCATCCTGTCGACCTCCTCTATCCACTTCACACAAGCAGAAACGGCTCCAGTGGGCCAAACATTACATGAAGACGGATTTCAAAACTGTTTTGTTCACGGATGAGTGCCGTGCAGCGCTCGATGGTCCAGATGGATGGAGTGGAGGATGGCTGGTTGATGGACACCCCACGCAAACACGGCTACAGCGCCAACAAGGAGGAGGTGGAGTAATGTTTTGGGCTGGAATCATGGGGAGAGAGATTGTCGGCCCCTTTAGGATCCCTGAAGGCGCTAAAGATGAACTCCATAATGTATGTGGATTTTCTCAAACAGCACTTCCTGCCATGGTTCAAGAAGAAGAACCGTGTATTTCACAGCAAGATCATTTTTCTGCATGAAAATGCACCATCTCATGCTGCACATAAAACATCTGCATCTCTGGCTGATATGGGCATAAAAGGGGACAAACTTATGGTGTGACCCCCATGCTCCCCTGACCTCTACCCCATTCAGAACCTTTGGAGCATCATTAAAAGGAGTGTCTATGATGGCGGGAGGCAGTTCACATCTAAGCAACAGCTCTGGGAGGGTATTCTGTCCTCATGCAAAACAATTGAAGCAGAAACCATCCAAAACCTGACAAATTCAATGAACGAGAGAGTTCAGAAGCTCCTTTCGAACAAGGGGTCCTATGTGAAAATGTAACATCACCTAGAATAAAGTTTTGAGTTGAAAACTGTTTGATTTCAGTTTCTAACAACCTGCTAATGCTTATAATTTCAAAAATGACCATTTTTTTGGTCTTTATTAAAATGAAAAGGTTGATCGAAAAGTTTGGGGGATCTAAGAGTGTGGCAACCCAGTAGTCATGATTAATTCGAATTGTAACAATATGAGGGTCATGCTGCAGGTAGTGCAGCAAGAAGGCACTTATGTGTCTTGCGCATCTCGGAGCCCCAAAATTATTCTCCGGGCTAGATGCAGCTAAAAATTATTATTAATTTTAAATCTGGTGAAGCTTTAGTATAGATGGCCTAATAGGATCAGTGCTGCACACTGCTACAAAGCCCAAATTATTTTCCAGTCAAGATACAGATAAACATGATTAGTAATTTTAAATCTGGTGGAGCTTATTATAGATGGCCTAATAGAATCAGTGCTGCACACTGCTACAAAGCCCAAATTATTTTCCAGCCAAGATACAGATAAACATGATTAGTAATTTGAAAGCTTAAAACGGTTGGTAGGGTGATTTTAACCAATCATCAAGCTTTTACTCTCCCCAGGATGACACAGGGGTAGAAAAGACGTTTCGGATCCATGATTTGTTCATCTTTATGAACGTGAGTCTGTCTACATTATCAGTGGAGAGCCGCGTGCGCTTATCTGTCAGCACACCACCAGCAGCGCTGAACACACGTTCAGACAGAACGCTTGCTGCGGGGCATGACAAGATCTCCAAGGCGTAAGTGGCTAGCTCCGGCCATTTATCCAGATTGGAAGCCCAAAAAGAGCAAAGGTCCAGTGACACAGTCGTGGCTTCAATGTTTACTTGGAGATACTTCTGTACCATCGTCTCTAGGCGTTGACTATGTGTCAGACTTCTTGTCTCCTGTGGCCTTGCAAAGGATGGGCTAAAAAAGTGGTGAAATGATTCCGCAAAATTGATGTTACCAGCAGATACTGTGGTTCTGTTACGGTTTGAGTGCTGAACACTTGACGGTCCCACGGTTGGCAAGTTGGAACTGTGAGATTCACTACGTGCACCACTGGTATTTTGTGGAAAAGCACATGTAAGATTCTGCAACAGTCTCTGCTGATACTCCTGCATGCGTGCATCCCTTTCTATGGCAGGAATAATTTCTGCAAATTTACTTTTGTACCGGGGATCTAACAGTGTGGCAACCCAGTAGTCAGGATTATTTCTAATTCTCACAATTCGAGGGTCATGTTGCAGGTAGTGCAGCAAGAAGGCACTCATGTGTGTTGCGCATTCAGGAGCACCAAGTCCCTGTTGTGTTGGTGGCGAGGTAACAATCATGCTTCCTTCCTCTGTCCTCTCCCCCCAACCTCGCACAACAGAAATGTGATCAAGGTCTCCCTCATCTGATGAGTCTTCCATCAGTTCGTCCTCCACTTCTTCCTGGGCTCCTGCACCTTCCTCACTAGTTTGGCTGCTACCATGCGCCCTGGTAAAACCATCTCCCCCACCCTCACATGCCTGCCGCCTTGGTGCTGCCGACCGTCTGGACCTTGCAGATGTTAGCCCTTCCGCATACAACTCCTCCTCCTCTACTTCCTCCACCTCCTCTTGTGCCACCACCTGACTCCGAATTCTGTTTAACATGTGCTCCAGCATGTAAATCACCGGAATAGTCATGCTGATAATGGCATCGTCAGCACTAAACATCTTCGTCGCCATTTCAAAACTGTGCAGAAGGGTGCATAGGTCCCTGATCTGAGACCACTCCTCCAGCGTGATTTGCCCCACCTCTGGATCTCGTTGGCCCAGGCTATACGTCAGAACGTATTGCACCAGGGTTTGTCGGTGCTGCCACAGTCGCTGCAACATGTGCAGAGTTGAATTCCACCGGTTAGGCACATCGCATTTTAGCCGGTGAAGTGGCAGGCCCAACGACTTCTGTAGAGATGTAAGTCGCTGAGCTGCGGGATGCGAAAGGCGAAAGTGAGCACACAGCGACCGTGCCCTCTGCAGAAGGCCATCTAGTCTGGGATAGTGGGCTAAAAATTGCTGGACAACCAGGTTCAACACGTGAGCCATACAAGGCACGTGTGTGACATTGCCCCGGCGAAGGGCCGCACCCAGGTTTACAGCATTGTCGCACACGGCCTTCCCTGGTTTCAGGTCCAGTGGAGACAACCATTCATGAAATTGGTTCTCCAGAGCTGACCACAACTCCTCAGCTGTGTGACTCACATTTCCCAGACATTTCAATGTAAAAACCGCCTGATGACATTGAGCCCTACTGCCAGCATAGTAAGGAGGTGTGCAGGATCCCTTCTGCGCAGTTAGAAAGCTTGTGGCATGACCAGACAGGCTTTGGGTGCAGGTGGAAGACCGAGAGGAGGTTGAGGAGGCAGAAGCAGTGGAGGAACTTTGACATAAAGAGGATTGACGCACAACTCGTGGGGACGGCAAGACTTGGACAGCAGCCCCTTGTCCTGCTGTCACCATAGTTACCCAGTGCCCAGTCAGCGACATGTAACGCCCCTGTCCATGCCTACTCGTCCAAGTGTCTGTGGTGAAATGCACCCTGTCACACACAGAGTTTCTCAAAGAAGCGGTGATGTTGTGTGCGACATGCTGGTGGAGCGCAGGCACACCTTTCTTTGAGAAGTAGTGCCGACTGGGCATCTGGTACTGGGGCACTGCGACGGACATAAGGTCTCGAAAATCCTCTGTGTCCACCAGGCGGAAAGGCAGCATTTCTGTAGCCAAGAACTTGCAGATGGTGAAATTCAACCTCTTAGCTTTCTCATGGCAAGGAGGAAATGGTCTTTTACTTGTCCACATCTGAGGGACCGAGGGCTGGCTATTGTGCTTAGACGGGGTTGATAAGGGTGTCCACGGCAAACTGCCGGTCTGTGAGGAAGATGCAGGCGGACATGTTAGGTTGCCTTGATCCAAAGGTGGTGCTATCGATGTCGGACAGCGCTCAACACCAGCTGGTGTTACCACCTCCAAAGAAAATGATGACCTGCCAATCACGCTGGCTGTTGCGGGTAAAGAGGTGGCAGGTCTGCGCCCCAAAACAGGTGTGACTGCTGTCCCCCCAGTCACAGAGGATGAAGAGGCCGCGGATGCACAAGATATGGCAGACGGTGGTTGGCCCGGCCGGCTAGGCCGCATTGCAGCACACTGAGCTTCCCACTGCAACTTATGCTTCATGTCCATGTGCCGGTTCATGCATGAAGTACTCAGACTATGTATTTTTTGGCCTCTACTTAGCTTTTGCTGACAAATTTTACAGATAACACGAGTTGGGTCATCTTTATCGATCTGAAAAAATGCCCAGGCTATGCAAGGCTTAGCACCCATGCGACCTGAAGAGCCACCACGACTTGTGGTGAGAGGCAGAGTTGTGTTTGAGGATGCAGTTGTTGACGTGCTTCCAGTACTACCTCTCTGTCCAGGAAGGCGCAACCTGACCTCGTCGTGACTAGCATCTTCCTCCACCTCCTCTGCTGACCTCATCTCTTGGCTGACTGTGGGTTGACAGTAAGTGGGATCTCCAACCTCATCATCATCGCCCTGTGCGTTATCACACCCGTCGTCCTCAGAGCCAACCTGTTCCTGCCCTGACAAAAAACTAAAGTTGTCGCTCCAATCAGGTATTTGAGTCTTATCATCGTCTTCCTCATTGTCTCCACCAACAGGAGTTACAGTTTGGGAATGAGGGTCTACATTATGGTCAGAACCTTCTGCGTCTGGTCCTGGATCCGACTCATAAAGATTCTGGGCATCAGTGCAGATCATTTCCTCGTCTGGATTCACAGAAGCGCTGGAGTCGACCTCTGATTCCCAGGCTATAGTATGAGTAAACAGCTCTGCAGACTCAACCATCTGTTCTACCTAATACTCAGACGGGCAGCTGGAGATTTGGGAGCTGTGAGGAAGCAAGTGCGATTGGGGTGACACCTTTGAGGACTGGAGTATTTGTGATGTTGAAGTTGATGTGGAGGAGAGCCCACTTAAAGGAGCACTTGATATCCGTTGAAGCACCTGCTGTTTTTGTGCCTCATCTGGAATTTGTAGCGATTGGCGTGGCCGTAAGAAAGGGATCTTATCACATTGTCCGCTAAAAGAAGTAGACATTTTAGTTTGGCTGGAAGATGGTCTTTCTTCTGCAGATGTTACTGTTGCTTTAACACCTACCCCACGGACACAACCTTTTTTCCCCTTCCCAACACGCCTATTCCCCTTTCCACCAGCAGCAGGCCTTTTTCCACTCATTTTGGTGGTTAACTAATTAACAACTCTGGAGTTGTTTGCACAAGAAAACAATGGATGGGAAACGAGCAGAGCTGAGTGGCCAAACTGTGGTATTAGGCCAAAACTATTGGCTGGGTTAGATGCAGAAAAAATTATATTCAATTTGCAACCTGATGGAGGTCAGTATAGATGGACTAATAGAGAAAGTCCCACACACTGCTAGAAGGCCAAATATTTTTTCAGAGCTAGATGCAGAAAAAAATATATTCAGTTTGCAACCTGATGGAGGTCTGTATAGATGGATTAATAGAACAAGTCCCACACACAGCTAGAAGCCCAATATTTTTTCAGAGGTAGATGAAGAAAAAATATATGCAGTTTGCAACCTGATGGAGGTCAGTATAGATGGACTAATACAACAAGTCCCACACACAGCTAGAAGCCCAATATTTTTTCAGAGCTAGATGCAGAAAAAAATTATATTCAATTTGCAACCTGATGGAGGTCAGTATAGATGGACTAATAGAATGATGCTATGCCCAAAAGATTTTATTTCACTAGGTGCAGTAAAAAAATTGGTATTCTATACACAGGTGGTATATCTTGCAACACAGATAGGCTACTCCACTGACTAACACACTCTGCAATAGGCCAAAAAGGATTAGCTTTGCTAGATTCAGCCAAATGCTGTGAAAAAAACTTGCACAGCACTGGCACAGACCTGCCTGGCAAAAACTGATAGGAACTGATGTAACCTAGTCCTGAAAAGGACTCCAATTACAATTAGTCTTTACTCCCACAATCTATCTATTTAAGAGCACAGACCTGCCTGATAAAAGTCGTAGTAAATGCTGTAACCTAGTCCTTAAAAAGACTGCAATCACAACTATTCCCTACTCCCAAGCTATCTGTAGATTTGTGCGAAAATTGGCTTGAAATTAACAAGGTATAGCGCACACAGCAACAGCGGTGCCGTCTAACACGCAGCTGCAGCAGTGAGAAAATGGTGGCGACGGGAAAAATGGCTTGGTCTTATAGGGCAAGGACATGTGACATACACTGCCAATGACACATGCCCTTGCTTGTGTGAAAAAAAGCACTTCGCTCCGTGTGTGCGCTGCTGATAGGCTGACAGATTGCACCTCCCCACTGTAAATGCGGGAAAGAGAAAAAAAAAATGGAGATCTTCATTGTTTCTGCAGAGATCCATCCCCTGCCCCTCCCCCCACCCCGCTGTACACCCAAACTGCGTATTAACATTAATTTTCATCATTACTGAGAAAAAATCCAGTTATGATTTTGGTGCACGAACAGTTATCGAACATAACCTCGAACAGCCGAATTTTTCTCAAATTGTTCGTGTTCGCCGAACGGCTCGAACACCGCCCAAAACAGCTCGAATTTGAGATTGGCGAACAGTTCGAGTAGAACAACGCTCATCTCTAGTTATCAAGTTGCGAATTGAGTTGTGTATGTGGCATTATGGGCTGGAGAAGTGGAGAGAACTTGGTCTCTAACTTGTAGGAGAGGGGAGGGAAACGGGGAGCATATTTGTCTTATATGGGGACTGGACCAGATTTTAAAAGTAGTGGCTGTGAAAGGGTTTTGGCGTGAGGATGAGCTGTCTAAGGGGGAATTTAAGGATTGTTTCTTCTACTTTAATCCATTGCTTCTGTGGTGGGAGCCTGATCCAATCCACGACTCTTTGGAGATGAGTGGCTTGTTGAAGTATCTTTAGATCTGGCAGATCTATACCTCCTTCAGAGTGTGGGAGGGATAATATTTGTAAGGGAAGTCTGAGTTTTTGGTTGTGCCACAAAAAACGGCTGAGGAGTTTTCGTATGTCAATGAAAAAAGAATTAGGTAGGTGGATTGGAAGGGCTTGCACCAGATAAGTTACTTTTGGCCATATCATACACTTAAGGAGATTTTTCCTACCCAACCAGGAGATGTATGAGATATTCCAGTTGGGGGTAAGTTTCTGGATTTTCTGCAATAGTGGTGGGAAGTTTAACTTATAAAGTTCTTGTAGGTTTGGAGAAATCTCAACTCCCAAGAAACGTATTGATGGGGGGGACCAGTTAAAGGGGGACCCGATTGCCATTTGTGTTTTTTGTGGTTCTGGGATATTTATATTTAAGACTTGAGATTTGCTAAGATTCACCTTAAAATTTGATAGTGCACCGTATTCCTTGAGTAATGTCAGGATAACTGTCACAGATATTCTCGGGTTAGAGGTCATGATAAGTAGATCGTCTGCGTATGCTGCGATTTTATGTTCAGTACCAGCTGATTTGATGCCAACGATCCTCCCCTCCTCTCTGAGCTTTTGTAGTAAAGGTTCTAGTGTAAGAATAAAAAGGAGAGGGGAAAGCGGGCATCCCTGCCTGGTGCCGTTAGAAATATTAAAAGATGAAGACATAACATCATTGACTAATACTTTCGCGGATGGCTTGTTATACATTGAGAAGATTGCTTCGGTAAACTGATTGGAGATATTAAACGCTGCCAGCGTTTCCCGCATAAACAGCCAATCCACACGATCAAATGCCTTTTCTGCATCCGTCTTCAGTAGAATTAACGGTGAGGAAGTAGATTGGGAAAGGTGTATTATTTGAATTACACGGTGAATGTTATCTTTACCCTCTCTGCCAGGAACGAAGCCGACTTGATCTATATTGATAATATCTGGGAGCAGGGCCCTTAGCCTATTGGCAAGAATCTTAGCGAAAAGTTTTAGATCTGTGTTTAATAGTGATATGGGCCTATAACTACTACACAAAGTACTATCTTTACCCTCTTTAGGGATTATAGAAATTTTAGCAGACAGCGTTTGAGGATGGAAAGGGATTCCATTGAGGGCTTCATTGAATAATTTTACTAAATAAGGGCGAAGAATTTGGCCAAATTCATTATAATAAAAGGAAGAGAGACCATCCGGTCCAGGAGATTTGTTCTTTGGAGCTGCGATTATTATGTCTGCAACTTCTTTTTCTGTAATTGGGGCGCAGAGGGTATTCTTGTGGGATTCAGAGATCTGTGGTAATGAAATTGATTTAAGGAATTTTTGAGTTTTTGATCTCTGATCCTCTGACCAATCTTGAGTGGGGGTTTTCAGGTCATATAACTTCCCGTAATATTTCCTGAACTCAGATGCTATCTCCTCTGTTTTATAGATAATAGATCCAGCATCTGATTTCAATCGTGATATAAATGATTTTGCTTTCCTCTGTTTAATTTGTGCCATCATAAATCTCGTCGGTTTGTCACCGTGAGCGTAGTATTTGAACTTGGAGAATAAATAATTCTTGGCAGACTGAAGGTTTAGTAGGTTGCTTAATTTGGATCTTAGTTCATTGAGTTGGGAAAGTTGGGAGACGAGCACTGATTGTTTATGTTGTTTTTCTATGTGTTGGATTTTATTTAGCAGATCTTGCTGTTCTTTCCCTTTTTGTTTTTTAATATGGGCTGCTAATGAGATAAATTCTCCCCTGATGAATGCTTTGTGGGCTTCCCGTATTGTTTGTGTTGGGACTTCCCCATTGTCGTTAATCTCAAAGAATTCGAGAAGCTTATGGGAAATTTTTTTACTATTATCTGTTTCTTTGAGAATATGATCATTAAGCTTCCAGCTGAATTCTTTTTTTGGTAAGTGAGCGATATTCAGACTAACTTCTACTGGAGAGTGATCTGAAAATATATGAGAACCTATTTTTGGATCAATGAATTGGTTTAGATATTGCGATTGGACTAGGAAATAAAACAACCTTTGGTAAGAGCTATGGGGGGCTGAGAAGTGGGTGTAGTCTTTCACAGTGGGGTTGGCTAGTCTCCAGAGGTCTATTAAGTGCGAGTTCTGTAGTTTGTGTTTAAGTTTAGCAAGTGCTCTCTGGGAGATAGCGGATTTCCCTGAAGAGGTGTCTAAGTTTGGTTCTAATGCAATGTTTAAATCCCCTCCCAGAACGAGGATCCCATCTGTAAAATCTTGTAAAATATCAATGGTTTCAATAAGCCAATTAATCTGGTCGGTGTTTGGTGCATATATGTTAGCGATGGTGAGGGGAGTCAAACCAATTTTGCCCTTTAAAAAGATATATCTGCCCTCATTGTCTCTCAGTTGATCAGAGAGGGTGAATGGGACTTGGTTGCTTATTCCGATACTAACTCCTTTCGATTTACCAGAGTCAGAGGGACTATGTACCCATTTAGAGAAGGGTGAGTTATGAAAAGAGGGTATATGTCCGTACCTAAAATGTGTTTCTTGTATCAGGCAGAAATCAACCTTGCTCTTTTTGAGAAATTTGATGACTTGACCTCTTTTTGAAGGGGAGTTGATTCCCCTGATATTATATGACAAAATCTTAATGCGGGACATACTCACAGAAATATGGATCAGTAGGTTTTTTGATCAGCTGGATGAACACTCCAGGCGGCGGTGTAGAGGACGGAGGAGGGCAAGAGATGGTGAAGGTTCTGGCTGTTCGCAAGTACGCTGCTCCTGGAGGGAGCCATGAGAGTCTGTTTGTGTAGACCGGCTGCTCTATTTGAGGAAAAAGGAGAAGGGGGTGGGGGAGAGAAGAGGATAGGAGGACTGAAAGTTAGGGGAAGAGAAACATTAAGATGTTCAACAGGAACATCTATTATGTCAAGAGTAGTGTTGAGCCACCCCCGTAGTGTTCGAGTTCGGTTCGGTTCGTCGAACACCCGTGTGTTCGCCGAACTGTTCGTCGAACTGTTCGTCGAACACCTTCGAACACCGTTAAAACCAATGGCAGGCAAACAAAAACACATAGAAACACATAGAAAACACCTTCAAAGGTGTCCAAAAGCTGACAAACTGCTCAGAAGACACAACTAACACATGGAAAAGTGACAAGTACATATAGTCATGCGAAAATAAAAGAGGTGGAGGAGTAAAAGGAGGGGGAGACACAGATATAGGCATGTCATGCCCTTCTAAAATCCAAAAAGTGAGAAGCCGACACGGCCAGTCCGCTCCTGCCCGTGCCACCTCCGTGTCGCCGGGTTTGTGCCAGAGCCGCGGTGAACCCTGATGGCCAGCCCCCCTCTCCCAATACTGGTGCCTGTCCGCTGGTGGGTCGAGCGAGCCCCCCTGTGGTGGAGGCAGCTCTAAGCTTTTTAATTTAAATTGTCTCTCTAATTTGAATGAATACACTTTAAATCCATTTACAAGGATCTATTGGAGGGCAAGTCTCATGCCAGCAGCCGCGTATTTCCAGCTCCAGTAGCGTCCACTAAAGCTGCTGCAGTTAAAAAGCTTTTATAAGGATCGAGCTCGGCTGTTCACCGCAAGGCATCCTACTGCCAGTCCCAGCCCCTATGCCTTGGGGTGCCTCCTGATGCTCTTCACTGAGTATCCCATGGTCCCGAAGCATTTCCTTTGAAAAAATTAAGTGTCTAAACTACAGGTGGTGTAGCTTGCTTAACAGCCGGGATAATCCGCTGACTAGCAGACACTGCTACTAGGCACAAAGTATTTCCTGGGCTAGATGCAGTTAAAAATTTGTAATTAAATACTCTCGTTGGATGCTGAGAAAGCATTCCATAGAGTCTCCTGGCACGCCATCTATGATTCTCTTAAAAAGCTTGGGGTAGGGGTCTAGGGGACCCTTTTATAGCCAAAATCACGGCCCTGTATCGCAATACGTTACCTAGGCTGAAGATAAATGGAACTGTAGCACCCTGAGGGCTCGGTTGCTACAGACGTATTGCACCTCACCCAGAGGTGTGATATCTCACTCTCAGGTAAGGATGGAGTGTGGATCAGGACCCGACACCTGCATGCATTACACCACATTGCCGTGGGGCAGGGCGACCAATATGCCCCTGAGATGGGCACGACAGTCCCTGTCCCTGGCTGGAGTGGGGGGAGGGAACACTGAGGAAGGGGAACCCTGTAGTGCAGGAGCAGGGAGGAAGCAGTTCCTGGGTGCATTGAGAAGGGAGTATAAAAGGTGGGCACCATCTTAGTTCAGTGCAGAGAAGTCTGAGCAGAAGTGGCAGGGAGCAGGGGCTCTGCATGAGCTCTGCTCCGGAGGCGGGCCTAGTAACAGAGGCCCAGGCCTGGAAGAGGGAGAAGGAAGGAAGAGGAGCGGAGAAGGCTCCAGGAGCGAGGAATGAAGGGATCCCAGGGGTGCGGACGGGCGAGTCGCCACCGCACGCCCGAATCCACCTGCGTGGAGGGGTCAGGCCAAAGGGGGAGACCGGTCCCCGAACTAGTGGAGGCAGGAAACGACCCTCAGCTAGAAACCGGAGGCTCTGACATTTTATGTGGCGCAGCCCCTCGCTACACCCGCTAGGAAGGCACCACATAGGGTCAGGGAAACTGGCGCCAAGTTTACCAAGAGGAGGCCCGAGGCAGCCGGACAGAAGTGTTGGTAAGAAAGGCCAGACAAAGGACACACAAAGGGGGTCCTGTGAAGTGCTCCAAAGTTATCTGGGAGTTGTCTGAGCCCCTCACCTGGTGAGCACAGTACGACGTGGGCAGCCGTTACCTGCAGACGTGGTTTGGATAATAAGAACTGTGAGTAAAGGCCTTGGACTGCATCACTGACTCCGTGTCGTTACTGCTGCTGCCCTGCACCATCACCCCCATCCTCCGCATACACTGCCCTGAGGCTATACTCCTCCCGTGGGGAGTTATGCTGCGCTCTGCTGCACCCACAACACCAGCCTCAGCGGTCTGCCCTGTAGCGGCGGTTCACTCTGACCGCAATCCACGGGTGGCGTAGTCGGACATTTAAACATCAAAACCACATAAATAGTTCCGCCACTGGTTTGACCGCCCTGAGCCAAGGAACCGGGTCGCCGCCACGAAGACTACAACCACCAGCATCCACCAAAAAGGGTCCGGCTCCGGGTGTCCCAAGGCCCAGGGGGTGCGTCAGAACATTTTCATCACCTTTCACAATCACCAATGGGACAAGGCAGGGATGTCCTCTGTCCCCTCTCTTATAGATCCTAGTGACGGAGCACCTGCTCTCATCAATTCGCCATAACCCCAATATTAGGTGGATTGAGGTGGGAGGCACCGAGTACAAGTGCTCTCTATTTGCTGATGATGTCCTAGTATATATCACTCAATCACATATATCCATCCATGCTGTTATGGCTGAAATAGATCACTTTGTTACATGGTAAAATTTTAAAATCAATGCAGCGAAGTCTGAGGCCCTCGATGTCTCCCTCCCCAAATCCATATAGGATTCCATCCAGTCCAACTTTCCCTTTGCCTGGCCCTCACAGGGTATCAAATACTTAGGAATTCCTATTCATAGAGACCTCTCCCATCTATGTTATCTTAATTTTGGGCCCTTTATTGAACAATTCCATACAGACCATGGTTGGCAAGTTAGAACTGTAAGATTCACTACGTTAACCGCTGGTGTTTTGTGGAAAAGCACATGTACACCGCGTTCCAAATTATTATGCAAAAAGTGTTTAGGAGTGATAAGGGAAGAATTTGTTTGTTTGTCAGTTAAACTCATTGATGGTGATGTGTGTCAGGGCTCTTTATATCACTGTAAGCAATTGCAGACACCTGTGCTAATTAGTTTGGCAGGTGTGTCCAATGAAAGGCAAGACTACTTAAGAAGGCTCTCTCACATTATTAAGCAGCCTACATTTTCTGCCAAAATGGGAAAGAAAAAGGATGTGTCGGCTGCTGAGAAGCAACAAATTGTGGAGTGTTTAGGTCAAGGCATGACTACAATCAACATTGTGCGATGATCAGGATGAAGTGTCTTGGCAATCAAGAAGTATGTAGCTGATTCACAGTACACACGTGTGCGTGCTGATAAGGGCAAATTGAGGACTCTTTCCTACAGGCAATTACGTCAGGTTGAAAGAGCAGCGGCAAAAAAGCCTTGTCATAGCAGCAGACAAGTTTTTGAAGCTGCTTGTGCCTCCAACGTCCCCCGAACAACAAGATGCAGGGTCCTTCAGAGGTTTGCAGCTGTGCATACGCCATCCTGTCGACCTCCTCTATCCACTTCACACAAGCAGAAACGGCTCCAGTGGGCCAAACATTACATGAAGACTGATTTCAAAACTGTTTTGTTCACGGATGAGTGCCGTGCAGCGCTCGATGGTCCAGATGGATGGAGTGGAGGATGGCTGGTTGATGGACACCCCACGCAAACACGGCTACAGCGCCAACAAGGAGGAGGTGGAGTAATGTTTTGGGCTGGAATCATGGGGAGAGAGATTGTCGGCCCCTTTAGGATCCCTGAAGGCGCTAAAGATGAACTCCATAATGTATGTGGATTTTCTCAAACAGCACTTCCTGCCATGGTTCAAGAAGAAGAACCGTGTATTTCACAGCAAGATCATTTTTCTGCATGATAATGCACCATCTCATGCTGCACATAAAACATCTGCATCTCTGGCTGATATGGGCATAAAAGGGGACAAACTTATGGTGTGACCCCCATGCTCCCCTGACCTCTACCCCATCCAGAACCTTTGGAGCATCATTAAAAGGAGTGTCTATGATGGCGGGAGGCAGTTCACATCTAAGCAACAGCTCTGGGAGGGTATTCTGTCCTCATGCAAAACAATTGAAGCAGAAACCATCCAAAACCTGACAAATTCAATGGACGAGAGAGTTCAGAAGCTCCTTTCGAACAAGGGGTCCTATGTGAAAATGTAACATCACCTAGAATAAAGTTTTGAGTTGAAAACTGTTTGATTTCAGTTTCTAACAACCTGCTAATGCTTATAATTTCAAAAATGACCATTTTTTTGGTCTTTATTAAAATGAAAAGGTTGATCGAAAAGTTTGCGGGATCTAAGAGTGTGGCAACCCAGTAGTCATGATTACTTCGAATTCTGACAATATGAGGGTCATGCTGCAGGTAATGCAGCAAGAAGGCACTTATGTGTCTTGCGCATCTCGGAGCCCCAAAATTATTTTCCGGGCTAGATGCAGCTAAAAATTATTTTTAATTTTAAATCTGGTGGAGCTAATTATAGATGGCCTAATAGGATCAGTGCTGCACACTGCTACAAAGCCCAAATTATTTTCCAGTCAAGATACAGATAAACATGATTAGTAATTTGAAAGCTTAAAACGTTTGGTAGGGTGATTTTAACCAATCATCAAGCTTTTACTCTCCCCAGGATGACACAGGGGTAGAAAAGTCGTTTCGGATCCATGATTTGTTCATCTTTATGAACGTGAGTCTGTCTACATTATCAGTGGAGAGCCGCGTGCGCTTATCTGTCAGCACACCACCAGCAGCGCTGAACACACGTTCAGACAGAACGCTGGCTGCGGGGCATGACAAGATCTCCAAGGCGTAAGTGGCTACCTCCGGCCATTTATCCAGATTGGAAGCCCAAAAAGAGCAAGGGTCCAGTGACACAGTCGTGGCTTCAATGTTTACTTGGAGATACTCCTGTACCATCGTCTCTAGGCGTTGACTATGTGTCAGACTTCTTGTCTCCTGTGGCCTTGCAAAGGATGGGCTAAAAAAGTGGTGAAATGATTCCGCAAAATTGATGTTACCAGCAGATACTGTGGTTCCGTTACGGTTTGAGTGCTGAACACTTGACGGTCCCACGGTTGGCAAGTTGGAACTGTGAGATTCACTACGTGCACCACTGGTATTTTGTGGAAAAGCACATGTAAGATTCTGCAACAGTCTCTGCTGATACTCCTGCATGCGTGCATCCCTTTCTATGGCAGGAATAATTTCTGCAAATTTACTTTTGTACCGGGGATCTAACAGTGTGGCAACCCAGTAGTCAGGATTATTTCTAATTCTCACAATTCGAGGGTCATGTTGCAGGTAGTGCAGCAAGAAGGCACTCATGTGTGTTGCGCATTCAGGAGCACCAAGTCCCTGTTGTGTTGGTGGCGAGGTAACAATCATGCTTCCTTCCTCTGTCCTCTCCCCCCAACCTCGCACAACAGAAATGTGATCAAGGTCTCCCTCATCTGATGAGTCTTCCATCAGTTCGTCCTCCACTTCTTCCTGTGCTCCTGCACCTTCCTCACTAGTTTGGCTGCTACCATGCGCCCTGGTAAAACCATCTCCCCCACCCTCACATGCCTGCCGCCTTGGTGCTGCCGACCTTCTGGACCTTGCAGATGTTAGCCCTTCCGCATACAACTCCTCCTCCTCTACTTCCTCCACCTCCTCTTGTGCCACCACCTGACTCCGAATTCTGTTTAACATGTGCTCCAGCATGTAAATCACCAGAATAGTCATGCTGATAATGGCATCGTCAGCACTAAACATCTTCGTCGCCATTTCAAAACTGTGCAGAAGGGTGCATAGGTCCCTGATCTGAGACCACTCCTCCAGCGTGATTTTCCCCACCTCTGAATCTTGTTGGCCCAGGCTATACGTCAGAACGTATTGCACCAGGGCTTGTCGGTGCTGCCACAGTCGCTGCAACATGTGCAGAGTTGAATTCCACCGGGTAGGCACATCGCATTTTAGCCGGTGAAGTGGCAGGCCCAACGACTTCTGTAGAGATGTAAGTCGCTGAGCTGCGGGATGCGAACGGCGGAAGTGAGCACACAGCGACCGTGCCCTCTGCAGAAGGCCATCTAGTCTGGGATAGTGGGCTAAAAATTGCTGGACAACCAGGTTCAACACGTGAGCCATACAAGGCACGTGTGTGACATTGCCCCTGCGAAGGGCCGCACCCAGGTTTGCAGCATTGTCGCACATGGCCTTCCCTGGTTTCAGGTCCAGTGGAGACAACCATTCATGAAATTGGTTCTCCAGAGCTGACCACAACTCCTCAGCTGTGTGACTCACATTTCCCAGACATTTCAATGTAAAAACCGCCTGATGACGTTGAGCCCTACTGCCAGCATAGTAAGGAGGTGTGCAGGATCCCTTCTGCGCAGTTAGAAAGCTTGTGGCATGACCAGACAGGCTTTGGGTGCAGGTGAAAGACCGGGAGGAGGTTGAGGAGGCAGAAGCAGTGGAGGAACTTTGACATAAAGAGGATTGACGCACAACTCGTGGGGACGGCAAGACTTGGACAGCAGCCCCTTGTCCTGCTGTCACCATAGTTACCCAGTGCCCAGTCAGCGACATGTAACGCCCCTGTCCATGCCTACTCGTCCAAGTGTCTGTGGTGAAATGCACCCTGTCACACACAGAGTTTCTCAAAGAAGCGGTGATGTTGTGTGCGACATGCTGGTGGAGCGCAGGCACACCTTTCTTTGAGAAGTAGTGCGGACTGGGCATCTGGTATTGGGGCACTGCGACGGACATAAGGTCTCGAAAATCCTCTGTGTCCAGCAGGCAGAAAGGCAGCATTTCTGTAGCCAAGAGCTTGCAGATGGTGAAATTCAACCTCTTAGCTTTCTCATGGCTAGGAGGAAATGGTCTTTTACTTGTCCACATCTGAGGGACCGAGGGCTGGCTATTGTGCTTAGACGGGGTTGATAAGGGTGTCCCCGGCAAACTGCCGGTCTGTGAGGAAGATGCAGGCGGACATGTTAGGTTGCCTTGATCCAAAGGTGGTGCTATCGATGTCGGACAGCGCTCAACACCAGCTGGTGTTACCACCTCCAAAGAAAATGATGACCTGCCAATCACGCTGGCTGTTGCGGGTAAAGAGGTGGCAGGTCTGCGCCCCAAAACAGGTGTGACTGCTGTCCCCCCAGTCACAGAGGATGAAGAGGCCGTGGATGCACAAGATATGGCAGACAGTGGTTGGCCCGGCCGGCTAGGCCGCATTGTAGCACACTGAGCTTCCCACTGCAACTTATGCTTCATGTCCATGTGCCGGTTCATGCATGAAGTACTCAAACTATGTATTTTTTGGCCTCTACTTAGCTTTTGCTGACAAATGTTACAGATAACACGAGTTGGGTCATCTTTATCGATCTGAAAAAATGCCCAGGCTATGCAAGGCTTAGCACCCATGCGACCTGAAGAGCCACCACGACTTGTGGTGAGAGGCAGAGTTGTGTTTGAGGATGCAGTTGTTGACGTGCTTCCAGTACTACGTCTCTGTCCAGGAAGGCGCAACCTGACCTCGTCGTCACTAGCATCTTCCTCCACCTTCTCTGCTGACCTCATCTCTTGGCTGACTGTGGGTTGACAGTAAGTGGGATCTCCGACCTCATCATCATCACCCTGTGCGTTATCACACCCGTCGTCCTCAGAGCCAACCTGTTCCTGCCCTGACAAAAAACTAAAGTTGTCGCTCCAATCAGGTATTTGAGACTTATCATCGTCTTCCTCATTGTCTCCACCAACAGGAGTTACAGTTTGGGAATGAGGGTCTACATTATGGTCAGAACCTTCTGCGTCTGGTCCTGGATCCGACTCATAAAGATTCTGGGCATCAGTGCAGATCATTTCCTCGTCTGGATTCACAGAAGCGCTGGAGTCGACCTCTGATTCCCAGGCTATAGTATGAGTAAACAGCTCTGCAGACTCAACCATCTGTTCTACCTCATACTCAGACGGGCAGCTGGAGATTTGGGAGCTGTGAGGAAGCAAGTGCGATTTGGGTGACACCTTTGAGGACTGGAGTATTTGTGATGTTGAAGTTGATGTGGAGGAGAGCCCACTTAAAGGAGCACTTGATATCCGTTGAAGCACCTGCTGTTTTTGTGCCTCATCTGGAATTTGTAGCGATTGGCGTGGCCGTAAGAAAGGGATCTTATCACATTGTCCGCTAAAAGAAGTAGACATTTTAGTTTGGCTGGAAGATGGCCTTTCTTCTGCAGATGTTACTGTTGCTTTAACACCTGCCCCACGGACACAACCTTTTTTCTCCTTCCCAACACGCCTATTCCCCTTTCCACCAGCAGCAGGCCTTTTTCCACTCATTTTGGTGGTTAACTAATTCACAACTCTGGAGTTGTTTGCACAAAAAAACAATGAATGGGAACAGAGCAGAGCTGAGTGGCCAAACTGTGGTATTAGGCCAAAACTATTGGCTGGGTTAGATGCAGAAAAAAATTATTTTGAATTTGCAACCTTATGGAGGTCAGTATAGATGGACTAATAGAGAAAGTCCGACACACTACTAGAAGGCCAAATATTTTTTCAGAGGTAGATGCAGAAAAAAATATATTCAGTTTGCAACCTGATGGAGGTCAGTATAGATGGATTAATAGAACAAGACCCACACACAGCTAGAAGCCCAATATTTTTTCAGAGGTAGATGCAGAAAAAAATATATTCAGTTTGCAGCCTGATGGAGGTCAGTATAGATGGACTAATAGAACAAGTCCCACACACTGCTAGAAGCCCAAATATTTTTTCAGAGGTACTGTAGATGCAGATAAAAATTAGTTTTAATTTGCAACCTGATGGAGGTCAGTATAGATGGACTAATAGAGAAAGTCCGACACACTACTAGAAGGCCAAATATTTTTTCAGAGGTAGATGCAGAAAAAAATATATTCAGTTTGCAACCTGATGGAGGTCAGTATAGATGGACTAATACAACAAGTCCCGCATAGAGCTAGAAGCCCAAATATTTTTTCAGAGGTACTGTAGATGCAGATAAAAATTATTTTTAATTTGCAACCTGATGGACGTCAGTATAGATGGACTAATAGAGAAAGTCCGACACACTACTAGAAGGCCAAATATTTTTTCAGAGGTAGATGCAGAAAAAAATATATTCAGTTTGCAACCTGATGGAGGTCAGTATAGATGGACTAATACAACAAGTCCCACACACAGCTAGAAGCCCAAATATTTTTTCAGAGGTACTGTAGATGCAGATAAAAATTAGTTTTAATTTGCAACCTGATGGAGGTCAGTATAGTTGGACTAATAGAGAAAGTCCGACACACTACTAGAAGGCCAAATATTTTTTCAGAGCTAGATGCAGAAAAAAATTAGATTCAGTTTGCAACCTGATGGAGGTCAGTATAGATGGATTAATAGAACAAGACCCACACACAGCTAGAAGCCCAATATTTTTTCAGAGGTAGATGCAGAAAAAAATATATTCAGTTTGCAACCTGATGGAGGTCAGTATAGATGGACTAATAGAACAAGTCCCACACACTGCTAGAAGCCCAAATATTTTTTCAGAGGTACTGTAGATGCAGATAAAAATTAGTTTTAATTTGCAACCTGATGGAGGTCAGTATAGATGGACTAATAGAGAAAGTCCGACACACTACTAGAAGGCCAAATATTTTTTCAGAGCTAGATGCAGAAAAAAATTATATTCAGTTTGCAACCTGATGGAGGTCAGTATAGATGGACTAATAGAGAAAGTCCGACACACTACTAGAAGGCCAAATATTTTTTCCGAGGTAGATGCAGAAAAAAATTTATTCAGTTTGCAACCTGATGGAGGTTAGTATAGATGGATTAATAGAACAAGACCCACACACAGCTAGAAGCCCAATATTTTTTCAGTGGTAGATGCAGAAAAAACTATATTCAGTTTGCAACCTGATGGAGGTCAGTATAGATGGACTAATAGAACAAGTCCCACACACTGCTAGAAGCCCAAATATTTTTTCAGAGGTACTGTAGATGCAGATAAAAATTAGTTTTAATTTGCAACCTGATGGAGGTCAGTATAGATGGACTAATAGAGAAAGTCCGACACACTACTAGAAGGCCAAATATTTTTTCAGAGGTAGATGCAGAAAAAAATTAGATTCAGTTTGCAACCTGATGGAGGTCAGTATAGATGGATTAATAGAACAAGACCCACACACAGCTAGAAGCCCAATATTTTTTCAGAGGTAGATGCAGAAAAAAATATATTCAGTTTGCAACCTGATGGAGGTCAGTATAGATGGACTAATAGAACAAGTCCCACACACTGCTAGAAGCCCAAATATTTTTTCAGAGGTACTGTAGATGCAGATAAAAATTAGTTTTAATTTGCAACCTGATGGAGGTCAGTATAGATGGACTAATAGAGAAAGTACGACACACTACTAGAAGGCCAAATATTTTTTCAGAGCTAGATGCAGAAAAAAATTATATTCAGTATGCAACCTGATGGAGGTCAGTATAGATGGACTAATAGAGAAAGTCCGACACACTACTAGAAGGCCAAATATTTTTTCCGAGGTAGATGCAGAAAAAAATGTATTCAGTTTGCAACCTGATGGAGGTTAGTATAGATGGATTAATAGAACAAGACCCACACACAGCTAGAAGCCCAATATTTTTTCAGTGGTAGATGCAGAAAAAACTATATTCAGTTTGCAACCTGATGGAGGTCAGTTTAGATGGACTAATAGAACAAGTCCCACACACTGCTAGAAGCCCAAATATTTTTTCAGAGGTACTGTAGATGCAGATAAAAATTAGTTTTAATTTGCAACCTGATGGAGGTCAGTATAGATGGACTAATAGAGAAAGTCCGACACACTACTAGAAGGCCAAATATTTTTTCAGAGGTAGATGCAGAAAAAAATATATTCAGTTTGCAACCTGATGGAGGTCAGTATAGATGGATTAATAGAACAAGACCCACACACAGCTAGAAGCCCAATATTTTTTCAGAGGTAGATGCAGAAAAAAATATATTCAGTTTGCAACCTGATGGAGGTCAGTATAGATGGACTAATAGAACAAGTCCCACACACTGCTAGAAGCCCAAATATTTTTTCAGAGGTACTGTAGATGCAGATAAAAATTAGTTTTAATTTGCAACCTGATGGAGGTCAGTATAGATGGACTAAAAGAGAAAGTCCGACACACTACTAGAAGGCCAAATATTTTTTCAGAGGTAGATGCAGAAAAAAATATATTCAGTTTGCAACCTGATGGAGGTCAGTATAGATGGATTAATAGAACAAGACCCACACACAGCTAGAAGCCCAATATTTTTTCAGAGGTAGATGCAGAAAAAAATATATTCAGTTTGCAACCTGATGGAGGTCAGTATAGATGGACTAATAGAACAAGTCCCACACACTGCTAGAAGCCCAAATATTTTTTCAGAGGTACTGTAGATGCAGATTAAAATTAGTTTTAATTTGCAACCTGATGGAGGTCAGTATAGATGGACTAATAGAGAAAGTCCGACACACTACTAGAAGGCCAAATATTTTTTCAGAGGTAGATGCAGAAAAAAATATATTCAGTTTGCAACCTGATGGAGGTCAGTATAGATGGATTAATAGAACAAGACCCACACACAGCTAGAAGCCCAATATTTTTTCAGAGGTAGATACAGAAAAAAATATATTCAGTTTGCAACCTGATGGAGGTCAGTATAGATGGACTAATAGAACAAGTCCCACACACTGCTAGAAGCCCAAATATTTTTTCAGAGGTACTGTAGATGCAGATAAAAATTAGTTTTAATTTGCAACCTGATGGAGGTCAGTATAGATGGACTAATAGAGAAAGTCCGACACACTACTAGAAGGCCAAATATTTTTTCAGAGGTAGATGCAGAAAAAAATATATTCAGTTTGCAACCTGATGGAGGTCAGTATAGATGGATTAATAGAACAAGACCCACACACAGCTAGAAGCCCAATATTTTTTCAGAGGTAGATGCAGAAAAAAATATATTCAGTTTGCAACCTGATGGAGGTCAGTATAGATGGACTAATAGAACAAGTCCCACACACTGCTAGAAGCCCAAATATTTTTTCAGAGGTACTGTAGATGCAGATAAAAATTAGTTTTAATTTGCAACCTGATGGAGGTCAGTATAGATGGACTAATAGAGAAAGTCCGACACACTACTAGAAGGCCAAATATTTTTTCAGAGGTAGATGCAGAAAAAAATATATTCAGTTTGCAACCTGATGGAGGTCAGTATAGATGGATTAATAGAACAAGACCCACACACAGCTAGAAGCCCAATATTTTTTCAGAGGTAGATGCAGAAAAAAATATATTCAGTTTGCAACCTGATGGAGGTCAGTATAGATGGACTAATAGAACAAGTCCCACACACTGCTAGAAGCCCAAATATTTTTTCAGAGGTACTGTAGATGCAGATAAAAATTAGTTTTAATTTGCAACCTGATGGAGGTCAGTATAGATGGACTAATAGAGAAAGTCCGACACACTACTAGAAGGCCAAATATTTTTTCAGAGCTAGATGCAGAAAAAAATATATTCAGTTTGCAACCTGATGGAGGTCAGTATAGATGGATTAATAGAACAAGACCCACACACAGCTAGAAGCCCAATATTTTTTCAGAGGTAGATGCAGAAAAAAATATATTCAGTTTGCAACCTGATGGAGGTCAGTATAGATGGACTAATAGAACAAGTCCCACACACTGCTAGAAGCCCAAATATTTTTTCAGAGGTACTGTAGATGCAGATAAAAATTAGTTTTAATTTGCAACCTGATGGAGGTCAGTATAGATGGACTAATAGAGAAAGTCCGACACACTACTAGAAGGCCAAATATTTTTTCAGAGGTAGATGCAGAAAAAAATTTATTCAGTTTGCAACCTGATGGAGGTTAGTATAGATGGATTAATAGAACAAGACCCACACACAGCTAGAAGCCCAATATTTTTTCAGAGGTAGATGCAGAAAAAAATATATTCAGTTTGCAACCTGATGGAGGTCAGTATAGATGGACTAATAGAACAAGTCCCACACACTGCTAGAAGCCCAAATATTTTTTCAGAGGTACTGTAGATGCAGATAAAAATTAGTTTTAATTTGCAACCTGATGGAGGTCAGTATAGATGGACTAATAGAGAAAGTCCGACACACTACTAGAAGGCCAAATATTTTTTCAGAGGTAGATGCAGAAAAAAATATATTCAGTTTGCAACCTGATGGAGGTCAGTATAGATGGATTAATAGAGAAAGTCCGACACACTACTAGAAGGCCAAATATTTTTTCCGAGGTAGATGCAGAAAAAAATGTATTCAGTTTGCAACCTGATGGAGGTTAGTATAGATGGATTAATAGAACAAGACCCACACACAGCTAGAAGCCCAATATTTTTTCAGTGGTAGATGCAGAAAAAACTATATTCAGTTTGCAACCTGATGGAGGTCAGTATAGATGGACTAATAGAACAAGTCCCACACACTGCTAGAAGCCCAAATATTTTTTCAGAGGTACTGTAGATGCAGATAAAAATTAGTTTTAATTTGCAACCTGATGGAGGTCAGTATAGATGGACTAATAGAGAAAGTCCGACACACTACTAGAAGGCCAAATATTTTTTCAGAGGTAGATGCAGAAAAAAATTAGATTCAGTTTGCAACCTGATGGAGGTCAGTATAGATGGATTAATAGAACAAGACCCACACACAGCTAGAAGCCCAATATTTTTTCAGAGGTAGATGCAGAAAAAAATATATTCAGTTTGCAACCTGATGGAGGTCAGTATAGATGGACTAATAGAACAAGTCCCACACACTGCTAGAAGCCCAAATATTTTTTCAGAGGTACTGTAGATGCAGATAAAAATTAGTTTTAATTTGCAACCTGATGGAGGTCAGTATAGATGGACTAATAGAGAAAGTCCGACACACTACTAGAAGGCCAAATATTTTTTCAGAGGTAGATGCAGAAAAAAATATATTCAGTTTGCAACCTGATGGAGGTCAGTATAGATGGATTAATAGAACAAGACCCACACACAGCTAGAAGCCCAATATTTTTTCAGAGGTAGATGCAGAAAAAAATATATTCAGTTTGCAACCTGATGGAGGTCAGTATAGATGGACTAATAGAACAAGTCCCACACACTGCTAGAAGCCCAAATATTTTTTCAGAGGTACTGTAGATGCAGATAAAAATTAGTTTTAATTTGCAACCTGATGGAGGTCAGTATAGATGGACTAATAGAGAAAGTCCGACACACTACTAGAAGGCCAAATATTTTTTCAGAGGTAGATGCAGAAAAAAATATATTCAGTTTGCAACCTGATGGAGGTCAGTATAGATGGATTAATAGAACAAGACCCACACACAGCTAGAAGCCCAATATTTTTTCAGAGGTAGATGCAGAAAAAAATATATTCAGTTTGCAACCTGATGGAGGTCAGTATAGATGGACTAATAGAACAAGTCCCACACACTGCTAGAAGCCCAAATATTTTTTCAGAGGTACTGTAGATGCAGATAAAAATTAGTTTTAATTTGCAACCTGATGGAGGTCAGTATAGATGGACTAATAGAATGATGCTATGCCCAAAAGATTTTACTTCACTAGGTGCAGTAAAAAAATTGGTATTCTATACACAGGTGGTATATCTTGCAACACAGATAGGCTACTCCACTGACTAACACACTCTGCAATAGGCCAAAAAGGATTAGCTTTGCTAGATTCAGCCAAATGCTGTGAAAAAAACTTGCACAGCACTGGCACAGACCTGCCTGGCAAAAACTGATAGGAACTCATGTAACCTAGTCCTGAAAAGGACTGCAATTACAATTAGTCTTTACTCCCACAACCGATCTATTTAAGAGCACAGACATCCCTGATAAAAGTCGTTGGAAATGCTGTAACCTAGTCCTTAAACGGACTGCAATCACAACTATTCCCTACTCCCAAGCTATCTGTATATTTGTGCGAAAATTGGCTTGAAATTAACAAGGTATAGCACACACAGCAACAGCGGTGCCGTCTAACATGCAGCTGCAGCAGTGAGAAAATGGTGGCGACGGGGAAAATGGCTTGGTCTTATAGGGCAAGGACATGTGACATACACTGCCAATGACACATGCCCTTGCTTGTGTGAAAAAAAGCACTTCGCTCCGTGTGTGCGCTGCTGATAGGCTGACAGATTGCACCTCCCCACTGTAAATGCGGGAAAGAGAAAAAAAAATGGAGATCTTCATTGTTCCTGCAGAGATCCATCCCCTGCCCCTCCCCCCACCCCGCTGTACACTCAAACTGCGCATTAACATTAATTTTCATCATTACTGAGAAAAAATCCAGTTATGATTTTGGTGCATGAACAGTTATCGAACATAACCTCGAACAGCCGAATTTTTCTCAAATTGTTCGTGTTCGCCGAACGGCTCGAACACCGCCCAAAACAGCTCGAATTTGAGATTGGCGAACAGTTCGAGTAGAACAACGCTCATCTCTAGTCAAGAGAACAAGTGAACCATATTTTTATGTTGTTAAAGGCCACAGCTCTTTTCTAAAGGAGATTAGGTACAATGATAAAATCAACTAACGGCAAGAACTGAAAAAATAAATAGCAGCTAATGATCTTTTGAAGGTACTGCCTTATATATTTGATTTTAGTTGAAGAATAATTTACTGTAGTTCAGTGACTGTCCTGTCAGGACAGTTGTTAAATAAAAAAAATAAAAAAAATGGAGCCTTATAAAATATGTATCAAGCTTCAGTATAACACTGTATCCAATGCTAATATAGAAGCAAGGGATTCTCTTGAAACACTCATATAAAGCATTTTATTACAATATTCTGTAATTTTGGCAGAAATATAATAAAAATGGCAGGAAATGTAATAAAGCAAAAAAAAAACAATGCTCAGAAATCACCCACTATCCCAGTACCAGTGATGCAATGCCTACGACCAGTCTTCAGTTACCTCCCTGCAGCTTTGATGTCATATGCTTCCATGTGACCATTTAATGCATGAACTTGCAAGGGAAAAGGCCATTGATTGGTTGCAGTGGTCACATGATGTAATTTCTGTCCATGCAAATGAACAAAGACCAGTAGGTTCCGCCAGAATGCCGGTGGTGGAGCACAGATATTAATTATGTTTTTAACTTTATTATGTTTCCTGACATTTTTTTAACCTAGACAAACATTTTAGCATTTCAAATTTAAAAATGTTGACAAATGTAAATTATTTGCTTATCTTCTCTATTGATGCCTAAAGCAAAATAAAAAATTCTGCTACTAGACTGTTTTGCAATGCATGAGCTCAGATGAGCTGTTAGGTCAAGTGTCTGACAGGGGTGAAACTAAACCACTGTCAGGTTCCAAGGTCGACCAACAACATTTAGAAAGTGGCAGTGTGTATAAAACTGGCTGTGTTTGGTTTCGCAGTTCAACATCATTTAGGTGAATGGAGCTGAGCAGCAATCATAAATGTTGCCTACAAAGAAATGTCTTCTCTAAAATAATACAATGCCCACATAATCTTAAAATTCAAATATATTTAATAAAATAAAACCAAAATATGTCTGAAAATTATCAGTGTTCCAGAATAATGTACAGTGCTTTCCTGATATTACAATACCAACATCTGATCACTTATTTATTTGAATTGTTGCCATGTAACACTAAAATTTCCCGTACAATTGTTGGTAACAACCCATCCAATCCACAGAGGCAAAGAAATCATACCATAGATGTCCATACATTAAGTTATGTGTATAAATGAGAAATAACATAGGGAAAAAGTATTGAACACGCTTACTGAAATTTATAGAAGCACTTCTCCCATCAAAATTTGTATCTTCTTCACTGTGTGTGAATATGTGTTAGAACATGATTTTATTGTATTGTATGAGTAACGTAAAATGTGAAACTCCATAGAATCTTATAGGCACTAATGTGCACAGTTAATGTGATTAATGTGTAATATTCTTTATGTGTCACATATAGGGTTAAGTATAGAACATAGGTAAAGCCCAGGACTTAGGGATTAATTTAGGAAGGGAAGATTTGGTTGGGGGCACCTTAGATATAGAAGGCTTAGTGACTGCAGTAGGGTAGTAAAGGAGAAGATTTGCCCTGCAACTGAAAGAGAGTTGGTGATTGGTCCAGTAAAAAGGGGAGGGGTTTGGACCAGAGAAGAGCAATGTTTTTTTTATTTTCAGTCAGTCAGTCAGAGATGTAGTTGTTGGTTGTAATGTTAAAGTATGTGCAGGAGGGATAGCTGAGAGGAGTAGAGAAGTTCAGGCCCAATGGGCTGAAGGTCGACAGTGATGCAGCAAGAGGCAGAGAAAGAGAGGAGCAACAGGAAAAATAAGCGGTAAACTGCAAGGAAACTTCCATAAACGTCCGGGGCCTATGGCCCGGAGAAGATGTGAAGGAGCCAACCTTAATTACTTCCCAAGAAAGAGAAATGGATGAGGACATCCCTACAGTGGTGGCCAAAATTATTGGCACCCCTGCAATTCTGTCAGATAATACTCAGTTTCTTCCTGAAAATGATTGCAATCACAAATTCTTTGGTATTATTATCTTCATTTAATTTGTCTTCAATGAAAAAACACAAAAAGATTTGTCCTAAAGGCAAATTGGATACAATTCCACACCAAACCTTAAAAAGGGGGTGGACAAAAGTATTGGCACTGTTCAAAAAATCATGTGATGCTTCTGTAATTCACGTAATTAACAGCACCTGTAACTTACCTGTTGCACCTAACAGGTGTTGGTAATAACTAAATCACACTTGCAGCCAGTTAGCATGGATTAAAGTTGACTCAACCTCTGTCCTGTGTCCTTGTGTGTACCACATTGAGCATGGAGAAAAGAAAGAAGACCAAAGAACAGTCTGAGGACTTGAGAAACTAAATTGTGAGGAAGCATGAGCAATCTCAAGGCTACAAGTCCATCTCCAAAGACCTGAATGTTCCTGTGTCTTCCGTGCGCAGTGTCATCAAGAAGTTTAAAGCCCATGGCACTGTGGCTAACCTCCCTAGATGTGGACGGAAAAGAAAAATTGACGAGAGATTTCAACGCAAGATTGTGCGGATGGTGGATAAAGAACCTCGACTAACATCCAAACAAGTTCAAGCTGCCCTGCAGTCCGAGGGTAAAACAGTGTCACCCCGTACTATCCGTCGGCGTCTGAATGAAAAGGGACTGTATGGTAGGATACCCAGGAAGACCCCACTTCTTACCCCGAGACATAAAAAAGCCAGGCTGGAGTTTGCCAAAACTTACCTGAGAAAGCCTAAAACATTTTGGAAGAATGTTCTCTGGTCAGATGAGACAAAAGTAGAGCTTTTTGGCAAAACGCATCAACATAGAGTGTACAGGAAAAAAAAAGAGGCATTCAAAGAAAAGAACACGGTCCCTACAGTCAAACATGGCGGAGGTTCCCTGATGTTTTGGGGTTGCTTTGCTGCCTCTGGCACTGGACTGCTTGACCGTATGCATGGAATTATGAAGTCTGAAGACTACCAACAAATTTTACAGCATAATGTAGGGCCCAGTGTGAGAAAGCTGGGTCTCCCTCAGAGGTCATGGGTCTTCCAGCAGGACAATGACCCAAAACACACTTCCAAAAGCACTATAAAATGGTTTGAGAGAAAGCACTGGAGACTTCTAAGGTGGCCAGCAATGAGTCCAGACCTGAATCCCATAGAACACCTGTGGAGAGATCTCAAAATGGCAGTTTGGAGAAGGCACCCTTCAAATAACAGGGACCTGGAGCAGTTTGCCAAAGAAGAAACAATGAGCATTGTAAGAAACTCATTGATGGTTACCTGAAGCGGTTGTTCGCAGTTATTTTGGCTAAAGGTTGTGCAACCAAGTATTAGGCTGAGGGTGCCAATACTTTTGTCTGGCCCATTTTTGGAGTTTTGTGTGAAATGATCAATGATTTGATTTTTGCTTCATTCTCTTTTGTGTTTTTTCCTTGCAAGCAAATTAAATGAAGATAATAATACCAAAGAATTTGTGATTGCAATAATTTTCAGGAAAAAACTGAGTATTATCTGACAGAATTGCAGGGGTGCCAATACTTTTGGCCACCACTGTATAAGAAGCAGAACCGGATTCTGGAAAGCTGGGATTCCGGGTGCTTCATATCTGGGGAATAAAGAGTTAAGAGTGAAAGGGGTATTGAAGAAAGCTGAAACTGTCTCTGTTGTACCCCCAATGTGCTGTATCTGAGAACAAAAACTGAACTGAATGTTTACAGTAAAAAAATTGTTTTGTTAAAAATGAAACAAGAGACTGTGCTTGATTGTTCGCCTGCAGTGAGTTCAGAGTCCCGGAACAGATGGGACCCTCAAGGAATACTGTGAGTGTTACCCAATGCACACAAGTCACATGAAAAACAGGACTTTATTTTTTATTTCTGGGGAGCCAGGGTGTGGGAGGAGAACAGCAATCCCTCGTCATGACTACCACCCTGCGCCCCTCACACGGACACTGATGTCTGAATCTGGCTTCGACCTGATCTATTCATAATATGTAGGAAATATTCTGGCGTTGACCAGATGTCAGAAACAAGTGTGGTAATTGTTTCCACGGCAATAAATCTGAATCTTTTATGGTAGAATTTGTCCTAATAACAAAAGATAACTGAATGTATGACGCAGAAAAATGTCACCATGTCCTACACACATCTCCGGAGAGAATCAACATGTTGAATTGTCAGTTTCTTTCATCTATAAACCCTCAACCACACATGGTGGTTGTTTTATGTTCAAGTCTCTATTGAAAGCTTTTATTTAGCACAAGAGGTAAATTACTAAAAGGATTGACTCAGAAATCAGAAAAGCAACTTTATTGAATGGTTTACAGAAGTCATGAGCTATAGACATACTAAAATGTACACCAAAACAGAAGATAAGTTCAAGTGGAATATTTTGTCATGGATTTTGAAGTATATCAGCGATCTGCTTCAAAGTCCATGTAAAAAAACTTGATATGAACATATACTTATAGGGTTAGGCCCAACATGTAACATTATCACCTATCCATCGGATGTGACCACTGGGACCCATAATATGTTGAGAGCAGACTCTAAGTTATCCCATCGAAATGATCTGGTGACTGCAAATGCCATCAAATATCCACTGAACTCCTTGAGATAAACGTTCAAGGCAAAGAGCTGTTACATTTATGATTTAAGCCCTAAGAAGAAAAAAAAAACATAACACATGATTATTTTTGGAAAAATAGTTAAAAGAAGAATATTATTATTCTGCGAAACTCACATAAACTGAAGTCTCCCATATAAATTAGTTAGGTGACGGTCAAATGATCATTCATCTGACACCTATTTCAATAACTGCTCCACAGAAACGCTTGGCCCGAGCACACTTGTGTTCTCTACGAGAGCCGCTGCCAGACTTTTCTGGTGGCAGCTTATGTCCATGGAGAGGAAAATATTAATGACTGAAATTCAGCAAAACAGATCCTTTTCTGCCAAGGAATCATTGATTGGGTAAAGTTGGGGCACCCCACACACAGTAGACTGTCAACTGATTTCACAGGTCCAACTAACTTTGATCCAATGTTTATGGGAGCTTTTAGGAAGTATAAAAACAGTAGTGAATTAGGGGTTTGTGTGAAATTTTGTCCAATTTGCCTTTTTTTCTCAATTTTTTTTGTGTTGTTCCAATACACTCAAAGGAAATAAACATGTGTATAACAAAACATGTAATGTAATTGAAATAATTTTCTTGGAGAAATAATTCATTTTCTGGAACAATTTCAAGAGTGCCAACACTTTCGGCCATGACTTTATTTCCATTGATAGTTAACTAATTTGAAACTCATGATGACTTTCATCATTAAGACTACTACATGGTCACTAAAGAAATAATGTAAAAAATGAATAGAACTATGTTTCATATCACGTTATGTTTAAAATTTAAAATGACACATATAATAGTCTTAAAGAAAAAAAAACACGAGGCTCTGTGCTTCTTCTGAATATTTTTTGTTTACACATGACAATTAATTTTATCTTCCAGGTGTTTAAAGTCATTCTCAACGTCTCTGAAGTATTTTTTCTATGTCAGACTCCTTTTTCAACAACCGGGTTCGATGGCAGTCTGTAAATCATTAGGTCACTCCTGTTGAGCACCACATAAAATATAAAGTGTTTGACATTGTGATTGTGACCTTCCTTCGGGTTATTATTATTATTAATGTCTAGAAATTTCTACTGAAGAACATACACCAGATAATATAGTAAGAGCATCATACCGGAAATTTCTGTTTAATATTTATAATCTTACACTCATTGTGCCTAATGTATAATTCTATATGGATCTCCCATTAATAAGCCAGTATTACCAAACTCTTCAGAGATCCCCGAGGTCTCATTCAAAATGATTTACTATGCAAGAATTCTCCAAAATGGTGCTCCTGGGAGCTGTCATCATCACAGTGACAGGTTAAATGTCTCACAGATTTAATCAAGTGCTTTCTTCAGTTGATTAAATTGTAGTACATTATGAGGTGGGCGCAGCTTGCTATCAATTATCATTTCTCCTATATAAGATGCCTGTTACCAAGGCTAGTAGCCAAATCAAGGAGAAATATGATAATCTTTCTTCTTGCCTCATTCTCCAATCTAGTGGGTCATTTTTTGGAGAAACACAGTTTTTACTGTAGTTTTTTCTTATACGTACCTCCATCCTGCCGGTACTTGGTCTTTCAATCACATTGACGTGCATCACTCAATATGTGGTGAGGTGCAGTGAAAGGAAAACTTGGCTGAGTTCCCACCTCCAGTAGGGGTACATGCCTGAAAAATTATGCATTATTATGTTTGCTCTGTCAGCACCATTATCATCTATGGCCCCATCGGCGCATACCTCCGAATCCTGTTTTGCGGGGGATTCGGACATAAGCCCTGTTGGGGCAACTGAATGGGTGCCAAAACACAATATGAAAGCACCCTTAGATTAGTTGGAGTCCGACACCCAGCACTACTACTCATCAACTGTTAGCTACTCAGGCAAGTCTCTGTTCACAGTCTAGTGGCCGCTTCTAGATACTGCATGTTATCTCTAATTCATTGGAAAGTGTACAGTGTACAGAGCCATGCTGTTCTGACATTGAACATTGTTTATATCATGATGCCACCAGAACAAATAAGAGCTGATAAGTGGCAGTGTCCAGTGTCAGACCACTACAATCTGAGATTGATGGATGGGCAGGTCATCAATTTTTTTTAGTTCCAAAAAATCCCTTTAAGTATTAGCTGACTGTACTGGAGTTGTACACTTTCTAAAAGATATTTACAAACTAAGTGCTAGATGGACGAGTTGGCTTAGTAATATAATAAGAATGCAATGTATATAGCCATTGCCAGTCCTAAAATTACACAGGTCAAATCAGATAGCACTACTAAAAGGGGATTTATATTAATTTTATAACCTCATTTTTTTTTTCTACATTATTTTTATTTTTAAATAAATTCTCTTTTATTAATTAGGTATGGACTGATGGATTAATTGTGCTGTCCATTGTTTTTTACATTTTTTCTCCCTTTTTTTGTACTAATGATGGTTCTAATTATGTATTCCTATAATGGTGGTGGTTCTGGTTCTGTATTCATGTACTGATGTTTGTTCTGGTTCTGTATTCCAGTAGTATTAGTAGTTTAATCCTGTACAGATGTAGCAATCCATAACTTGTCAGATAACATGTTAAATGGCTATGTTAATAAAGTTTATGGCATTTATCAAGTTAAAGATTACTACATCTGTATTTATGTTAGGGGCAATAAATAGTTGTATTTGATGGCACTTGATGCTGCCTCTTTTGCACTACTGTGCAACAGGCAGAGTACTATAGAGAAGTAGTAAATAGTCTTAGCAATCAGATGATTGCAGGCTCAAGTACCTTAGAAATAAAATAGTGAAAAAAATGTTTGAATCACCCCAAACATTACATATACCATGGAACACTGTGAAGACTGTCATCAAGAAGTGGCTTAAATTTGGCACATCAGTGACATTACCTAGAACTGGATGTCCCTCAAAAATTGCTGAAACAACAAGAAGAAATTGGGTCGGTAGGCTGCCAAGAGGCCTACAGCAACATTAAAGGAGCTGCAGGAATTTCTGGCAAGTACTGTGTACTATATGTGACAATAATCTGCCAGGATTTTGCTTTGGGGTTGTTTTTCAGCATCTGGAACTGGGGCTTTAATTAAGATGGAGGGAATTATGAACGGTTCTAAATATCAGTCAATTTTGCAACAAACCTTTAGGCCTCAGCTGACGATGAGAAGGAACTTCACTTTTCAGCACGACAACTATCCTAAGCATGCCTCCAAACTAACAAAAGTTTGTTAGGCAATCCCGGCATATGTTGCGGCAGTCTAACAGACACGAGACATGCAGCATAAGGCGACGTGAACATATGTTTCGATCACGCAGAAGATACCAAGTAAGCACCCGAGCATGCTCGGATAACACCTTATACGAGCAAATTCACGCAACACTAGTGGGTAGACCTGAAGAGGGCGCTGTACACAAGAGATGCACACACAATCTGTCAGATTTAGACCTACTGCAATGGTGGGCAAAGATTGCCAATTCTAGATTTGCCATGCTGATAGACTCCTATCCCAAAAAAAACTGAATACTTTCAGAAATTCAATGGGTACTTCAACAAAGTATTAGTTTAGGGAGGGGTGTGCAACCATATTATTTTAGTTCTCTATTTTTCTTTTACATTCAATTGGATGTATAGAGATAAAAGGTGATATTAAAGGTAGAAAAATTTCTGAAATTATTCTTCTCGGTATGATTTTTGACATGTCAAAAACCTTTAATTTTAACAGGGGTGTGTAGACTTTTTATATTTATTGTACACATTTTTCAACATAATTTCCCTGTCTTTCAATACACTTTGTCCATTTGTCAATAAGCTTTTGTATTCCTTTATTAAAACATATATTTGGGCTGAGCTGCGAGCCACGAGTCCACTGCTGTCTTCTCGTCCTCATCGTATGTGAATCATCTTCATCTTATCAGGCTATCACCTGTTTGATTCCCTAAAAATCACTATTTCTGAGGACCAAACAGGTGATAGTCCGAAGGAGCAAGATCAGGAATATATTGAAGATGCTTTAACACCTTTGTCATCAGTCGTGGATGTGGAGGGGCGTCCAACTCCTTCTTCATGGTTGACGATTGTGAAACCTCCTTGAACTTCTCTATCCAGTCATTCTGACTTCTTTGAGACAAAACATGTTCTCCATACTGTGCACAAAGTCTTCAATAAATATCGACACCGCACACACCTTCAGACTGCAAAAAATGAATCACTGCACACTTCTTTCTTGCAAATCACAAGTGGGGCAGCCATTGTGTTTCACATCGCAGTCACAAATAAAGTCACTGATAAAACAATGGGGCCAACAGAGTTATTAATATAACTGGAAAGTGGAATTTTTTTACTCACCCTCATAAAATCAGCCTGGAGGACATCCCTGTATTGAATTGTTTAGGCAACTGTATGGAAGTGTTGTTTGGTGAACTTACAGGAATATTATTACAGAAAGTACTAAAAAAGATTCCTTAGAGGATGATCATTCTGTCTTAAAGTAAATGGAAAAGTTGTGGATGTCAGCATGCTGTGTGCTAGCACTACATTCCCCACAATCTATTTTATTCATTGATTTAGAAACCAGCAGCTTTCATGAATGAAATGTAATGTTGTGTACACCAGCAAGGCAATATCTGGGTATTGACTGTAACTAGTTTCCACTGAAACTTGATGAATCATTTGTGTGTAGGTGACTGTCCCACTTTAACCAGTAGAGGTGCTTTCAGGTAAAGGAAGATTTGGTAATTGATGGTCTCATACTATAAATAGATGTGTTGCATCAAATCCACCTTGTCTGTGGAAATTCACCAAACAAATCAAATTAATGAAATTGACTGATTATTGATTACCAAGGTACTTTTGGCTTCTCTCTGAAGATAATAAAATAGATTATCCTGAAATTTCAATGAAATGTGTGTACCCTGAGTTCAATTCCTGATGTAAAATTATACTTAGAATATTATTTCTGCAAACAGTATGGGGGAGATTTATCAAATCTAGTGCACAGAAATGGAGAAGATACCCATAGCATCCAATCAAATTAAAGCTCTCATTTTGTAGGGTCGAGTTTAAAATTAAAAAAATGTAAAAAAAAAAACAATCAGGCTGCTTTGAACAGTGCTTTTCCCATGCACTCATCTTGATAAATTCCCTTCTATATAGTATTTCTAGTGTTTTGGCATTGTCTATACTGTCTCACTTTATTTAGTTACAAGGCTATTCACAGCTTTACTTTGCAAACAATCAATGAATATTTTCAGTAATGTCATATTGTTTCTTTCTAGATGCATATAAATAGAATCAGCACTGGAAATTGGAACAGATTATAATTCTTTTGAAATGTACAAAGCGAAAAAGACCAAAAAGAAACACAATTATACAGACAGGAACAATTGTTCTCAACATCTGACCTTACAACAGTGACAAAATGAAGGTATGTTAATACTGTTAATGTTAATGATTTAAATGCTATATACATCTCCACATAGAATTTGTTTATTGCTCATTTGCTTACTAAATGTAACCTTAAGCAATTTTCTAAACATTATTAATTAAAAAGTGTCTAGCACTTTGCCCATATAGCGTGTCTGTAATAATTTAACTAGCTTTTGCAAAAATGTAAAAAATCCATCAGAGCTCCTGCTCCTGGTTCTGATGGTTCTCTCTGGTCTTTCAATTTTAGAGCTAGCAGCAAGGATGGGGAGGTACACATGGCAAAAAGCATGGAGTGCAGACAGGGGAAAAAGCATGTAAAGTTTCAATGAGGGTAGAGAAAACAGGCTGAAAAAAGTAATAAGGGTTCACTCACACTGGTGTATAAATTGGACGAGTGCAATCCAATAAAAAATCGGATTGCACTCAGACCAATGTTATTCCATGAGGCAGTGCAGATCTGCATATTTTTTCTCAGCTGATTCGGCATGACAATCTGCTGTTTGGTGTTGCAGACTGGCAGGAGTGGTCAGGAATAGTGATGAGCGAGCATGCTCGCTACTGCTCGGTGCTCGCCCAAGCATCTCACTGCTCGAGATGCTCAGTGCTCACCGAGTATTTCTGGGGTTGCTCGGCGGAAGCTTGGGTCTCCTCCCTGCATGTTTGGCTCTCTTTACAGAGCCAATGAACAAGCAGGGATTGCCTGCCACTCGCTGTAATGCCGTAGCCATGTTGGTTGTGGCATTACAGTGATTGGCTGCCCGCACAACGTCATCAGGTCTATATCAGACCTGGCGCCACCATGCTCATCACAGTCACTCCGGAATCAGACAGTGTAGGGAGAGGTGCTGCTGAGCTAAGGAGAGATTTGCTTGTTTCTAGTTAGTGTAGGTGTACCAAACAATATTAGAGACACATATCCATCTCAACAAACAGTCCTTCTGAGGACTAATCCATCTGCAGAGATGTATATATCAGACTGCAGTGCATATAGCACAAGAGGCTCCAGTCCAGTTCTGTCTGCTGCTGCTGTTAGATATTTCTAGAAATAGGCCCATGTCTCAGGGGCCAGGAATAATTTTTTTTTGGATCTTAATCCTCATTATTTGCTTAAGAAGCAAGCCAGAGAACACCGCTGTTCTGCACCATTTGCTTGTTGGCACTGAAAAATACAGCCAGGCACTTCCCATATTACAGCGCTAAAAATCCAGCTATTTAAAATTGTGGTTTGTCCGTCACATGGATCACATATAATTGCGCTGAAAATATTGCCATTTCTGGCATCCATTAAAAATTTGTTTCAGTGTGTCAGTGAAGAAATTGACACCAGTTTGCTGTTCAAAATAGTTAACTACAGGCCAGGTACTTAAAACCGTGTTTTCTCCGTCACACGGATCACATATAAATTCGCTCCAAATTCAGTCATTTGTAGTGAGCATGGAAGATATTGTCCTCCATTTAAAATGGGCAAGGCACTTGGCAAGGGACGGGGAAATAGTGCCACAACAAACACCCACATCTTCTTGCTCAACCTTCCTGTCCCAATTAATAGGGGACTGCAGAACAACACTATTGAACACAGAGCAGTGTGAAAAGGTTATTAATTGGATAGCAGATAATGCTTCCAGTCACTTAGCCACCACCACCATCACCTTGTCTTTCATACGGTCAAGTCTCAGTAGCTGTGAGTCTGGACCGCATATTCCTCACCCTGTACCTCCTTCCTCCTACCATGCTGAGTGCCCGGAGACAACTGATCCCACACTTTGACACTCTGAAGAGCCATTCACTTTTCCATTTATAGATTCAGGCCTCTCGACCAGTCCACTTGAAGCGGGGCAAGAGGAGATCGCATGTAGCGATGCCCAAATATTTCAGCAGCCACGGTCACACGAAGGCAACAGCGGGAAAGTGTCACAAGAGGTGGACGAAGAGACACAATTACCAGAAAGTCAGGAAGAGGGCCAGAGTGCGGAAGTGGAAGACGAGGTGGTGGATGATATAGTAACTGACCCAACCTGGCAGGAGGACATGCAGAGCGTGGACAGCAGCACACAGGGGGAGGGAGGCAGAGCACCCCAACAGGCAGGAAGTAGCAGTGTGGTGGCTGCGGAAAGATGGCAGGCAACCGTTCCCCGTAACACCAACACAAAGTAAGTTGCCAGTAGAACTGTTAGGTCTTCCCGAGTCTGGTTGTTTTTTAAAGACTCTGCAGATAACCCCAAAAAGGCCATTTGCACCACCTTCCAGGCCAGCATCAGCAGGGGAGGCAAAACTTCCAGCCTGACTAGCACCAGCATGATCAGGCACATGGCAGCAAAGCACCAAACTTTGTGAGCTGAACCCCAGGGTCCAGGAATAGTGTCTACAGGTGGCACCACTGCTTCTTCTGCTGTTGTGCATGCAAGCCAATCTCCTGTCCATGGTGCATGCGAACATGCCTCCTGCCTTGTACCTGTCATTGCACACTCTCAAGTAGCAGCATCAGGAAGCACATCCACGTCCTTGTCCCAGCGCAGCGTTCAGTTGTCCATACCCCAGTCCTTGGAACGCAAGCGCAAATACGCAGCCAACGCCCCACACAGGCCACACTACTATATTCGCACATTTCACAACTTCTTGCGCTAGAAATGTTGCCTTTTAGACTCGTGGAGACGGAAGCATTCCTCAACCTGACGGTGGTGGCCGTCCCTTGCTACTTGGTCCCCAGCCGCCACTATTTCTTCCGGTGAGCTGTCCCCGCATTGCACAAGCATGTGTCCCAAAACATTAGCTGTGCCCTCAACAACACAGTTACCGGGAAAGTCCACCTAACCACGGACACGTGGACAAGTGCTTGTGGGCAGGGACGGTACATGTCGCTGACGGCACACTGGGTTAACATAGTGGAAGCTGGGACCCAGTCGGACCTTGGGATGGAACACTTCCTCCCGACGCCAAGGATCGCAGGCCCTAGGTCAATCAGGGTTACCCCAACAGTCTACATCTCCTGTACCTCATCCTCCTCAGCCTCCTCCTCCTCTTCAGCCTCCATCTCCAAAATGACCACATCAGTCACAAGCTGGAAGCACTGCAGCATTGCCTCAGGCAAGTGGCAGAAGGCTGTGTTGAAGCTATTATGCTTAGGTGACAAACCGCACAATGCTGAAGAGTTGTGGACAGCTCTGAAAGAGCAGGCAGATCTGTGGCTCACACCGTTCAACCTACAGCCAGGCCTGGTCATGTGTGACAATGGCCGGAACCTGGTGGCGGCTCTGAGGCGAGCTCACGCACGTACCATGCCTGGCCAATGTGATTAACCTCGTGGTTCAGCGATTTCTCAAATCCTACCCAGAGCTGCCGGATCTGCTTGTCAAAGTACGCCGCCTGTGGGCCCATTTTAGAAAGTCAGCTACAGCTTCCGCCGCCCTCATCAAGCTTCAGCAGCGCTTGCAGCTTTCGGTTCACAGACTGGTGTGTGATGTCCCCACACGTTGGAACTCTACACTGCAGATGTTGGGAAGGATTTGTGAACAGAAGAAGGCAGTTGTTGAGTACCAGCATCAACAAGGCCGTCGGTATTCAGTTCAGACTCCACACATAAGACCTCAGGAGTGGACATGAATGTCAGACATATGTACGATCTTCCAAAACCTTGAGGACTCCACCAAGATGATGAGCGGTGATGACACCATAATTAGCTTCACCATCCCAATTCTCTGTCTTCTGAAACCCTCTCTGCTCACGATCAAAGAGGATGCATTGCAGGCGGAGCACTATGAGATGGAGTAAGAAACCTTACAGGGTGATTACACACAGCCCAGGCTCATCTCATCCCAATGTGGATTGGGTGACAATGAGGAAGAGGAGGAGGAGCTAGTTTAATGTGCTATAGACGTTACTACCTGCACAGCTGTCATACCGTCTGTTCAGCGTGGATGGCCTGAGGACAGGGAGGAGGAGGAGAGCATGGTCAGTAGTCCTCTTGGTGAGGACATGGAAGTCTTGCCTGTTAGCAGTCTGGCACGCATGGCTGAGTTTATGTTACGATGCCTATCCCATGACCCTCGTGTTCTCAAAATTTTGGATGACAGACATTACAGATTGGTGACACTTCTAGACCCACGCTATAAGGAGAACTTTCTATCTCTTATTCCCAAGGCGGACAGGTCTACAAAAATGGGGCTGTACCAGAAGGCCCTTCTGCGGAACTATTAAAAAAATTCCCATCTGAAAACACTGGCGGCAGAGGTCACAGTTCGATGGACAACCAAGGTGCACAGCTGAGAGAGACATAATTCCACTCCAGCAGAAGCAGGGGAACACTGTCAAAGTTCTGGGAGAATTTTCTCAGCCCCTCCCATCGCACAAGCCCTGAGGCGCGGGGTACTCTCACACGGAGTGCAAAGTTTGGGAAGGTGCTGAGGGAGTACCTTGCCGACCATACCAACATCCTCCGTGATTCCTCTGTGTTTTAAAATTATTGGGTATCTAGGCTGAACACGTGGAATGAACTGGCTCTCTACGCCTTGGAGTTCCTGGCCTGCCCTGCCGCCAGCGTTTTATCAGAGCGGGTTTTTTGTGCCACTGGTGGAATTATAACTGATAAGTGCATCCACCTGTCAACTGAAAATGCTGACAGGCTGACTCTTATAAAAATGAACAAGAGCTGGATTGGACCAGACTTCTCAACACCACCGAATGATAGCAGCATAACATAAACTCAAATCCGTGTCTTTTTTTGGGAGGTGTATTCCCATGCACCTTTTCACACCCACACATGGGTATACGCTTCCTGATTTTGGCTATTTGCTCTTGTCCTCCTCCTTCTCCTTCTCCTCATCCTCCACCACCATATCACAACGGTGACCGTGGTCCGTGATGCAACACCCACATAATTTTTTTTTAAAGGTTGTTTATGATGCCCATAAAAATACAATTTTATACAGTGTGTAAACATTTACCCACCAGGGGTAAATGTTTGTCAGCCCATACACTTAGTGCATGGGCATTACAAGTATAGGAGACCTGCTTCTTTCTTTTGGGAACATTTTTTTAGGAGGCCCTCCTCCACGTCTCTTCCAAGGGGCATTGGAGTGCCTCCCAATTTTTGTCAGCCCTTGCATTCACTGCATAGGCCAACAATATGGGAGACCCACTTCATAATAATGGGAACATTTTTTATGAGGCCCTGTACGTCTCTTCCAAGGGGCATTGGAGTGCCTCCCAATTTTTGGTAGCCCTTGCATTCACTGCATAGGCCAACACTATGGGAGACCCTCTCCTTTCTAATGGGAATTTGTCATTACTGTGGCCCTGCTCTATGTGTCTTTAAATTCTTAGTGGGGTTTTTCCTAAATTTGGTCAGCCGTTGGACTGGACTCACTGCATACCCTATAACTGTATAGCAGACTCTCTCCTTTCTAATGGGAACATGTCTTACTCGTTACTGTGGCCCTGCTCTCTGTGTCTTTAAATTCTTTTCTTAGTGGGGTTTTTCCTAAATTTGGTCAGCCATTGGACTCACTGCATACCCTATAACTGTAAAGCAGACTCTCTCCTTTCTAATGGGAACATGTCATACTCGTTACTGTGGCCCTGCTCTATGTGTCTTTAAATTCTTAGTGTGTTTTTTCCTAAATTTGGTCAGCAGTTGGACTCACTGCATACCCTATAACTGTATAGCAGACTCTCTCCTTTCTAATGGGAACATGTCGTACTCGTTACTGTGGCCCTGCTCTATGTGTCTTTAAATTCTTAGTGGGTTTTTTCAAAAATTTTGGCAGCCCTTGCAGTCACTACATACGCAATAACAGTATAGGAGACCCACTTGTTAATAATGGGAACAACAAAGTATAACCGGCTGATGGCTCTCTAACAATAGCGAGGGCCGACTGCTGGTCTTTTAAGAATAGTAAGGGCCACCTGATGGCCCTATAAAAATAGGCTTTGTGACTTTCAGAGTCCCTCTATCATAATTGAAACAGGTTGTGTTTGATGATGTGTCACACACCACATTGCCAGATAAGGTTGTAAAATATTAAAATGACAATTCCCGGTGAACGCATTTGTCTTAAAAAATAACGTTAGTATAAAAAGCATAGTCACCAATGTAACCTCAATGTAATCACATTGTTCAGCTCCTGCACCTTCTCCTCCATCTCCGAAATGACCACATCAGTCACAAGCTGAAAGCAATGCAGCACTGATTTGGCCAAGCGGCAACAGGCTGTGCTGAAGATAACATGCTTAATGCTTAGGTGACAAACCGACCAGCGCTGCTGAGTTGTTGAAAGCTGTAACAGCAGCCTGATCTGTGGCTCTCACCACTGAACATACAGCCAGGCATGGTCGTGTGTGACAATGGGCGGAACCTGGTGACGGAGAAATGACAGCCGGAGTAGATACGGTTTCCCTCTATGCCAGTCCTTTCACCGAGCTAAAGAATATGGCTGTGGTGAAATACAACTCCCACTGAGAAGCTGTTTCAGATTGAAAAACATTGGGCCCACCAGAGGATTTGGTTCTGAGGGCTCACCTTTCTCCCCCCGCTCAAGAGCCCCATAGCAGCTGCAAAGTTAGCGCTATCATGTACTCTCCTGATGTAGAAGCCAGGGCACACCAGAGGATTCTCTGGTGGGACCGTCTAACCCTGCTGAGAAGCAGTCCTGGCTAAGAAAAGTGTGTGGGAAGGTTCCCGGACACTCTATGGCTGCTTTTTTACTGTGGTGGAAACCCACGCTAACACGGGGAGAACATACAACATCCTTGCAGATGTTGTCCTAGCTGGGATTTGAACCTAGGATCCCAGGGCTTCAAGGCTTCAGTGCTAACCTCTGATCCAATGTGCTGCCGTTCACCCTCTGATATCTAACAGGCTGGAGAAACTTGCACCTACTGCCACTATATCTTCAGCTCATTTGTGAGAAACTAATGTATCTGGGCAGCTACTCAGTCTACCAAATAAAATTCCTGAGAAGGAAATTTGGGGTGGCTTCGCTACTGGTACTGGGGGCGGTGCTAACACCATAGCGTCGTACCATATTTTACTGGAAATATTCCAGGCTGGTAGGAGGTAAGCATATTCCCACAGAAAAGTAACAGCAGTAATGTTCAGGGACCCACGCTTGTAGAAGGCGGAGACAACATCGGGAGAAAGAGTGGTGGCTGGGGAGCAAATATGGACACGAGGCATGAGGTTGTGAAAAGCTTCCACCTCCACGAGCCTAAAAGGCCACATTTCAAGTGAAAGCAGCTTTAGAGGATTTCCTGGGAGAAATGGCAGCTGGAATAGATATGGTTTCCCAAGTCCTTTCACCAAGCTAAAGATTATGGCTGTGGTGAAATACAACTCTCAGCAAAAAAAGCTGTGGACTGGCTCCGTACCGCCATTGGCCACATTCACCTGTCCACGTATTTGTGGTTAATCGATCCTTCCCAGTAAGTGTACTGGGGAGGGCACGGGTAATGTTGTGGGACCCGTGTTTGTGGAAGGCGGAGACGATACCGTGAGAAATAGTGGCGTCTGGGGACCGAGTATGGACACCCAGCCGCTGCCAGCTTGAGGTTGTGAAAAGCTTCTGCCTCCACGAGCCTAAAAGGCCACGTTTCAAGTGAAAGCAGCTTTTGAGGGCTTCCTGGAATAAATGACAGCTGGAGTAGATATGGTTTCCCAATACCTTTCACCAAGCTAAAGAATATGGCTGTGGTGAAATACAACTGAGCAAAAAAAGCTGTGGACTGGCTTCGTACCATCCCTGGCAACATTCACTTGACCACGTGTTTGTGGGTAGCGGTCCTTCCCAATAAGTGCACTGGGGAGGGCACGGGTAATGTTATGGGACCCATGCTTGTGGAAGGCGGAGACGACACCAGGACAAATAGTGGCGGCTGGGGACCAAGTATGGATACCCGGTCGCCGCTGTCATAAGATTGTGTACAGACCTCCATGAGCCTAAAAGCCCACGTTTCAAGTGCAAGCAGCTGTCAAAAATTTGGCAGTACAGTATTGCGGCCTGTGGGTGGGTGGCTGGCTGGCTGCATACTTGCGCTTGCATTCCAAGGAATGGGGTAGGGAGAACTGAACACTGCACTGGGACAAGGACATGGACGGTGATTATTGCAAGTATGCAATGACAGGTGCATGGCGGGAGGCATCTTTGCATGCGTCAAGGATCACTTATGATGTGCACACTTTTAGGCAGTGACCTGGGAGTCAGAGATGCTTCCAGGGGTCTTCCCCATGCTGTTCCCATGTCTTTTCAGCACTGTATGCATGTGTCTGATGTTGTGTTACACATCACATGGCCAGATAAGGTTGAAAAATGTTAAAATGACATTTCCCAGTGAATGCATTTGTCTTGGTTGAAAGCAATGCAAAAGTGCAAAAACGCATCAAAAACACTACGTGTGAAAATAGCCCAAGGTTTTGAGGAGTATTTTTGCTTTTGGTTATTTATTTTGCCTTATATACAAGTCATTACCCTGGAAATGATGTTCCTTAACATATTTCCCAGGAAAATCCATTTTGGTTTCGTTTTTGTATGTTTTATTGTGAGTCCCTAAAAGTGGCGTAATACCTCTGACAACATTGTTGACAGCAGTGACCTGGGAGTCAGAAATGCTTCCAGGGGTCTTCCCCATGCTGTTCCCATGTCATTTGAGCACTGTTCCTATCGATTTGGGAAATTTTTAGGCTCTCTGCAGACCGCTAGGGGGAGCCGCCTGTAAAATGCTCAAGTTTCCCATAGACTTACATTCGGCTCGTTGCTCGGGTCGAGCACCCGAGTATTCCAATTTGCTCGACCCGAGCAATGAGTACCCGAGCATTTTATTGCTCGCTCATCATGGGTCACGAAGCCTGTGTCAGAACCAAGAGGGCAGGAAAAGTACAAAATTAGAATACGAAAGAATTTTTAAAACACAAGCTAAGATCAGAGCAAGGAACAATGATACAAAAAGCAGCTAAACAGACAGGAATGAACCAGAGAAGCACAAGACTATATCTGGCAGCTTCCAGCAGCAAGCTGGAAGCTTAAGTAGGAAGTGGTGCTCTCCAATTGGCTGGGGCAGATAGCTGATAACTCAATCTGGACAGCACACACACCCATACTGTCAAACTGGATGGCACTGCAAGTCCCAGCCATCCTAATCTAAAAGGCTAGACAGAACCTGCACCACCCAGAACTTCTGGCTCCAACATCTCTTCTATCATGAGTGCTGCCTGAAGAATTAATACGGTGGCGCCTTATTATAGAAGAAGGCATCACAGGAGTAGGTCCTGGTGGAGGTATGACATCAATGCTAAGGATCAGAAATTAGCGGATCTGTTAAAATTTATATTCGCCAACTTCGTCGAATGTTACCCAAAGGATTTGATTTGCAGTGAATAAATTCTCCGCAAGTCACATAATTAGAAAGCCTCTATTTGCATGGAAAATATGTGCAGAATTCTCTGAATTCCCCTAGGAGTCTACTGAACTTGTTTTGAGCACTCTAATGCAAACACAGCCAGCCTTTTTAATGTCCAAATTATGTTAACCTACCTACAAATTTACCCACACACAGCAGTATCATACTTTCTGGGTTAACATATATTGTATTAATGTTCCAAAAATTATCCCTTTTTGTGAGCAGATGCATTCTGTGTTGTAATTTTTTAATCGGCAGTGCAAACAGAAGAAAATGTTACTTTGCTAACATGGGGAGTGTAAACTTGATCCCTGTTTGGGAAAATCAAAAGCTTAGCACTTTGCTAAACAAAGAAGCAATAGCTTTTTCACAAGCCATTTAAAATATATCCTTTCAATAAGGGACACAAAACAAGAGTACCGATTTGAACATGAAAAAGTTATTGTTTCTCAATTAGTATTGAAAACTTATCATTTGGGGATTCTGCAGCTTGTTTGTTAATCACAAAATGATTAGGGAATTACAAAGGCTTTCTATCAAGCTGTCCAAAAATTATCCAAACTGACCAAATTGTTGTTATCAAGCATTTTAAAAAATTAGCCTTATTTTGGGAGCTTTTCATGTTTGTGCAATTTTAAGGGAGTACATTTTCCAGAAACAACAGTACTGTCTAGTGTCTAGCACTATGAAACACAGAGGGTAACCAGTTGATGTGTGGCTGGCATAGCTGTGCAATGGCTTTAGCAGGAACAGCACAGTAGTGAGTTAGAATAGGGCAGGCAAATGGATGTGTTGGAGTTTATAGCCAGAAATGGCAGCCCCAGCAGCAGTACAGCAAAAAGTTTGTGGCTGACATGGCTGTGCAGTAGCTGTGGCAGTATCAGTACACTAGAGAGTTAGGATGGGGCAAGCATTCAGTGACACACTAGATATGAATTTAGAATTTGGTTTTAGTTGAAAAATTAGCAATGAGGGGTTTAATCCCTGCTTGCACTGTTTGAAAAAAATGTAGCTATAAAAGGTGCTGCTACTGCAGTGTATCATAGATCAATCAATTCACAGTGACTATAAACCTATAGCAGTTTCCTATTTATGACTTGAATATTGGATTTCTATTTACAGATTGAGACTTTCACTCCCATTTTCATTCTGATACATCAGCATTGAAGTAGTAGTAGTACACCACAATTGTATTAGGCCTTTTTCTATCCTTATGCTGTGGGCGCTGAGCTCCTATCCAGACACAGTATAAGCATACCATAGCATTCCTTGGCTGGTCCATATATCTTACACTGGCTATGATAGCCACCCTGATGGCTGGGCTAGACCACATGGACTGATTACTGCAGGGCATTTTGGGGACAACCAAGCAGCTGTACCTGAGCCATTAACATGCTTGCTGAGTCTTCATCAGTGTATGAAATGTCGCCGAGAATATTTTATTTTTTTTAACAATTTTCATGAATCAAATAGCAGAGTGTTTGAATTTGCATGGAGCCGTGTATTTCAGGGAATTTGTGTCAAACTTGATCATCTGCTGATCTATCTGCTCATCTCAACTAAGGATCCGTGCACATGACAAACTGAGAATTTTCATTAAGTATATAACATATAGAGCCTGATTCATTATATCATTTGCGTCTGTTTTTTGTTTTGTTTTTCGTGTTTAGCACCTTTTTTTGATTGCACCAAATTCTTCTATCTGCACCTTTTTGATGTCTAATTTATGTGTTTGTCTGTTTGTATGTTTTTTTATCACTAATACATTGCTGAGTCGGCTGTCAGTAAGTACCAGTCACCCGCAGTCAGTATGTACTAAGCTGTGACTGAAGCAGCGCCAACCGTACCTCCATGACTGAAAGCCGGAGGTTACCAGGAGGAATAAAGCTAATTTCCTCTGGGCAGACGGGCTTTTTATGCTGCAGTCGAATAGCTTTAGAATGGTTTTAACCTGCAGTTTAACCCCATGTCTGCAGGTTAATGCAGAATTCACTAACCATCTAATTTACATGGGTGAAGTAAATTTCAGGAGAAAGAATTCAGCAGGTTGAATTTCAATGGCAGCTCCCTTTGATTTCTCATTAGATAAGCTGTCACCAGAGCTTGGATGAGTGGAATGTGTATGGGAGGGTTGAGTGGAATAAATGTCAGTTGACCGTTATTTAATGTGTAGTTGCACCTTTACACATCATAGCCCTAGTTCATCATTTACGTTTTTTATTAAGACATTTTTCTTTTTTGTAACGTGGTATTTGTTGCTATTTTTTTGCACCAAATTCTTCAATTTTGCACAAAGTCAGAAATGTGCTTATTTTGTGCTACACATTTTGCAAAATGTCACAAAAATTGCACCAAAATAACTAATATACTACTTAAATATACTCCTGGAGGTGATACAGCTGGAAATCACAAACTCTGCCCACAACAGTGAACATAAAAAAGGCAAACACATATAAAATAGATTTTAAAAAAGGTGCCAACTGCAAGAAGAAATAGGTGCAAATTATCTCATTTCTATCAATCCATCTATCTACTACCATGTTTCTCTGAAAATAAGACAAGATCCTATATTATTTCTTGCTCCGAAAGATGGGTTGAGGCTTATTTTCAGGGGATATCTTTTTTTTTGTCATGAACAACAATCCACATTTATTCTTGAACAAAGACATCAATGCTTATTCAAATATAATTGTGTCATGACATTCTGGAACATCAATATAACTCTCCAGATCCCTGAATTCCATCATGAATTTCTTGAGATCTTATTTCCTTTTTCCATGTAAAACAATCTATTTTTTACACATGTAGACATAGAATGATGGGGTTACAATGATCACTAATAGATCATTCTGTCCCCATACATATCATGTTATCGGCATCACATCTCCTACTTAAACCGGGCCATGTTATACTGGCATTGGCAGGCCAGAATTAATGTACAGGGCAACTGTAGTAAGATGTACCTAATTCATTAAAAGGCACACACCACTCTATAAATTAAGAATCTTACAAGCGCCATTCACCTCTGGCAGAAATGTACATATACATGTATGTACAATTGTACACATGTATGTACACTGCACACTGCACATACATACACATGTATACAGTGGGTACGGAAAGTATTCAGACCCCTTTAAATTTTCCACTATTTGTTTCATTGCAGCCATTTGGTAAATTCTAAAAAGTTCATTTTTTTTCTCATTAAAGTACACTCTGCACCCCATCTTGACTGAAAAAAACAGAAATGTAGACATTTTTGCAAATTTATTAAAAAAGAAAAACTGAAATATCACATGGTCATAGGTATTCAGACCCTTTGCTCAGACACTCATATTTAAGTCAAATGCTGTCCAGTTCCTTGTGATCCTCCTTGAGATGGTTCTAATCCTTCATTGGAGTCCAGCTGTGTTTAATTAAACTAATAGGACTTGATTTGGAAAGGCACACACCTGTCTATATAAGACCTCACAGCTCACAGTGCATGTTAGACCAAATGAGAATCATGAGCTCAAAGGAACTGCCCAAGGAGCTCAGAGACAGAATTGTGGCAAGACACAGATCTGGCCAAGGTTACAAAAGAATTTCTGCACTACTAAAGGTTCCTAAGAGCACAGTGTCCTCCATAATCCTTAAATGGAAGAAGTTTGGGACCACCAGAAGTCTTCCTTGACCTGGCCGTCCAGCCAAACTGAGCAATCGTGGGAGAAGAGCCTTGGTGAGAGAGGTAAAGACGAACCCCAAGATCACTGTGGCTGAGCTCTAGAGATGCAGCAGGGAGATTTGAGAAAGTTCCACAAAGTCAACTGTCACTGCAGCCCTCCACCAGTCGGGCTTTTATGGCAGAGTGGCCCGACGGAAGCCTCTCCTCAGTGCAAAACACATGAAGGACTCCCAGACTATGAGAAATAACATTCTCTGGTCTGATGAGATGAAGATAGAACTTTTTGGTGATAATTCTAAGTGGTATGTGTAGGAGAAAACCAAGCACTGCTCATCACCTGCCCAATACAATCCTAACAGTGAAACATGATGGTGGCAGCATCATGCTATAGGGATGTTTTTCAGCTGCAGGGACAGAACGACTGGTTGCAATTGAAGGAAACATGAATCTGGCCAAGTACAGAGATATCATGGATGAAAACCTCTTCCAGAGTGCTCTGGACCTCAGACTTGGCCGAAGATTAACCTTCCAACAAGACAATGACCCTAAGCACACAGCTAAAATAACAAAGGAGTTTCTTCAGAACAACTCTGTGACCATTCTTGACTGGCCCAGTCAGAGCCCTGACCTAAACCCAATTGAGCATCTCTGCAGAGACCTGAAAATGGCTGTCCACCAACGTTCACCATCCAACCTGACGGAACTGGAGAGGATCTGCAAGGAAGAATGGCAGAGGACCCCCAAATCCAGGTGTGAAAAGCTTGTTGCGTCATTCCCAAGAAGACTCAAGGCTGTACTAACTCAAAAGGGTGCTTCTACTCATTACTGAGCAAAGGGTCTGAATACTTATGACCATGTGATATTTCAGTTTTCCTTTTGTAATAAATTTGCAAAAATGTCTACATTTCTCTTTTTTTCAGTCAAGATGGGGTGCAGAGTGTACTTTAATGTGAAAAAAATTTACTTTTTAGAATTTACCAAATGGCTGCAATGAAACAAAGAGTTAAAAATTTAAAGGGGTCTGAATACTTTCCGTACCCACTGTATATACACATACACTGCAAATACAGTACAGACCAAAAGTTTGGACACACCTTCTCATTTAAAGATTTTTCTGTATTTTCATGACTTTGAAAATTGTACATTCACGCTGAAGGCATCAAAACTATGAATTAACACATGTGGAATTATATACTTTACAAAAAAGCGTGAAACAACTGAAAATATGTCTTATATTCTAGGTTCTTCAAAGTAACCACCTTTTGCTTTGATGACTGCTTTGCACACTCTTGGCATTCTCTTGATGAGCTTCAAGAGGTGGTCACCGGAAATGGTTTTCACTTCACAGGTGTACCCTGTCAGGTTTAATAAGTGGGCTTTCTTGCCTTATAAATGGGGTTGGGACCATCAGTTGTGTTGTGCAGAAGTCAGGTGGATACACAGCTGATAGTCCTGCTGAATAGACTGTTAGAATGTGTATTATGGCAAGAAAAAAGCAGCTAAGTAAAGAAAAACGAGTGGCCATCAATCCTTTAAGAAATGAAGGTCAGTCAGTGCGAAAAATTGGGCAAACTTTGAAAGTGTCCCCAAGTGCAGTTGCAAAAACCATCAAGCGCTACAAAGAAACTGGCTCACATGAAGACCGCCCCAGGAATGGAAGACCAAGAGTCACCTCTGCTTCTGAGGATAAGTTTATCCGAGTCACCAGCCTCAGAAATCACAGGTTAACAGCAGCTCAGATTAGAGACCAGGTCAATGCCACACAGAGTTCTAGCAGCAGACACATCTCTTCAACAACTGTTAAGAGGAGACTTTGTGCAGCCGGCCTTCATGGTAAAATAACTGCTAGGAAACCACCGCTAAGGACAGGCAACAAGCAGAAGAGACTTGTTTGGGCTAAAGAACACAAGGAATGGACATTAGACCAGTGGAAATCTGTACTTTAGTCTGATGAGTCCAAATTTGAGATCTTTGGTTCCAACCACCGTGTCTTTGTGCGACGCAGAAAAGGTGAACGGATGGACTCTACATGCCTGGTTCCCACCGTGAAGCATGGAAAGAGGAGGTGTGATGGTGTGGGGGTGCTTTGCTGGTGACACTGTTGGGGATTTATTCAAAATTGAAGGCATACTGAACCAGCATGGCTACCACAGCATCTTGCAGCGGCATGCTATTCCATCCGCTTTGCAATTAGTTGGACCATCATTTATTTTTCAACAGGACAATAACCCCAAACACACCTCCAGGCTGTGTAAGGGCTATTTGACCAAGAAGGAGAGTGATGGGGTGCTACGCCAGATGACCTGGCCTCCACAGTCACCAGACCTGAACCCAATTGAGATGGTTTGGGGTGAGCTGGACCGCAGCGTGAAGGCAAAAGGGCCAACAAGTGCTAAGCATCTCTGGGAACTCCTTCAAGATTGTTGGAAGACCATTTCCGGTGACTACCTCTTGAAGCTCATGAAGAGAATGCCAAGAGTGTGCAAAGCAGTCATCAAAGCAAAAGGTGGCTACTTTGAAGCACCTGGAATATAAGACATATTTTCAGTTGTTTCACACTTTTTTGTTAAGTATATAATTCCACATGTGTTATTTCACAGTTTTGATGCCATCAGTGTGAATGTACAATTTTCATAGTTATGAAAATACAGAAAAATCTTTAAATGAGAAGGTGTGTCCAAACTTTTGGTCTGTACTGTATATACACATGTATATGTACACACATACACACTGCACACCAGCCTGTCTTCAGCTCTAGATTCCTACAGTTAAGAAACCTTTGGCGAAATCCTGGTCACATGACGGTGATGTCACCAAAGGTCTTTAAGCAATCTTAACCTCAGAATAGAAACACTGGGGGCCCCTAAGAGAGTGGTGGCCCTGAGAAATTGCCCAATTTTCTCTTCTTCTCCCTAATGCCGGCCATGCATACCGGGTTGTCTCCTGTTCAGTTCCTCTAGACTCCTGCAGTTAAGAGACCCTCTGTGGCATCATGGTTGCATGAATATGAAGTCACCAAAGGTCCTTAAGAAGTCTTAACCTCGAAATATAAATGCTGGGGGCCCATAAGAGAGTGGGGACTTTGAGTTTGACTCCCCTTAATGCTGGCCCTGACTTTAACTAGCGCTTATTCTTGGAGTAGGGTTTATATTTCAAGCATGCTCCAAAAATCCTGTAAAATCATGCTGCGGCTTATTTTCGGGGTAGGTCTTATTTTCTGCCTGTCTATCTATCTATCTATCTATCTATCTATCTATCTATCTATCTATCTATCTATCTATCTATCTATCTATCTATCTATCTATTTATCTATCTATCTATCATTATCTATCTGTTTATCTATCTATCATCTACCCTTTATCTATATATCATTTATTTGCTATATCTATCTAACTATCTCTTATCATCTATCTAATCTAGCTCAAATCTATCATCTATCTTTCTGTTTATCTAAATACTTAACATTGTTTGAATTTATTGTAACATTTCCCTCTCAAATTTTTTTTTCCCTTTGGCACCACAGGTGTCCAAATTTATGTCCCTATAATTATCATAATTTCCAAATGAGGTACTTACATTTTCTTTCACCTGAATTTGAAAGCAGTGACATCAAACCAGCATGCGTGCATAATGGGAAATTTCACACATAAACAAGACAATTAAGTGAGGAGATCTTGCTCAAATGAGTTCATTATCTAGAAGAGCTGTCAGACACAGACAGAGCATTGCCACATTGCCTTTACTCCCATTAATTTGGTTATAAATTGCTGCTCGATGTAAATATATAAGACATTTAGTAAACATTTTAAAAGAACACAATCAAAAAATATTTCTTATTTGCATTATTAAGAATTGACTTGGAATGATTATTTTTCCATGTGAATTATTAATAATGAGTGTTGAGCGAGCACTTAAATGCTCGCGTGTTCGAAGCTCGGGCCGAGCTCGCCGTGATACTCGGGTGCTTGACCCGAGCAACGAGCCCAATGTTAGTCTATGGGAGACCCGAGCATTTTTGCGGCGGCACCCCTGGCAGTCTGTAAAAAGCATAAAAAGTGCCCAAAACGATAGTGACAGTGCTCAAATGACATGGGGACAGCATGGGGATCGCCCCAGGAAGCATTTCTGACCCCCAGGTCACTGCTGTCAACAACGTGGTCAGAGGTATTAAGCCACTTTTACAGGCTCACAATAAAACGTTCAAAAACGAAACTGAAACTGCTTTCCTGTGAAATATGTTTGTTAGAACTCTCCTGTTAGGTTTTTTCTATTTTGCTGGTCACATGACCATTTTGCCTATTTAATCCTGCTCCGCCCTTCTGGCCATGCTGGACTTCATTGTAATTTCTACTCTTAAGCTAGCCAGGTGCTTTGTAACCTTTCTCAGTCAGTTTAGCTAGGTCTTTTGACCTTTATGTTCTTTGTTGTGTGTTTGTCTTTTTACTGCTACAATTTCTGCTAGGAGGTGTACATCTTTCTCCCAGTCCCTAGTTCTTATAGGGATCCCTCCCTCGCATCTATAGGTCTTCGTTCAGTCTAGCTGAGGACTTTAGCGGGTCTGATCGCAGGATCAGGTTCCCCGTTACATCGTAGGGATCTAGCTTAGTTCTATTGTAGGGACAGATCTCCTGTCTTTCCTTAGTGCTTGTAGCCTATCATAACAGTAAGTCCAGCCCAAAAATATCTCTAAGGAAAGACCTCCAGTTTCCATCATGGTGTCGGTTCAGGATTTGGCTCAACGCCTGCAGGGACTCTCTCTGGAGGTGGCCGAGCTCCAACAACATGTGAGTAGCTGATCTGGAGCGCATTTTGTGGAGCCAAAGGTACGATTGCCTGATTTATTTTTTGGTGAACAACAAGATTTTTTTTCCTTTAAAAATGCTTGTTTATTGTATTTTCATTTGAGACCCAGATCCTCTGGTGATGAATCACAGTGCATAGGGTTCACAATGTCACTTTTGCGCAAAGAACCTCAGGGATGGGCCTTTTCTCTCCAACCTAGTGATCCGTGCTTTAGATCAGTGGATAGTTTTCATTCTGCTTTGGGGTTGTTGTATGATGATTCTGATCGTGTCTCATCAGCTGAGACGGAATTGAGACTTTTGAGACGGGGATCATGTAATGTGGAAAATTATTGTACTCACTTCCGTCGGTGGTCTGCTCAGGTGGGGTGGAACGATTCAGCTCTGAAAAGTTTGTTTCTTGCTGGGCTAGGTGAAAGGGTTAAGGATCTGCTTATTGCTTATCCTACACCTGGAAACTTGCAGGAGGCAATGCAATTAGCTATACGGGTTGACAGGAGACTGCGTGCAAGGGTTAATGAGAGTAAATCCTTTGCCATGTCAGCTCCTAGTCTTGAGAGGGTCTGTACTGACATTGGAGAGCCGATGGAGATTGGGGCGATGTCACCCAGCTCTCAGGAAAAAGACCGCGGGTTTTCTGAAGGTTTGTGCTTTTATTGCAGAAAATCTGACCATTTCATTAAGAACTGTGTGCTTCATATGAACAAAGAAAAAAAAAAAAGGTCAGTTACGCCCGTATAGCCTGTTTAAACACTAAGGGGGTATTTCTTTCTGCTACTACTGCAGCTCAGGAAGAATTATTTGAATTTCGGGTATTTGTGGATTGTGGTTCTACTCTGAATGTGATTGATGGGGGATTCTTGGAAAAACTTAAATTAAAACCCTAACCTTTGTCATCCCCTATTGCTGTGGTTTCTGTCGATGGCTCTCCCTTGAAATATGTTACTCACAAGGTTTATGAATTTCCCCTCACTATTAATGGTATTCACCAAGAAAATTTGGATTTGGTAGTATTAAATAATTTGCCTTCTCCAGTAATTTTGGGGTTACCCTGGTTAAAATTGCACAATCCTGTACTGGATTGGTCTACTAATGAAATTAAGTCCTGGAGCCCGAAGTGTTATGACAAGTGTTGTAGTGGGCGCATTGCTGCTGTGGATAAAGGGGAATTACCTGTACCTATTCAGGATTTTTGGAAAGTTTTTTCTGAGGAGGAGTCGCAAATTTTGCCTCCCCATAGAGACTATGATTGTACCATTGAATTTGTCCCTGGAGCGACTCTTCCTAAAAGTTGTTTATTTAATCTCACTATTCCTGAGAGAAAGGCTTTGGAGGAATACATACAGATGAGCTTGGCCGCAGGTCATATCAGACCCTCTAAGTCACCTGTGGCTGTTGGATTTTTTTTTGTGAAAAAAAATGACGGCGGTTTACGTCCTTGTCTGGACTTTCGCGAGATTAATAAAATTACTGTACGTAATTCCTACCCACTGCCATTGATTCCTGATTTGTTTAACCAGTTATTGGGGTCCAAGTGGTTCTCTAAAATTGATCTCCGGGGGGCATGCAATTTGTTGCGCATGAAGGAGGGTGATGAATGGAAGACTGCTTTTAACACTCCTGTGGGTCATTTTGAGAATCTGGTTATGCCTTTTGGTCTTACCAATGCACCATCATTTTTTCAGAATCTTATTAATGACATCCTTAGACCTTTGAACGGCAAAAATGTGGTGGTGTATTTGGATGACATTTTGATTTATTCGCCTGATCTGGAGTCTCATTGGCGGAGCGTACGTGAGGTATTACAGTTATTAATTGACAATTCGTTTTTTGCTAAGCTAGAGAAATGTGAGTTCGCTGTACAGAGAATTAGTTTTTTGGGCTACATTATCTCCAGTGAGGGCTTTGAGATGGACCCGGTGAAAGTTCAAGCTGTGCAGGAATGGCCTAGACCTATTGGTTTGAAATCGATACAGAGATTTTTGGGTTTCGCCAATTATTACAGAAAATTCATTAAAAAATTTTCTATTATTGTTAAACCACTGACCGATCTCACCAGGAAAGGTGCTAATACGGTTCAGTGGACTACTGAGGCCATTGAAGCGTTTGAGTTTCTAAAGGAGAGGTTCAGCTCTGCCCCCATCCTTATGCTGCCTGATGTGACTAAGCCGTTTTTGGTTGAGGTTGATGCTTCTTCTGTGGGGGTCGGTGCATTGTTGTCTCAGGAAAACAAGGATGGAGTACAGCCCTTTGCCTTTTTTTCAAAATTTTTTTCTGAGACTGAACTTAATTACGATATTGGTAATCGGGAATTGATGGCTATTAAACTCACATTTGAACACTGGCGTCATCTCTTGGAAGGTGCTGAATTTCCTATTCAGGTTTTCACTGATCATAAAAATCTGATCTATCTTGATGCTGCCAAGCGCTTGAATGCCCGTCAGGCTAGGTGGGCACTTATTTTTTCGCGGTTTAATTTTTCCGTTACTTACATCCCGGGTACCAAGAATGTTAAAGCTGATGCGTTGTCACGCAGCTTTTCTCCCATGGTCAGTGCTGAGGAGGAGGAGAGCATTTTACAAGAAGGTGTTGTGATTCCTGCATTGGACTCCGTTTTGGAAGATGAGATTCTTAAATCACAGGAGAATGCCCCATCTAACACTCCCCATGGGAGGTTGTTTGTGCCTAGGACCTTTAGGAGAGATTTGTTTGTTGAGTGTCATGAGTCTCGGTTGGCAGATCATCCAGGAATTTCTGAGACCAAGAGACTTGTGGGTCACAGTTTTTGGTGGCCTGGATGGCAGAAGGAAGTCATTAAGTGGGTGCGTCAATGTACTGTGTGTGCTAGATCTAAGTCTTCTCATACTCCTGCTGCGGGGTTGCTTTGCCCTCTGGAGGTTCCTAGTGCACCTTGGACACATCTGGCTATGGACTTTATTACTGACCTTGCCTCCTCTGAGGGTTTCACGGTCATCTGGGTGGTCGTGGACCGTTTTAGCAAGATGTGTCACTTGGTTCCCTTCATCAAACTGCCCTGCGCTAAGACACTCGCTAAGGCCTTTGTCAAGGAAATTGTCAGACTCCATGGTGTTCCTACTGACATTGTTTCTGATAGGGGACCTCAGTTCGTGGCTCATTTTTGGCGTGCCTTTTGTGACAGGTTGGGAGTTCATTTGTCGTTTTCATCTGGATATCATCCTGAGTCTAATGACCAGACAGAAAGGAAGAATCAGGATGTTGAGCAGTTCTTGCGTTGTTTTGCGGCAGACAATCAAGATGGGTGGTCTGAGTTTCTGCCGCTTGCTGAATTTGCTCTTAACAACCATACATCCTCTTCTGCTGGGTGTTCGCCTTTTTTTTGTTGTTCTAGGAGACATCCGTCTTTTGGGTCATTCTCCAAATTGGTATCGGCTGTGCCGGAGGAGGAGAGTTTTTCCGGTGATTTGGAGAGAGTTTGGACGGATGTGCGTGGTAATCTTCAGGAGGCTAACAAAAAATCGAAGAGGTACTTTGACAGGAAACGTCAAGAGGTTTTGTTTACGGTTGGTGACATGGTTTGGTTGTCCTCTAAGAATCTGCGGTTGAGGATTCCTTCTTAAAAATTGGGTCCCAAGTTTGTAGGGCCCTTTAAGGTGCTTCAGGTAGTTAATAGTGTTGAGCGAGCACTAAAATGCTCGGGTGCTCGAAGCTCGTGCCCAGCTCGCCGTGATACTCGGGTGCTCGACCCGAGCAACGAGCCCAATGTTAGTCTATGGGAGACTCGAGCATTTTTGCGGTGGCACCCCCGGTAGTCTTTTAAAAGCCTAACAAGTGCCCAAAACGACAGTGACAGTGCTCAAATGACATGGGGACAGCATGGGGATCGCCCCAGGAAGCATTTCTGACCCCCAGGTCACTGCTGTCAACAACATGGTCAGAGGTATTAAGCCACTTTTACAGGCTCACAATAAAACGTTCAAAAACTAAAGTGAAACTTTTTTCCTGTGAAATATGTTAAGGAACATCCTTTCCAGGGTAAAGACTTGTGTATAAGTTAAAATAAATGACCAAAAACAAAAATACTCCTCCACACCTTCGGCTATGTTCACAAGTAGCATTTTTTATGCGTTTTTGCACTTTTGTATTGCTTTCAACTATGACAAATGCATTCACCGTGAAATGTCATTTTAACATTTTACAACCTTATCTGGCCATGTGCTGTGTGACACATGCATAAAGTGCTGAAAAGACAAGGGAACAGCATGGGGAAGACCCCTGGAAGCATCTCTGACTCCCAGGTCACTGTCTAAAAGTGTGCCCATCATAAGTGATCCTTACCACATCAGAAGATGCAGACTTGCAACTATCCCCATGCAAGTTCTAGTCCCAGGGCAGTTTTCAATTGTACCTCCCCCATTCCTTGCAATACAAGCTCAAGTATGCAGCCTGCCACCCACCCACCCCCAGGCTGCAATACCATACTGATTGCTTGCTTGAACTTGAAATTGGGCCTTTTAGGCATGTGGAGGCGGAATCTGGCCACCACGTCATGCCTGTGTTGGCGGCCTGGAATCCATGCTCAGTCCCCAGCCGCCCGGCGGCCGGGTGTCCATACTCGGTCCCCAGCTGCCTGGGGGCAGCCGGGTGTCCATAAATGGTCCCCAGCTGCCCCTATTTCTCCTTGGAACATCCCCCCACACACTTTTCCTAGCCCGGCCTGCTTTAGGCAGCATTGGACGAGCCCACCAGAGAACCAGACTCCTCCGGTGGGCCCTGACTTCTCCATCGGTGGAGTTGAGAGTGCCAAGGTGAGGAGCATGATGATGATGACAGAAGTTAGCATCTGCTATGTTTTCTTTTAATACAAGTGTAAGTGTGCAGCCTGCCACCCACTCACCCCCAGACTGCAATTCCATACTGCTAGCTTGCACTTGAAATGGGGCCTTTTAGTTTGGAGGAGGCCGAAGCTGGCCACTACCTCATGGCTGCTTCGGCAGCGAGGTATCCATACTCAGTCCCCAGCCGCCCCTATTTGTCCTGGTGTGCCTTATACATAAGATTAAGAGCGTATACCAAAACATTACCTGTGCCCTCCCCAGTGCATTTAGTGGGATGGAGAGCCTATTCCGCTGTAGTGTGTGCATGCCAAACCCCTGTTCATGGTACATGCGAAGATGCCTCCCATCTTGCACCTGTCGTTGCAGACTTGCAACTATCCACATTCAAGTCCTTGTCCCAGGCAGTGTTCAATTGTACGTCTCCCATTCCTTGCAATGCAAGCGCAAGTATGCAGCCTGCCACCCACACACCCCCAGGCTGCAATACCATACTGCTTGCTTGCTTGCACTTTAAATTGGGCCTTTTAGGCATGTGGAGGCGGAATCTGGCCACCACGCCATGGCTGTGTCGGCGGCCTGGTATCCATACTCAGTCCCCAGCCGCCTGGTGGCCGGGTGTCCCCGCTTGCTCACCAGCCTCCAGTGGGTGGCCGGGTGTCCTTACTCGGTCCCCAGCCACCCCTATTTGTCCCGGTAACCTTTCCCACACTTTTCTTAGCCTGGCCTGCTTTAGGGCAGCATTGGCCGAGCCCACCGGACTATCAGACTCCTCCGGTGGGCCCTGGCTTCTCCATCAGGGGAGTTGAGAGTGCCAAGGTGAGGAGCATGATGAGGATGATAGAAGTTAGCTTCTGCTTTGTTTTGTTGTAATGCAAGCACATGTATGTAGTAGCGGCTAGGCCTGAGGTGGTCAGCATTTTGGCGCATATCCTACCTCCTCCGAGGATTGCTGGATGTTTTCCTGCTACTATCCAAGTTCTATGACTCCCGTTAAAACAAAGCTTCAGGTGATAAATGATGGATGAGGTAGTGGCAAAGGAGAAAGAGCAGGAGGAACAAGGACCATTCACATCAATATCAGGCCAGTCAACCACATATGTCTTGTAGGATATGTTTCTGTAACAAAAGGAGTGGTTCGGCTACACAGTTATAGGGCATACAGTGAGTGCAATGCCTACCAAAAATTTCGAGCCACTCCAATGCCCCTTGGAAATGACATGGAGGTCAGAGGGCGTTAACTAAACCTTTTTTTCCATTTATAGCAACTGGGTCTCCCGTGCACTGTTGGCCTAAGCAGTGAATGGAAGGCTTTCCAAAAATTATGAGGAACTGCAATGCCCCTTACAAGAGCCATGTGTGGCACCCCAGGGGTCTGGTCACCACAGTAATAGAGATATTACGTCGGAGAGCAAGTGGGAGGTTTCCTGGTCAGGATCCCTTAAACATGCAACATCCTCCTGCCCCAATCCTGGGAGGGGAGAATTCTGCCCTTATAAACTGGATCTGGGGCGGGGTTGAGTGAGTCAGAGAACAGTCAGAGTCAGAGTGAGAGCAAGGGAAAGTAACAGCAAGGAGCTCTGTAGGAGCTAGGAGCTAAAGACCAGGGGCTGGAAGCTGAGCAGAGCTCGCCCTGGCAGAAGACAATAGGAACCGGACACAGGAGTCCGAAGCTGTGAGGACTTATATATCCAGCAGCAGAAACCAGCCGGCAGGGGATTTCAGGTCCTCGGGCCATAAAAGCCCGGAGGCTCAGTCACAAGCAAGGGACCAGCACCGCCGTCGTGGAGCGGAGGCTAACAGAAGGCCCCAAGTCACCAGACATACGGGTGAGCACTACACGGTACACTCAGGGACGTGGGCTACTTCTACCCGCTTACAGCAAGGTAACCAGGAAGAGTGCAGACAGACGCGGAGGCCTACAACTCCACCTGGCCAGGGGAACTCCTGCTTGCTCACAGACTGACCAGGCCTCTTATGCTAGCCAGTACTCCTGGGAGGGTCTACCTTATAATCATCAGTAAAGACCCTGAACTGCACTTCAAAGACTCTGAGTCATTCCTGCTGCGCTCGTGCACCATCACCCCCATCATCCACACTCACTGCCCTGAGGCTATACTCCTCCCGAGGGGAGTTATCCCATTCTATGCTGCGCACACGACACCAGCCTCAGCGGTCTGCCTCGCAGCGGTGGTACTCCCTGACCGCAATCCACGGGTGGCGCAGTCGGACAATTAACCTCAAAGCCTAAGAAAGACTGCCACTGGTTTGACCAGCCTGAGCCAAGGGACGGGGTCACCGCCACGAAGACTACAGACCCCAGAGACCCGGCACCGGGTATCCCACACACGTGTACACACGGCACAGAGGGCGCGTCACATGCAGTACAGCATATTACAAACATAAGTCCCATTATTGGGGAGTGGGTGTCCCATGGTATTTGCTTATGCTTTCCAAGCAAAAGCTGCCAAAAATTAGGACGGAGCAACTTGCAATGCCCCTTACAAGAGCCATGCAGTACAGCATATTACAAACATAAGTCCCATTATTGGGAAGTAGGTGTCCCATAGTATTTGCTTATGCTTTCCCAGCAAAAGCTGCCAAAATTTAGGACGGAGACACTTGCAATGCCCCTTACAAGAGCCATGCAGTACAGCATATTCCAAACATAAGTCCCATTATTGGGGAGTGGGTGTCGAATAGTATTTTCTTATGTTTTCCCAGCAAAAGCTGCCAAAAATTAGGATGGAGCAACTTGCAATGCCCCTTACAAGAGCCATGCAGTACAGCATATTACAAACATAAGTCCCATTATTGGGGAGTGGGTGTCCCATAGTATTTGCTTATGCCTTGCAAGCAAAAGCTGCCAAAAATAAGGACGGAGGAACTTGCAGTGCTGGCACCCTGGTGGTATAGTGGTGGTGGAGGCTGAGGATAAGGAGAAGAAGATTAAACAGCCGAAACGAGGAAGCGTATACCCATGTGTGGGTGTGAAGCGGTACATGTGAATACACCTCCCGAAATAACACAGTGGACTTGTCTTTATGTTACTCTGCTGTTATTTGGTGGTGATGAGAAGTCTGGCCCAATCCAGCCCTTGTTCATTTTGATAAGGGTCAGCTTGTCAGCATTGTCAGTTGACAGGCGAGTGCGCTTATCAGTTATAATTCCCCCAGTGGCACCAAAAACACGCTCCGATAACACGCTAGCGGCAGGGCAGGCCAGGACCTCCAAGGCGTACAGAGCGAGTTCATTCCAAATGTCCTGCTTGGATACCCAATAATTAAAAGGCACAGAGGAATCACGGAGGATGCTGGTACGATCGGCAAGGTACTCCCTCACCATCTTTTGAAACTTTCCACTCTGTGTGAGAGTACCCCACGCCTCAGGGCCTGTAAGCTGGGTGGGTGTCAGAATTCTGTCCCAGAACGTTGACAGTGTTCCCCTGCCTCTGCTGGATTGTAGTTGCATCTCTCTCGCCTGTATGCCTTGGTTGGGCAACGAACTGTGACCTCTGCCACTAGCGTGTTCAGATGGGAATTTTTTTAAGAGTTCTGCAGCAAGGGCCTTCTGGTATTGCCCCATTTTTGTAGACCTCTCCACCTCAGGAATAAGAGAGTGAAAGTTCTCCTTGTAGCGGGAGTCTACAAGTGTCACCAACCAGTAATGACTGTCACCCAACATTTTGACAACGCGAGGGTCACGGTTAAGGCAGCGTAACATAAAGTCAGCCATGCGTGCCAGACTGGTAACGGGCAAGATTTCCGTGTCCTCACCAAGATGACGACTGACCATGCTCTCCTCCTCCTGCTCCTCTTCCTCCTCCCCCCTGTCCTCAGGCCACCCACGCTGAACCCACGGTATGGCACTTGTACAGGTACTACCGTCTACAACGCATGATAGCAGCTCCTGTTCTTCCTTCTCCTCCTCCTCCTCCTCTCCCTCATTGTCCCCCAATGCACGTTGGGATGAGATGAGGCTGGGCTGTGTGTAATCGCCCGCTACGGCTTCTTGATCCATCTCATCATACTCTGGCTGCAATGCCTCCTCTTTAATTCTCTGCAGAGAGCGTTGCAAAAGACAGACAAGTGGGATGCTGACACTAATGATGGTGTCATCGCCACTCACCATCTTGGTGGCCTCCTCAAAGTTTGTCAGGATGGTACATATGTCAGACATCCAGGTCCACTCCTGAGGTCTTGTGTGTGGAGTCTGACCTGAATATCGACGGCCTTGTTGCAGCTGGTACTCCACAGCTGCTCTCTTCTGCTCACAAATCCTTGGCAACATGTGGAGGGTAGAGTTCTAACGTGTGGGGACATCACACACCAGTCGGTGTGCCGGAAGCTGCAAACGCTGCTGCAACACAGCAAGGGCGGCGGAAGCTGTAGCCGACTTGCGAAAATGAGCTGACAGGCGGCGTACTTTCACGAGCAGATCTGGCAACTCGGGGTACGATTTAAGAAACCGCTGAACCACGAGGTTAAGCACATGAGCCAGGCATGGTACGTGTGTGATCTCACCTCGCCTCAGAGCCGCCACCAGGTTGCGGCCATTGTCACACACGACCATGCCGGGATGTAGGTTCAGCGGTCTCAGCTACAGATCTGCCTGCTATTTCACAGCTGTCCACAACTCACAAGCAGTGTGAGGTTTATCAACTAAGCTTATGAGTTTCAGCACAGCCTGTTGCCACTTGGCGGAGGCAGTACTGCAATGCTTCTAGCTTGTAACTGATGTGGTGATATCTGAGATGGAGGCTGAACATGAGGCGGAGGAGGAGGATGCGCAGGAGCTGTACACTGTGGGGGCAACTCTGACTGACATAGGGCCCACAATCCTCGGTGTGGGGAGGATGTGTTCCGTCCCAGGGTCCGACTGGGTCCCGGCTTCCACTATGTTTACCCAGTGTGCCGTCAGAGAGATGTACCTTCCCTGGCCACAAGCACTTGTCCACGTGTCCGTTGTCAGGTGGATTCTCCCAGTAACTGCGTTGTTGAGGGCACGGCAGATGCTTTGGGACACGTGCTTGTGTAGGGCAGGGATGGCACACCGGGCAAAATAGTGTCGGCTGGGGACCGAGTACCGAGGGACGGCCACCGCATAAGATTGCGGAAGGATTCCCTCTCCACCAGCCTAAAAGGCAGCATTTCCAATGCAAGCAGTCGTGAAATGTGCGAATTTAGGACTGTGGCCTGTGGGGCGTTAGCTGAGAATTTCCGCTTTCGTTCAAAGGTCTGGGATATGGACAATTGAACGCTGCGGTGGGACGTGGACGTGGAGGTTGATGCTGTTTCTTGAGAAACTGCCATAACAAGTGAAGACTGAGAGGAGGGGGCATCTTTACATGCAGTATGGACAGGGGATTGCCTTGCACACACAACAGGGGGTTCTATTGTACGCACAACAGTGGAAGAAGCAGTGGTGACACCCGCTGACACTGGTCGTGGACCCTGGGTTTCGCCCCACAAAGTCGGGTGCTTTGCTGCCATGTGCCTGATCATGCTGGTGGTGGTCGGGCTGGTAGTTTTGTCACCCCTGCTGATGCTTGCATGGCAGGTGGAACATATGGCCTTTTTGGGGTTATCAGCAGAGTCTTTAAAAAAATTCCAGACTCTGGAAGACCTACCGCTTGTACTGGCAACGTGCCTCGTGTTGGTGTTACGAGGAATGGTTGCCTGCCTTCTGTCTGCGGCCACCACACTGCTTCTTCCTGCCTGTTGGGGTACTCTGCCTCCCTCCCCCTGTATGCTGCTGGCCTCACTCTGCATGTCCACCTTCCACGTTGGGTCAGTTACTAGATCATCCACCACCTCCTCCTCTTCCACTTGCGCACCACAATCCTCCTCCTCACTTCCTGGCAATTGTGTCTCGTCATCATCCACCTCTTGTGACAGATTGCCAACGTCGACTTCCTGTGGCCGTGGCTGTTCAAATATTTGGACATCGCAACATGGGATCTCCTCTTCCACCACTTCAAGCGTATCAGGCGAGGGGCCCAAATATGGAAATGGACCAGTGAACAGCTCTTCAGAGTGTCCAAGTGTGGGATCACTTGCTGTGTGACGACACTCGGCATGGTGGGAGGAAGGAGCATCAGGGTGAGGAGGAGTATGCGGTCGAGACTCACGGCTACTAAGAGTTGACCGTGTGGAAGACAGACCGGAGGTGGTGGTGCCCAGGTAACTGGAAGTATTATCTGCTATCCAATTAATAACCTGTTCACACTGATGAGTTCTCAATACTGGTGTTGTTCTGTGCTTCCCTAGTAATTCGGTCAAGAAGTGGGAGCGAGAAGATGTGGCTGTTGGTTGTGGCACATTTTCACCTTGGCCACGGCCCCGTCCTCTGCGCGAACCATCACCAGAACGTCCACTTCCACGTCCCTTGCCACGCGCCTTGCCCATTGTAAATGAAGTAAAATAGCTTACACTTGCACTATCAATGGAAAAAGGGTAATAAAGAGTAGATTAGAACCGTGGAAGAGGAAAACCACAGTTATTGTTTACTGGGGTATACCACACTTTTTTAAATAGAGATATTTGCCGCTGAACAGTGAGCGACACACTCAAACTGCTTTTTTTTTAGATACCAAAGACCCAAAACTGGATAGTACAGCGATTTGACCCGTGGAATTGTGAAACCACACTGGGATGTCGGGCCTACACAAGACTATTTTCAACAGATATATTTTTGTGTCACAACAGTCAGGAGACACTACTGTTTTTGTTTACGGAAAAAACTACCAAAAGCTGAATAATAGAGATTTTTTACCGTGGGATGGCAATACCACAGTTATTGTTTACTGGGGTATACCACACTTTTTTAAATAGAGATATTTGCAGCTGAACAGTGAGCGACACACTCAAACTGCTTTTTGTTTAGATACCAAAGGCCCAAAACTGGATAGTACAGCGATTTGACCCGTGGAACTGCGAAACCACACTGGGATGTCGGGCCTACCCAATACTATTTTCAACAGATATATTTTTGTGTCACAACACTAAGGAGACACTACTGTTTTTCTTTATGGAAAAAACTACAAAAACCTGAATAATAGAGATTTTTTACCGTGGGATGGCAAAACCACAGTTATTGTTTACTGGGGTATACCACACTTTTTTAAATAGAGATAATTGCGGCTGAACAGTGAGCGACACACTCAAACTGTTTTTTTTTTAGATACAAATGGCCCAAAATGGATAATACAGAGGTTTGAACCGTGGAAGTGCAAAACAACTCTTCTGTTTCTCTAGCCTACACCAGACTATTTACAACAGTTACATTTGTGTCTGAAAAATCAGAGACACGCTTTTTTTTTGGGGGGGGGGGGACGACACACCAAAAGGTTAATAAAACGGGTATTTGTACAGTGTGAAGGAGGAAAAAAAAAGGAGGATTTAGATGAAAAAAAAAGGATTTTTCCTGGCCCCTGACACCTGGTGCTAAGTCCAGCAATTTCAGCAACAGGAGCACACAGGACTGTAATGCAGCGTTTGCTGTTATAACCACTGTGTCTCCTATACAGCCTGCCTGCCTGGTATCTGGGATGGATATTAGTCCTGAAAAGGACTGTTTGTTTGTTCTGGCAGCCTTTACAGACCCTACACTAACTATTTTGCAGTTTATATCTCTCCCTAAATCAGCAGCGCTGTCCCTACACTGTCTAATCCGGAGCGACTGTGTCCAAGATGACGGCGCCCCGTTTTAAATACTCGAGGTGACGCTGTGCGGCCAGCCAATCACTGTAATGCCCACAACCAACATGGCTGCAGAATTACAGTGACTGGCTGGCAATCCCTGCATGTTCATTGGCTCTGTAAAGAGCGCCAAACATGCAGGGCGGAGACCCGAGCTCCCGTCCGAGTAAGCCGGAGATGCTCGGTGCTCGCCGAACATCCCGAGTAGCGTGATGCTCGGGTGAGTACCGAGCAGTGTCGAGCATTTTCGCTCAATACTAGTAGTTAACCAATCTGCTGTTAGGTTGGAGGTTCCTACCTCCTGGAAGATTAATCTGGTGTTTCATGTTTCTCTATTGAAAAAAGCTGATGTATCAGATAGAGATGCCACTGCCACTGTTCCTACGGTGGTGGAGGACGGGGAATATGAAATTTCCCGCATCCTTAATTCTAGACGGTATAGGGGGAGTTTGCAGTATCTCGTCGCTTGGAAGGGTTTCGGTCCCGAGGATAACTCATGGGTGAGGGCGGATGATGTTTCTGCTTCCAGACTTGTCAGAGTGTTTCACAAGAGGATTCCGGATAAGCCTGGGTCTAGGGGATCCGGAGGATCCTCTTAGAAGAGGGGGTACTGTTAGAACTCTCCTGTTAGGTTTTTTCTATTTTGCTGGTCACATGACCTTTTTGCCTATTTAATCCTGCTCCGCCCTTCTGGCCATGCTGGACTTCATAGTAATTTCTACTCTTAAGCTAGCCAGGTGCTTTGTAACCTTTCTCAGTCAGCTTAGCTAGGTCTTTTGACCTTTATGTTCTATGTTGTGTGTTTGTCTTTTTACTGCTACAATTTCTGCTAGGAGGTGTCCATCTTTCTCCCAGTCCCTAGTTCTTGTAGGGATCCCTCCCTCACATCTATAGGTCTTCGTTCAGACTAGCTGAGGACTTTAGCGGGTCTGATCGCAAGATCAGGTTCCCCATTACATCGTAGGGATCTAGCTTAGTTCTATTGTAGGGACAGATCTCCTGTCTTTCCTTAGTGCTTGTAGCCTATCATAACAGTGTTAAGGAAGTTCCTTTCCAGGGTATAGACTTATGTATAAGGTAAAATAAATAACCAAAAAAAAAATACTCCTCCACACCTTCGGCTATGTTCACAAGTAGCATTTTTTATGCGTTTTTGCACTTTTGTATTGCTTTCAACCGTGACAAATGCATTTACCGGGAAATGTCATTTTAACATTTTACTACCTTATCTGGCCATGTGCTGTGTGACACATCCATACAGTGGAGAAAAGACATGGGAACAGCATGGGGAAGACCCCTGGAAGCATCTCTGACTCCTAGGTCACTGCCTAAAAGTGTGCCCATCAGAAGTCATCCTTGCCGCATCAGAAGATGCAGACTTGCAACTATCCCCATGCAAGTCCTTCTCCCAGAGCAGTGTTCAATTGTACCTCCCCCACTCCGTGCAATGCAAGCGCAAGTATGCAGCCTGCCACCCACCCACCCCCAGGCTGCAATACCATACTGCTTGCTTGCACTTGAAATTGGGCCTTTTAGGCATGTGGAGGCAGAATCTGGCAACCACGTCATGGCTGCGTTGGCGGCCTGGTATCCATACTCAGTCCCCACCCGCCCGGCGGGCGGGTGTCCACACTCGGTCCCCAGCCGCCAGGGGGCAGCCGGGTGTCCATACTCGGTCCCCAGCCGCCCCGTGGCCGGGTGTCCACACACGGTCCCCAGCCGCCTTTATTTCTCCTGTCAACTTCCCCCCACACACTTTTCTTAGCCAGTCCTGCTTTAGGGTAGCATTGGACGAGCCCATCATAGAACCAGACTCCTCCAGTGGGCCCTGGCTTCTCCATCAGGGGAGTTGAGAGTGCCAGGGTGAGGAGCATGATGATGATGATAGAAGTTAGCATCTGCTTTGTTTTCTTGCAATGCAAGCGCATGTATGTAGTAGCGGCTAGGGCTGAGGTGGTCAGCGTTGTGGCGCATATCCTACCTCCTCCAAGGATTGCTGGATGTTTTCCTGCTACTATCCCAGTTCTATGACTCCCGTTAAAACAAAGCTTCAGGTGATAAATGATGGATGAGGTGGTGGCAAAGGAGAAAGAGCAGGAGGAACAGGGACCATTCACATCAATATCAGGCCAGTCAACCACATATGTCTTGTAGGATATGTTTCTGTAACAAAAGGAGCGGTTCGGCTACACAGTTATAGGGCATACAGTGAGTGCAATGCCTACCAAAAATTTTGAGGCACTCCAATGCCCCTTGGAAATGACATGGAGGTCAGAGGGCCTTAACTTAACCATTTTTTCCATTTATAGCAACTGGGTCTCCTGTACACTGTTGGCCTAAGCAGTGAATGGAAGGCTTTCCAAAAATTATGAGGAAATGCAATGCCCCTTGAAACAACATTTCAATGCCCCTTGGAAGAGCTGTGAAGTTCTGAGTGGCTTAAGAAGGCGCTTTTAATGCCCCTTTGAAGAGACGTGAAGGTCACAGTAGCTTAACAAGACGGTTTTAATGCCCCTTGGAAGAGACGTGGAGGTCCCAGTAGCTTAACAAGACGGTTTTAATGCCCCTTGGAAAAGTGGTGGAGATCACAGTAGCTTAAAAAGACGGTTTTAATGCCCCTCGGAAAACTTATGGAGGTCGCAGTAGCTTAACAAGACAATTTTATTGCCCCTCAGAAGAGACGTGGAGGTCCCAGTAGCTTAACAGGACGCTTTTAATGCCCCTCAGAAGAGACGGGGAGGTCCCAGTAGCTTAACAAACATTTTTAATGCCCCTTGGAATAGTGGTGGAGGTCACAGTAGCTTAACAAGACGGTTTTAATGCCCCCCTGAAAAGTGGTGGAGGTCGCAGTAGCTTAACAAGACACTTTTACTGCCCCTCAGAAGAGAAGTGGAGGTCCCAGTAGCTTAACAAGACGCTTTTAATGCCCCCTGGAAAAGTGGTGGAGGTCACAGTAGCTTAACAAGACGGTTTTAATGCCCCTTACAAGAGCCATACAGTACAGCTTCTTAAAAATATTATTCCCATTATTGGGGAGTGGGTCTCCCATAGTCTTTGCTTATGCCTTCCAAGCAAAAGCTGTCATAAATTAGGACGGAGGAACTTGCAATGCCCCATACAAGAGCCATGCAGTACAGCATATTACAAACATTATTCCCATGATTGGGGATTGGGTCTCCCATAGTATTTGCTTATGCCTTCCAAGCAAAAGCTGCCAAAAATTAGGACGGAGGAAATGCAATGCTCCTTACAAGAGCCATGCAGTACAGCATATTACAAACATTATTCCCATTATTGGGGAGTGTGTCTCCCATAGTCTTTGCTTATGCCTTCCAAGCAAAAGCTGCTAAAAATTAGGACGGAGGTACTTGCAATTCCCCTTACAAGAGCCATGCAGTACAGCATATTACAAACATTATTCCCATTATTGGGGAGTGGGTCTCCCATAGTCTTTGCTTATGCTTTCCAAGCAAAAGCTGACTAAAATTAGGAGGAAATGTAATGCCCGTTCGAAGAGTCGTGGAGGTTAGAGTTAATTAAAAACAGCATTTCAATGCCCCTTGGAAGAGCTGTGGAGTTCAGAGTGGTTTAACAAGATGCTTTTAACGCCTCTCAGAAAAGACGTGGAGGTCCCTGTAGCTTAACAAGACGGTTTTAATGCCCCTCGGAAAAGCGGTGGAGGTCGCAGTAGCTTAACAAGACGCTTTTAATGCCCCTCAGAAGAGACGTGGAGGTCCCAGTAGCTTAACAAGACGGTTTTAATGCCCCTCGGAAAAGTGGTGGAGGTCGCAGTAGCTTAACAAGAAGCTTTTAATGCCCCTTGGAAGAGACGTGGAGGTCCCAGTAGCTTAATAAGATGGTTTTAATGCTCCTTGGAAAAGTGGTGGAGGTCACAGTAGCTTAACAAGACTGTTCGAATGCCCCTTGGAAAAGTGGTGGAGGTCACAGTAGCTTAACAAGACGCTTTAAATGCCCCTCAGAAGAGACGTGGAGGTCCCAGTAGCTTAACAACACCGTTTGAATGCCCCTTGGAAAAGACATGGAGGTCCCAGTAGCTTAACAAGACGGTTTGAATGCCGCTTGGAGGAGACGTGGAGGTCCCAGTAGCTTAACAAGATGGTTGGAATTCCCCTTGGAAGAGACGTGGAGGTCCCAGTAGCTTAACAAGATGGTTTGAATGCCCCTTACAAGAGCCATACAGTACAGCATCTTAAAAAATATTATTCCCATTATTGGGGAGTGGGTCTCTGCTTATGCCTTCCAAGCAAAAGCTGACAAAAATAAGGACGGAGGAACTTTCAATAATGGCAACATGGACCAGGGTCATCCTGGTGGTATAATGGTGGTGGAGGCTGAGGATAACGAAAAGAACATAAAACAGCCGAAAGGAGGAAGCGTATACCCATGTGTGGGTGTGAAGCGGTCAGTGCATGTCAATACACCTCCCGAAATAACACAGTGGATTTGACTTTATGTTACTCTGCTGTCATTTGGTGGTGATAAGAAGTCTGGCCCAATCCAGCCCTTGTTCATTTTGATAAAGGTCAGCTTGTCAGCATTGTCAGTTGACAGGCGAGTGCGCTTATCAGTTATAATTCCCCCAGCAGCACTAAAAACACGCTCTGATAACACGCTAGCGGCAGGGCAGGCCAGGACCTCCAAGGCGCAAAGAGCGAGTTCATTCAAAGAGTCCAGCTTGGATAGCCAATAATTAAAAGGCACACAGGAATCACGGAGGACGCTGGTACGGTCTGCAAGGTACTCCCTCACCATCTTTTGAAACTTTCCACTTTTTGTGAGATTATCCCGCGCCTCAGGGTCTGTCCGAAGGGAGGGTCTGATAAAACTGTCCCAGAACGTTGACAGTGTTCCCCTGCCTCTGCTGGATTGGAGTTGCGTCTCTCTCGCATGTACGTCTTGGTTGGGCAACGAACTGTGGCCTCTGCCGCTAGCATGTTCAGATGGGAATTTTTTTAACAGTTCTGCTGCAAGGGCCTTCTGGTACTGCCCCATTTTTGTAGACCTCTCCACCTCTGGAATAAGAGAGTGAAAGTTCTCCTTGAAGCGGGGGTCTAAAAGTGTCACCAACCAGTAATTACTGTCACCCCACATTTTGGCAATGTGATGGTCACGGCTAAGGCAGCGTAACATAGAGTCAGCCATGCGTGCCAGACTGGTAACGGGCAAGACTTCTGTGTCCTCACCAAGATAACGACTGATCATGGTCTCCTCCTCCTCCTCCTCCTCCTCCTCCCTGTTCTCAGGCCACCCACGCTGAACAGACTGTATGACAGTTGTACAGGTACTACCGTCTACAGCGCATGATACAAGCTCCTGTTCTTCCTCCTCCTCCTCCTCCTCCTCCTCTCCCTCATTGTCCCCCAATGCACATTGGGATGAGATGAGGCTGGGCTGTGTGTAATCGACCGCTATGGCTTCTTGATCCATCTCATCATACTCTGGCTGCAATGCCTCCTCTTTAATTCTCTGCAGAGAGCGTTGAAAAAGACAGACAAGTGGAATGCTGACGCTATTGATGGCGTCATCGCCACTCACCATATTGGTGGACTCCTCAAAGTTTGTCAAGATGGTACATATGTCAGACATCCAGGTCCACTCCTGAGGTCTTATGTGTGGAGTTTGACCTGAATATCGACTGCCTTGTTGCAGCTGGTACTCCACAACTGCTCTCTTCTGCTCACAAATCCTTTGCAACATGTGGAGGGTAGAGTTCCAATGTGTGGGGACATCACACACCAGTCGGTGTGATGGAAGCTGCAAACGCTGCTGCAACACAGCAAGAGCGTCGGAAGCTGTAGCTGACTTGTGAAAATGAGTTGACAGGCGGCGTGCTTTGACGAGCAGATCTGGCAACTCGGGGTACAATTTAAGAAACCGCTGAACCACGAGGTTAAGCACATGAGCCAGGCATGCTACGTGTGTGATCTCGCCTTGCCTCAGAGCCGCCACCAGGTTACGGCCATTGTCACACACGACCATGTCTGGTTGTAGGTACATCGATCTCAGCCACAGATCTGCCTGCTCTTTCACAGCTGTCCACAACTCACAAGCAGTGTGAGGTTTCTCACCTAAGCTTATGAGTTTCAGCACAGCCTGTTGCCGCATGGCGGAGGTAGTACTGCAGTGCTTCCAGCTTGTAACTAATGTGGTGATATCTGAGATGGAGGCTGAACATGAGGAGGAGGAGGATGATGCGCAGGAGCTGTACACTGTGGGGGCAACTCTGACTGACATAGGGCCCGCAATCCTCGGTGTGGGGAGGATGTGTTCCATCCCAAGGTCCGACTGGGTCCCGGCTTCCACTATGTTTACCCATCGTGCCGTCAGGGAGATGTATTGTCCATGGCCTCAAGCACTTGTCCAAGTGTCGGTTGTCAGGTGGACTCTCCCAGTAACTGCGTTGTTGAGGGCACGGCAGATGTTTTGGGACACGTGCTTGTGTAGTGCGGGGATGGCACACTGGGCAAAATAGTGTCGGCTGGGTACCGAGTACCGAGGGACGGCCACCGCCATAAGGTTGCGGAAGGATTCCGTCTCCACTAGCCTAAAAGGCAGCATTTCCAACGCAAGCAGTCGTGAAATGTGCGAATTTAGGACTGTGGCCTGTTGGGCGTTGGCTGCGAATTTCCGCTTTCGTTCAAAGGTCTGGGATATGGACAATTGAACGCGCGATGGGACGTGGACGTGAACGTTGATTCTGTTTCTTGAGAAACTGCCAGAACAAGTGAAGACTGAGAGGAGGGGGCATCTTTGCATGCAGTATGGACAGGGGATTGCCTTGCACACACAACAGGGGGTTATATTGCATGCACAACAGTGGAAGAAGCAGTGGTGACTCCAGCTGACACTGGTTGTGGACCCTGGGGTTCACCCCACAAAGTCGGGTGCTTTGCTGCCATGTGCCTGATCATGCTGGTGGTGGTCAGGCTGGTAGTTTTGTCACCCCTTCTGATGCTGGCATGGCAGGTGGTACAAATGGCCTTTTTGGGGTTATCAGCAGAGTCTTTAAAAAATTCCAGACTCTGGAAGACCTACAGGTTGTACTGGCAACGCCCCTCGTGTTGGTGTTACGGGGAACTGTTGCCTGCCTTCTGTGTGCTGCCACCACACTGCTTCTTCCTGCCTGTTGCGATACTCTGTCTCCCTCACCCTGTGTGCTGCTGGCCTCACTCTGCATGTCCTCCTGCCACGTTGGGTCAGTTACTAGATCATCCACCACCTCCTCCTCTTTCACTTGCACACCACGATCCTCCTCCTCACTTCATGGCAATTGTGTCTCGTCATCGTCCACCTCTTGTGACAAATTGCCAGCGTTGACTTCCTGTGGCCGTGGCTGTTCAAATATTTGGGCATCGCTGCATGGGATCTCCTCTTCCACCACTTCAAGCGGAGCAGACGAGGGGCCCAAATATGGAAATGGACTAGTGAACAGCTCTTCAGAGTGTCCAAGTGTGGGATCAGTTGCTGTCTGACGACACTCGGCATGGTGGAAGGAAGGAGCATCAGGATGAGGAGGAGTATGCGGTCGAGACTCACGGCTACTAAGAGTTGACCGTGTGGAAGACAGACCGGAGGTGGTGGTGCCCAGGTAACTGGAAGTACTATCTGCTATCCAATTAATAACCTGTTCACACTGATCAGTTTGCAATACTGGTGTTGTTCTGTGCTTGCCTAGTAATTCGGTCAAGAAGTGGGAGCGAGAAGATGTGGCTGTTGGTTGTGGCACATTTTCACCTTGGCCACGGCCCCGTCCTCTGCATGCACCATCACCAGAACGTCCAGTTCCACGTCCCTTGCCACGCGCCTTGCCCATTGTAAAGGAATTAAAATAGCTTACACTCGCACTATCAATGGAAAAAGGGTAATAAAAAGTAAACTAGAACCGTGGAAGAGGAAAACCACAGTTCTATTTCTCTGGCCTACACCCGACTCTTTTAAACAATCTGAACAATCAGGGAGAAACTATTGCTGTTTTTTTTACGGAAAAAATACCAAAAGCTGAAGAATAGAGATTTTTTACCGTGGAAAGGCAAAACCACAGTTATTGTTTACTGGGGTATACCAGACAATTTTAAATAGATATATTTGCGGCTGAACAGTGAGCGACACACTCAAACTGTTTTTTTTTAGATACAAATGGCCCAAAAGTGGATAATACAGAGGTTTGAACCGTGGAACTGCAAAACCACACTTCTGTTTCTCTGGCCTACACCGGACTATTTTCAACAGATATATTTGTGTCTGAAAAATCAGGGAGACACTATTAGTTTTTTTTTTACAGCCAAAAATGCCAAAAGCAGGATAATACAGAGATTTGACCTGTGGAACTGCAAAACCACACTTATATTTCTCGGGCCTACACCAGACTATTTTCAACAGATATATTTGTGTCTGAACAATCAGGAGACACTGTTACTGTTTTTCATTACGGTAAATATGCCAAAAGCAGGATAATACAGAAATTTGACCCGTGGAACTGCAAAACCACACTTCTATTTCTCGGGCCTACACCAGACTATTTTCAACAGATATATTTGTGTCTGAAAAATCAGGGAGACATTGTTACTGTTTTTCTTTATGGCAAAAATTGCCAAAAGCAGGATAATACAGAGATTTGACCCGTGGAACTGCAAAACCACACTTCTATTTCTCGGGCCTACACCAGACTATTTTCAACAGATATATTTGTGTCTGAAAAATCAGCGAGACACTATTAGTTTTTTTTTTATGGCAAAAAATCCCAAAAGCAGGATAATAAAGATTTTTTTCTGTGGAACAGCAAAACCACAGTTATAATTTACTGGTGTATACCAGACTTTTTAAATATATATACAGTACAGACCAAAAGTTTGGACACACCTTGTCATTTAAAGATTTTTCTGTATTTTTATGACTATGAAAATTGTACATTCACACTGAGGGCATCAAAACTATGAATTAACACATATAGAATTATATACTTAACAAAAAAGTGTGAAACAACTGAAAATATGTCTTATATTCTAGGTTCTTCAAAGTAGCCACCTTTTGCTTTGATGACTGCTTTGCACACTCTTGGCATTCTCTTGATGAGCTTCAAGAGGTAGTCACTGGAAATGGTTTTCACTTCACAGGTGTGCCCTGTCAGGTTTAACAAGTGGGATTTCTTGCCTTATAAATGGGGTTGGGACCATCAGTTGTGTTGTGCAGAAGTCAGGTGGATACACAACTGATAGTCCTACTGAATAGACTGTTAGAATTTGTATTATGGCAAGAAAAAAGCAACTAAGTAGAGAAAAACGAGTGGCCATCATTACTTTAAGAAATGAAGGTCAGTGAGTCCGAAAAATTGGGCAAACTTTGAAAGTGTCCCCAAGTGCAGTTGCAAAAACCACCAAGCACTACAAAAAAACTGGCTCACATGAAGACTGCCCCAGGAAAGGAAGACCAAGAGTCACCTCTGCTTCTGAGGATAGGTTTATCCAAGTCACCAGCCTCAGAAATCGCAGGTTAACAGCAGCTCAGATTAGAGACCAGGTCAATGCCACACAGAGTTCTAGCAGCAGACACATCTCTACAACAACTGTTAAGAGGAGACTTTGTGCAGCAGGCCTTCATGGTAAAATAGCTGCTAGGAAACCACTGCTAAGGACAGCAAACAAGCAGAAGAGACCTGTTTGGGCTAAAGAACACAAGGAATGGACATTAGACCAGTGGAAATCTGTGCTTTGGTCTGATGAGTCCAAAATTGAGATCTTTGGTTCCAACCACCGTGTCTTTGTGAGACGCCGAAAAGGTGAACGGATGGACTTTACATGCCTGGTTCCCTCCGTGAAGCATGGAGGAGGAGGTGTGATGGTGTGGGGGTGCTTTGCTGGTGACACTGTTGGGGATTTATTCAAAATTGAAGGCATACTGAACCAGCATGGCTACCACAGCATCTTGCAGCGGCATGCTATTCCATCCGGTTTGCGTTTAGTTGGACCATCATTTATTTTTCAACAGGACTATGACCCCAAACACACCTCCAGGCTGTGTAAGGGCTATTTGACCAAGAGGGAGAGTGATAGGGTGCTACGCCAGATGACCTGGCCTCCACAGTTACCAGACCTGAACCCAATTGAGATGGTTTGGGGTGAGCTGGACTGCAGAGTGAAGGCAAAAGGGCCAACAAGTGCTAAGCATCTCTGGGAACTCCTTCAAGATTGTTGGAAGACCCTTTCCGGTGACTACCTCTTGAAGCTCATCAAGAGAATGCCAAGAGTGTGCAAAGCAGTCATCAAAGCAAAAGGTGGCTACTTTGAAGAACCTAGAATATAAAACATATTTTCAGTTGTTTCACACTTTTTTGTTAAGTATATAATTCCACATGTGTTAATTCATAGTTTTGATGCCTTCAGTGTGAATGTACAATTTTCATAGTCATGAAAATACAGAAAAATCTTTAAATAAGAAGGTGTGTCCAAACTTTTGGTCTGTACTGTATTTGCGGCTGAACAGTGAGCGACACACTCAAACTGGTTTTTTTTTAGATACAAATGGCCCAAAAGCAGGATAATACAGAGGTTTGAACCGTAGAACTGCAAAACCACACTTCTGTTTCTCTGGCCTAAACCAGACTATTTTCAACAGATATATTTGTGTCTGAAAAATCAGGGAGACACTATTAGTTTTTTTTTTACGGCAAAAAATGCCAAAAGCAGGTAATAGAGAGATTTGACCTGTGGAACTGCAAAACCACACTTTTATTTCTCAGGCCTACACCAGACTATTTTTAACAGATATATTTGTGTCTGAAAAATCAGGGAGATACTATTAGTTTTTTTTTACGGCAAAAAATGCCAAAAGCAGGATAATAGAGCAAGACCACAGTTATAATTTACTGGTGTATACCAGACTTTTTTAAATATATATATTTGCGGCTAAACAGTGAGCGACACACTCAAACTGTTTTTTTTTTAGATACAAAAGGCCCAAAAGCAGGATAATACAGAGGATTTAACCGTGCAAAACCACACTTCTGTTTTTCTAGCCTGCACCAGACTATTTTCAACAGACATATTTGTGTCTGAAAAATCAGAGACACACTTTTTTTTTTTTTTTTTTGGGGGGGTGGGGACACCAAAAGGTTAATAAGACGGGTATTTGTACAGTGTGAAGGAGGAAAAAAAAAAGAGGATTTAGATGAAAAAAAAGGATTTTTCCTGGCCCCCGAGGCCTGGAGCTAAGTCCAGCAATTTCAGCAAAAGGAGCACACAGGACTGTAATGCAGCATTTGCTGGTATAACCACTGCATCTCCTATACAGCCTGCCTGCCTGCCTGATATCTGGGATGTATATTAGTCCTGAGAAGGACTGTTTGTTTGATCTGGCAGCCTTTACAGACCCTACACTAACTATTTTGCAGTATATATCTCTCCCTAAATCAGCAGCGCTGTTCCTACACTGTCTGATCCCAGCCATCAGTGTCCAAGATGGCGGCGCCCTGTTTTAAATACTCGAGGTGACGCTCTGCGGCCAGCCAATCAATGTAATGCCCACAACCAACATGGCTGCGGCATTGCAGTGACTGGCTGGCAATCCCTGCATGTTCATTGGCTCTGTAAAGAGTGCCAAACATGCAGGGCGGAGACCCGAGCTACCGCCCGAGTAACCGGGAAATACTCGCCAAACATCCCGAGTAGCGTAATGCTCTGGCAAGTACCGAGCAGTGTCAAGCATACTCGCTCAACAATATTAATAATGTAAATAAGAAATATTTTTTGATTGTGTTCTGTTAAATACATTTCGATTATATTGTCCTTACACCCTTAGGGAACAGTGCAATATAATAAAAATCAAAATGACGTTCAAGTTCTGGTTTACACCTCCATTTTTTAGCCTATTTAAGACACTCATGTAAACCCAGTAATATGATTATTTTTTCAGAGCAGCCAGCCTAATAGTGAAAATGTATGTGTAGGGATGTGGACTATCTTACCCTGTTCTTGCCCCTGAAGACAACAGTTGCACTATGTGAATAACGTCGTGCAGTTTTATATGTGAAGTAACGTGTCTAATTTAATGTGATATAATGTATTATGGTGATGTACATTATATAAAGTGTTAGAGCATAATGTGAATATAGCATAAGGGAAAGTTTAGGACAGCATAGAATATAGCAAAAGGATAATAGGTTAGCATGTTAGATATGAAATGGTTAAGGTTATGATTAGTGGGAGGGCACTAGTGCTGATACGAAGGGGGTCCCTTCCTGGCTAGAGGGAGTTCACTGTCAGCCAGTGAAGTGTGGAGTGAGTTCAAGTTCAGGTGAGGTGGCGAATTGCTAGGGGCAGCATTGGCCAAACATTCAGGGCAGTGGGCGGAAAAATAGAGACCACTGATGGACATTCCGACCATGTCTAGAGCCTAAGATTTGGGCCAAGTACCATGGAACGGGCCTGGTTTTCTGACATCATGAAGTTGGTGGGCATGGACTTACATGAGAGGCAGGTGGCCAGTCCCGGGTTCATTGCCGGAGTGGACAATGAGTCCTTGGGGCTGATGGAGTCAGTGGGCTTGAGGGTAGTCCACAATGAACATATGGCCAACCAGAAGAGGAGTTTTACTAAGGAGGAAGGAAGTCTGCATTGCTGTGCCCTATCCCACTTGTACCCACCTGATGAACTTGGACTGTTTAGTAAAAGTTTGACTGTTTCAAAGAACCTGGTGTCCAATGCATTGTGTGCGGCGGCTCTTGAGTATGGACGCCTGGAGGCAGAGGAGGCCTGCGGCCTACAAGTGAGTGTGATACACTCCACACCCTTCTGCACACCTCCTGTTTGTAAAGTGCCAGAGCGCAACTGGACAGCAACTTGGTCGTGACTACCGCTTTGCAGTACTTTACATATGTATTTTTCATATACTTTCCAATTTGTATAACATGAAACAAACCTTGTAACACTAAGGGCATGTGCACATGTTCAGCAGAAAAATCTGTCAGGAATATTGCTGTGTAAAATACGTGCTTTTTTGCCACTTTTTATGTGCATTTTTTCCCTTTCATTAAAAGAGTTAAAAAATGCTGTGAAAAATAAACAACATGTATATGGGATTTCAGAAATCTCATTCATATTGCTGGCACATTATAATGCTGTGTTTTTCTTGGCAAAAAGGTGAGGAAAAACGCAACGCAAACTATAAATGGGTTTTCCCAAATAAACACTTACCACCTATCCAATGAAGATAGGTGATAAGTGTCTTATCACTGTAGGGCCCTCCTCATGGACCCCCATTAACAACAAGCATTCCACTCCATTCAATTGGAGGAACACAAGAACACCGTCAATTGGACACCAATCACATCCTGTGGAAGGCTCTTTAAAAGTCAAATTGGTGAATTTATCAAGACAGGCATTTCATACGGTAGTTTTGAACTGAAAGCCTGCTGGAGTAATTTGTGCCAAAGGTCCAAATAAATTTACAAGCTATTGAAAGGGATTGTAATTAATAGTGGTCACACTCACTTGATGAATGCGTCTAATAATTCATCCTCTGAAAAAGTCAGTGGTATATATTGGAAAGGCATATATCTGTCTGCTTGATTAAATGGTTTTACTCATTGAGTCTATTAAAGAGAGATTTGTTCAGCAGGTAGAAGATATTAACAGGGGGGAATTTATAGTAGAACATCATTATATTGAGCAGGGTTTTCCCACTGAGACCTCAGCACAGTGACCAAGATGATGCCTGGACTTCATTAAACCAGAACTTCTCAAAAAGTGAGGCTGACATTAGAAATGAGCGGCTCGAGGATTGAGATCAAGTCGGATTTCATAAAAGTCACAGTTTCACATAAATTTGATCACTTTGAGATTTGATTTGCTGTTCACAAAAAAATAAAGACTTACCTGGTGTCATTTCAACACTGTTGAATCAGAAAGCGTACATATCTCTTTTTAAGTGGCTGTGCCTGCCTCACAATATTGACCTACAGCTGACATCTTGCAGATTATCCTGACTTGTACAGTGTTGGTCAGTTCTTGGGCAATCACAGATTAGTGGAGCACAATTTGTATGGCAGAATTATTTTCCATCTTCAGAGTCACGGGGTAAGTCTCTCACTTCTGTAGAGTGTAAACTGTTATGATCAGTAGGGTCCTTCATCTCTCTTCTGTATAGTGTAAGCTCTTATGGTTAGCGGGTACCACTCTTTCTCTCTCCTCTTCCTCGTGATTATTTCCCAAGCAATTACAAGCTTTCTGGTATTGAGATTTGTGCAAATTTATTCACTTAGAATTGAATTCTTTGGGAAAATTCAGTGAAGCTGGCGATTTAGAATTTCAAAATTTCCGCTCATTTCTAGGTAGCATCACAAGTGAAGCTTCAGATAGTTGTTGTTGAAGTACAGCTGGAGAGGCTGTTTTCTTAGAAGTGATTATGTTCTGCAGTTCCATTTATGGTCAATAGCAATTTCTGATTTATGAATACTGAGTTCTCCTAGGACTCTGTCTAGCATTACAAACTCTTTAATGCAAACACAACATTAGTTATGTCAAAGTGACATTATTGTTACACGCATGCCGCTAGGTTCAGATAGGGCGAGACGGGTTTCATGAATTCTTTGGAATTCTGGGGGAACCGTTACTCAGGGCGACCATAGGCTGCAGCTTCTCTCAGGCACACGATAGATTCAATTGCTGACCAGACACATCTGACAAGAGTCTTTTTCAACATTTTAAGAGTGGAATATAATCTGAAGCATGGCCAGTGCAATTCAGGGATATTACAGCAACAATCTTCATTACAGTAGTCTGAGTTTCTTGAGCAACCGGCTCCAGTAACAATACAGTCGTTTCTTCACAAGGCACAGTATTACAGTCTCTTCAGTAGCATAATTCAGCATAGATTAGATCTCTAAGCAGCACACTTCTATGCATACACAACCACAGGTTTTTCCTTCACAAGGACACAATGGTGCACAGCATTCTTTATCCTGCATGAAGATGGAGGGGGGAGGGTTTGATAAGGGAGATGATCCCTGTGACACAGTCCTTATCTTCCTGCCCGATAATACTCTGCACTGTTATTTCAGGAAGTTTATCTGACATTTGTTTAGTTTCTCTCCTGATCTGAATCCTGTTCAGTTGCCTTCTGTCAGATCCAGATAACACACCATCACCTTTTTCATTGGCTTCAGCCAGGTTACAATAACAAGTTCCCCATAATCCCCCTGGGGCTCTGCTAAAACACTCCCGGTCTCCCGTCACTGTGTTAACCACTCTAGTAGCTGGATGCTTCTGAAGCACAACACTTCCTGTCTCCTGTGCTTGTGTTAACTCTTATACAACCCCTGGCAAAAATTATGGAATCACCGAGCTCGGAAGATGTTCATTCAGTTGTTTAATGTTGCTGAAAAAAAGCAGATCACAGACATGTCACAAAACTAAAGTTATTTCAAATGGCAACTTTAGGGCTTTAAGAAACACTAAAATAAATCAAGATTAAAAATGTGGTACTCAGTAAGGGTATTTTTTTTTCAGACCAAGCAGAGGGAAAAAATTATGGAATCACTCAATTCTGAGGAAAAAATTATGGAATCACCATGTAAATCATAGAATCATAGAATCATAGAATGGTAGAGTTGGAAGGGACCTCCTGGGTCATCTGGTCCAACCCCCTGCTCAAAGCAGGATTCACTAGATCATCTCAGACAGAGGTCTGTCCAGCCTCTGTTTGAAGACGTCCATTGAAGGGGAACTCACCACCTCTCGTGGCAGCCTGTTCCACTCATTAATCACCCTAACTGTCAAAAAGTTTTTTCTAATATCTAATCTGTGTCTCCTCCCATTTAGTTTCATCCCATTGCTTCTAGTCTTTCCTTGTGCAAATGAGAATAAAGATGATCCTTCTACAATGTGACAGCCCTTGACATATTTGTAGACAGCTATTAAGTCTCCTCTCAGTCTTCTTTTTTGCAAGCTAAACATTCCCAAATCCTGCAACCGTTTCTCATAGGACATGGTTTGCAGACCAGTCACCATTCTGGTCGCTCTTCTCTGAACTTGCTCCAGTTTGTCTATGTCTTTTTTAAAATGTGGTGCCCAAAACTGTACACAGTATTCCAGATGAGGTCTGACCAAAGAGGAGTAAAGACCGATAATGACTTCACGTGATCTAGACTGTATGCTTCTGTTAATACATCCCAGAATTGTATTTGCCTTTTTTGCTGCTGCATCACACTGTTGACTCATGTTCAGTCTATGATCTATTAGTATACCTAAGTCTTTTTCACATGTACTGTTGCTTAGCTCTATTCCTCCCATTCTGTATATGTTTTTTTCATTTTTATTGCCCAGATGTAGTACTTTGCATTTTTCCCTGTTAAAAACCATTCTGTTGGTTGCTGCCCACTGCTCCAGTTTATTTAGGTCTTTTTGAATCCTCTCTCTCTCTTCTCTAGTATTAGCTATCCCTCCTAGCTTTGTGTCTTCAGCAAATTTAATCAGTTTATTTCAAATTTTCATTTGAAAAACTAACACCTGCATCAAATTAGATCTGCTCGTTAGTCTGCATCTAAAAAGGAGTGATCACACCTTGTAGAGCTGTTGCACCAAGTGGACTGACATGAATCATGGCTCCAACATGAGAGATGTCAATTGAAGCAAAGGAGAGGATTATCAAACTCTTAAAAGAAGGTAAATCATCACGCAATGTTGCAAAAGATGTTGGTTGTTCACAGTCAGCTGTGTCTAAAATCTGGACCAAATACAAACAACATGGGAAGGTTGTTAAAGGCAAACATACTGGTAGACCAAGGAAGACATCAAAAAGTCAAGACCGGAAACTTAAAGCAATATGTCTCCAAAACAGGAAATGCACAACAAAACAAATGAGGAACGAATGGGAGGAAACTGGAGTCAATGTCTGTGACCGAACTGTAAGAAACCGCCTAAAGGAAATGGGATTTACATACAGAAAAGCTAAACATAAGCCATCATTAACACCTAAACAGAAAAAAACAAGTATACAATGGGCTAAGGAAAAGCAATCGTGGACTGTGGATGACTGGATGAAAGTCATATTCAGTGATGAATCGAGAATCTGCATTGGGCAAAGTGATGATGCTGGAACTTTTGTTTGGTGCCATTGCAATGAGATTTATAAAGACGACTGCATGAAGAGAACATGCAAATTTCCACAGTCATTGATGATATGGGGCTGCATGTAAGGTAAAGGCACTGGGGAGATGGCTGTCATTACATTTTCAATAAATGCCCAAGTTTACATTGATATTTTGGACAGTTTTCTTATCCCATCAATTGAAAGGATGTTTGGGGATGATGACATCATTTTTCAAGATGATAATGCATCCTGCCATAGAGCAAAAACTGTGAAAGCATTCCTTGAAAGAAGACACATAAGGTCAATGTCATGGCCTGCAAATAGTCCGAATCTCAATCCAATTTAAAATCTTTGGTGGAAGTTGAAGAAAATGGTCAATGACAAGGCTCTAACCTGCAAAACTGATCTGGCAACAGCAATCATAGAAAGTTGGAGCCAGATTGATGAAGAGTACTGTTTGTCACTCATTAAGTCCATGCATCAGAGACTGCAAGCTGTTATTAAAGCCAGAGGTGGTGCAACAAAATACTAGTGATGTATTGGAGTGTTCTTTAGTGTGTTTGTTTTTCATGATTCCATAATTTTTTCCTCAGAATTGAGTGATTCCATATTTTTTTCCCTCTGCTTGGTCTGAAAAAAATTACCCTTACTGAGTACCACATTTTTTTTCTTGATTTATTTTAGTGTTCCTTAAAGCCATACAGTAGCCATTTGAAATGACTATAGTTTTGTGCCATGTCTGTGATCTGCTTTTTTTCAACAACATTAAACAACTGAATGAACATCCTCCGAGCCCGGTGATTCCATAATTTTTGCCAGGGGTTGTAGTTGCTGGATGCTTTTGAAGCAACAGCCCTACTTCTGCATGTCACATTATCATATATGGCTATGAGTAAACAAATGGCAAGCAAACTTATGTTTAATAACACACTGCATTGTCGGACTCCATTATTTTTCTGCTCTCACATTTTCGGCATAGGAGTTTTGTTTCCTTTTACATTACCATGCTCATTGCTACTGCTTGTATAGTGGCTGTAAGTATCAGTGACTTTTTAGGTTATGCTGTCAAACAGATATTTTGAGTTTTTTTGAGCAGATTCTCTCTAAAACCCTGCTCAAAAGTGCCTTACAGACAATTGGAAAACTCTTACAATTAATTTTAAAGGGAACGCTGCTTTGCTGTTCATATGAGGAGTTTCTTGAGCTTTTTTTTCCAGGACAGGACACTGATTGAAAAACCAAAGTAAAAGTAGAAATTTCCTGTGTTTCAACACCAGATAACCTCAACGTAGGAAATGTACATCATTTCACAATCCACCAGAAATAAATTTAATGTAAAAGTACAAGTGTCCTTCTGTATGCCACTTCAATTCATATCTGCAGTTGTTACATAAGATGCTGATGCAGATATCTTCAAACGTAATTGTGTCTTCATTTTTTGCATCAATTCAATGGAGGGCATCTATCTAATGAGAAGATATATAGTGCTGATCCATCAATTTTCAGAGTAAAAAGAAGAGTAGTTTTGTAATCATACTCACAAACACAGTCTTTAAAAGTGCTTTTCAAAAAACAATGCACATAGACTTCCATAAAAGGCCACCTTATGGCATTTCTGATCATTAAGCCTGATATATCATATCTTAGAGACTCCTAGTGCCTTACTGATAGTTTACAGGATTTTAGTGATATGGAGTTACTGCTAGGACTATGCACTGATAATGTAATTTCTCTCTGTACCTGCATCGCGTATGAAGGTGGATGAGGGCAATAGATACTATGTTAGTATTAGATGTTGCTATAAAAAAGCTTTTTATTTTGAAATGAATCTGTTTTTGTTTACAAAGAATATTTTTGTTTTACAACTTCTTCTTTGTGCAGTGAATGGGAACTTTACTGTGCTGTCTGGTCAGGAGGAGGAGGAGGGTGACTCTCAGGGCGAGAAGTGGGAGAACACAGAGGATGACGATGAGGTTGTAGATCCCACTTGGTGTGAACCCAGAGGCACTGTCACAAATCATTAAGGATTGCCTACTCAGTTACAGCTTTCAACAACTCTGCAGCTGTGTGCGGTTTGTCACCTAAGCAGATTAGCTTCAGCAGAGTCTGTTGCCACTTGGCCGAGGCAGTGCTGCAGTTCTTCCAGCTGGCTACTTATCTGGTCATTTCGAAGATGGAGGCTGAAGAGGAGGAGGTGCGGGAGCTATAGAATGTGGGGGTGACTCTGATTGACCCAAGGCCCTCAATCCTCGGCGTCGGGAGGACCTGTTCTGTCCTAGGGTCCCACTGGTTCCCGGCTTCCACAATATTAACCTAGTGTGCCATCAGTGAAATGTACCATTCCTGGCCACAACGACTTGTCCACATGTCCGTGGTTAGGTCGACCTTCCCAATAACTCCGTTGGTGAGGGCATGGATAATGTTCTGGAACACGTGCTTGTGTAATGCGGGGACAGCACACCGGGAGAAATAGTGGTGGCTGGGGACCGAGTACTGAGGGACAGCCACCACCATGACGTTTCAGAAAGTTTCCGTCTCCACAAGCCTAAAAGGTAACATTTCCTAGACTGTGGTCTTTCTGAAGAAGATACCCTGAGCACTGATCCCATGGATTTCGTAGGTCAACAAATTGGACCAGTGACAGGAACTGGCCCAGTTTGCAATAGGAGAGAGAGGGTGTTCAGTGCAGCCAGAGGATTTGTTCCACAACAGCAGACCAAATTTGCCATAAATGTGGAAAACCTACAGTTTGTCAAAATGAATCAGACATGGATTAGTGTAGACTTTCATACACCAATGGCTGATGCCACTTATTAACTCAGCCATAATATCTTCCTGCCTTCCTGACTGTCCTTTGACTTTTTTCTGCATTGTTCTGCTGCTGCCAGTGGAGCACACTCTGTCGGGCATCTAATCTCTGTCCATCATGCCATCTACACTGTAATACTGCTATATAATCAGAAAAAGAAAATGTACTAAGGAACCCAAATAGTTTAACAATATATGAAACTTTATTAAATATACAGGGTGGGCCATTTATTTGGATACACCTAAATTCAATGGGAATGGTTTGTGATATCAACTTCCTGTTTGTGGAACATTAGTATATGGGAGGGGGAAAACTTTTAGCATAAGACTAAATATACATAGGCTTATATGAAGCACATATATGCCATGGGAATCAAGGACCAACCATTATCTCCCGGAACATGTGTATACCAATTAGAATTATAGAAGCCAGTTATTACCTATAGATATAGCTGTGGAGCCCACCAGAAAAACACCCAACGTATGTTTCGTCAATCTGCCTTCCTCGGGAATGGTCAATATTGTAATACTGCTGCTGACAGGGTGGCCATTACTGGCCTAACTTCCTACCATTTCTTTGCCTGCCCTATCTTAACTCTCTACTATTCAGCCACTGCACAGCCACACCAGTCACACTACTGGCTGTCCACTGTACTTTATCATGCTAGACAATATTACTGATGCTGAGAAATATACTCTCATGTTTTTTTGCATTCAATAAACAGCTATCAACATATGACCAATTTTTGTTGGTGACAACAAGTCATCATTACTACTGATGAGCGAGCACTAAAATGCTTGGGTACTCGTTGCTCAGGTCGAGCAAATTGGAATGCTTGAGTGCTCGGTCTGAGTAACAAGTCAATGTAAGTCTACGGGAAACTTGGGGATTTTTCCGGCGCCTCCCCCTTTTTGCACTTTTGCATTGCTTTCAACAGTGAAAAATACATTTACCAGTAAATGTCATTTTAACATTTTACTACCTTATCTTGCCATTTAGTGTGTGAGACATGATCAGACACATTGTGTTTCATTTATGAAGGAGGGACTCTGAAAGTCACAAACATAATTTTTATAGGGCCATCAGGCGTCCCTTACTATTCTTAAAGGGCCAGCAGTCGGCTATGCTTTGTTGTTCCGATTATTAAAGAGTGGGTCTCCTATACTGTTATTGCGTATGCAGTGACTGCAACCGCTGCCAAAATTTTGGAGGAACTCCAATGCCCCTTGCAAGAGACGTAGAGGTCGGAGGGCCTCCTGAAAACAATGTTCCCATTATTAGGAAGTGGGTCTCCCATACTGTTTGCCTATGCAGTGAATGCAATGACTGCCAAAAATTTGGAGGTACTCCAATGTCCCTTGTAAGAGACGTAGAGGAGGGCCTCCTGAAAACAATGTTCCCATTATGAGGAAGTGGGTCTCCCATACTATTTGCCTATGAAGTGAATGCAACGGCTGCCAAAAATTTGGAGGCACTCCAATTGTTAGAACCCCCGTGTTAGTTTTTTCTATTTTGCTGGTCACATGACCTTTTGCCTATATAATCCAGCTCCGCCCTCCTGGCCTTGCTGGACTTCAGTGTTACATTTACTCTTAAGCTAGCCAGGTGCCTTGTACCTTTCTCTGTAGTTTGCTTGGTCTTTTGACCACTAGTTATTCTGTTCACCCACTGCATCGTAGGGATTCAGCTTAGTCCTATTGTAGGGACAGTTTTCCTATCTTTCCTTAGTGTTTGTAGCAGTTCATAACAGTAAGCCCAGCCCAAAAATAAAACACTCTAAGGAAAGAAATCCTGATTTCAGCATGGTGTCGGTTCAGGAGTTGGCTCAACGCCCGCAGGGACTGTCTTTGGAGGTGGCCGAGCTCCAGCAACACGTGAGTAGCTGTCCTGGAGCGCATTTTGTCGAACCGAAGGTGGGACTTCCAGATTTTTTTTATGGTAAACGGCAAGATTTTTTTTCCTTTAAAAATGCTTGATTATTATATTTTCGTTTAAGACCCAGATCCTCGGGGATTGAATCACAGCGCATTGGGTTTATAATGTCACTTTTGCGCAAAGAACCACAGGGATGGGCCTTTTCTCTACAACCTAATGATCCGTGTTTTAGATCTGTGGAAGATTTTTTTTCTGCTATGGGGTTGTTGTATGATGATCCTGATCGAGTCTCATCAGCTGAAACTGAATTAAGACGTTTGAAGCAGGGATCAGGTGATGTGGAAAATTATTGTACATACTTCAGAAGATGGTCGGCTGAAGTGGAATGGAATGACTCAGCATTAAAATGTTTGTTTCTTGATGGTCTAGGTGAAAGGGTTAAGGATCTGCTGATTGCCTTCCCAAAACCTGGAACCTTGCAGGAGGCGATGCAATTAGCCGTACATGTGGACAGGAGACTGCGTGCTAGGAGTAATGAAGAGAAATCTATTGCTATGGCAGCTCCTAGTTTTCAGAGGGTCTGTTCGGAGGGTGGAGAACCGATGGAGATTGGGGCGATGTCACCCCACTCTCAGGAAAAAGACCGCAGGTTTGCTAAAGGATTGTGTTTTTATTGTGGTAAATCTGACCACTTTATTAAGAATTGTGTGCTTCGTTTGAACAAAGAAAAAAAAAAAGAGGTCAGTTACGCCCGAATAGCGTGTTTAAACTCAAAAGGAGTATTTCTTTCTGGAAGCACCTCATTCCAGGAGGAGTTGATTGACTTTCGGGTATTTATGGATTGTGGTTCTACACTCAATGTGATTGATGAGAGTTTTTTGGAAAAATTTTAATTAGAATCCAAACTTTTGTCATCTCCTATTTCTGTGGTTGCTGTTGATGGCTCTCCCTTGAAATGTATTACTCACAAGGTTTTTGAATTTCCCCTCACCATTAATGGTATCCACCAAGAGAATTTGGATTTGGCGGTATTAAATAATTTGCCTGCTCCAGTGGTTTTGGGGTTACCTTGGTTAATATTGCACAATACTGTACTGGACTGGTCTACCAATGAAATTAAGTCTTGGAGTCCGAAGTGTTATGATAGATGTTGTAACGGTCGCATTGCTGCTGTGGAAAGAGGGGAATTACCTGTACCTATTCAGGATTTTTGGAAGGTTTTTTCTGAGGAGGAGTCGCAAGTTTTGCCTCCTCATAGGGACTATGATTGTACTATTGAGTTTGTCCCTGGAGCAACTCTTCCCAAGAGTCGCTTATTTAATCTTACTATCCCTGAGAGAAAGGGCTTGGAGGAATACATGCAGACAAGCTTGGCCGCCGGTCACATTAAACCTTCTAAGTCACCTGTGGCTGTTGGATTTTTTTTTGTAAAAAAAAAGGACGACGGTTTACGTCCATGTCTGGACTTTCGCAAAATTAATAAAATTACAGTACGCAATTCCTACCCACTGCCATTAATTCCTGACTTGTTCAACCAGTTAGTGGGGGCCAAGTGGTTCTCTAAGATTGATCTCCGGGGGGCATACAATTTGTTATGTATGAAGGAAGGTGATGAGTGGAAAACTGCTTTTAACACTCCAGTGGGTCATTTTGAGAATCTGGTTATGCCCTTTGGTCTTACCAACGCACCAGCGTTTTTTCAGAACCTTATTAATGACATCCTAAGACCGTTGATCGGTAAGAATGTGGTGGTGTATTTGGATGACATTTTGATTTTTGCGCCGGATCTGGAATCTCATTGGCAGAGCGTACGTGAGATATTGCAGTTGTTAAGCGACAGTTCACTTTTTGCTAAGCTGGAGAAATGTGAGTTCGCTGTGCAGAGAATTAGTTTTTTGGGCTACATTATCTCCAGCGAGGGCTTTGAGATGGACCCGGTGAAGGTTCAGGCGGTGCAGGAATAGCCTAGGCCTGTTGGTTTGAAACCAATACAAAGATTTTTGGTATTCGCCAATTATTAAAGCAAATTCATTAAGAATTTTTCTATAATTGTTAAGCCGCTGACCGATCTCACCAGGAAAGGTGCAAATACGGTCCAGTGGACTACTGAGGCCATTGAAGCTTTTGTGTATCTCAAGGAGAGGTTCAGTTCTGCCCCCATCCTTATGCAGCCTGATGAGACCAAGCCTTTTTTGGTCGAGGTTGATGCTTCTTCGGTGGGGGTCGGTGATGTTTTGTCTCAGGAAAACAAGGATGGAGTACATCCCTGTGCTTTTTTTTCAAAAAAATTTTCTGAGACCGAACTTAATTACGATGTCGGTAATCGGGAATTGCTGGCGATTAAACTCGCATTTGAACATTGGCGTCATCTCTTGGAAGGTGCTAAATTTCCCATTCAGGTTTTACTGATCATAAGAATCTGATCTATCTTGATGCTGCCAAGCGCTTGAATGCCCGTCAAGCTAGGTGGGCACTTTTTTTTTCTCGGTTTAATTTTTCTGTTACTTACATCTCGGGTACCAAGAATATAAAAGCTGATGCTTTATCTCGCAGTTTTTCTCCCATGGTTGGCACCGAGGAGGAGGAGAGCATTTTACAGGAAGGTGTTGTGATAGCAGCATTGGACTCCGTTTTGGAAGATGGGATTCTAAAAGCCCAGGAGGATGCCCCATCTAACACTCCCCATGGGAGGTTGTTTGTGCCTAGGAACTTTAGGAGAGATTTGTTTATGGAGTGTCATGAGTTTCGGTTGGCAGGTCATCTAGGAATTTCGGAGACTAAGAGACTTGTAGGTCTCAGTTTTTGGTGGCCTGGGTGGCAGAAGGAAGTCATTAAGTGGGTGCGTCAATGTACTGTGTGTGCTAGATCTAAGTCTTCACATGCTCCTGCTGCGGGGTTGCTTTGCCCTCTGGAGGTTCCTAGTGCTCCTTGGACGCATCTTGCTATGGATTTTATTACTGACCTTCCTGCCTCTGAGGGTTTCAATGTTATCTGGGTGGTCGTGGACCGTTTTAGCAAGATGTGTCACTTGGTTCCCTTCATCAAACTGCCCTGCGCCAAGACACTCGCTAAGGCTTTTGTTAAAGAAATTGTCAGGCTCCATGGCGTTCCAACCGACATTGTTTCCGATAGGGGACCTCTGTTCGTGGCTCGTTTTTGGCGTGCCTTTTGTGACAGGTTGGGAGTCCAATTGTCATTTTCGTCTGGTTATCATCCTGAGTCTAATGGACAGACAGAAAGAAAGAACCAGGATGTTGAACAGTTTTTGCGTTGTTTTGTGGCTGACAATCAAGAGGGGTGGTCTGAGTTTCTGCCACTGGCTGAATTTGCTCTTAACAACCATACATCCTCTTCTGCTGGGTGTTCACCTTTTTTTGTTGTTCTGGGAGACATCCGTCGATTGGGTCATTCTCCAAATTGGTATCGGTTGTGCCGGAGGAGGAGAATTTTTCCGGTGATTTGGAGAGAGTTTGGACTGATGTACGTCGTAACCTTCAAGAGGCTAACAAAAAATCCAAGAGGTACTTTGACAGGAAACGTCAAGAGGTTTTGTTTACTGTTGGTGACATGGTTTGGTTGTCCTCTAGAAATCTACGCTTGAGGATTCCTTCTAAGAAATTGGGCCCAAAGTTTGTAGGTCCATTTAAGGTGCTTCAGGTAGCTAACCAATCTGCTGTTAGGTTGGAGGTTCCTACCTCCTGGAAGATTAATCCGGTGTTTCATGTTTCCTTATTGAAAAAAGCTGATGTTTCTGATAGGGACGCCACTGTCTCTGTTCCTCCGGTGGAGGAAGACGGTGAATATGAAATTTCTCGCATTCTTAATTCTAGATGGCATAGAGGGAGATTGCAGTATCTCGTCGCTTGGAAAGGTTTCGGTCCCGAGGATAACTCCTGGGTAAGGGCGGATGATGTCTCTGCTCCTAGACTTGTCGGAGCGTTTCACAGGAGGTTTCCTGATAGACCTGGGCCTGGAGGATCCGGAGGATCCTCATAGAAGAGGGGGTACTGTTAGAACCCTCCTGTTAGTTTTTTCTATTTTGCTGGTCACATGACCTTTTGCCTATATAATCCAGCTCCGCCCTCCTGACCTTGCTGGACTTCAGTGTTACATTTACTCTTAAGCTAGCCAGGTGCCTTGTACCTTTCTCTGTAGTTTGCTTGGTCTTTTGACCACTAGTTCTTCTGTTTGTTTGTTTTGTCTTTGCTCTGCTACAATTTCTGCTGGGAGGTGTCCAACTATATCCCAGTCCTTAGTTCTTGTAGGGACCCCTCCCTTATATCTATAGGTCTGCGTTCAGACTAGCCGAGGACTTAGGCGGGTCTGTTCACAAGGAACAGGTCCCCCGCTGCATCGTAGGGATTCCGCTTAGTCCTATTGTAGGGACAGTTTTCCTACCTTTCCTTAGTGTTTGTAGCAGTTAATAACACCAATGCCCCTTGCAAGAGACGTAGAGGTGTAAGGGATTCCTGAAAACAATGTTCCCATTATTAGGAAGTGGGTCTTCCATACTGTTTGTCTATGCAGTGAATGCAGCGGCTGCCAAAAATTTGGAGGAACTCCAAGACCCCTTGCAAGAGACATAGAGGAGGGCCTCCTGAAAACAATGTTCCCATTATTAGGAAGTTTGTGTCCCATACTGTTTGCCTATGCAGTGAATGCAACAGCTGCCAAAAATTTGAAGGAACTCCAGTGCCCCTTTCAAGAGACGTAGATATGGTGATATGGTAGATATTGTGTTCATATTGTGGTGGAGGATGACAATGAGGAGAAGGAGGAGAACAAGAGCAAATAGACAAAATAAGAAAGCGTAAACCCATGTCTGGGTGTGAAGACAGATGTGCATGCGAATATAGTTAGACCTCCCAAAAAAAAGACATTGTATTTGAGTTTATGCTATGCTGCTATCATTCGGTGGTGTTGAGAAGTCTGGCACAATCCAGCCCTTGTTCATTTTTATAAGAGTCAGCCTGTCAGCATTTTTAGTTGACAGGCGGACGTGCCTATCGGTTATAATTCCACCAGCGGCGCTAAAAACCGGCTCTGACAAAACGCTAGCAGCAGGGAAGGGCCAGAACCTCCAAGGTGTAGAGAGCCAGTTCATGCCACGTGTCCAGCTTGGATACCCAATAATTATAAGGCACAGAGGAATCACAGAGGACGTTGGTACGGTCGGCAAGGTACTCACTCAGCATCTTCCAAAACTTTTCCCTCCTTGTGAGAGTACCCCACGCCTCAGGGCCTGTGCGATGGGAGGGTCTGAGAAAACTGTCCCAAAACTTTGATAGTGTTCCCCTGCCTCTGCTGGATTGCATTTGTCTCTCTAGCCTGTACTCCTTGGATGTCCAACGAACTGCGACCTCTGCCGCCAGCATTTTCAGATGGGAATTTTTTTAATAATTCCGCAGCAAGGGCATTCTGGTACTGTCCCATTTTATTAAGCCTGCCCGGCAAGGGAATAAGAGACAGGAATTTCTCCTTGTAGCATGGGTCCAGAAGTGTCACCAACCAGTAATGACTGTCACCCAAAATTTGGAAAACGCAATGGTCACGGGAAAGGCAACGTAACATAAACTCAGTCATGTGTGCCAGACTGCAAAGAGGCAACACTTCCGTGTCCTCACCAAGAGGACGAATGACCATGCTCTCCTCCTCATCCACCTCCTCCTCCTCCTCCCTGTCCTCTGGCTATCCACACTGTACAGACGGTAGGACAGTTGTGCAGGTAGTACAGTCTATAGCACAGGAAACTAGCTTCTTTTTCCTCCTCCTCTTCCTCATTGTCATCCAAGGTGTGGGGACATCCCACACCAGTCAGTGAGCTGGAAACTGCAAACCCTGCTGAAGCACGGCAAGAGCGGCAGAAGCTGTTGCTGACTTTCTTAAAGGGGCACACACGCGGCGTACTTTGACAAGCAGATGCAACCCATCTGGGTAGGTTTTGCGAAACCGCTAAACCACGAGGTTAAGCACATGGGCCTGGCATGGTTTGTGTGTGAGCTCGCCTCGCTTCAGAGCTGCCACCATGTTCTGGCCATTGTCACACACAACCATGCCTGGCTGTAGGGTCAGCGGTGTGAGCCACAGATCTGCCTGCTCTTTCAGAGCTGTCCACAACTCTTCAGCATTGTGCGGTTTGTCACCTAAGCACATTAGCTTCAGCACAGCCTGTTGCCGCTTGGCCGAGGGAGTGCCGCAGTGCTTCCAGCTTTTGACTGATGTGGTCATTTCAGAGATGGAGGATGAAGATGAGGAGGAGGAGGTACAGGAGCTGTAGAATGTGGGGGCAACCCTGATTGACCTAAGGCGCGCAATCCTAGGCGTCGGGAGGATGTGTTCTGTCCCAAGGTCCGACTGGATTTCAGCTTCCACTATATTAACCCAGGGTGCCATCAGCGAGATGTACCATCCCTGCCAACAAGTACTTGTCCACGTGTCCGTGGTTAAGTGGACTTTCCCACTAACTGCATTGTTGACATCATGGCTAATGTTGTGGGACACGTGCTTGTGTAATGTGGGGAAGGCACTCTGGGAGAAATAGTGGCAGCTGGGGACCTAGTTCCAAGGGACAGCCACTGCCATCAGGTTGCGGAAAAGTTCCGTCTCCACGAGCCGAAAAAGGCAACATTTCGAGCGCAAGCAGTCGCGAAATGTGTGAATTTAGTAGTGTGGCCTGTGAGGCGTTGGCTGCGTATTTGTGATTGCGTTCCAAGGACTGGGATAGGGACAACTGAACACTGCGCTGGGACAAGGATGTGGACGTGCTTGCTGATGGTGCTAGTTGAGAGTGTGCAATGACAGGTGCAGGGCAGGAGGCATCTTTGCATGCGCCATGGACAGGGGATTGGAATGTATGCACAACAGCGGAAGAAGTAGTGGTGTCACCTGCAGACACTGTTTCTGGACCCTGGAGTTCGACCCACTTAGTAGGGTGCTGTAGCATCGGCGTCTCTGCCCCCTGACAGACAAAGACACCATCCCCCTTACCGCCGCCCCCCTGGCCCAGCGTCTTCCAGCTCTCCTGCTGCTGCTACTGCCGGCGCGCGCAGCTTCCTGGGCACTGTGCTTAGGGCGTGCGCTCCCTCCCTCTTAAAGGGCCCGTGCGCGCCATCCTAAGGAGTCCCCGGCCAATGGCCGAAGGACTTCTCATATAAAAGGCACCTCCACCAATAAGGAGGTGCCCGTGCAAGGTTGTAGCTCTGTGTTCTAACTCTGCTCCAGCCCTCAGGTCCCGCTGCCAGCCTGACTACCAGTCCAGTCCACCAGCCTGACTACCAGTCCGCCAGCCTGACTACCAGTCCAGTCCGCCAGCCTGACTACCAGTCCAGTCCGCCAACCTGACTACCTGTCTCCGCCAGCCAAGTACACTCTCCAGCCTCACGGTCTGCCTATGGTCCAAACCCGCCAGTCTGTCTATGGGCTAGGCTTGCCTGCCTACCCGGAGAATGTACCAGTTACCTGCCATGCCTACCAGCCAGCCTACCTAGTGGCTCCTGCCAGTTACCCATGGTGTCTGCCAGTCCATCTACACGGATCACCCGTCAGCCTGCCTGCCGTGCTCATCTGCTGTACCAGTGAGTCCCTGCCTTCTGACCCGTTGGAGTCACCTGCTCTCATACAAGGACTGGCCCAGAGTAGCACCTGGTCCCTCTGCTCGGTCCTTCCCTGGTTCACGGAGTCGATTGAGCCGCCGTGCGAACTTGATCAGTCCGAGTTGATACCTAGTTACACCCATCTGGTCCCTCCTTGCACCTCAGCACAGAGGTTCCCCCACCCGGATCCGTAACAGGTGCTTTTCTACTATGTGCCTGATCATGCTGGTGGTGGTCAGGCTGGTAGTTTTGCTACCCCTGCTGATGCTGGCATGGCAGGTGGTGCAAATGGCCTTTTGGGGTTATCTGCAGAGTCTTTAAAAAACAACCAGACTCGGGAAGACCTAACAGTTGTACTGGCAACTTTAGTCGTGTTGGTGTTATGGGGAACACTTTCCCAGCTTGTGTCTGTAGCCACCACACTGCTTCTTCCTGCCTGTTGAGGTGCTATGCCTCCCTCCCCCTGTGTGCTGCTGTCCTCGCTCTGCATATCATCCACCACCTCGTCTTCCACTCCCCCTCCCTAGTCCTCCTCCTGACTTTCTGGCAATTGTGTCTAATCATCATCATAATCCACCTCTTGCAACAGTAATTGCACTTTCCCACTGTTGCCTTCGTGTGACCATGGCTGCTCAAATATTTGGGCATCGCTACAGGCGTTCTCCTCTTGACTCGCTTGAAGCTGGCTGGGCGAGAGGCCCGAATCTACAAATGGAAAAGTGAACAGCTCTTCTGAGTGTCCAAGTGTGGGATCAGTTGTCTCCGGGCACTCAGCATGGTGGGAGGAAGAGGGATCAGGGTGAGGAATATGCGGCCCAGACTCATGGCCGCTGAGACTTGACCGTGTGGAAGACAGGGTGGTATTGGTGGTGGCAAAGTGACTGGAAGCATTATTGCTATCCAACCAACAACCTTTTGACATTGCTCTGGGTTCAATAGTGGTGTGCTGCGGTCCCCTAGCAATTGGGACAAGAAGGTCGAGAGACAAGATGTGGATGTTTGTTGTGGCACAATTTCAGCTTGCCTACGGCCTCGGCCACTGCATGCACACTCACCATCACGTCCACTTCCCCGTCCCTTGCCACGCATCTTGCCCATTTTAAATGGAGGACAATATTTTCCATGTTCACTAAAAATGGATGATTTTGGAACACAGTTATATACGTCTGACAGAGAACCACGGTTTTAAATAGCAAGCCTGTAGTTTACTAATACTATTCTTCACAGAGACCTAGTTTGAATAGCTTGACCGACATACTGAAATGAAATGAAAGGCAGAAATGGCAGATTTTCGAGCACAGTTATATGTGAGATACGTTTGGAAGAGAACCACGGTTTTAAATAGCTGGCCTGTAGTTTACGAATACTATTCTTCTTCGAGACTTAGTGTAAATAGCTTGACCGACTAACTGCAACAAAATGTAAATGTAAGCCAATATTTTCCAAATTCTGTTCAAATTTCGGGATTTTTATCGCTGTAATATGGAAAAGATCTGGCTGTATTCTTCAGTGCTAGCAAGCAAATGGAGCAGAAAAAATGTGCACTCTGGATTGCTTTTTAAGCAAATAATCAGGATTAAGATAAAAAAAAATAGCCCTGGCACCTGATATCTGGGGCTATGTCTATGTCACAGCAGGATCAGTCAGAAGTTGAATGTGCAATGGACCTTCTTGTGCTTTATTTTGCACTGCAGTCTGTCACATACCCTACCTGCCTGCGTAACGCCTGCTATCACCTTCACCACTGAAAATATGCAGCTGGATTAGTCCTCAGAAGGACTTTTAGTTCAGATAGATATATACAGTGGTGGCGAAGAGTATTGGCACCCCTGCAATTCTGTCAGATAATACTCAGTTTCTTCCTGAAAATGATTGCAATCACAAATTCTTTGGTATTATTATCTTCATTTAATTTGCTTGCAAGGAAAAAACACAAAAGAGAATGAAGCAAAAATCAAATCATTGATCATTTCACACAAAACTTCAAAAATGGGCCAGACAAATCTATTGGCACCCTCAGCCTAATACTTGGTTGCACAACCTTTAGCCAAAATAACTGCGAACCATTCCGGCTTCCGGTAACCATCAATGAGTTTCTTACAATGCTCTGCTGAAATTGTAGACCATTCTTCTTTGGCAAACTGCTCCAGGTCCCTGATATTTGAAGGGTGCCTTCTCCAAACTGCCATTTTGAGATCTCTCCACAGGTGTTCTATGGGATTCAGGTCTGGACTCATTGCTGGCCACCTTAGAAGTCTCCAGTGCTTTCTCTCAAACCATTTTATAGTGCTTTTGGAAGTGTGTTTTGGGTCATTGTCCTGCTGGAAGAGCCATGACCTCTGAGGGAGACATAGCTTACTCACAGTGGGCCCTACATTATGCTACAAAATTTGTTGGTAGTCTTCAGACTTCATAATGCCATGCACACGGTCAAGCAGTCCAGTGCCAGAGGCAGCAAAGCAACCCCAAAACATCAGGGAACCTCCGCCATGTTTGACTTTAGGGACCGTGTTCTTTTCTTTGAATGCCTCTTTTTTTTTCCTGTACACTCTATGTTGATGCTTTTTCCCAAAAAGCTCTACTTTTGTCTCATCTGACCAGAGAACATTCTTCGAAAACGTTTTCGGCTTTCTCAGGTAAGTTTTGGCAAACTCCAGCCTGGCTTTTTTATGTCTCAGGGTAAGAAGTGGGGTCTTCCTGGGTATCCTACCATACAGTCCCTTTTCATTCAGACAACGACGGATAGTACGGGTTGACACTGTTGTACCCTCGGACTGCAGGGCAGCTTGAACTTGTTTGGATGTTAGTCGAGGTTCTTTATCCACCATCCGCACAATCTTGCGTTGAAATCTCTCGCCAATTTTTCTTTTCCGTCCACATCTAGGGAGGTTAGCCACAGTGCCATGTGCTTTAAACTTCTTGATGACACCACACGGAAGACACAGGAACATTCAGGTCTTTGGAGATGGACTTGTAGCCTTGAGATTGCTCATGCTTCCTCGCAATTTAGTTTCTCAAGTCCTCAGACAGTTCTTTGGTCTTCTTTCTTTTCTCCATGCTCAATGTGGTACACACAAGGACGCAGGACAGAGGTTGAGTCAACTTTAATCCATGTTAACTCGCTGCAAGTGTGATTTAATTATTGCCAACACCTGTTAGGTGCCACAGGTAAGTTACAGGTGCTGTTAATTACACGAATTAGAGAAGCATCACATGATTTTTCAAACAGTGCCAATACTTTTGTCCACCCCCTTTTTTAAGTTTGGTGTGGAATTATATCCAATTTGGCTTTAGGACAATTCTTTTTTTGTGTTTCTTCATTGAAGACAAATTAAATGAAGATAATAATACCAAAGAATTTGTGATTGCAATCATTTTCAGGAAGAAACTGAGTATTATCTGACAGAATTGCAGGGGTGCCAATACTTTTGGCCAACACTGTATATATATATATATATATATATATATATATATATATATATATATATATATATACAGTGTGGGGAAAAGTATTTAGTCAGCCACCAATTGTGCAAGTTCTCCCACTTAAAAAGATGAGAGAGGCCTGTAATTGAAATCATAGGTAGACCTCAGCTATGAGATACAAAATGAGAAAACAAATACTGAAAATCACCTTGTCTGATTTGGAAAGATTTTTTTTTCAAATTTTGGTGGAAAATAAGTATTTGGTCAATTACAAAAGTTAATCTCAATACTTTGTTATATGTCCTTTGTTGGCAATGACAGAGATCAAATGTTTTCTCTAAGTCTTCACAAGGTTGGCACACATTGTTGCTGGTATGTTGGCCTATTCCTCCATGCAGATCTCCTCAAGAGAAGTGATGTTTTGGGCTGTCGCTGGTCAACACGGACTTTCAACTCCCTCCAAAGGTTTTCTATAGGGTTTAGATCTGGAGACTGGCTAGGCCACTCCAGGACCTTGAAATGCTTCTTAAGAAGTCACTCCTTTGTTGCCCTGGCAGTCCTTGGGATCATTGTCATGCTGAAAAACCCAGCCACGTTTCATCTACAATGCCCTTGCTGATGGAAGGATGTTTGCACTCAAATCTCACAATACATGGCCCCATTCATTCTTTCATGTACACAGATCAGTCATACTGGTCCTTTTGCAGAGAAACAGCTCCAAAGCATGATGTTGTCACCCCCATGCTTCACAGTAGGTATGGTGTTCTTTGGATGCAACTCAGCATTCCTTCTCCTCCAAACATGCCTAGTTGTGTTTTTACCAAACAGTTCTACTTTGGTTTCACCTGACCATATGACATTCTTCCAATACTCTTCTGGATCATCCAAATGCTCTCTAGCAAACTTCAGACGGGCCCAGACATGTAATGGCTTAATCAGGGAGAAACATCTGGCACTGCAGGATCTGAGTCCCAGGCGGCGTAGTGTGTTACTGATGGTAGCCTGTGCAACATTGGTCCCAGCTCTCTGCAGGTCATTCACTATGTCCCCCTGTGTGGTTCTGGGATTTTTGCTCACCGTTCTTGAGATCATTTTGACCCCACGGGGTGAGATCTTGTGTGGAGCCCCAGATCGAGATAGATTATCAGTGGTGTTGTATGTCTTCCATTTTCTAATTATTGCTCCCACAGTTGACTTCTTCACACAAATCTGCTTGCCTATTGCAGATTCAGTCTTCCCAGCCTGGTGCAGGGCTACAATTTTGTTTCTGGTGTCCTTTGACAGCTCTTTGGTCTTTACCATAGTGGAGTTTGGAGTGTGACTGTTTGAGGTTGCGGACAGGTGTCTTTTATACTGATAACAAGTTTAAACAGGTGCCAGTACTACAGTTAATGAGTGGAGGACAGAGGAGCCTGTTAAAGAAGAAGTTACAGGTCTGTGAGAGCCAGAAATCTTGCTTGTTTGTAATTGACCAAATACTTATTTTCCACCAAAATTTGAAAAAAATGTCTTTCCAAATCAAAAAATGCGATTTTCAGGAATTGTTTTCTCATTTTGTATCTCATAGTTGAGTTCTACCTATGATGTCAATTACAGGCCTCTCTCATCTTTTTAAGTGGAAGAACTTGCACAATTGGTGGCTAACTGAATACTTTTTTTCCCCACTGTATATGTTGTGGAATACCTATACTAACTATAAACAAGCAAATCTCTCCCTGACTTAGCAGCAACTCTCCCTACTCTGCCTGTTTCTGGGGTAGACTGTGACGAGCATAGCGGCATCAGGTCTTATATAGACCTGATAATCCTGTGCGGCCAGCCAATCACTGTAATGCCCACAACCAACATGGATTTGTCATTACAGTATGTGAAAGGCAAACCCTGCATGTTCATTGGCTCTAAAAAAAGCGCCAAACATGCAGGGCGGGGACCCGAGCTCCCACTCGAGCAACTCGGAAATACTCACTGAGCTTGTGGAGCACCGTGATGCTCGGGCGAGTACCAAGTAGTGGCGAACACGTTCGCTCATCACTAGTGTTGAGCATTCCGATACTGAAATATCGGGTATCGACCGATATTCGCGGTATCGGAGTTCCGATGCTGAGTTCCGATACTTTTAGAATATTGAATTACGGAATCGGAAGTTCCCATAATGCCTGCGCTCTGCAGTGTCTCTGAAGGATGACAAGCTGGATGGCAGCGCTCAGCTTACTGTACTTGTCATTTAGTGTTAAAAGATTTATTAAAAAAAATAATAGTGTTTTCATGCACCATCTCTTTAAAAAAGCAGGCCGGCAATTCAGTAGCGGCATACACTGGTACCCGACAATTTACTTCAGAAAGAATAGAGCATCACACATAGATTAGATAGATAGAAACATGTCAGTCACATATATAAGAAGCACAGTGACAGTGTTGCTTACTGTACTTGTCATTTAGTGTAAAGGATTCATTTAAAAAAATAATAATGTTTTCATGCACCGTCTCTTTAAAAAAGCCGGCCGGCAATTCAGCAGCGGTACCCGACAATTTAGAATAGAAAGAATAGAGCATCACACATAGATTAGATAGATAGAAACATGTCAGTCACATAAATAAGAAGTACAGTGATAGTGTTGATTACTTTACATGTCATTTAATGTTAAAATAAAGGATTTATTAAAAAAAAAATTTGGCGTAGGGTTCCCCATAATTTTAGGCTCTAGCGGAGGTTAAGCAGATGGCTGGGGCAGATGTTTGAAGCCTGGGAATGGGGGAAATACCCACGGAGCTTCCCAGGCTACTAATATCAGCCCCCAGCTGAATACCTTGCCTTTACTAGCTATTAAAATGGGGAACCCCCCCAAAAAAATGACGTGGGGTCCCCCCTATTTTAATAGCTAGCAAAGGCTAGGCAGACAGCTGGGGGCTGATATTAATAGCCCAGGAAGGGTGCCATGAATATTGGCCCCCTCCCAGGCAAGAAACACCAGCCGTCAGCCACCCCAGAAATGGCGCATCCATAGGATGCGCCAATTCTGGCACTTAGCCTTGCTCTTCCCACTGCCCTGTAGCGGTGGCAGTGGGGTAATAGGGCTGGGGTTGATGTCAGCTTATAATGCCAGCTGACATCAAGCCCAGGTTAGTAACGGAGAGGCGTCTATAAGACACCCCCATTACTAACCCCATAGTCAAAGTTAAAAAAAAAACACAAACACCCAGAATAAAGTCCTTTAATTGAAATAAACACACAATTTTTTAATGTTCTTAATTAAACCATACTTACCATCACGCCCATTCCAGCTGAAGCCAATCTCTTCTGCAATAAAAGTAAAATAATAAAGGAACATCATCCTTACCTTTCCATGGTTCCCACGACGGCTCCAGCTCTGCTACATTCACATGACAGACTGGATCGCAGCCGAAAGCTGCCATCCAGCTTGCCATGCCGCAGAGACTGAGAAGCGCAGGCATGCTTGCGCTCCTCAGTGTCTCGCTGTGACGGCATCAGCGCTTGAGCAGGAGAATTCTCCCACGCTGTCAGTGATGTGCATGAGGTGAGCTGAGTTCATTGGACATGAACTCGGCTCATCTGGATGCCGTCACAGCCAGACACTGAGGAGCACAAGCATGCCTGCGCTCCTCAGTCTCTGCGGCATGGCAAGCTGGATGGCAGTGTTCTGCTGCGATTCAGCCTGTCTTGTAAATGTAGCAGAGCTGGAGCCGTCGTGGGAACCATGGAAAGGTAAGGATGAGGTTGCTTTATTATTTTACTTTTATTGCAGGAGATCGTTGGCTTCAGCTGGAATGGGCGTGATGGTAAGTATGGTTTAATTTAGAACAATAAAGAATTGTGTCTTTATTTCAATTAAAGGATTTTATTCTGGGTGTTTTTGGGTTTTTTTTAACTTTGACTATGGGGTTAGTAATGGGGGTGTCTTATAGACGCCTCTCCATTACTAACCTGGGCTTGATGTCAGCTGGCATTATAAGCTGACATCAACCCCAGCCCTATTACCCCACTGCCACCGCTACAGGCAGTGGGAAGAGCGAGGTTAAGTGCCAGAATTGGCACAGCTTATGGATGCGTCATTTCTGGGACGGCTGACGGCTGGTGTTTCTAGCCTGGGAGGGGGCCAATATTCATGGCACCCTTCCTGGGCTATTAATATCAGCCCCCAGCTGTCTGCCTAGCCTTTGCTAGCTATTAAAATAGGGGGGACCCCACATCATTTTTTTGGGGGTCCCCCATTTTAATAGCTAGTAAAGGCTTGGTATTCAGCTGGGGGCTGATATTAGTAGCCTGGGAATCTCCATGGATATTACCCCCTTCCCAGGCTTCAAACATCTGCCCCAGCTGTCTGCTTAACCTCTGCTAGAGCCTAAAATTACGGGCTACCCCACGCCAATTTTTTTTTTAATAAATCCTTTATTTTAACATTAAATGACAAGTACAATAATCAAAACTGTCACTGTACTTCTTACATATGTGACTGACATGTTTCTATCTATCTAATCTATGTGTGATTCTCTATTCTTTCTATTCTAAATTGTCGGGTACCGCTGTTGAATTGCCGGCCGGCTTTTTTAAAGAGACGGTGCATGAAAACACTGTTATTTTTTTTATAAACCCTTTACACTAAATGACAAGTACAGTAAGCAACACTGTCACTGTACTTCATATATATGTGACTGACATGTTTCTATCTATCTAATCTATGTGTGATTCTCTATTCTTTCTGTTCTAAATTGTCGGGTACCGGTGTATGCCGCTGCTGAATTGCCGGCTTTTCATGTCATTCTACATTATTCTTAGTTGTTTTCCTTCATGTAGAATTAACCTACAAGGAAAGAAAGGGTTTATTTTTATTCCGATATTTGTGTCCCATTGACTTGCATTGGTTTCCGGTATCGGAATCGGCGATATCCGATACTTTTTGGGTATCGGTCCGATCCAATCCGATCCGATATTTCCCGATATCGGAAGGTATCGCTCAACACTACTCATCACTAATTATTACTACTTCACTTTCAAAATAGTACTCCTGTTTTGTTTCCAACAAAAAATAAGATACTTTTCAGAAGTTTAGAAGGCTTTAAAAAAAAAACCTTTGTAATTGCCTAATCATTTGGCGATTAGCAAACCAGTTGGTGACTCCACAAAAGTGATATTTTTTTCACTTCTAGTTGTGAGGCTATCATTTCTTCAGCTTCAAAACAATACAGTACATCTGTTTTGTCTCCCTTAAAGAAAGGACAACTTTTGGACGACTTATGAAAAAGCTATTAGTTCTTCATTTAGAAAAGTGCAAAGTTCTTTATACACCCCAAACAAGGATAATTGTAGTGTCAAACTGTGTGAAAATGCAATGATTTATTAGCAATACATTCTTCTGCCTCCCAAAAAGGGATACAATTTTGACCATTTATACAATTTTCGTAGCCTAAAATGTCTAATACAGCCGTGTTGTTAAATACACTGTTGGCTACCTTTGGTTACCATCTGTTTTTCCCTAGCCAGATAGGTGTTAGTCATTTGGACATTAAAAAGTCTGTGTTTGCATTATAGAGCTCAAAACATGTTCAGTTGACTGCAAGGAGACATCAGTGTTCTACACATATTTTCCAGGCAATTAGAAGCTCTTTAATTATGCAATTTGCTCAATTGTTTTGGGAAATTTGGTAAAGCCAGAAAATAAGAATTTTAAAAGTTCCGCTCATTTCTAATGTAAATATATACATAATACAAGACAAAAACAACAATCTTATACTCAGGCTATGCTTAGCATGTGTTACTTCAGAATATTAAACCTTATATGAACAGGAAGAGAAAAGCATAAACAGTATATAGGGCATAGTTACATACAGTACTGTAGGTTGAAGAAAGACACAGTTCCATCAAGTTCATACTTTCTCACCACCAGGGGTGGATTAAGAGTAGCAAGGGCCCCGGGCAGTTTAGAAGGCGCGCCCCCCCCCCCCACACCTGATTTATCACGTGACATGTCACATGATCCCCTCTGATAGATCATGTAATAGTTCACGGGAAATTAATTTGGCACAATATTAATTGTGCTGCCCCATCTGGGGCAGATACCCTGATTCCAGCGATGTGTCACTTTTTCAGCTGCTTGTTGTCATTTTGAGAAAATCACCGTTTTATCTGCTGCAGATCTAGCAGCTCTCTGAATGCTGCGCTCTGTATAGCCCCACCCACACCACTGATTGGCAGCTTTCTGCCCATGCTCAGTGTACACAGAAATCTACTGATCATTGATGGAGGTGGGGTCCAACAGAACTTACTAGTCAATTACCTTCTGACAAATCAATGATTTTATCAAAACAACACTAAGCAGCCCAGTAAGTGACACATTACTGGAATCAGTGCCTCTAACCCTACATTATGCTGCTGTCAGATTAGGTGGCAAAAACCTGATGACAGATTCCCTTTAAAGGAGCTGTAAAGACAAAAAAGTTTGTATTAAAAAAAATACAAGCCGTTTGTGAAATTAACTTTTTTTCATTGTTAATTCACATTAGACTGTATCTTCAACACTTTTGTCAGCAGGTCTTATTACAGACTCTGAATAGGGCAGCTCTCTCCCTCTCCCTCAGCAGAAAGTCACAGCATGGTTAAAAAACGGGATCTTTTATGATTTTCTCATAATAAATAAAAAAGGACATGCAAGTCCTCCAAACTATTTTCCATTTCTGTATAGGGGAGGTCCTAAATCTTTCTTGTTCTTTAGTTGATCACATGTCAAAAAGGCAAAGCATTTACTATGAACTCGCCTAAAAAAATATACACTTGGAGAGTAATATCATAATCTGCATGTAAATATTCCTTGACTCTAAGGGCTCGCTCATACTGTCGTATAACACGGCCGAATGCTATGTGATGTTTTATCGGATAGGACTCGGCCCTATGTTATACTATGGGACAGTGCAGATCTGCGATTATTGGCATGAGAAAATAATCTCATTCGATATTCGGACCATGTGCACCCATACAAGTCTACGGGTGCACGTAAAACATTGGACTGCACTCGGATGTCATCCAAGTGCAGTCCGATGAACACTCACAGAGACTATGGAGAAGATGGAGAAATTAAGTTCTCCATCTTCTCCATATCTGTGCTGCGAGAGAATCGGATCACACTCAGTTGAAGCTCTGACAGAGTTTGAGCCAAGTGTCATTAGCATAATTGGCCCTATTCTCTTGCATGAGAGAATATATGGCTTAGTGAGTGGACCCTAAAACTGAATAGTAGTGACGGACAGGCACCTCACAAGCGGGATCCATGTAGCTCTCAGATGTCATGTAGGTAGGGCTTCATTCCATGGGGTAGGGCTTAATTTCAAGGTATATAAAAAAAATAGACTTCAAATAAAAATTAAATGAACACAAAAAGCACTAATTGAATTTTTTTTTTCGTATTTATGTTTGCAGCCCCTTTAAAAACCCTTTGAGGACCAAGGCACATATATGTCCCATAGTTTTAAACTGGAAAAAAATTTGATTGAATAAAATTTAAGGTCCTCCAAGGTTTAAGTAGGTCATAAATTCATATGAATACTTGCTCATACAATTGCACATGCCAAAAGATGAAGAAGAACAGAATCAAAAATATGACATTAAGTGGAGCACTTACAGGTATTCAAGGTGAAAGAGACCAGCAAAGGCATCGTCTCGAATGACAGTAAATGAGTTAGAATTCAGCAAGCTGAAAATGAAGACAGCAGGTTAGAAGCGAACCAGACTTTATGGTGCTCAGAATTAGTCAAGCAGAATTTATTGGCTGCTGTTGCAAAGCACTGAGACTCCCGCAGTCTATAGATGGCGCCGTGTGGCCTCCCACTGTGTATAGATGGGGCCGTGCGGCCTCCCGCTGTGTATAGATGGCGCCGTGCGGCCTCCCGCTGTGTATAGATGGCACCGTATAGATGGCTAATTGCGGCCTCCTGCTGAGTATACGTGTATAGATGGCTACGTGCGGCCTCCTGCTGAGTATAGATGCCGCACGGCGCACCCCCAGAGACAGCAGGAGGCCGCACAGCGCCATCTATACTCAGCGGGAGAACGCACGTAGCCATCTATACACAGCAGGAGGCCACACGGTGACATCTATACTCAGCAGGGGGCCGCACGTAGCCATCTATGCACAGCGGGGGGCGCACGTAGCCATCTATACACAGCGGGGGGCCGCACGGCGCCGTCTATACACAGCGGGGGGCCGCACGTAGCCATCTATACACAGCGGGGGGGCGCACGTAGCCATCTATACACAGTGGAAGGCCGCATGGCGCCCCCCCAGAGACATCAGGAGGTCGCACGGCGCCAACTATACTCAGCAGGAGGCCGCATGCAGTCATACACACACACAAACATATACAGACACGCATAAACACATTTGAAACACAAAAATACATACAAACAGACATCACACAATGACATCTGCCCACACACACACACACAAACAGACAGACATCACACACACACACACACACCTGCCCACACACCTGCCCACACACACACACCTGCCCACACACACCTGCCCACACACACATCTGTGTGTGTGTATGTATAGTGTGTGTGTATAATGTGTGTGTATGTATAGTGTGTGTATGTATAGTGTGTATGTATGTATAGTGTGTGTGTGTATAATGTGTGTGTATGTATAGTGTGTGTGTATGTATAGTGTGTGTATGTATAGTGTGTATAATGTGTGTGTATGTATAGTGTGTGTGTATGTATAGTGTGTGTGTGTGTGTGTGTGTATAATTTGTGTGTGTGTATTTTTTTTAAGTTAAAAACAAGTAAAATGCATGTGGCATCAATATCAAGACTCCAGATATAAGGGCCTATTCACACTGAATTTTGCAATGCATTCATCTCCTCTTTCCAGGCTTCTATCTAAATCCCTGAAAAATGGCATTCAGATGGGCCTTGACATAGCCATTGATTTGAACAAAGGCAAACCGAGGCTAAAGTCTGAATCTTTAAGCTCCATTTGCTCTGCTTTCAGATGTCTCATTTCAGACAGCACAATCCTGAATTTCAGGGATTCAGTTGTAAGCCTTGTGTAAAGACCTAAATGCAGCGCTGAATGTAGTGTGAATAGGTCCTTACATCCTACACCACCTCAGGGGATTGTTGTTATGGAGTATTGCCCCTGAGTGGCCGCAGTTATGACCACCACCAGGGCTCGCGGTCACCCACCCTAGCTTTGGTATTCTGGGGAGCTGGTATAATGAATATCTGAGAAGAGCCCTAGAGAAGCAAGAACTTTGGACAACCAAGAGGTGGTGGCCTCAAGTCAGGTGTAGTGTTCAACAGGGCAAGACTTTCTAACCTGCCCACACACACGCACACACACACACATATACACACACCTGCCCACACAGACACACACACACACACACACACCTGCCCACACACACACACACCTGCCCACACACACACCTGCCCCCACACACACCTGCCCACACACACACACACACACCTGCCCACACACACACACACATATACACACACACCTGCCCCCACACACACACACACATATACACACACACACACACATACACACACACACACCTGTCCACACACACACACTTGCCCACACACACACACCTGCCCACACACACACACACACACCTGCCCACACACACACCTGCCCACACACACACACACACACACACCTGCCCACACACACACACACCTGCCCACACACACACACCTGCCCCCAGACACACACACACCTGCCCCCCCACACACACACACACACCTGCCCACACACACACACACCTGCCCACACACACACACACCTGCCCACACACACACCTGCCCACACACACACACCAGCCCACACACACACACACACCTGCCCACACACACACCTGCCCACACACACACACCTGCCCACACAGACACCTGCCCACAAACACACACACCTGCCCACACACACACACATATACACACACACACACCTGCCCACAAACACACACACACACCTGCCCCCACGCACACACACCTGCCCACACACACACACACATATACACGCACACACATATACACACACACACACTTGCCCACACAGACACCTGGCCACAAACACACACACATATACACACACACACATATACACACACATACACCTGCCCACACACACACCTGCCCACACACACCTGCCCACACACACACACACCTGCCCACACACACACCTGCCCACACACACACACACACTCACCATCCCCCGGCTTCATTCCTCCTGCCTGCTCTGTCTCTTTTCCAGTGCAGCACTGCAGGCCGGGGCGCACTGCGTGACGTCACAGCTAGGAGACACAGCCGCACACAGGGCCGTGTCTCCTAGCAGTGACGCGGCCGGGCCAGCACAGGGAAGTTAACAGTGCTGGCCCGGCCGATGAAGAAGTAGCGGCGGCCACTGCTGGGGGAGCGGTCCGAGTCCCCCCCCCTCCCGCCACTGTTACCGCTATGTGCCTCGGCGGCCCGCACATATAATGAGGGCAATCCGGCATTAGACACCCCGCCTGGAGCCGCGGGCCCCCTGCCGGCTCGGGGCCCCGGGCGGTCGCCCGGATTGCCCTCATTATAATCCGCCTATGCTCACCACTTATACATTCTCTATCACTAAATTATTTATAACCCACATTACCATTTGTTTTGAAAAAAGCATCCAGCCCTTTTTTAAATGCTGATATAGTGTCTGCAATTACTACCTCTTGCGGTCGGGCATTCCACAGCCTGGTAACTCTAACTGTAAAGAACTCTTTCCTGTTTAGATGCGTGAATTGTATTTTCGGTGCACATAGTGAATGCCCCTGGTCCTTTGTAAGGTCTTTGGAAGAAATAAGTCATGTACCAGTCCTTTGTACTGACCACACATATGCACTGCTCAAAAAAATAAAGCGAACACTTAAACCACAAAATATAACTCCAAGTAAATCAAATTTCTGTGAAATCAAACTGTCCACTTAAGAAGCAACACTGATTGACAATCAATTTCACATGCTGTTGTGAAAATGGAATAGACAATAGATGGAAATGATTGGCAATTATCAAGATACCCTCAATAAAGGAGTGGTTCTGCAGGTGGGGACCACAGACCACATCTCAGTACCAATGCTTTCTGGCTGATGTTTTGGTCACTTTTGAATGTTTGTTGTGCTTTCACACTCGTGGTAGTGACACGCCCCCTGGGCCGTGGGGTACTCGGTGCCGGGCCGGTCGTTGCTAGGGGAGATGTCACAGTGGCGGAGACCCGGTCCGTGACCCAGGACGGTCAATCAAAAGGGGAATATTTACAGGGGATTTATAGTTTTTATATACAGTTCGTGATGCCACCTGTGGTATGCAGCTACAGGGAGCCGCCGCTGCGGAGCAGGTCCTCTGGAGCTGGTGTTAATGCAGCAGAGTTGGTGTAGCTCTCCCACACCCACTACATGGTTCCCCCTACTTTGGTTCCCCCCACTCCAACCAGGGACAGGGCTCAGCAGGAAGCGCAACGCATATTCCCCCTCCAGCTGGTCTGGAGTAGTGTAGTGTTGGATGCAGGGGTTAGGGTCCCGGGCTGTACTCCTTCCTTACCTGAGAGTGAGATACCACACCTCTGGGTGAGATGCAGTACCCCTGTGGTGACTGAACCCTCAGGGGCACCAGAGTAGCATGAGACGGACTCTACAACGCACAGAAGTTGCTCAGGTAGTGCAGCTCATCCAGGATGACACATCAATGCGAGCAGTGGCAAGAAGGTTTGCTGTGTCTGTCAGCGTAGTGTCCAGAGGCTGGAGGCGTTACCAGGATACAGGCCAGTACATCAGGAGACATGGAGGGGGCCATAGGAGGGCAACAACCCAGCAGCAGGACCGCTATCTCCGCCTTTGTGCATGGAGTAACAGGAGGAGCACTGCCAGAGCCCTGCAAAATGACCTCCAGCAGGCCACAAATGTGAATGTGTCTGCACAAATGGTTAGAAACAGACTCCATGAGGGTGGTATGAGGGGCCGACATCGACAGATGGGGGTTGTGCTCACAGCCCAACACTGTGCAGGATGCTTGGCATTTGCCACAGAACACCAGGATTGGCAAAGTCACCACTGGCGCCCTGTGCTCTTCACAGATGAAAGCAGATTCACACTGAGCACATGTGACAGACGTGACAGAGTCTGGAGATGCCGTGGAGAGTGATCTGCTGCCAGCAACTTCCTTCAGCATGACCGGTTTGGCAGTGGGTCAGTAATGGTGTGGGGTGGCATTTCTTTGGAGGGCCGCACAGCCCTCCATGTGCTCGCCAGAGGTAGCCTGACTGCCATTAGGTACCAAGATGAGATCCTCAGACCCCTTGTGAGAACATATGCTGGTGCGGTTGGCCCTGGGTTCCTCCTAATGCAGGACAATGCCAGACCTCATGTGGCTGGAGTGTGTCAGCAGTTCCTGCAAGATGTACGCATTGAAGCTATGGACTGGCCTGCCCATTCCCCAGACCTGAATCTGATTGAGCACATCTGGGACATCATGTCTCGCTCCATCCACCAACGTCACGTTGCACCACAGACTGTCCAGGAGTTGGCGGATGCTTTAGTCCAGGTCTGGGAGGAGATCCCACAGGAGACCATCTGCAACCTCATCAGGAGCATGCCCAGGCATTGTAGGGAGGTCATACAGGCACGTGGAACCAACACACAATACTGAGCATCATTTTGACTTGTTTTAAGGACATTACATCAAAGTTGGATCAGCCTGTAGTGTGTTTTTCCACTTTAATTTTGATAGTGACTCCAAATCCAGACCTCCATTGGTTAATAAATTTGATTTCCATTGATGATTTTTGTGTGATTTTGTTGTCAGCACATTCAACTTTGTACAGAACAAAGTATTCAATGAGAATATTTCATTCATTCAGATCTAGGATGTGTTATTTGAGTGTTCCTTTTATTTTTTTGAGCCGTGTATTTGTACATGTAAATGAGATCTTCTCCGAAGCATCTTTTTTTGTAAGCTAAAACAAGTTTAACTTTTTCAACCTTTCATCATATGAGAGGCCTTCCATCCCTTGTAATAATCTAGTTGCCAGCCTTAGAGTAAGTTCAAACTTTTCAATATCCTTTTTAAAATGTGAAGCCCAAAACTGGATCCTATATTCAAGCTTTGGCATTATAAGTGATTTATACAGGGGTAACAATATGTTGGGATACCGGGATTTTATCTCTCTTTTTATACACCCTAATATCTTGTTTGCTTTTGCAGCTGCTGCCTGACATTGAATACTGCAGCTTAGCTTACTTGTAACTAGGATACTCCTGTTTTTTAGTCCCGAGTATACTCCCATTTAATGTACAAACAGCAATACGATTACTCCAGCCTAGGAGCATTACTTTACATTTACCAACCTTAAAGGGGTTGTCCAGTACTTTACATTACCCCCCAATGTATCCCCCAAGGGCTCCTAAAGATTTTTGTAATTACCTTACGTTGCAGATACTGTCTGTGAGTGGCACTATCACTGGCCGCTCACAGGCATCACGTGACCCCCGCTGCAGCCGGCTGTGACATCTGCTGAAGTCACGACAAGTGCTGGCAGCAACCGGGGAGTCTCTGTCTTCTGCATTCCACGGTGGATGCCAGGCTGTGGGAGGGGTTACCCCCCTGCGTCACACCAGGCATCCACTGCACGCTCTGACGCTCCCCATTGGGAAACCGCACGGTGGATGCTGGGTGTGACCTGGGGGGTAACCCCACCCACAACCCAGCAGCCACCGTGGGGACCCCAGCGCTGAGTCATGCCTCACTTGTCGTGATGTCAGCGCGGGGTCACGTGATGCCTGTGAGCGGCCAAGGATAGCGCTGCTCACAGGCAGAAACAGCAACGTAAGGTATTTACAAAAATCCTTAGGGGCCCCGAGGGGATACATGGGGGGGGGTAATATAAAGTACTGGACAACTTCTTTAAACTTCATCTGCCGTGTATTTGCCCATGCAGACATTGTATCTAGAGTGTTCTATAATATTATACTGTCAACCTCAGTTTTTATTATCCTAGATACTTTTGTTTCATCAGCAAAAACTGACACTTTACATGCAATCCCATCCACAAGGTCATTAATAAAGAGAATAAAAATAATTGGGCCTTGTGAACCCTATTGCTGACTTTAGCCCATTTAGAGTATGTACTTTGATCACCATTAGTGATGAGTGAGCATGCTCGTTACTTGATATTTACGAGTATGCTAGGACGAGCAACGCATATCTTCAGCGTGCTCGTGTGTTATGTTTTAATCGCTCCCATGAACATGATTTGCGACTGTTTGACAGCTTTAACCCCTTTACGACATAGGGCATATTAGTACTTATCTGTGCCCTTGGACTTATGGACCAGATACGTATTAATACGCCCTGGCGATTTCGCCCACGCAAAGGCTGTGCGGGCACGATCGCCGCCGGGTGTCAGCTGATTGTCACAGCTGACACTCGGGGCTATGTGCAGGGAGTGGTCCCGCACCACTCCCGGCACATTAACCCCCGCAATGCTGCGATCGAAGTCGATCGCAGCATTGCGGTGGCTAAGAGGAGGTGATCGGTGTACTCACCTCCTCTTCCGGCCTCCAGCGCTGTCTGCCGCGGCTTCCTGGATGTTGCCATGATGACCCGATGTCGTCATGACAACATCCGGGTCACCAGACAGCAGGAAGATTTTTTTGGACATGCGCAGTGCATTTCCAAACTATCTTCTCCCTGTCCAGCGCTGACAGCCTGCATGGCACAGGGATGGTGCTGCATTCCTGTGCCATGCAGGCGATCAGAGAAAAAAAAGTGAAAGTCCCATAGTGGAACAAAGTAAAACAGTAAATAAACTGTCATAAAGTGAAAAAAAAAAAAAAAAAATTGTAAAAATATAAAAAAAATAAATAAATAATCCACCAAAAATAAAAATATAATGTACCCATCAATAAATATTATCATGAAAAAAAAACAAAAAAACAATAAAAGTACACATATTTGGTATCGCCGCGTCCGGAACAACCTGACCTATAAAACTGTCCCACTAGTTAACCCCTTCAGTGAGCACGGTAAAAAAAAAAAAAAAAAAAAACGAAGCAAAAAACAATGCTTTATCACCATACCGCCAAGCAAAAAATGGAATAACACGCGATCAAAAAGACAAATATAAATAAAAATGGTACTGCTGAAAACGTCATCTCATCCCGCAAAAAACAAGCTACAATACAGCTCCATCAGCTGAAAAATAAAAAGTTATAGCTCTCAGAATAAAGCTATGCTAAAAATATTTTTTTCTATAAAATTGCTTTTATTATGTAAAAGTGCAAAACATAGAAAAACAATATAAATGTGGTACTGCTGTAAACGTACTGACCCAAAGGATAAAGCTGCCTTATCAATTTTATCACACGCGGAACAGAATAAAAAAAAAAAAAAAAAAAAACAATTCCTGAATTGTTGGTCTTTGTTTATTCTGAAAAATCTGAATAGAAAGCGATCAAAAAATGTCATGTGCCTGAAAATGGCACCAATAAAAACGTTAACTCATCCCACAAAAACAAGCTGTCACATGACTCTGTCTGCCAAAATCTGGAAAAATTATAGCTCTCAAAATATGGCGATGTAAAAACTAGATTTTACCAAAAATGCGTCTTTTAGTGTGTGACAGCTGTCAATCATAAAATCCCCATATGATTCTGGTATCGCTGTAGTCGCACCGACCCGAAGAATAAAGTCGTCTAATCACTTATACCGCACGAGGAACGGCGCAAGGGTTAGGGTTGTGCTAGGGTTAGGGTTGGGCTAGGGTTAGGGCTGGGGTGGGGTTAGGGTTGTGATGGGGTTGGGATTTTTTTCAAAAGTAAGAAAAAAACATGACGATATGGCGACTAGTGTTGAGCGCAAGTGCTCACTACTTGAGTGTGCATCGGGTGCTCGGGTATGCACTGAGTATCGTGGGTATTTGAGTGACATGCTCGAGTCTCCGCCCCATATGCTTCGTGGCCAAAAAAACTTTGCAGGGATTGCCTGCCATGCACGAGCAATCCCCGCATGTTTTTTTTTGGGTGTCTAATAACCGTGAAACATGCGGGGCAGGGACTCGAGCATGTCACTCGAGCACACGCAGTACATGGTGCATACCTGAGTACTCGATGCAAACTCAAGTAGCGAGCACTTGAGCTCAAGACTAAAGACAACTTATTCAATATGATGACCAAATGTTATCAAATTCTGTGTCGTATCTCTGGGTTCAAAATGTTCACTATACCCCTTGATAAAATCCTTGAGGGGTCTAGTTTTCAAAATGGGGTCACTTGTGGGAGGTTTCCACTGTTTAGGCACATCAGGGGCTCTCCAAATGTGTCATGGTGTCCGCTAACAAATTGAATGGAAAATCGGCTCAAATTGTTAGCGGACACCATGTGGCGTTTGGAGAGCCCCTGTGTGCCTAAACATTGGAGCTCCCCCACAAGTGACCCCATTTTGGAAACTAGACCCCCCAAGGCTCCTATCTAGGTGCATAGTGAGCACTTGGATCCCCCAGGTGCTTCACAAATTGATTCGTAAAAATGAAAAAGTGGAAAAAAAATACTTTTTCATTTTTATGGATTCATTTGTGAAGCACCTGGGGGTTCAAAATGCTCACTGTGCATCTAGATAGATGCCTTGGGGGGTCTAGTTTCCAAAATGGGGTCACTTGTGGGGGAGCTCCAATGTTTAGGCACACAGGGGCTCTCCAAACGCAACATGGTGTCCGCTAACAATTTGAGCCGATTTTCCATTCAATTTGTTAGCGGACACAATGTTGCGTTTGGAGAGCCCCTGTGAGCCTAAACATTGGAGCTCCCCCACAAGTGACCCCATTTTGGAAACTAGACCCCCAAGGCACCTATCTAGATGCATAGTGAGCACTTGGAACCCCTAGGTGCTTCACAAATTGATTCGTAAAAATTAAAAAGTATTTTTTTTTCAACTTTTTCATTTTTACGAATCAATTCTTGCAACATGGTGTCCACTAACAATTTGAGACGATTTTCCATTCAATTTGTTAGCGGGTCTAGGTTCCAAAATGGGGTCACTTGTGGGGGGTTTCCACTGTTTAGGCACATCAGGGGCTCTCCAAAGGCAACATGGCGTCCGCTACTTATTCAAGGACATTTTACAATCAAAAAGTCAAATGGCGCTCCTTCCCTTCCGAGCCCTGCCGTGCGCCCAAACAGTGGTTTTTCCCCACATATGGGGTATCTGCATGCCCAGGGGAAATTGCGCAACATACTTTGGGGTCCATTTTTTCTTGTTACCCCTGCGAAAATAAAAAAAATTGGGTCTAAAGTAACATGTTTGTGAAAAAAGTTAAATCTTCATTTTTTTCTTCCACATTCCAAAAATTCCTGTGAAGCACCTGAAGGGTTAATAAAGTTCTTGAATGTGGTTTTGAGCACCTTGAGGGGTGCACCCACAGACTTTACTGGGGTTCCATCTTACCCTCATATTCTCCTATAGACACAATACTTCTATTGCTTTGTATTGCACTAAGCACCATGGATGCACAAGACTTCGTTGGGGCTCTGTCCTGTACACAAGGTTTCACTTAATAATAACATTGGTGGTCCAGTAATTCGCTATAAAGAATTAATGTATGAATTATACTTTCATGGACATGCAGTAGTAAAGGACATATCTCTGACTAATGATGCATTTACATTAGTAGATAATCAGTGAAGGAGCACTTGTAAGAAAATTTGTTCCTAATTATCCGCCGGTGTAAACATACCGGTGATCATCTGACAAGCGAGCACAACATTGTTTATGCCAGCAAAAAAAAAAAAATATTGTTATTGGCAACACATTGTTCTTTATAGCAGATGCACTGGTGATATAACATGATACTGTATGCAGACAGAAAGATTGTACTAGCAATCGTTCTGATGTCGTTATCATTGTCCAATGTAAACGAGCACCAAACGACTTGCGCAAAGTATAGTTGTTCCACTCTCAGTAATATATAGCGGAAATAAAAAGTTCTAAATTCACTAAAAACTGACCATACATCTCATATACAGTAGCTGCCAGCAGAATGTTCAGCGACTTATCCCTACTTAGAGAAGACGTATCAGACATTTAAGTCAACATTGCAATCCTTCATCATCATCAGCGTAAAGCTGGGAGCCCCCATACATATATTCAACCTATTCCCCAGAAACTTGGCTAGTCTGGACTACATCAATGTAATGCACATGGCCATCCAAATGTATGGAGCGAGGCCGTGCCCTCTAGTCTGCCATGCCCATGGTCAGCTGTGTCACTAGATGGGACGCAGCCTTGCTCTATACAAGTGTATGGAGAGCGAGGCTGCGCCCATTGGCCAGGAGTACGAATAACTCATAAATATCCTCCGGTCCATACGAATCCCTGCAGTGCACAATACGTGTGATTAAAGGGGATTCATGAGTCTGCAGTCTCACAGAGTGACTGCAGACTTATCGTTTTGGACCGGACAACCCCTTTAATGAGCAGTCCACCCGAATATGAGCTGATTTTTTGTAGTTTTCTTCTTTGGCTAATACGAATGATCATGAACAGTTTTCCCCTTTCCATCTATGACATTTGTATGTGTAGTCTCCTGCTTGGCAGAGACGCCGATCAACTGACGGCCGCAGCCCCGGTCCGGTGTCCCTTGTTTTTCCCTCTGGCTTCACCGCAGCGTATGCGTGCAGATCCCCAGGCACTGTACTTAGGGCGTGTGTGCGCACACTCCCTCCCTCTTAAAGGGGCCGCGCACGCCATCCTAAAAAGTCCCCGGCCAATGGCCGGAGGACTGCCCCTATTTAAGGCACCTCCTCCAAAATAGAGGTGCCTGTGCAAAGTTGTTGTTTGTGTTCTAAACACTCTCTCCAGTCCTGTCTATCAGCCGTGTCCGCCAGCCTGTCTATTAGCCGTGCCCGCCAGCCTGTCTATCAGCCATGCCCACCAGTCTGTCTATCAGCTGTGCCCGCCAGCCTGTCTGTCAGCTGTGCCCTCCAGCCTGTCTATCAGCCGTGCCCACCAGCCTGTCTACCAGCCTTGTCCACCTGTTGGTCTGCCAGCCAAGCCTGCCTGTCTACCTGCGTTGCCTGCCTGCCTACCAGCAGTGCTCATCTGTCGTGCCTGTCGGCTTCGGCCATTAGTCCCGTAGGACTCGCCAGCGCTCACATGAGGTCAGTCCCAGAGTCGCACCTGGTCCACCTTCCCGGTCCCTCAATTATGCCGCCATGTAGCCAGGGTCGATCCGGGTAGGCACTTAGTTACACCCCTCCCTTCCCTCTTTGTATCTCAGCACAGAGGTTCCACCACGTGGACCCATAACAGTTTGCACTGGCCATGGAATCCGGTGGCTCCCAGGCTCCTTCACTCTCAGACATGTACCAAGAGGTCTCCTGCCAGAGATCTCAACAGGATACAATCCTGTCCTATCTGCAGACTGTTAACTCCCACCTGGATGCACTGTCCACCCCGGCTGTGTCCAGTATACGCTTCGGTGACACCATTTTTCTGCTCCATTTTCTTGCTTTTTGGCACTGCAGAATACAGCCAGATCCTTTCCATATTACAGTGCTAAAAATCCATCTATTTAAAACTGTGGTTTGTCCGTCAAACGGATCACATATAAGTGCGCTGAAAATTCTGCCATTTCTGGCCTCCATTGAAATTTTGTTGCAGTGTGTCAGTGAAGCTATTGACATGAGGTCGCTGTTAAAAATAGTTACCTACAGGCCAGCTATTTAAAACTGTGGTTTGTCCGTCACACGGATCACATATAAGTGCGCTGAAAATTCTGCCATTTCCCGCCTCCATTGAAATTTTTTTGCAGTGTGTTAGCGAAGTTATTGACACCAGTTCACTGTTTAAATAGTTACCTACAGGCCAGCTATTTAAAACTGTGGTTTTCCGTCACACGTATCACATAT